>NC_058522.1:349365028-349990028 GCF_904849725.1 Hordeum vulgare subsp. vulgare | reverse complement strand
ATGCAAATTATATCGTTGCCAAATATATACCACCTAGTTTCACATACCAGCAAAAGAAGAAATTCTTCTTTGATTTGAGACATTACTTTTGGGATGATCCTCACCTTTATAAGGAAGGAGTAGATGGTTTATTAGACGTTGTGTACCTGAACATGAACAGGGACAGATCCTACAGAAGTGTCACTCCGAGGCTTACGGAGGACACCATGCGGGAGATAGAACTGCACACAAGGTATTGCAATCAGGTTTCTATTGGCCCACTCTCTTCAAGGATGCTCGTAAGTTTGTCTTGTCTTGTGACGAATGTCAAAGAATAGGTACTATCAGTAAACGCCAGGAGATGCCTATGAATTATTCACTTGTCATTGAACCATTTGATGTTTGGGGCTTTAATTATATGGGACCTTTTCCAAAATCCAACGGGTATACTCATATCCTAGTTGTTGTTGATTACGTTACTAAGTGGGTAGAAGCTATCCCAACTAGTAGTGCTGATCACAACACTTCTATCAGGATGCTTAAAGAAGTTATTTTCCCTAGATTTGGAGTCCCTAGATATCTAATGACTGATGGTGGTTCACATTTCATTCATGGTGCTTTCCGTAAAACACTTGCTAAGTACGAGGTCAATCATAGAATTGCATCTCCCTTTCATCCTCAGTCCAGTGGTCAAGTAGAGCTAAGCAATAGAGAGATTAAACTAATTCTGCAAAAGACTGTCAATAGGTCTAGAAAGAATTGGTCTAAGAAGCTCGATGATGCATTGTGGGCTTATAGAACTGCTTATAAGAATCCCATGGGCATGTCTCCGTACAAAATGGTCTACGGTAAAGCATGTCATTTACCTCTTGAGCTAGAGCATAAGGCTTATTGGGCAATCAAAGAGCTCAACTTTGATTTCAAACTTGTTGGTGAGAAGAGGTTATTTGATATTAGCTCGCTTGATGAATGGAGAGCTCAGGCATATGAAAATGCCAAGTTGTTCAAAGAAAAGGTTAAGAGGTGGCATGATAAAAGGATACAGAAACGTGAGTTCAAAGTAGGTGATTATGTCTTGCTATATAATTCTTGTTTAAGATTTTTTGCAGGCAAGCTTCTCTCTAAATGGGAAGGTCCTTACATTGTTGAGGAGGTATATCGTTCCGGTGCCATTAAGATCAAGAACACGGAAGGTAATTTTCCAAGAGTAGTAAATGGGCAAATAATCAAGCATTATATCTCAGGTACTCCCATAAATGTTGAAAGCAATATTATCAATACCATAACTCCAGAGGAGTACATAAGGGATATTATCAGCCTGTTTCAGACTCCGAAAACAAAGAGGTATGTGATTCGGTAAGTAAACCGACTCCAAAACTTTTCCAATAGGAATTTTTCTCCGTTTTGCAATTTTTAGAAAAATAGAAAAAATTAAAGTAGTCCGGAAAGCGCACGAGGAGGCGACAAGCCTGTCAGGCGCGAGCCACCCCCTGGCCATGCCTGGGGGGCTTGTGACCACCTCGGGTGCCTCCCGGACTCCGTTTTCTTGCGGAGTACTCCTTCTGGTCAGAAAAAATCATTATATATTCTCCCTAAAGGTCTGACCCTCGTATCACGCAAATTTCCTCTGTTTTCGTTTCGAGCCTGTTTTCTGTCGCAGATTTAGGGCAAGATGTCTTCTCAAAATTCAGAGGGAGAGAGCTATGTGGTCGATTACCTTGCTAACCCCAAGGTCTATGGGGACTTGGACCATTGTAGTTGGACCACTGATGAGGAAGAAGATTATGATCCCAAGGGGAAGGAAGGAACAAGTTCCAATGAAGAGGAGGCTCCTCTACCCCAACCTGGAGACACACATGTGGAGTTCAAGAAGTCGAGCCTCCCTGACTCAAGGAAGAAACCTAAGATTTTGTTTATCCCTTCTCGTCTTTTGCAGGAGAATAAGCAAGAATTATGCCAAAGGGTGTTGAGGCTTGAAGAGGAAATTAATGATCCGAAGGAGCAGAACTTTATGCTCACGAGGAAATTAAACAAGTTCAAGACCTCTGCAACAACTCCACCACCATCACCTTCGAAGGAAGACAACTAAGCACGGGTATGGGCAATCCCCTTGGCTTGTGCAAAGCTTGGGGGAGTTGCCCCGGTATCGTATCACCATCACATCTTTTGCCTTTACCTTTTCTTAGTTCGATCCTTTTTGGTTTTATCTTTCTCTAGTAGAATAAAGTCCTTAGTGTTTTAGGCTTGAGTTTTGCTTTGTGTCACCCCCGATGTATTCGAGTTCGTGAGTCATATAATAAAGAGTGTTTTAGTTAAGGGCCTTGCTTCATGCCATGATCTGAAAGAAAAGAATGATAAAAGAACAAAAGCATGAGAGATCATGTAATGATCTTATGGGAAGTGATGGCTTCACATATAAAAAGAATGTTGATTGAAACTTTTTTAGGGTAGACAAATGTAGACCTTGGTAATTGTTGCAATTAATAGGAAGTGATAAAGAAGGAGAGGTTCACATATAAATATATCATCTTTGACACAGTCTATCATTGTGAACACTCATTAAACTATTACACGCTTAGAAGTAGATGTTGCACAAGGAAGACAACATAATGAATTATGTCTTCTTGGTTCCTGTCGTGGGTATAAGTCTGACAGTAGATGTGTAGGGTACGAAAGGATGGGCAGAGCCTTAGCTACGGTGAGGTTGTATGAGTTCAGGCCCCTCTATGGTGGAGGTAATAGCCCTACGTCTCAGTGCTCTCGGAGCTTGTTGTCGAGTGGAATATGGATTACAGTGAATTGCTAACCCCTGCACCAGTGGGGGAGGGCGGCTTATATAGAGTGCGCTGCCCTCCACAACGGTTCGGTGTACAGGGGTGGAGTAGTGGCGAATAAATGCCCACGTTACAGGTAATGTATGTCTTAAATGCTAATAAAGGTACCTGGAAACGTACGAGCGTTTCCCTCCAGGGGGGTTACGATGCGCAGAGTGGAATCCAGTCGGTTAGTTTGATACACTCCGAATGCTCATCTCCAACTGAATGGTGGAGGATTCGTTACCGACTGGATGATGGGATGTCCTTAATTCAGTCGGAACTGACTAAGGGTCTCATCCCTTATGAAGGGTAGTCCTTGGGTAGGACTTATAGGGCAGGCCTATGACCCTACCCTAGGACTATAACCCCATCATTAGTCCCCGAATGGATTGGGGTTGGAACGACAAAGCGATGCTTGAAGTATGGATCCAACTGGTACGGATGCGACTTTGGCGTTGCTTGCCTCGATCCATTTTATCTTCTTTGACCAACGATCCGAGTGGAAGTATTTGTGAAACGAACTGTCGGGAACCGAGTGCTCCCGCGGTATCTTCTGACGTGACCGGTCAACTGACAGCGGCGGATTTTCTGGGATCCTCAAATTTCGGTTACCGCACGCTCAGCGGGGGTGACGACATCGCGCTCGAGTAGTACCTGACGCCTCGATTCCCGCGCCTTCAACTTCTCCACTGATATCGCCGCGACCGGTCGGGGGATAAGATTTCGGGGCCACTTGCCACTGACCCAGTCGGAACCTTATTTAAACCTCGGCGGTGAGGGTTTTTTTGTTACACTTGCCGGATAACTTGCCTTTGCTCTGCTTCCCTCGCCATCCTCTGTGCACCCCAAGCTCCTTCCCTCTCCTTCTCCCTCGCGAATCCGCAGCTTCCGCCATGACCAAGGGGCAGACTAGCAAGCTAGAGGCGCGGAAGAAGAAAGGGAAGGCGATGGCTCCTGCTCAGCGGAGGGAGCGAACGCTACCGGCGGGGTGGATCCAGGAGAACTTCCTCCCCTCCACGGTGACGGAGGAGAACCTGCTGGAGTTGCTGGAGCTGTTGGAATTATGCCCTAGAGGCAATAATAAATATAGTTATTATTATAATTCCTGTATCAAGATAATCGTTTATTATCCATGCTATAATTGTATTGAATGAAGACTTATATACATGTGTGGATACATAGACAAAACACTGTCCCTAGCAAGCCTCTAGTTGGCTAGCCAGTTGATCAAAGATAGTCAGGGTCTTCTGATTATGTACAAGGTGTTGTTGCTTGATAACTGGATCACGTCATTAGGAGAATCACGTGATGGACTAGACCCAAACTAATAGACGTAGCATGTTGATCGTGTCATTTTGTTGCTACTGTTTTCTGCGTGTCAAGTATTTGTTCCTATGACCATGAGATCATATAACTCACTGACACCGGAGGAATGCTTTGTGTGTATCAAACGTCACAACGTAACTGGGTGACTATAAAGATGCTCTACAGGTATATCCAAAGGTGTTTGTTGAGTTAGTATGGATCGAGACTGGGATTTGTCACTCTGTGTGACGGAGAGGTATCTCGGGGCCCACTCGGTAATACAACATCACACACAAGCCTTGCAAGCAATGTGACTTAGTGTAAGTTGCAGGATCTTGTATTACGGAACGAGTAAAGAGACTTGCCGGTAAACGAGATTGAAATAGGTATGCGGATACTGACGATCGAATCTCGGGCAAGTAACATACCGAAGGACAAAGGGAATGACATACAGGATTATATGAATCCTTGGCACTGAGGTTCAAACGATAAGATCTTCGTAGAATATGTGGGATCCAATATGGGCATCCAGCTCCCGCTATTGGATATTGACCGAGGAGTCACTCGGGTCATGTCTGCATAGTTCTCGAACCCGCAGGTTCTGCACACTTAAGGTTCGACGTTGTTTTATGCGTATTTGAGTTATATGGTTGGTTACCGAATGTTGTTTGGAGTCCCGGATGAGATCACGGAAGTCACGAGGGTTTCCAGAATGGTCCGGAAACGAAGATTGATATATAGGATGACCTCATTTGATTGCCGGAAGGTTTTCGGAGTTACCGGGAATGTGCCGGGAATGACGAATGGGTTCCGGGTGTTCACCGGGGGGGCAACCCACCCCGGGGAAGCCCATAGGCCTTGGGGGTGGCGCACCAGCCCTTGGTGGGCTGGTGGGACAGCCCAAGAAGGCCCTATGCGCCAAAGGATAAGAAATCAAAGAGAAAGGAAAAAAGGGGGAGGTGGGAAAGGAGAGAAGGACTCCACCTTCCAATCCTAGTTGGATTCGGTTTGGAAGGGGAGGACTTCCCCCCTTGGTTCGGCCGACCCCCTTGGGGCTCCTTGAGCCTCAAGGCAAAGGCCCCTACCCTCCCACCTATATATATAGAGGTATTAGGGCTGATTTGAGACAACTTTTCAAAGGCAGCCCGACCACATACCTCCACGGTTTTACCTCTAGATCGCGTTTCTACGAAGCTCAAGCGGAGCCCTACCGAGATCAGATCACCACCAACCTCCGGAGCGCTGTCACGCTGCCGGAGAACTCATCTACCTCTCCATCTCTCTTGCTGGATCAAGAAGGCCGAGATCATCGTCGAGCTGTACGTGTGCTGAACGCGGAGGTGCTGTCCGTTCGGCACTAGATCGTGGGACGGATCGCGGGGCGGTTCGCGGGGCGGATCGAGGGACGTGAGGACGTTCTACTACATCAACCGCGTTCACTAACGCTTCTGCTGTGCGATCTACAAGGGTACGTAGATCGGAAATCCCCTCTCGTAGATGGACATCACCATGATAGGTCTTCGTGCGCGTAGGAAATTTTTTGTTTCCCAAGCGACGTTCCCCAACAGTGGCATTATGAGCTAGGTTCATGCGTAGATGTCTTCTCGAGTAGAACACAAAAGTTTTTGTGGGTGGTGATGTGCGTTTTGCTGCCCTCCTTAGTCTTTTCTTGATTCCGCAGTATTGTTGGATTGAAGCGGCTTGGACCGACATTACTCGTACGCTTACGAGAGACTGGTTTCATCGCTACGAGTAACCCCGTTGCTCAAAGATGACTGGCAAGTGTCGATTTATCCAACTTTAGTTGAATCGGATTTGACCGAGGAGGTCCTTGTATAAGGTTAAATAGCAATTCATATATCTCCGTTGTGGTGTTTGCGTAAGTAAGATGCGATCCTACTAGATACCCATGGTCACCACGTAAAACATGCAACAACAAAATTAGAGGACGTCTAACTTGTTTTTGGAGGGTATGCTTGTGATGTGATATGGCCAACGATGTGATGTGATATATTGGGTGTATTAGATGATCATGTTGTAATAGATAATATTGACTTGCACGTCGATGGTACGGCAAACGGCAGGAGCCATAGGGTTGTCTTTAAACTAACGTTTGTGCTTGCAGATGCGTTTACTATTTTGCTAGGATGTAGCTTTAGTAGTAATAGCATGAGTAGCACGACAACCCCGATGGCGACACGTTGATGGAGATCATGGTGTGGCGCTGGTGACAAGAAGATCGTGTCGGTGCTTTGGTGATGGAGATCAAGGAGCACGTGATGATGGCCATATCATGTCACTTATGAATTGCATGTGATGTTAATCCTTGTATGCACCTTATTTTGCTTAGAACGACGGTAGCATTATGAGGTGATCTCTCACTAAAATTTCAAGACGAAATTGTGTTCTCCCCGACTGTGCACCATTGCTACAGTTCGTCGTTTCGAGACACCACGTGATGATCAGGTGTGATAGACTCAACGTTCACATACAACAGGTGCAAAACAGTTGCACACGCGGAACACTCGGGTTAAGCTTGACGAGCCTAGCATGTGCAGACATGGCCTCGGAACACATGAGACCGAAAGGTCGATCATGAATCATATAGATGATATGATTAGCATAGGGATGCTTACCACTGAAACTATACTCAACTCACGTGATGATCAGACTTGAGCTAGTATAAGTGGGTCATGAACCACTCAAATGACTAGAGAGATGTACTTTTTGAGTGGGAGTTTAGCAAGTAATTTGATTAAGTTAAACTCTAATTATCTTGAACATAGTCTAAGTCCACTCTGAATATATTTGTGTTGTAGATCATGGCTCACGCGACAGTCACCCTGAATTTTAATACGTTCCTAGAGAAAGCTAAGTTGAAAGATGATGGAAGCAACTTTGTAAACTGGGCTCGTAATCTTAAGTTGATCCTACAAGCTGGGAAGAAGGATTATGTCCTTAATGCTGCGCTAGGAGATGAACCACCCGCTACGGCTGACCAGGATGTTAAGAACGCTTGGTTAACACGTAAGGAGGACTACTCAGTAGTTCAATGTGCAGTCTTGTATGGCTTAGAACCGGGACTTCAACGTCGCTTTGAGCGTCATGGAGCATATGAGATGTTCCAGGAGTTGAAGTTCATCTTTCAGAAGAATGCCCGGATCGAGAGGATTCTATGCTTGCAAGATGGAGGAGAATTCGTTTGTCAGTGAACATGTGCTCAAAATGTCTGGGTACTCAAACCGTCTAGCTGAGCTGGGGATTGAACTCCCGCAAGAGGCTATCACTGACAGAATCCTTCAATCACTGCCGCCAAGCTATAAGGGCTTTGTGTTGAACTACAACATGCAAGGGATGAACAAGTCTCCCGGCGAGTTGTTTGCGATGCTGAAAGTCGCAGAGTCTGAACTCCGTAAAGAGCATCAAGTGTTGATGGTGAATAAGACCACTAGTTTCAAGAGAAACGGCAAAGGCAAGAAGGGTAATTCAAAGAAGAGCGGCAAGCCTGTTGCCAATCCGACGAAGAAACCCAAAGTTGGACCTAAGCCTGAAACAGAGTGCTACTATTGCAAGGGTATGGGTCACTGGAAGCGCAACTGCCCCAAGTATTTGGCTGATAAGAAGGCGGCCAAAGAAAAATCAGGTATATTTGATATACATGTTATTGATGTGTACTTAACCGGCTCTCGTAGTAGTGCGTGGGTATTCGATACCAGTTCTGTTGCTCATATTTGCAACTCAAAACAGGAACTGCGGAATAGGCGAAGGCTGGCGAAAGATGAAGTGATGATGCGCGTAGGAAATGGTTCCAAGGTTGATGCAATTGCCGTCGGCACAGTTTCACTTCAGGAGGATTAGTTATGAACTTGAATAATTGTTATTTAGTGCCTGCGTTGAGCATGAACATTATATCTGGATCTTGTTTATTGCGAGACGGTTACTCTTTTAAGTCAGAGAATAATGGTTGTTCTATTTCTATGAGTAACATCTTTTATGGTCATGCACCCAATGTGAGAGGATTGTTCATATTGAATCATGATAGTGATACACATATACATAACATTGAGACCAAAAGAGTTAGAGTTAACAATGGTAGCGCCATATTTTTGTGGCACTGCCGCTTAGGTCATATTGGTGTAAAGCGCATGAAGAAACTCCATGCCGATGGACTTTTGGAGTCACTTGACTTTGATTCACTTGACACGTGCGAACCATGCCTCATGGGCAAGATGACTAAAACTCCGTTCTCCGGAACAATGGAGCGTGCCAGTGACTTGTTGGAAATCATACATACCGATGTGTGCGGTCCGATGAGCGTAGAGGCACGCGGCGGATATCGTTATTTTCTCACCTTCATTGACGATTTGAGTAGATATGGTTATGTCTACTTAATGAAGCACAAGTCTGAAACATTAGAAAAGTTCAAGCAATTTCAGAGTGAAGTTGAAAATCATCGTAACAAGAAGATCAAGTTCCTACGGTCTGATCGTGGGGGTGAATATCTGAGTTTCGAGTTTGGTGCTCACTTAAGACAATGTGGAATTGTTTCACAGTTGACACTGCTTGGAACACCACAGCGTAATGGTGTGTCCGAACGTTGTAATCGTACTTTATTAGAGATGGTGCGATCTATGATGTCTCTTACCGATTTGCCGTTATCGTTTTGGGGTTATGCATTAGATACGGCTGCATTCACTTTAAATAGGGCACCATCAAAATCCGTTGAGACGACACCATACGAACTGTGGTATGGCAAAAGGCCAAAGTTGTCGTTTCTTAAAGTTTGGGGATGTGATGCTTATGTCAAAAAGCTTCAGCCTGAAAAGCTGGAACCCAAATCGGAAAAGTGCATCTTCATAGGTTACCCAAAAGAGACAGTTGGGTACACCTTCTGTCTCAAATCCGAGGGCAAAGTGTTTGTTGCTAAAAACGGAGCTTTTCTCGAGAAGGAGTTTCTCTCGAGAGAATTGAGTGGGAGGAAGATAGAACTTGATGAGGTTGTCGAACCTCTCATCCCTCTAGATGGTGGCGCAGGGCAAGGGGAAACCTCTGTCGTTGCGACGCCGGTTGAGGAGGAAGTTAATGATGATGATCATGAAACTCCGGTTCAAGTTCCTATCGAACCACGCAGGTCGACGAGACCACGTGCTACTCCAAAGTGGTACGGTAATCCCGTTTTGTCAATCATGTTGTTAGACAACAATGAACCTGCAAATTATGAAGAAGCAATGGTAGGCCCAGATTCCAACAAATGGCTGGAGGCCATGAAGTCCGAGATAGGATCCATGTATGAAAACAAAGTGTGGACTTTGGAAGTACTACCTGAGGGTCGCAAGGCTATTCAGAACAAATGGATCTTTAAGAAGAAGACGGACGCTGACGGCAATATGACCGTTTATAAAGCTCGACTTGTGGCAAAGGTTTTTTCACAAGTTCAAGGAGTTGACTACGATGAGACATTCTCACCCGTAGCGATGATTAAGTCCGTCAGAATCATGTTAGCAATAGCTGCATTTTTCGATTATGAAATCTGGCAGATGGATGTCAAAACGGCGTTCCTTAACGGTTTCCTTAAGGAAGAGTTGTATATGATGCAACCCGAAGGTTTTGTCGATCCTAAGAATGCTAACAAGGTATGCAAGCTCCAGCGATCCATTTATGGACTGGTGCAAGCATCTCGGAGTTGGAACAAACGTTTTGATGAGGTGATCAAAGCATTTGGGTTTATACAAGTGGTTGGAGAATCTTGTATTTACAAGAAAGTGAGTGGGAGCTCTGTGGCGTTTCTAATATTATATGTGGATGACATATTGCTGATTGGAAACAACGTAGAGTTTTTGGAGAGCATAAAGGATTACTTGAATAAAAGTTTCTCTATGAAGGACCTAGGAGAAGCTGCTTACATTCTAGGCATTAAGATCTACAGGGATAGATCGAAACGCCTGATAGGACTTTCACAAAGCACATACCTTGATAAAGTTTTGAAGAGGTTCAAAAAGGAACAGTCCAAGAAAGGATTCTTGCCGGTTTTACAAGGTACGAGATTGAGTAAGACTCAGTGCCCAGCAACTGATAAAGATAGAGAGCATATGAGCATCGTCCCCTATGCTTCAGCCATAGGATCTATCATGTATGCAATGCTGTGCACTAGACCGGACGTTAGCCTGACCATAAGTATGGCAGGCAGGTTCCAGAGTAATCCAGGAGTGGATCACTGGACGGCGGTCAAGAATATCCTGAAGTACCTGAAAAGGACTAAGGAGATGTTTCTCGTGTATGGAGGTGACGAAGAGCTCGCCGTAAAGGGTTACGTCGATGCAAGCTTTGACACAGATCCGGACGACTCTAAGTCGCAGACCGGATACGTATTTATTCTTAATGGAGGTGCGGTAAGCTGGTGCAGTTCCAAGCAAAGCGTCATAGCAGATTCTACATGTGAAGTGGAGTACATGGCTGCCTCGGAGGCGGCTAAGGAGGGTGTCTGGATGAAGCAGTTCATGACGGATCTTGGAGTGCTGCCAAGCGCACTGAATCCAATAACCTTGTTCTATGACAACACAGGTGCCATTGCCTTAGCAAAGGAACCACGGTTTCACAAGAAGACCAGACACATCAAGCGACGCTTCAACCTCATCCGCAACTACGTCGAAGGGGAGGACGTAAATATATGCAAAGTGCACACAGATCTGAATGTAGCAGACCCGCTACCTAAACCTCTTCCACAGGCAAAGCATGATCAACACCAGAACTGTATGGGTGTTAGATTTATTACAATGTAATTCGCATGATGATCTGAGGGCTAGATTATTGACTCTAGTGCAAGTGGGAGACTGTTGGAATTATGCCCTAGAGGCTATAATAAATATAGTTATTATTATAATTCCTGTATCAAGATAATCATTTATTATCCATGCTATAATTGTATTGAATGAAGACTTATATACATATGTGGATACATAGACAAAACACTGTCCCTAGCAAGCCTCTAGTTGGCTAGCCAGTTGATCAAAGAGAGTCAGGGTCCTCTGATTACGTACAAGGTGTTGTTGCTTGATAACTGGATCACGTCATTAGGAGAATCACATGATGGACTAGACCCAAACTAATAGACGTAGCATGTTGATCGTGTCATTTGTTGCTACTGTTTTCTGCGCGTCAAGTATTTGTTCCTATGACCATGAGATCATATAACTCATTGACACTGGAGGAATGCTTTGTGTGTATCAAACGTCGCAACGTAACTGGGTGACTATAAAGATGCTCTACAGGTATATCCGAAGGTGTTCGTTGAGTTAGTATGGATCAAGACTGGGATTTGTCACTCCGTGTGACGGAGAGGTATCTCGGGGCCCACTCGGTAATACAACATCACACACAAGCCTTGCAAGCAATGTGACTTAGTGTAAGTTGCGGGATCTTGTATTACGGAACGAATAAAGAGACTTGCTGGTAAACGAGATTGAAATAGGTATGCGGATACTGACGATCGAATCTCGGGCAAGTAACATACCGAAGGACAAAGGGAATGACATACGGGATTATATGAATCCTTGGCACTGAGGTTCAAACGATAAGATCTTCGTAGAATATGTGGGATCCAATATGGGCATCCAGCTCCCGCTATTGGATATTGACCGAGGAGTCACTCGGGTCATGTCTGCATAGTTCTCGAACCCGCAGGGTCTCCACACTTAAGGTTCGACGTTGTTTTATGCGTATTTGAGTTATATGGTTGGTTACCGAATGTTGTTCGGAGTCCCGGATGAGATCATGGACGTCACGAGGGTTTCCGGAATGGTCCGGAAATGAAGATTGATATATAGGATGACCTCATTTGATTGCCGGAAGGTTTTCGGAGTTACCGGGAATGTGCCGGGAATTACGAATGGTTTCCGGGTGTTCACCCGGGGGGCAACCCACCCCGGGGAAGCCCATAGGCCTTGGGGGTGGCGCACCAGCCCTTGGTGGGCTGGTGGGACAGCCCAAGAAGGCCCTATGCGCCAAAGGATAAGAAATCAAAGAGAAAGGAAAAAAAGGGGGGAGGTGGGAAAGGAGAGAAGGACTCCACCTTCCAATCCTAGTTGGATTCAGTTTGGAAGGGGAGGACTTCCCCCCTTAGTTCGGCCGACCCCCTTGGGGCTCCTTGAGCCTCAAGGCAAAGGCTCCTGCCCTCCCACCTATATATACATAGGTATTAGGGCTGATTTGAGACAACTTTTCAAAGGCAGCCCGACCACATACCTCCACGGTTTTACCTCTAGATCACGTTTCTGCGGAGCTCGGGCGGAGCCCTGCCGAGATCAGATCACCACCAACCTCCAGAGTGCCGTCACGCTGCCGGAGAACTCATCTAGCTCTCCGTCTCTCTTGCTGGATCAAGAAGGCCGAGATCATCGTCGAGCTGTACGTGTGTTGAACGCGGAGGTGCCGTCCGTTCGGCACTAGATCGTGGGACGGATCGCGGGACGGTTCGTGGGACGGTTCGCGGGGCGGATCGAGGGACGTGAGGACGTTCCACTACATCAACCGCGTTCACTAATGCTTCTGCTGTGCGATCTACAAGGGTACGTAGATCGGAAATCCCCTCTCGTAGATGGACATCACCATGATAGGTCTTCGTGCGCGTAGGAAAATTTTTGTTTCCCATGCGACATTCCCCAACAGGAGCACTGGATGATCGCGCACAAGTCGTGGAGGTTGCCGGCGGAGGACGAGACCGAGCCGGCGCCCCGGGAGGGGGAGCGCGTCCTGCTGCTCAGCCACGTGCACCGAGGTTTCTCTCTGCCCCCACATCCCTTCTTCAAAGGCATAATGAACCACTTCGGGGCGCAGCTCCACCACTTTCCCCCGAATGCCATAGCTCATCTCTCTGCTTTCGTAGTCTTGTGCGAGTGTTTTATCGGCTGTCCTCCCCATTGGGGGCTTTTCAAACATATCTTCTCTGCTAGATCCCAAACCATCGAACGACTTAATCAGTCGGATGATAAAACTCACCTTCTCCAGCTCTGTGGAGGCTTAGGGTTCCAAAAGAAGAGCAAAAGTAGTTATCCCGCTCTTCAGCTGAGTGAATCGGTTAGGAACTGGCAGTCGACATGGTTCTATTGCCAGGATGTTGCTTGCCCGAATGCCACGACAGGGTTGCCTCCTTTTAGCTTAGATCGACCAGCTCCGCCTAAGCAGCTCGCGCTCACGAAGGCGGAGAAGATCCATATCCAGCCTCTGGTCGACGCACTCGTAGATGTCGTCAGAAAGGGAGTCACCGGCATAGATTTGCTGGAGGTTTTCCTCGGCCAGCACATGCAGCCATTGCAGGCCCGAGACCACGCCATGTGGCACTACACGGGGCCCGAAGACTCCACTCAGACCAACGACGAGTGCATGACCGGGGAGACGGTAGCGTCGTGGGTTCTCAACATCACAGGCGCCTGCGAAAACCCCAGAGGGTCCCGGCGAGTGAAGGCTTTCCGCGCGGACAACCCTCCTCCGAACGAGGTGAGTGCAACTTGTCGAGTGCACATAACTGTCTTAGATTTATCGCCTTCTTGAATCATTGTCTGACGTCTGATGTCGTCGACTGTATCTTATGCAGAAGTGGACCAACTGGTTCTCTCCTGTCTCGGACGGGAATCCGACCGAGGAGGAGGAGGAGGGCAGCCAGGAGGGCAGCATGGAGAGCGTCGAGTACGTCTCCGACTGTGGGGAGACGGAAGAGGAGTCTGGGGAAGAGGAGGAGGAAGACGAAGAGTAGAACTAGCCACCCCCACCGCCAGAGCTTCGAACCAAACGCCGACATGAACCCGCGGCTCCCTCGGCCCCTCCAGCATCCTCGAGTGCCCCACCAACTGCTCCTGCGGTTCCGAGCGCCCCGCCAACTGTTCCCATGGCTCCGAGTGCTCGGAGCATCAAGAGGACCAGGGACGCTGCTGCTGAGCCTGCGGGTCAGCCCTCTAAGGTGGCCAAACCGAGTGGATCTAAACCTCGGAAGGCTTTGTCGCGGATGAGGGTCATCGTTCCTGTCACCTCGACGTAAGTGCATTGTTCTTCTAACTTCTTCCGATATTTGATTGAACTCCTGCTTATTGGTTGAATGAATTTCACTCGACAGAGTTGCTACCTCTGCCACCTCTCCGGCACGCCAGGGGGATGATCCCATGGACATGCACAATGTTGTCACATCCTAGCTAGGTGCGTCGTAGCGATTCCGAGAGTTTACATTATTGCATCACGAATTCTGTCTTCGGTCTTGCCTTTTTTCCTGTGATCTCACGCCGTTCGGTCGGGTTTCCCTTAAGGGCGATTTATGTGGATGAGGGTGACCAGGGGAGGTCTGAGCAAGCTGCGGTGCCTGTCCTTGAGGCTGTTCCGTCGGTTACTGCTCTCGCCGCGGACGTGCCGCCGACTGAGGCGATGCCGTCGACTGAAACGGCGCTGGTTGCTGCTGAACCGACTGGAGCGGGCCTTGGGATGCCCAAGGAGCCTCCTACGATGCCAGGCCCGTCGACTGTCGAGTACAACGTCCAGCGCCTCCCGGAAGATCAGGTGGGAGCAGCCAAGGGAGCTATGATGCAGGCGGAGCTGATGGCGGGAGAGGCCAAGAAAGCGTACGACTCCATCGCGTTCGTGTACAAGCGAAGCTTGGAACTGCGGGACGATATCCGAGTAAGTGGGCTAGTAAGTATTTACTTTCCTCCTGTAACCCACTGGGTGTTTGATCAATGCAGTCGGATATTGTATGATTGTTTTACAATGGGTTCACTCTTAGTGAACCCAGTGGGTGTAGTCCCCGAGACTTCTGTCGAGTGCTTGCACCGGCAGTTGTCTTTATGCACATGTTCTTTAACTTGTTCAGATCAAAAATTAATCTATTCGTATGCTAGCAGTGGGGGCACTCACCTACTGGATGAGTCCTCGAGAGTAATTTTACTCAGGTCGGGTAGTAGTTACCTCATAGGCTTTTTTGTTGTCATGTATCTCAAATAGGGCGGACCTGTTTGAGCTTCATGCCAGTGGGGTCACTCTTAGTGAACCCACTGGGTGTAGTCCCCGAGACCGCTGTCGACTGCTTGCATTGGCAGGGGTCTGAAGAACTTAGAATGTATATTGTTGTCCTTGTTGAATTTGTCTGACCTTCTCTTGGCGCTGACTTGCAGAAAACTTGCGAGATGGGAGTAGCATATGAGGCTCTGAGGGCGGAAAAGGTGCAGTTCGCTGGTGAACTTGATGCAGCGATGGTTGCAATGCCTGGTATGAAGGATGTTCTGGCGGAGCAAGATAAGTCCTTGGAGCAGGCCCGTGAGGCAAACAAGGCATTGACTGCTGAAGTGGAGAGAATGAAGGCACAAAGGACCGAGCTGATGGGACAAATGAAAGTGCTGAACAGGCGGTGTATAGCACAGGAAAAATATGTCAGTGACTCGGCCCGGAAGATGATAGTGCTTCTGGGTGGTAAGTTCAGTTTTTCCGAGTGCTTGTGGTATGTGCATTTCATTCGGCGCTTATTGTTTGCTCGTCCTGTCTTTGCAGATTTTTGCATGGACGCTGAGGCTGAAGCAGCTGACGTTGAGCTGTCGATTCTTGAGAACATTCCACTCGGCGAGGACGCCAATCGAGATTTGCTCCAAGCGCACATTCGCCTGGGCAAAGTTGGGCCTTTCATCGGTCGACTGAGAGAAGTCGTCGGCCGAATCGACAAGGAGCATTGGCCTGAAGACGAGTCTCGGCATGAGATGGAAGGCTTGATGACTCGTCTGGAGGAGGTCCCGAACCGAGTGCAGGCGTGGAAGAAGTCTGCGGCTCGCTGTGGTGCGGACGTCGCTCTGTCTTTGGTCCAAGTGCACTGCAAGGAGGCTCGCGAAGAGAAGCTGAAGGCGTTGCAGGTCGCCAACACGAAAAAGCTTCGATTCGAAGACTTCATGGAGACCTTCCTTGAGAGCGCCACTCGCATCGCCGACGGGATCAACCTCGAGACATTCGTAGAGCCTGCCAGTCCCAGCGCCAGTCCTGACGTCGTTTGAGAAAACTTTTGCCTCGGTATGCTGAGTGTTGGTTGTAAGAAACTTTGGCCACTGCTGTTGGCCGTCACATTCTTGGTTCGGTGTGGGTAAGCTTGATCCACACCGAGCCAACTATCTTTAGGTGAACTTTGAATTTGAATCGAATCTTTTGCTCTTCTGTTGCCAAAGAGTTGTTGATACGATTTTGGCTCGTGTTTTTTGTTTGGCGTTTCTTGGTGAAGCCAATGGAAAACATGCGGAGCATGTAATTGTCAGTTGTCTTGACATCTGCATGAGCCTCACTGAGGGTCTGCTGAGTCTCCGAGTGGATCTGTAGGATATACTCGAAGGAAATAGAGTACTTAGGCGATTCGTGATCGCGGCTAAGTCTGCGAGTGCGACTGTCAGGCCGCACTCGGAGCGAGTTGTTACTCATGTAATTGTCAGTGGTCTTGACATCTACATGAGCCTCAATGAGATTCTGCTACTCATGTAATTGTCAGTGGTTTTGACATCCACATGAGCCTCAATAAGGGTCTGTTGAGTCCCCGAGTGTATCTGTAGGATACAGTCGAAGGCATCTGAGTACTTAGGCGATTCGTGATCGCGGCTAAGTCTTCGAGTGCGACTGTCAAGCCGTACTCGGAGCGAGTTGTTACTCATGTAGTTGTCAGTAGTCTTGACATCCACACGAGTCTCAATGAGGTTTTTCTACTCATGTAATTGTCAGTGGTCTTGACATCCACATGAGCCTCAATGAGGGTCTGCCACTCATGTAATTGTCAGTGGTCTTGACATCCACATGAGCCTCAATGAGGTTCTGCTACTCATGCAATTGTCAGTGATCTTGACATCCACATGAGCCTCAATGAGGGTCTGCCACTCATGTAATTGTCAGTGATCTTGACATCCACATGAGCCTCAATGAGGGTCTGCCACTCATGTAATTGTCAGTGGTCTTGACATCTACATGAGCCTCAATGAGGGTCTGCTAAGCCTCCGAGTGGATCTGTGAGATACATTCGAAGGAAGCTTTCTATTTAAGCGATTCTTGACCACAGACAAGTCCTCGAGTGCAATGTTAAGTGCACACTCGGAGAAAGTGTGTAGTTAGGCGATTCGTGATCGCAGCCAAGTCCCCGAGTGCGACGTTTAGTGCACACTCGGAGAAAGTTTGTACTTAGGCGATTCTTGATCGCAGCTAAGTCCCCGAGTGCGACGTTTAGTGTACACTCAGAGAAAGTTAGTACTTAGGCGATTCTGGATCGCAACTAAGTCCCCGAGTGCGACGTTTAGTGCACACTCGGAGAAAGTTTCTACTTAGGCGATTCTGGATCGCAGCTAAGTCTCCGAGTGCGACGTTTAGTGCACACTCGGAGAAAGTTTGTACTTAGGCGATTCTTGATCGCGGCTAAGTCTCCGAGTGCGACGTTAAGTGCACACTCGGAGGAAGTTAGTACTTAGGCGATTCTGGATTGCAGCTAAGTCCCCGAGTGCGACGTTAAGTGCACACTCGGAGAAAGTTAGTACTTAGGCGATTCTGGATCGCAGCTAAGTCCCCAAGTGCGACGTTAAGTGCACACTCGGAGAAAGTTTGTACTTAGGCGATTCTGGATCGCAGCTAAGTCTCCGAGTGCGACGTTTAGTGCACACTCGGACAAAGTTTGTACTTAGGCGATTCTTGATCGCGGCTAAGTCTCCGAGTGCGACGTTAAGTGCACACTCGGAGGAAGTTAGTACTTAGGCGATTCTGGATCGCAGCTAAGTCCCCGAGTGCTACATTAAGTGCACAGTCGGAGAAAGTTAGTACTTAGGCGATTCTGGATCGCAGCTAAGTCCCCGAGTGCGATGTTAAGTGCACACTCGGAGAAAGTTAGTACTTAGGCGATTCTGGATCGCAGCTAAGTCCCCGAGTGCGACGTTAAGTGCACACTCGTAGAAAGTTAATACTTGGGCGATTCTGGATCACACCTAAGTTTTTTTTTTGAGACCGGAGTCTGCGACCGTGGAAGAATTTTGAATCTGCAAAAAAAACTCGATCTGCTTTGTATTATTTCACCAATACTTGTTCTTTACATTGCTTCAGTCGACGGTCACGTGTAGAAGCGCTTCAGGAGATCTCCGTTCCATGCTCGCGGCTCGTCCGTTTCCCTGTCGATGTTGTAGAGTCGGTATGCACCATTGTTCAGCACCTTGGAGATGATGAAGGGTCCTTCCCAGGCGGGAGCCAACTTATGAGGTCTCTGCGGATCCACTCAGAGCACCAGGTCGCCATCTTAGAATGTACGACTCCTGACGTGTCGTGCGTGAAAGCGCCGCAGATCTTGTTGATAAATTGTTGAGCGAGTCAGTGCCATCTCACGCTCCTCCTCTAGAAGATCCACTCCGTCTTGCCTTGCTTGTTCTGCTTCAGCTTCGGAGAAGACTTCAACTCGTGGAGCATTGTGAACCAAGTCACTCGGAAGGACTGCCTCTGCTCCGTAAACGAGGAAGAACGGGGATCGCCCTGTAGATCTATTTGGGGTTGTGCGGAGACCCCAGAGCACCGAAGGTAGCTCGGTGACCCATGCACCAGCAGCATGTCCCACCTCTCGCAGGAGTCGAGGTTTCAAACCTTGCAGAATAAGTCCATTCGCCCGCTCTGCTTGCCCGTTTGTTTGGGGGTGCGCTACAGATGCAAAATCCACTTGGATACCTTGGCCTGTACAGAAACCTTTGAATCTGTCCGAGTCAAAGTTTGTTCCGTTGTCAGTGATTATGTTGTGAGGTACCCCGAATCTGGAGATGATGTCCCTGACAAACTTGATAGCCGTTAGAGCGTGGAGCTTCTTGATGGACTTGGCTTCGATCCACTTTGTGAACTTGTCGACTGCCACCAACAGATGTGTGTATCCCCCTTGGCCTGTCCTGAATGGACCGACTGTATCTAATCCCAATACTACAAATGGCCAAACAAGAGGGATTGTCTTCAACGCAGATGTTGGCTTGTGGGACTTGTTGGAGTAGAACTGACAGCCTTCACATCGGTCGACCATATCTTTAGCAATTTCGTTCGCCTGCAGCCAGAAGAAGCCAGCTCTGAATGCTTTGGCGACGATTGCTCTTGAAGAGGCGTGATGACCGCAGGTTCCTGAGTGAATTTCTTCCAGGATCAACTGTCCCTCCTCAGGGGAGATGCATCGTTGAAGGACGCCTGAAATGCTTTCCTTGTACAACTGGCCGTCAATGACAGTGAACGACTTTGACCTACAGACGATCTGTCTGGCTTGGACTTCGTCTTCGGTAATTCTTGCCTCGGGATGTATGCAATGAATGGCACAGTCCACTCGGGGATGACAGCAAGAATCTGCATGATCAAATCAACCACGGTAGGTACTTCGAATTCAGTTGGGTCCGTCGAGCTCTTTGGTTGTACTGGTTCCTCTGTGAAGGGATCTTCTTTAACTGAGGGAAGGTGGAGGTGCTCGAGGCAGACGTCACTCGGGACTGGTCTCCGAGTAGATCCGAGTTTTGCCAACTCATCAGCTGCTTGGTTTTTCAGTCGCGGAACATGGTGGAGTTCCAAACCTTCAAAAATTTTCTCGAGCTTCCTCATTGCATTGCAGTACGTGGTCATGGTGGGGTTCCTGACGTCCCACTCCTTCATCACTTGATTGACCACCAAATCCGAATCGCCATAGACCATGAGGCGACGGACGCCGAGTGAAATGGCCATGCGTAATCCGTAAAGGAGAGCTTCATACTATGCCTCGTTGTTGGAGGAATCAAAGTGTATCTGCAGTACATACTTGAGTTTGTCGCCCTTTGGTGATATGATCACAACGCCAGCGCCGGAGCCGTTCAACATCTTGGACCCATCGAAGAACATTGTCCAATGAGCCGAGTAGATGTGGGTCGGTTGCTGTTGTTCTACCCATTCTGCTATGAAGTCAGCGAGAGCTTGAGACTTTATAGCTTTCTTGGCCTCGAACTTGATGTCGCAGTACAACATCTCCATTGCCCACTTCGCCACTCGGCCTGATGCGTCCCGATTGTGGAGGATTTCCGACAACGGAGCATCATAAACGACGAACACCGAGTGGTCTTGGAAATAGTGAGCCACCTTCTTCGCAGTCATGTAAATCCCGTAGATAAGTTTTTGATAGTGGGGATACCTCTGCTTGGAAGGAGTCAGGACTTCGGAGACGTAATACACTGCCACTGAACTTTGTATGCTTTGCCTTCTTCTTCTCGTTCGACTGTGAGAACAGTGCTGACGACTTGATTTGTAGTCGCGATGTACATAAGAAGGGGCTCTTTACTGAGCGGAGCAGTAAGAACCGGCTGGGTGGAAAGTAGGACTTTGAGGTCGTCGAATGCGACCTGGGCTTCGTCTGTCCACTCGAAGGTATCTGATTTTTTCATGAGTCGGTACAGAGGAAGTGCCTTCTTGCCGAGTCGACTGATAAACCTGCTCAAAGCCGCTAGGCAACCTGTGAGCCTTTGAACAACGTGTATTCTGACCGGCCGCTCCATTCGGATGATGGTCCCGATCTTTTCGGGGTTAACATCGATCCCTCGTTCGGAAACGAAGAAACCGAGTAACTTTCCGCTGGGAACACCGAAAGAACACTTGGCTGGGTTGAGCTTGATATCGTACCTACGAAGGTTGGCGAATGTTTTTGCCAAGTCAGTCAGCAGGTCGGAACCTTTGCGTGACTTGACTACGATATCATCCATATACGCCTCCACATTCCGACCGATCTGGTCGAGAAGGCATTTCTGGATCATGCGCATAAAGGTTGCTCCTGCATTCTTCAAACCAAATGGCATAGTGATGTAGCAGAAGCACCCGAATGGGGTGATGAAGGCTGTTTTTAATTCATCGGGGCCATACAGACGGATCTGATGATAGCCCAAGTAGGCATCAAGAAATGACAAACGCTTGCAACCTGCAGTCGAATCGACAATTTGATCGATGCGGGGGAGCGGAAAATGGTCTTTCGGGCAGACCTTATTGAGATGCTTGAAGTCGATGCACATTCGGAGCGACTTGTCCTTCTTGGGCACCATGACAACATTGGCGAGCCACTCGGAGTGGTGAACCTCGCGAATGAAGTTGGCTGCCAAAAGCTTGGCCACCTCTTCCCCGATTGCCTTCCTCTTGTGCGCGGCAGACCGGCGCAGGCGTTCTCGGACAGGCCGAGCGACGGGATCCACGTGCAGTCGGTGCTCAGCCAACTCCCTGGGTACACCTGGCATGTCAGAAGGCTTCCATGCGAAGATGTCCCAGTTCTCACGGAGGAATTGGATGAGCTCGGCTTCCTATTTAGGATCGAGGGTGGTGGAGATGTTTGTCGGGGCAGCGGTGTCGTCCGTCGGGTGGATGCTGACCTTCTTCGTCTCTCCCGCCGACTGGAATGCGGACTCCGAAGCTGGCTTCTTCGAACGCATCAAGTCAGCGGGGTCGACTGTTTTCTTGTACTTGTCAAGCTCGAGGACGGCCATTTGCTGATCGGTAATTCTTGATCCCTGCTCCAGACACTCCTCGGCCCGCTGTCAATTGCCTGTGATGGTGATCACACCTTTCGGGCCTGGCATCATCAGCTTCAGGTATACGTAACATGGACGGGCCATGAAACGCGCATACGCCGGGCGGCCCAGAATTGCGTGGTAAGCGCTCTGGAAGTCCACCACCTCGAACGTCAGCTTTTCCTTGCGGAAGTTCTTGTCGGAGCCGAAAACGACATCCAACGCGATCTGGCCGAGTGACTTGGCCTTTCGTCCAGGGACGACTCCATGGAACTGCATACTACTCTCGCTGAGTTTGGACATCGGAATGCCCATCCCCTTGAGAGTGTCATCGTACATGATGTTCAAACCACTGCCTCCGTCCATGAGGACTTTGCGCTGTCGGACTCCTTCTACCACCGGGTCGACGACCAGAGCTTGCCTCCCTGGGGTGGGCACGTGTGCTGGATGATCCGACTGGTCAAAGGTGATCGCAGTCTGAGACCATTTGAGGAACGTGGGGTTGGTCGGCGTGGCCATGTGCACCTCCCTATTCACCAGCTTCAGTCGACTCTTGCTCTCAACGTCAGCAAAAATCATCAGTCTTGCATGGACTTGGGGGAACGGATCCTCCTTGTCCTCCTCATCTTGCTCATTGCCCTTTTCACTCGGTTGCCCTTCGCCGAACCCCTGGATCAGGAGGCGACATTGCCAAGTGGTATGCTTCGGATATATGGCGTTGCCCTCTTCATCCATCTTCGTGTGAATCGGACATGGCTGGTCCAGGATGGGGTTGTTGAACTGCTTCTTCTTGGGGGTGAACTGAGCCTTCCCCTTGCCCTTGAACTTGGCATTGGTAACAGCTGCGGCTTCTGCCTGCGGAGTAGACGGAGCTTTGTGCTTCTGTTTCTGAGTGTTATTCCCATCTCCGTCGGCGACTGTTTTGTGCTTGCCGCTGCGGATGCGGTCCTCTTCTTCGCCATTCGCATAGCATGCCGCTATCTCCATCATCTTGCTCATGGAGATATCGCATGTTCGACCGAACTTCAGGTATAGATCTCTGTACCGCACGCCTGCCTTGAAGGCGTAGACTGCTTGGTGCTCTGTGACGTTCTCTACCATGTGGTAGAGGGTCGTCCAATGCTGAATGAAATCGCGCAGGGGTTCGTTCTGCTTCTGGACGCAGTGCTGGAGCTCCACGAGGCCAGCAGAGCGTTTGCATGTACCTTCGAAGGTCCTGATGAACACTCGGGCCAGATCTGCCCAGCTGTAGATGCTTGAGGCGGCCAATTGGTTCAGCCACGCTCGCGCCGAGCCGCGAGCATTAGAGGGAGGTGCTTCATGGCGACGTGGTCATCCCCTCCTCCGATCTAGACTGCCACTCGGTAGTCATCCAGCCACGTTTCTGGCTTGGACTCTCCTGTAAACTTGCTGATCCCCGTCGCCAATCGGAAGTTGGGACGGATGTCAGTCGAACGGATTGCTCGACTGAAACACTTGGGACCAGAAATGATGGTCCTGCTTCCACTCGGACGGTCAATATCGCGACCATCGCGGTGGGCTCGGCCCCTATCGACCCTCCGCTGGGCGATATGCCCTCTCGCGTCGGGCCTTGGGTCGTAAGTGTCCCCGACTGAACGCCGATCATCATGATGTCGGGACCCGTAGGGCCCACCCCACGGAGTAGTGCGTGAACGGCGACGATCTTCGGGATTTAAGGAACGGCTGCCTCCCCTGTGTCGCTGATGAGAACCAGGGCTGTGAACTGACCGATGCGTGTTCGTATGAACAGAACTATTGTGGATCCTGTTGTTCGACTGGGAGACCGCCAAATTTTGTTGTTGCACCGTGTGCAACAGGGCGCGGATTTGCTTGATCCCCCTGCCAGCCTCCGAATCAGTCGGCTGAAGGGAATCGGCTATCTTGGCGGCGGCAGCCAAGTTGAGGATGGGTGTGCGGAACAGCTCCACGTTGCTCCGCCGAGTGTGCCGACTGGTAGAACGGCGAGGTGGACGACGAGCGCCGGATGTTTCGCCGATCTCGCGCTCGTTCCGGCCAGTTTGGCAGGGACTTTCATGGGAGTTGGCCATGTGTACTTCTGCTGCAAGCCCACGACCCACGCACTCGGAAGGAAACTTAGTCGGAACCGAGTCCGAGCGCTAGGACGGAGGGGCAACCACAACCGACTCTAAGACCGCCACTTGTGAAGACGCGTTCTGGCGCGCTCGGGCGTGTTGCACCCAACGCTGGAGCCGCGGACGGCGGGACCGCTTGTTGCGGCGCGTGACGGCGGTGTAGGTCGACACCGGAGCCGACTGCTGGAGAAGAAGAATGTCGCGGGCGCCGGCACGGAAGTGCGTAGCCCCGCGACGGGGAAGCGCCTCGACGTCGAGAGGGGCGTCCCGAAGCCATGACGAATCGTCGACGATGAAGGAAAGAGCACCGAAGAGGATCTCGTGACCCATGCTCGAATCTCTGCCGGATGACATGACGAAAAGATGTAGTCGCAAACTCGCCGGAAGTCGCTTAGACGCCTGCCCCACGGTGGGCGCCAACTGTCGTGGGTATAAGTCTGACAGTAGATGTGTAGGGTGCGAAAGGATGGGCAGAGCCTTAGCTACGGCGAGGTTGTATGAGTTCAGGCCCCTCTACGGTGGAGGTAATAGCCCTACGTCTCAGTGCTCTGGGAGCTTGTTGTCGAGTGGAATATGGATTACAGTGAATTGCTAACCCCTGCACCAGTGGGGGAGGGCGGCTTATATAGAGTGCGCTTCCCTCCACAACGGTTCGGTGTACAGGGGTGGAGTAGTGGCGAATAAATGCCCACGTTACAGGTAACGTATGTCTTAAATGCTAATAAAGGTACGTGGAAATGTACGACCGTTTCCCTCCAGGGGGGTTACGATGCGCAAAGTGGAATCCAGTCGGTTAGTTCGATACACTCCGAATGCTCATCTCCGACTCGATGGTGGAGGATTCGTTACCGACTGGATGATGGGATGTCCTTAATTCAGTCGGAACTGACTAAGGGTCTCATCCCTTATGAAGGGTAGTCCTTGGGTAGGACTTATAGGGCAGGCCTATGACCCTACCCTAGGACTATAACCCCATTAGTTCCGAACAATGATTATATGACTAGAGATCCCTTAGCATGTGACGATTGCTTCCACCCCATATCAGCCAAAACCTCCGCACCAAGTAGAGATACTACTTGTGCATCCATAAACCTTCAACCCAGTTTTGCCATGAGAGTCCACCATACCTACCTATGGATTGAATAAGATCCCTCAAGTAAGTTGTCATCGGTGCAAGCAATAAAAATTGCTCCCTAAATATGTATGATCTATTAGTGTGTGGAAAATAAGCTTTGTACGAACCTGTGATGAGGAAGACATAAAAGTGACAGACTGCATAATAAAGTTCTTTATCACAGGAGGCAATATAAAGTGACGTTTCTTCACACTAAGAGGTCACACATCCAAACCTCAAAAGCGCATGACAACCTCTGCTTCCCTCTGTGAAGGGCCTATCTTGTACCTTTACTTTTTGCCCTTGAAAGTGTCATGGTGATCGACACCAATTCCTTATTTCACCTTTGTCTTGGCTAACGTCATATGCTAGGGAAAGATCTATATTCATATGTCAACTTGGAAGTAAGTATTCGTGAATTATTATTGTTGACATTACCCTTGAGGTAAATAGTTGGGAGGCGAAACTATAAGGCCCTATATTTCTCTGTGTCCGACTGAAACTTTGATCTCATGAGTACCACGTAAGTTGTAGCAATTGTAGAAGACAAAAGGACGATTGAGTATGTGGATTTGCTTTACAAGCTCTTCTTTGAGTCTTTCCGATGTTATGATAAATTGCAATTGCTTCAGTGACTATAGGCTATTGGTTGTTAATTTTCAATAAGGTTCTTGATCCATACTTTACTTTGTGAAGGAATTATCACTTTAGCATAAGAGATGATATGATGATATTGTTGTTCTAACTATGATCATGATGCGTGCATGTTCATATCTTGTTTTGTCGACACCTCTCTCTCTCTAAACATGTGGGCATATTTATTGATCTCGGCTTTCTCTTGAGGACAAGCGAGGTCTAAGCTTGGGGGAGTTGATCCGTCCATTTTGCATCATGCTTTCATGTTGATATTTATCACTTTTTGGGTTGTTATTACACTTCACGGTAAAATACTTATGCCTTTTCTCTCTTATTTTGCAAGGTTTACATGAAGAGGGAGAATGCCGGCAGCTGGAATTCTGGCCTGAAAAAGGAGCAAGTTTGAGATACCTATTCTGCACAACTCCAAAAGCCGTGAAAATAAATGAGGATTCATTTTGGAATTTATAAAAAATACTGGGTTGAAGAAGTACCAGAGGGGAGCCAGCAGGAGGCCACAAGCCTGCTAGGCGTGGCCTACCCCCCTGGCCGCGCCTAGGGGGCTTGTGGGCTCCCTGTTGGCCCTCTGGCTCCCCTCTTTTGCTATAAGGAGGGTTTTTTTCCAGAAAAAAAATCAAGAGGAGGCTTTCAGGAGGAATCGCTGCCGCTACGAGGCAGAACTTGAGCAGAACCAATCTAGAGCTCCGGCAGGATCGTCCTGCCGGGGAAACTTCCCTCCCGGAGGGGGAAATCGTCGCCATCTTCATCACCAACACTCCTCTCATCGGAGGGGACTCATCACCATTAACATCTTCATCAGCACCATCTCATCTCCAAACCCTAGTTCATCTCTTGTAACCAATCTCCGTCTCGCGACCCCGATTGGTACTTGTAAGGTTGCTAGTAGTGTTAATTACTCTTTGTAGTTGATGCTAGTTGGATTACTCGGTGGAAGATTATATGTTCAGATCCTTTATGCTATTCAATACCTCTCTGGTCATGAATATGATTATGCTTTGTGAGTAGTTAGTTTTGTTCCTGAGGACATGGGATAAGTCATGCTATTAGTAGTCATGTAAATTTGGTATTCGTTCGATATTTTGATGTGTTGTATGTTGTTTTTCCTCTAGTGGTGTTATGTGAACGTCGACTACATAACACTTCACCATTGTTTGGGCCTAGAGGAAGGCATTGGGAAGTAGTAAGTAGATGATGGGTTGCTAGTGTGACAGAAGCTTAAACCCTAGTTTATGCGTTGTTTCGTAAGGGGCTGATTTGGATCCACTAGTTTAATGCTATGGTTAGACTTTGTCTTAATTCTTCTTTCGTAGTTGCGGATGCTTGCGAGAGGGGTTAATCATAAGTGGGAGGTTTGTCCAAGTAAGGGCAGCACCCAAGCACCGGTCCACCCACATATCAAACTATCAAAGTAGCGAACGCGAATCATATGAACATGATGAAAACTAGCTTGACAAAAATTCCCATATGTCCTCGGGAGCGCTTTACCTCCTATAATAGTTTGTCCAGGCTTGTCCCTTGCTACAGAAGGGATTGGGCCATTTTGCTGCACCTTGGTTACTATTGTTACTTGCTACTTGCTACGAATCATCTTACCACCCAACAATCTGTTACCCATAATTTCAGTGCTTGCAGAGAATACCTTGCTGAAAACCACTTGTCAAATCCTTCTGCTCCTCGTTGGGTTCGACACTCTTACTTAGAAAGGACTATGATAGATCCCCTACACTTGTGCGTCATCAGACCCTACTAGAATCCCTTATGAGAGGTTGGTGGAGATGAAGAAGAAGCTATGCATTCTGTACTTTATAGTTGAGGGATTTACTCAAATTGGAGAAGGGTCTGAGGGAGATGATGAGGATCCTGACCTGGATATTGGAGATGAGGATAAGTTGGAGGAGGATCTTGACCAGGAGAAAGATTTTTTGGAGAGGGAACTAATGAACCTATTGATGAACTGGATAAGGCTAACTTCTCAAGTGGTGAACCTTCTGGTTCTGGTAGCAAAGTGGGAGAAACATATATGTCAGCAACTCAGTTCCACCCCATGATCCTGAATGATGAGGTTCATGAACAATTTATTGAAGAAGCTGAAATCAAGACTCCCCCTACACATGTGGAGGGCCTTCCTGAAGCTGCTGCAGTGATTACTCAAGAGGATATGGATATTTGCTCCCACATGGAATATTGCTCTGCCCAGCTTAGGAAGTTTGAAATGGGTGATTCTGAAGGAGAAGATGATGTCCTTCCGCCTGAAATGGTTTGCCTTCCTGAGAAGTTAGCATCCAACATTGGCTCTACTAAAAGATCCCTAATGGAATCACTGGAAATGGCTGAGATGGAAAAGAAGTTGAAAGGAGATTCCTTTATGGTGAAGAAGTGGGGGCATGTGCTCTCTACTAGACCTATCACAAGGCAGCATGGCAACATTAAGATCATGGAAAAAGCTACAGCATACTTGCAAAAGAAGAATCTGGAGATTCCTACATCTTTCCAAGGTAAATCATTTCTTAATACTGCAACTAATGTGCTTGCTAATCAAATGTCTAGCATTGATCTGTGTGTGTGTGATGATTGTGAGGAACAAAAAGATATTATCCAGGATTTAGTGCTTAGAGAAGATGTTTGGCATTTGCTTATGCTAACCCTGAAACCGTGTTACCTGATGATCTTTACACACCTATACATAGTGATGAGAGGGGATCTCCCCTGACTAAAAGGAATGATGCTACTAGATCAAATGGCGTTGTTGATCTAGATGGTGTATGCCCAACCCCGAGACAATCCAGAAGGCTTTGTAGCCTATCTCACCCCTTTAAGATTTCATGATAGGAGCCTTTTGGAATATTAGAGGTCTTGGTCAACCTGGTAAAATTCAGCGCCTACGGGAGTTTATTAGAATTAATTTAGTGGATTTTGTTGGTTTCTTTGAAACCAAGAAAGAGAATATAGATATCAATACACTGAGTACCATTTCTGGTAATTTCAGTTTTACGTGGCATCAATTACCATCCCAGAGAACTGCGGGGGGTGTCCTTGTGGGCATGAATAATGATGTTTATGAAGTCATTGGTTTTGTCAATAGAAAGTTTTGTGTGACTGCCACGATTAGGAACAAAATTGAAAATTCTGTCTGGTGGTTCGTTGCCATTTATGCTACTTCTTATAATGAGCATAAAATATAATTTATTGCGGAGTTGCACGAGGTGATGAGGAGTGCTTCCTATCCCATCGTTTTGGGTGGTGACTTTAATCTTATCAGATCAAAATCTGATAAGAGTAGTGGCAATGTGAATCAATCGATCACTTTCCTCTTCAATGATTGGCAAATAAGTGGGGTTTGATGTAGATTAGTATTGCCAACAGGAAATATACTTGGTGCAACAATCAGGAAAACCCCATTTATGCTACTATTGATAGAGTGTTTGTCTCCCCTTCTTGGGATACCTTGTTTCCACTGTCGGTTCTGAGAGCTCTCCCCAGGATTGGTAGTGACCATACTCCTTTGCTACTTGATACTATGGCTCGGAGAGTTACCTCTCCAAAGTTGTTTAGGTTTGAAAAATGGTGGTTGGAACATCCCGAATTTAGGAAAGTTGTGGAGAATGTGTGGAATACTCCCAGTTTAGGAGGAGAGGCCATTGATGTCTGGATTTCAAAAACCAAACATCTCAGGAAGAAAATTAAGTGTTGGAATGCGAACGTAGAGGCTGCAATCAAGAAAAAGAAGAGAGACATGATTCAGGAATTTGACATATTAGATGTGTTTGCGGAAACTGGCCATGTTACGGAGGAGGATAAAGCTCGTATGAAAGAGATCAAAGTTGAGTTTGAAAATATTATGAAGAAAGAGGAGATTGCCTTGTGGCAGAGATCTAGAGATCGTAGAATTAAAGATGGTGACAAAAATAATGCATACTTCCATGTTGTAGCTAATCATAGACACTGTAAGAATCATGTGTCTGAATTAATTGGGGACTAGGGTCCTGTTTTCACTACTGAAGAGATGTTAAACGTTGCAACTTCCTTTTACAAAGGCTTGTTTGGCCATGAAGAGAGACATAATATCCATCTCGGACCTGCTTTCTGGCAGGTGATGAATTAATCTCTAAAATTGAAAATGAAGATCTTCAAAAAAAATTGGAGGAGGAAATTAAGGAGGCAATTTTTGGCTCATATGCCAACGGTGCCCCTGGCCCTGATGGCCTTTCTTTTCTTTTTTTAGCAGATCTTTTGGGACCTGATCAAGTCAGATTTTATGGCTCTAGTGAGGGACTTTGAGGAAGGTAGGCTTGAGCTACATAGGCTGAATTTCGCTTTAATCATTTAAATTTCAAAAGAACCAGATGCCAAGACTATGAATTTTTTTAGATCTATCAGCCTTACTAACTATGTAGCTAAGACTTTTTCGAAGGCGCTTACTAATAGGCTATCTCCTATTAGCAATAGATTGATTTTCCCGAATCAAACTGCATTTATTAAAGGGAGGTATATTCTGGAGAGTGTGGTACTAGCTCATGAAGTGATTCATGAGGTAAAGAGATCTAACATTTCAGGGCTTGTGCTCAAACTGGACTATGAGAAAGCGTATAATCGAGTTAGTTGGGATTTTCTGTTTGAAATGCTGGAGTCCAGTTTTTTTTGCCCTAGGTGGAATTCTTGGATCAAATGTCTGTTGTTTCAAAGCACCTTTAGTGTTAGAATCAATTATACTACAGGTCCATACTTTGTAGGTGGAAAAGGCCTTAAACAAGGGGATCCTATATCCCCTCTTCTTTTCAATTTAGTGGCAGACGTCTTCTCTAAGATGCTAACTAAAGCCTCTAATCACGGTTTAATTTCTAGGCTACTGACTAATGCTATTCCAGGTGGGATAATTAGCCTTGAATATGCGGATGATACTCTCCTCTTTTTAGAGGACTCTTATGGAAAAGCAAAGAACTTCAAATGGATTATGTCCTGTTTTGAAAATCTTTCGGGTATGAAAATTAATTTTCATAAGAGTGACCTCATCACTATTAATGTTGATGAGGACAGGGCTAATTTCTTTGCCCAAATTTTCTGCTGTAACTTAGGATCATTTCCTATCAAGTATTTAGGAGTGCCTCTGCACTATGACAAATTAAGGAGGGAGGATTTACAACCACTAATTGATAGAATTATTAAGGACATTTCTGGTTGGTTGGGTAGATATTTGACCTATAGTGGCAAAATTATCCTACTATGTGCTTGCATTGCAAGCATCCCAGCCTATCTTATGGCAGTGATGAAGTTTCCCAAATGGGTTGTTAATGCTATTAACTCCCAGATGGCTCACTTTTTGTGGGGGAATATAGGAGATTAGCGCAAATTCCATTTAGCTAATTAGGGTTTAGTGTCGAGAAAAAAGGAATTTGGTGGTTTGGGGATACCCAATGTGAGGGAATATAACATGGCTCTACTGGCCTCTTGGGGGGAGATATTCTTTCATAATGAATCGAGTGATTGGAAGAAAGTAATAGCTTATAAGTATAATGTTTCTAACCCAAATATATTCTGGTCCAGACAACAAATAGGTTCTCCTTTTTGGAAAAGTGTATCCCGGCATTGCAAGCTGCCAGGAACTTTTACCATTGGAAGATTGGTAATGGTATTAATGTTAGGTTCTCGCATGACACATGGGCTGGGGAATTTTTCCTTTAAGGTAAAATTTTGGGAGTTGTTTGATATCTGTAACCAACAAGAGTGTACTGTGTCCCAGGTCTGTGATGGAACTTCTCTTAGATTATCTTTTAGAAGATGTGTGGATGGTAGAATTATGAATATTTGGGAGAACCTTATTGACCACATTAGAAATTATCCCTTGTATGATTCTCCTGATACACCTGTGTGGCTCCTTGAAGCTAATGGTAGTTATTCTATAAAATCTTTTTATAAATGTATCAACTTCGGTGGTGTGGTTTCTCCTCTTGGAGAAACATTATGGAAAACACTTTGTCCTCAAAAAATACATGTGTTTCTGTGGCTGTGGTTGTATAATAAGGTCCTAACTAGAGATAATGTGGCTAAAAGAAAGACTCTGGATGATAATACATGCTTATTTTGTAATGAAGCTGAGTCTGTACAACATTTGTTCTTTGATTGTGTGAATACTAACCTCATTTGGTTTGTCATTTCTGAATTTTTTAAGGTTATACGAGAGAGACTTGGGGTAGCACCGATTGAAGAGAAGTTGGTCCAGCATCGTCTCAGATGGTTTGGACATATTCAACGGAGGCCACCGGAAGCACCGGTGCATAGAGGACGGATAAAGCGTGCGGAGAATGTTAAGAGGGGTCGTGGTAGACCAAACTTGACATGGGAGGAGTCCGTTAAGAGAGACCTGAAGGTTTGGAATATCGACAAAGACTTAGCCATGGACAGGGGTGCGTGGAAGTTAGCTATCCACGTTCCAGAGCCATGACTTGACTTCGAGATCTTATGGGTTTCAACTCTAGCCTACCCCAACTTGTTTGGGACTGAAAGGCTTGGTTGTTGTTGTTGTTGTATAGAATTACTTGCATTAATGATGTCTCTTCCTTTTGGAAGTTAAACAAAAAGAAACATGTACTTAATATGGTGATTGCTGCCTCCTTGTGGAGTACCTGGAGATTGAGGAATGAGTTTTGTTTCCAGGGACACATATGAAGAGGTCTGGGCTGCAATCTTGCCAAGTTAAGAGGGGTGCTGCAAGGATGGGAGGTTCTCTACGACACTGCACAGCTGGGCGAGCTGAAGCAATTCGTCCTTCTGCTGGACAAGCGTCGCGGGGAGCTGTTGAGGATAGCTTGGCTCTGATTTGATCGTTTTGGTTCTGTAATAACCTAGACTCTGTTGCTTTTTGCGTCTTATCGGAGATCTTAGAGCTGAGCCAGTTATGTAGTGGATAGTCATATGCCTCTTCCAAGGACAATTTCTTTTGGTTGTGCCTACATTGAGGATTCTTTTCATTTCCTTAGCTTGTTTGTTTTGAGTATGGAGGTTGTATGGCTGGACAGTTCTGCTTCATTTGAATAAAATGGGGCACAGGGCAACCCCTTTCTTTAAAAAAAAAATATGTTTACACGGGGGACAATGATCGATCACATAAGAGCAATTAAGATGAGACGTCGAGGCCTGAGATTCAAGTAAGGTTCAGACCAGCGGTGGAGGTGGGGCGACGGCTTGCCGACGCGGCGGCCTCCTCGGCGGTCGTCGTTCAGGTAAAGGTGCAGATCGACGGAAGAGACGGAGCGACGGCTCATTGGCGCAGCGACCTCCTCGATGGTCGTGGTTCGGGGAAAGGTTCAGACAGGCAGAAGAGACGGAGCGATGGCGCGGCGGCCTCCTTGGTGTTCGTACTCCAGCCGTTGGTGTTGCTGCTCGTAGTCGTGGCCTCCTAGTCCCACTGTCCAGTCAACGGCGTTAGTTCACACCCCGCCGTTGTCTATACTTCTGATGCGCGCTTACCATTTCCTGCAGATTCGTCCCTTCAGGGAAAGGTTCAGACCAGCGGAAGAGATGGAGCGATGACGCGACAGTCTCCTTGGTGTTGGTGGTCTAGCCGTTGGCGTTGCTGCTCGCAGCCGTGGCCTCCTAATCCCATAGACCGGTCAACGGCGTCAGTTCACACCCCGCTGTTGTCTACTTCTGATGCGTGCTTACCATTTCCTGCACATTCGCCGCTTAACTCACCCAAGCATCCGTCCCCTTATTCTCCTTCTATGCAGGCTCCGTATCTCACCATCCAATAGGGGTAACTCTTGCTGCACCATTTTGTTGGTATGATTGCGTTAATTTGCAGAGTGTACGGCCCATCGCTAAATAAGACCTATGAAGAAATCACCTTACAAAAAGTGGGCAAATCTCTTTTGATCATATGACCTCCATAATCTCCTTTGTTGTTCAACACATCTTCTATTTGTGATTACTGATGCGTTCTGAACGTATTTCTAAATAATCAAAATATCTTGATGTTTGCAGGTTACCTTTGTGTGGATTACGGTGGAAAAAAACCTTTTGTCTTGATTAGTTCTCTTCCAATCATTCTCATGTTTTAAACTGTGAGTCACTTCAGCATATATTCATCCGAGATTGTTGACAAGTATAGGCCTGAACAGTTGAAGTAAGATGATACAAAAATAGTTGAAGGAAGGTCAATCTATTTTCCCATCGATTCCCGTTAGTCTTGCATCAATCCAAAAAAATAGTACTATGAAACAGGATGCATATATCGTTCGAAAAAAGGTTCCAAAATTCCAGTGGATAAGCATGAGGACTTTTTTTCCGATGAAAGGGCCACATAGCCCATTTTCATTATGAAAATGAAGTCATACATCATATTGTGTTCTATTACAACCTCGTGATGCATCACCGAAGCATCGAAGCAACTACAGAAACAACATACATCCTCTGGCATCTTACCATACCTACAGGATAAGCCAAAAGATAAGAAGCCCACAGGAAGGGAAAACTTGTTCATGAGAACTGCCACATCAACCTAGCAACACTGCCCAACAGCCAAAATGACTAAAACAGTTCAAAAAGGCTAAAAAGATAAATGTTGCATCATTTAATTCTTCTCACAGCCGGCCCCCAGCCATGAGACCTGCTGTACACATCACACACCACTTTAGCCAATCGCTTAGTCACCTCCTTAAGCATGCTTAACACCACTTTTTTCTGCATAACAGACCAAGAATCCAGCAAAGCAGACATTAAAAATTACATCAGTAGGATCTCTAGGGAGAGTACTTTGAAAGTAAGCTTTATTTCTTGTTTTCCATATAGACCAAAGTAACGCAGCAACACCAACAGAGACAACAACACGATCTTTGCCGGTGTATGCTGGTATCCAATTCTGACAGAGATCAAATAAGGACATATGACAGAGATCAAATAAGGACATAGGTATTCTGATAAAGATCAAATAAGGATAAGCATGAGGACTCATCAGACCTTATGTTTGCTAACCTCTCTCTTCCATATTTTTCCTTGTGAGTTTTTATTTGTTATCTATGATGAAACTTTGGTGGTTGTGCTCTCAACCGCTAATTTTCCTATCGATAGTAGTAAGAATATACCCTCCTTTAGTTGTCCTTACGGATTGTTATTCTTTGATTCCTATAGAATTATTTCAGTTATACACCTTTAGTCCAATTATATTCAGCTTTGCAAAATCGGTAAGATTACTTCACTGTTCTCTCTTCATTTTCATAGCTGTTAGGTTTACATACATGTCGTTGTTTTGGAATAGGTTATCCTGACTTCCCAAACCAGGACTATTACAGACTTACAATTTTAATTGGAACAAAATAGATAAAAATGCATACTATGCTGATGGATTATCATGTTTATTTATTGACAAAAAGTTCATCACCATGCTAATTTTAAAAGCTTCCTCCCTTGACTGGTCTTGCATTATTAAGTCAAAATTGTATCACCATTTAATTTCATTATGAAACTTATTTTTCATGCTAATTGTTTTACAATATTACCTTAACTAAATGTAGTAAAGGTTGATTTTGTGTGTGCAGAATTTATAGTACAAATTGAATTGGCAATTTTTGCTCTCACCATCATCAAAGGGTTAATGAGGATTAAAATTATTTTTTTCCAAAGGGTGAAATTTATTGTAGGAGATGGTACCTCGACAAGGTTTTGGGAAGATACTTGGCTTGGTGACACACCACTTGCTTTACATTTCCCATGCTCTACAATATTACACAACGTAAGCAGGACTATGTGTCCACAATCTTACAATCCGTACCTATTAATATGCACTTCAGGCGAGCTCTAGTAGGAGCACGTTGGGAGGCATGGATGCATTTGGTAAGAAGGCTTATGCAGTTACAATTATCTGATCACCCAGACAGCGTTCGATGGATTTTAACTGCGAATGAGGTATTTCAGTAAAATCCATATACACGGATCTCATTAATACAGGACCTTTATCTAGATCGTTGCATATCTGGAATATTAAAGTGCCGCTACGGATTAAAAAAATTATGTGGTTTGTACACAAAGGTGTGGTATTAACCAAGGATAATCCAATTAAGCATAGTTGGAGAGGTAGATCTAATTGCTGTTATTGTGATCAACATGAAACAATTAGACATTTGTTCTTGGAATGCCCTCTTGCAAAACTACATTGGCGCACTATTCATATTGCTTTTAAATTTTAATGTAGTATCACCTACATGCATCAATTCAATTTTTACAACGTGGCTCAATGAAGTGGACGTTAGAGTATCTAAACTTATCAGAATTGGCATATGTGCTCTTTTGCGGGTTATATGTGTTGGAATTATGCCCTAGAGGCAATAATAAATATGGTTATTATTATAATTCCTGTATCAAGATAATAGTTTATTATCCATGCTATAATTGTATTGAATGAAGACTCATTTACATGTGTGGATACATAGACAAAACACCGTCCCTAGCATGCCTCTAGTTGGCTAGCCAGTTGATCAATGATTGTCAGTTGATCAATGATAGTCAGTGTCTTCTGATTATGAACAAGGTGTTGTTGCTTGATAACTGGATCACATCATTGGGAGAATCACGTGATGGACTAGACCCAAACTAATAGACGTAGCATGTTGATCGTGTCATTTTGTTGCTACTGTTTTCTACGTGTCAAGTATTTATTCCTATGACCATGAGATCATATAACTCACTGACACCAGAGGAATGCTTTATGTGTATCAAACGTCGCAACGTAACTGGGTGACTATAAAGATGCTCTACAGGTATCTCCGAAGGTGTTAGTTGAGTTAGTATGGATCAAGACTGGGATTTGTCACTCCGTGTGACGGAGAGGTATCTCGGGGCCCACTCGGTAATACAACATCACACACAAGCCTTGCAAGCAATGTAACTTAGTGTAAGTTGCGGGATCTTGTATTACGGAACGAGTAAAGAGACTTGCCGGTAAACGAGATTGAAATAGGTATGCGGATACTGACGATCGAATCTCGGGCAAGTAACATACCGAAGGACAAAGGGAATGACATACGGGATTATACGAATCCTTGGCACTGAGGTTCAAACGATAAGATCTTCGTAGAATATGTAGGATCCAATATGGGCATCCAGGTCCCGCTATTGGATATTGACCGAGGAGTCTCTCGGGTCATGTCTACATAGTTCTCGAACCCGCAGGGTCTGCACACTTAAGGTTCGACGTTGTTTTATGCGTATATGAGTTATATGGTTGGTTACCGAATGTTGTTCGGAGTCCCGGATGAGATCACGGACGTCACGAGGGTTTCCGGAATGGTCCGGAAACGAAGATTGATATATAGGATGGCCTCATTTGATTACCGGAAGGTTTTCGGAGTTACCGGGAATGTACCGGGAATGACGAATGGGTTCCGGGATTTCACCGGGGGGGCAACCCATCCCGGGGAAGCCCATAGGCCTTGGGGGAGACACACCAGCCCTTAGTGGGCTGGTGGGACAGCCCACAAGTGCCCTATGCGCCAAGGAGAAGAAAATCAAGAGAGAAAGAAAAAAAAAGGGAGGAGGTGGGAAGGAAGGGGGACTCCCTCCCACCAAACCTAGTCCAACTCGGTTTGGGGGGGGGAGAGTCCTCCCCCTTGGACTCGGCCGACCCCCTCCCTCCCACCTATATATACGGAGGTTTTAGGGCTGATTTGAGACGACTTTTCCACGGCAGCCCGACCACATACCTCCACGGTTTTTTCTCTAGATCGCGTTTCTGCGGAGCTCGGGCGGAGCCCTGCTGAGACAAGGTCATCACCAACCTCCGGAGCGCCGTCACGCTGCCGGAGAACTCTTCTACCTCTCCGTCTCTCTTGCTGGATCAAGAAGGCCGAGATCATCGTCGAGCTGTACGTGTGCTGAACGCGGAGGTGCCGTTCGTTCGGTACTAGATCGTGGGACTGATCGCGGGATTGTTCGCGGGGCGGATCGAGGGACATGAGGACGTTCCACTACATCAACCGCGTTCTCTAACGCTTCTGCTGTACGATCTACAAGGGTACGTAGATCATTCATCCCCTCTCGTAGATGGACATCACCATGATAGGTCTTCGTGCGCGTAGGAAAATTTTTGTTTCCCATGCGGCGTTCCCCAACAGTGGCATCATGAGCTAGGTTCATGCGTAGATGTCTTCTCGAGTAGAACACAAAAGTTTTTGTGGGCGGTGATGTGCGTTTTGCTGCCCTCCTTAGTCTTTTCTTGATTCCGCGGTATTGTTGGATTGAAGCGGCTTGGACCGACATTACTCGTACGCTTACGAGAGACTGGTTTGGTCGTTACGAGTAACCCCCTTTGCTCAAAGATGACTGGCAAGTGACGGTTTCTCCAACTTTAGTTGAATCAGATTTGACCGAGGAGGTCCTTGGATGAGGTTAAATAGCAACTCATATATCTCCGTTGTGGTGTTTGCGTAAGTAAGATGCGATCCTACTAGATGCCCTTGGTCACCACGTAAAACATGCAACAACAAAATTAGAGGACGTCTAACTTGTTTTTGCAGGGTATGCTTGTGATGTGATATGGCCAACGATGTGATGTGATATATTGGATGTATGAGATGATCATGTTGTAATAGAAATATCGACTTGCACGTCGATGGTACGGCAACCGGCAGGAGCCATAGGGTTGTCTTTATACTAACGTTTGTGCTTGCAGATGCGTTTACTATTTTGCTAGGATGTAGCTTTAGTAGTAATAGCATAAGTAGCACGACAACCCCGATGGCAACACGTTGATGGATGATCATGGTGTGGCGCCGGTGACAAGAAGATCGTGTCGGTGCTTTGGTGATGGAGATCAAGAAGCACGTGATGATGGCCATATCATGTCACTTATGAATTGCATGTGATGTTAATCCTTTTATGCACCTTATTTTGCTTAGAACGACGGTAGCATTATGAGGTGATCTCTCACTAAAATTTCAAGACGAAATTGTGTTCTCCCCGACTGTGCACCGTTGCTACAGTTCGTCGTTTCGAGACACCACGTGATGATCGGGTGTGATAGACTCAACGTTCACATACAACGGGTGCAAAACAATTGCGCACGCGGAACACTCGGGTTAAGCTTGACGAGCCTAGCATGTGCAGACATGGCCTCGGAACACATGAGACCGAAAGGTCGATCGTGAATCATATAGTTGATATGATTAGCATAGGGATGCTTACCACTGAAACTATACCCAACTCACGTGATGATCGGACTTGGGATAGTGTAAGTGGATCATGAACCACTCAAATGACTAGAGAGATGTATTTTTTGAGTGGGAGTTTAGCATATAATTTGATTAAGTTGAACTCTAATTATCTTGAACATAGTCTAAGTCCACTCTGAATATATTTGTGTTGTAGATCATGGCTCACGCGAGAGTCATCCTGAATTTTAATACGTTCCTAGAGAAAGCTAAATTGAAAGATGATGGAAGCAACTTTGTAGACTGGGCTCGTAATCTTAAGCTAATCTTACAAGCTGGGAAGAAGGATTATGTCCTTAATGCTGCGCTAGGAGATGAACCACCCGCTACGGCTGATCAGGATGTTAAGAACGCTTGGTTAGCACGTAAGGAGGACTACTCAATAGTTCAATGTGCAGTCTTGTATGGCTTAGAACCGGGACTTCAACGTCGCTTTGAGCGTCATGGAGCATTTGAGATGTTCCAGGAGTTGGAGTTTATCTTTCAGAAGAACGCCCGGATCGAGAGGTATGAGACCTCCGATAAATTCTATGCTTGCAAGATGGAGGAAAACTCGTTTGTCAGTGAACATGTGCTCAAAATGTCTGGGTACTCAAACCGTCTAGCTGAACTGGGGATTGAACTCCCGCAAGAAGCTATCACTGACAGAATCCTTCAATCACTGCCGCCAAGCTACAAAGGCTTTGTGTTGAACTACAACATGCAAGGGATGAACAAGTCTCCCGACGAGTTGTTTGCGATGTTGAAAGTCGCAGAGTCTGAACTCCGTAAAGAGCATCAAGTGTTGATGGTGAATAAGACCACTAGTTTCAAGAGAAACGGCAAAGGCAAGAAGGGCAATTCGAAGAAGAGCGGCAAGCCTGTTGCCAATCCGCCGAAGAAACCCAAAGCTGGACCTAAGCCTGAAACGGAGTGTTTCTATTGCAAGGGTATGGGTCACTGGAAGCGCAATTGCCCCAAGTATCTGGCAGATAAGAAGGCGGGCAAAGAAAAATCAGGTATATTTGATATACATGTTATTGATGTGTACTTAACCGTCTCTCGTAGTAGTGCCTGGGTATTCGATACCGGTTCTGTTGCTCATATTTGCAACTCGAAGCAGGAACTGCGGAATAGACGAAGGCTGGCGAAAGACGAAGTGACGATGCGCGTAGGAAATGGTTCCAAGGTTGATGCAATCGCCGTCGGCACAGTGTCACTTCAGCTACCATCGGGATTAGTGATGAACTTAAATCATTGTTATTTAGTGCCTGCGTTGAGCATGAACATTATATCTGGATCTTGTTTATTGCGAGACGGTTACTCTTTTAAGTCTGAGAATAATGATTGTTCTATTTCTATGAGTAACATCTTTTATGGTCATGCACCGAATGTGAGAGGATTGTTCATATTGAATCTTGATAGCGATACGCATATACATAACATTGAGACCAAAAGAGTTAGAGTAAACAATGATAGCGCCATATTTTTGTGGCACTGCCGCTTGGGTCATATTGGTGTAAAGCGCATGAAGAAACTCCATGCTGATGGACTTTTGGAGTCACTTGACTTTGATTCACTTGACACGTGCGAACCATGCCTCATGGGCAAGATGACTAAGACTCCGTTCTCCGGAACAATGGAGCGTGCAAGTGACTTATTGGAAATCATACATACCGATGTGTGTGGTCCAATGAGCGTGGAGGCACGCGGCGGATATCGTTATTTTCTCACCTTCACTGACGATTTAAGTAGATATGGTTATGTCTACTTGATGAAGCACAAGTCTGAAACATTTGAAAAGTTCAAGCAATTTCAGAGTGAAGTGGAAAATCATCGTAACAAGAAGATCAAGTTCCTACGTTCAGATCGTGGGGGTGAATATCTGAGTTTCGAGTTTGGTGCTCACTTAAGACAATGTGGAATTGTTTCACAGTTAACACCGCCTGGAACACCACAGCGTAATGGTGTGTCCGAACGTCGTAATCGTACTTTGTTAGAGATGGTGCGATCTATGATGTCTCTTACTAATTTGCCGTTATCATTTTGGGGTTATGCATTAGAAACAACTGCATTCACTTTAAATAGGGCACCATCAAAATCCGTTGAGACGACACCATACGAACTGTGGTATGGCAAGAGGCCAAAGTTGTCGTTTCTTAAAGTTTGGGGATGTGATGCTTATGTCAAAAAGCTTCAGCCTGAAAAGCTGGAACCCAAAGCGGAAAAATGCGTCTTCATAGGTTACCCAAAAGAGACAGTTGGGTACACCTTCTATCTCAAATCCGAGGGCAAAGTGTTTGTTGCTAAGAACGGAGCTTTTCTCGAGAAAGAGTTTCTCTCGAGAGAATTGAGTGGGAGGAAGATAGAACTTGACGAGGTTGTCGAACCTCTCATCCCTCTGGATGGTGGCGCAGGGCAAGGGGAAACCTCTGTCATTGCGACGCCGGTTGAGGAGGAAGTTAATGATGATGATCATGAAACTCCAGTTCAAGTTTCTGTTGAACCACGCAGGTCGACGAGATCACGTGCTGCTCCAGAGTGGTACGGTAATCCCGTCTTATCAATCATGTTGTTAGACAACAATGAACCTGCAAGTTATGAAGAAGCAATGGTGGGCCCAGATTCCAACAAATGGCTAGAAGCCATGAACTCCGAGATAGGATCCATGTATGAGAACAAAGTGTGGACTTTGGAGATACTACCTGAGGGCCGCAAGGCTATTCAGAATAAATGGATCTTTAAGAAGAAGACGGACACTGACGGTAATGTGACCGTTTATAAAGCTCGACTTGTGGCAAAGGGTTTTTCACAAGTTCCAGGAGTTGACTACGATGAGACTTTCTCACCCATGGCAATGCTTAAGTCCGTCAGAATCATGTTAGCAATAGCTGCATTTTTCGATTATGAAATCTGGCAGATGGATGTCAAAACGGCGTTCCTTAACGGTTTCCTTAAGGAAGAGTTGTATATGATGCAACCCGAAGGTTTTGTCGATCCTAAGAATGCTAACAAGGTGTGCAAGCTCCAGCGATCCATTTATGGACTGGTGCAAGCATCTCGGAGTTGGAACAAACGCTTTGATGAGGTGATCAAGGCATTTGGTTTTATACAAGTGGTGGAGAATCTTGTATTTACAAGAAAGTGAGTGGGAGCTCTGTGGCGTTTCTAATATTATATGTGGATGACATATTACTGATTGGAAACAACGTAGAGCTTTTGGAGAGCATAAAAGGTTACTTGAATAAAAGTTTCTCTATGAAGGACCTAGGAGAAGCTGCTTACATTCTAGGCATTAAGATCTATAGGGATAGATCAAAACGCCTGATAGGACTTTCACAAAGCACATACCTTGATAAAGTTTTGAAGAGGTTCAAAATGGAACAGTCCAAGAAAGGGTTCTTGCCAGTTTTACAAGGTACGAGATTGAGTAAGACTCAGTGCCCAGCAACTGATGAAGATAGAGAGCATATGCGCTCCGTCCCCTATGCTTCAGCCATAGGTTCTATCATGTATGCGATGCTGTGCACTAGACCGGATGTTAGCCTGGCCATAAGTATGGCAGGTAGGTTCCAGAGTAATCCAGGAGTGGATCACTGGACAGCGGTCAAGAATATCCTGAAGTACCTGAAAAGGACTAAGGAGATGTTTCTCGTATATGGAGGTGACGAAGAGCTCGCCGTAAAAGGTTACGTCGATGCAAGCTTTGGCACAGATCCGGACGACTCTAAGTCGCAAACCAGATACGTATTTATTCTTAATGGGGTGCAGTTCCAAGCAAAGCGTCGTAGCAGATTCTACATGTGAAGCGAAGTACATGGCTGCCTCGGAGGCGGCTAAGGAGGGTGTCTGGATGAAGGAGTTCATGACGGATCTTGGAGTGGTGCCAAGTGCACTCGATCCAATAACCTTGTTCTGTGACAACACGGGTGCCATTGCCTTAGCAAAGGAACCACGGTTTCACAAGAAGACCAGACACATCAAACGACGCTTCAACCTCATCCGCGACTACGTCGAGGAAGAGGACGTAAATATATGTAAAGTGCACACGGATTTGAATGTAGCAGACCCGCTGACTAAACCTCTTCCACGGCCAAAACATGATCGACACCAGAACTGTATGGGTGTTAGATTTATTACAATGTAATTCACATGGTGATGTGAGGGCTGGATTATTGACTCTAGTGCAAGTGGGAGACTGTTGGAATTATGCCCTAGAGGCAATAATAAATATGGTTATTATTATAATTCCTGTATCAAGATAATAGTTTATTATCCATGCTATAATTGTATTGAATGAAGACTCATTTACATGTGTGGATACATAGACAAAACACCGTCCCTAGCAAGCCTCTAGTTGGCTAGCCAGTTGATCAATGATAGTCAGTTGATCAATGATAGTCAGTGTCTTCTGATTATGAACAAGGTGTTGTTGCTTGATAACTGGATCACGTCATTGGGAGAATCACGTGATGGACTAGACCCAAACTAATAGACGTAGCATGTTGATCGTGTCATTTTGTTGCTACTGTTTTCTGCGTGTCAAGTATTTATTCCTATGACCATGAGATCATATAACTCACTGACACCGGAGGAATGCTTTGTGTGTATCAAACGTCGCAACGTAACTGGGTGACTATAAAGATGCTCTACAGGTATCTCCGAAGGTGTTAGTTGAGTTAGTATGGATCAAGACTGGGATTTGTCACTCCGTGTGACGGAGAGGTATCTCGGGGCCCACTCGGTAATACAACATCACACACAAGCCTTGCAAGCAATGTAACTTAGTGTAAGTTGCGGGATCTTGTATTACGGAACGAGTAAAGAGACTTGCCGGTAAACGAGATTGAAATAGGTATGCGGATACTGACGATCGAATCTCGGGCAAGTAACATACCGAAGGACAAAGGGAATGACATACGGGATTATACGAATCCTTGGCACTGAGGTTCAAACGATAAGATCTTCGTAGAATATGTAGGATCCAATATGGGCATCCAGGTCCCGCTATTGGATATTGACCGAGGAGTCTCTCGGGTCATGTCTACATAGTTCTCGAACCCGCAGGGTCTGCACACTTAAGGTTCGACGTTGTTTTATGCGTATATGAGTTATATGGTTGGTTACCGAATGTTGTTCGGAGTCCCGGATGAGATCACGGACGTCACAAGGGTTTCCAGAATGGTCCGGAAACGAAGATTGATATATAGGATGGCCTCATTTGATTACCGGAAGGTTTTCGGAGTTACCGGGAATGACGAATGGGTTCCGGGAGTTCACCGGGGGGGCAACCCACCCCGGGGAAGCCCATAGGCCTTGGGGGAGACACACCAGCCCTTAGTGGGCTGGTGGGACAGCCCACAAGTGCCCTATGCGCCAAGGAGAAGAAAATCAAGAGAGAAAGAAAAAAAAAGGGAGGAGGTGGGAAGGAAGGGGGACTCCCTCCCACCAAACCTAGTCCAACTCGGTTTGGGGGGGGGGGGGAGAGTCCTCCCCCTTGGACTCGGCCGACCCCCTTGGGGCTCCTTGAGCCCCAAGGCAAGGCCCCCTCCCTCCCACCTATATATACGGAGGTTTTAGGGCTGATTTGAGACGACTTTTCCACGGCAGCCCGACCACATACCTCCACGGTTTTTTCTCTAGATCGCGTTTCTGCGGAGCTCGGGCGGAGCCCTGCTGAGACAAGGTCATCACCAACCTCCGGAGCGCCGTCACGCTGCCGGAGAACTCTTCTACCTCTCCGTCTCTCTTGCTGGATCAAGAAGGCCGAGATCATCGTCGAGCTGTACGTGTGCTGAACGCGGAGGTGCCGTCCGTTCGGTACTAGATCGTGGGACTGATCGCGGGATTGTTCGCGGGGCAGATCGAGGGACGTGAGGACGTTCCACTACATCAACCGCGTTCTCTAACGCTTCTGCTGTACGATCTACAAGGGTACGTAGATCATTCATCCCCTCTCGTAGATGGACATCACCATGATAGGTCTTCGTGCGCGTAGGAAAATTTTTGTTTCCCATGCGGCGTTCCCCAACAATATGGAATACCATGAACGACATAATCTTTAATGGGAAGAAATTCAACAATTTTTTGCAGGTCATATTCCAAGCAACGTCCTGGATCCGTACGTGGTCATTACTGAGTCATGCGGACAACAGGGATCTTATGGCTACTGGGTGCAACCAATGGGAGATGGCCGCACGTGTTATCTTCAATCGGTTTGGATGGCGTGCTAGTAATAGACTAGGTGTATAGGCATCGTACTCTGATATTAGTTACGCCGGATATGGCAAGTTCTTTAGAGTTGATTTATTTTCAGATTCATTTTATTTCCGGATTACAGACTTATCTTGAACTTTGTTGTTATTTTGGATTGGCAATAATATGGCTGCATGCATCGATTGATGCAGAGGCAGGGGCTTGTTTCTTCCTTTTCAAAAAAAAACTCTTCTTACACATTATTCCTTTTTCCACTTTTCAAGTGTGACCGTTCTATTCCTGTTAATGAAGGAGGTTGTTTGTTGTCTTTGCCAGATGAAGATGATCAACGAGCTATGATGAGATCAACTAAGAATCACTACCACTCCCAAGCAAATCTTTAATGCCTATTTTATTTATTTGTTCTTTGTAGGCGAGATGTTTCCGATGCACAAATGCTTGGTGGGGTCACTATATTTGTCAATGGAAACTGAAACCACTAATGTTCATACGTTTTTAAAAGGAAATGTTATGTATTTTTCTAGACAATTGTCCATTGTTCAATCTTATGAAATAGTTTTATTTTAGCTGAGAGATGACATAGTTAACAGGAATATCCAAATCAATTCTATTTCATTTGCCTATCATATCTTTTTTTTTCTTGTTACACTCCTCGCAACATCGTGCGGGGTATCATCTACTTCCTCCGTTCCTAAATACTTTCTCAGTGTCTCAACTTTATACTAGCTCTAGTATAAATTTATACTAAGGCTGAGACACTTATTTTGAAATGGAGGGAGTATAAGCGCCTGTTCGGACTCCCTCCACGGAGCGGAGTACGCGGAGCTGCATTTTAGGAACTCTCCTAATTAACACTGGACGGCCACTCCGCTCCGGCGCGGAGTCGCGGAGCGGAGGGAGTCCGAACACGTCTTAAGTCTTTTAAGACATTTTATTAGAAAACTATATACAAAACAAAATGAGTGAATCTACACTCTAAAATATGTCTATATACATCCGTATGTAGTTTCTAATAGAATCTTTAGAAAGACTTATACTCTCTTCGTTCCAAAATAACTGTCTCAAGTTTAATACAACTTTATATTAAAGCTAGTACAAAGTTAAGACACTTATTTTGAGAAGAAGGGAGTAGTTTGCATTATGCTTAGCACTAGGCAAAGCTACTACACGAAATATACGTACGTCTGCATGTCGAGAGCTGGTAATCCTGCGATTAGAGAAGCGGACGTTGCGGAAGGATTCAACGCAGCGGCGACTTTGGACTCGGTACAATAAAAGGATTGATTCAAATATACTTCAATATTCAGTCGACTTACATCTGGTCGGTCCCTAATTTTGGTCCTTGGGCGAACGCGTAAAGCCAATGGCCACCGTTTTTAGCCGCAAAAATAGAGGAAAAAAACAGCCACCATGTTTGGAATCAGTCGGTGATCAGGCCTGTTTATTAGCTTGCGGAGAGGCATTTTCTATTTGATGCCACACGTTTAAGTATACGTGTATTTTTGTTAACTGACGTCTGTGACGTTCGTAAATAGATTGATCCATTCAATCGTCCGTTGAGGATTTTTTTCTAAAAAATCTACATTTTTTTTAAATATGGATAAACTTTTTTAAATTTCAACGAAATTTTTTCAAGATTGAAGAATTTTTTTCTGAAAATAAATGAACCTTTTTCTAAAATATGACGATGTGGAACCACTTCGTTGTGAGCACTTGGCTCTAACCATCCGGCCATGACCCGATTTGTGTAATTATATTACAGCCCAACATTTTATTGTGTATGTCAGTTTGGTTTTTTTGCTTCTTCTTTTCTATCATTCCTTTTTGTTTTCTTTAATGTGCCTTTTAATAAAATCCATGAAGCTTTTTATTTTGGCTTTTAAAAAAAATGAGTGTTTTAAAACCAACGGGCTTTTCTTTTAAATCAATGAACTCTTTCCAAATTTGATGAACTATTTTAAAATTTTGTGAACCTTTTCCAAAATCGGTTAATTCCTTTTCAAGTTTGATTAACTTTTTTAAGACTGGACAAACTTTTTTCAAAATCAATGGTTTTTTTCAACTTTGATGAACTTTTTCTAATTCGGTAAATTTTTTTTTTCAAATTTGTTGAATTGTTTTCCTATTCGATGAACGTTTTTCAAATTCAATGAAAATTTTCAAATTAGGTGAACTTTAAAAAAAATCATGATCTTTTTTAAAATCTGTGAAAATTTTAAATTCACAATTCTTTTTGTTAATTACGAGTTTTTCATTTTCTTTCATATTTAATCAACAACTGACTGAAGTGAGCCCCCCACCGGTGATCGATGGAGCAAACCCACCAAGCGCTCGCTTATATGGTCTAGCCGACGGGGTGATGGTGCGTGGGCGTCAGCTAGGGAAATTGACACTTGCAACGCTAATTAGGAGCTCCCCGAAAAACATGGAAGCAGATGAAATTTTTGCTCAATGACTAGGGCTTGTCTCACCGTTGGACCCTGTTAAAGAATTCATCCGATTAATCAGTTAACTTGTCGATTAATCTCTATTTATAGGGTCACCGAGTAGCCAATAAACTTATAGTTCGTCCGATTAATTCTTTAAGATTATTAATCACCTACACGCCAGCTAACCGAGCAGCTACGAGTTAACGATTTCCTTAACAATGTTGCTGGAATGTAAATTTGAGCGATTTCCACGCCTTGACGAAAAAAACCTCTAATAATTAAATAATGACAAACGTTGAAACGCATTGCTAGAACCGGCTTATTGTACCATAGGAGACATCGTAAATAATGGCTAGCGTTGAAACAAACCCCTAGCGAGCACCGGCTTGACACAATCATACCACAGGAGACGGTAGGAGAAGTGTGTCGTCGTGTTCCACCCGGCCGGCCCGTGACCTCACCGGCCGGCACCACCAAAACCCATGTGAAAATACGTGGCCGGAAAACCATTCTCCGATCGCGCGGCCTCTCCCTTTCAACGAGCACCCCCCACCTGCCATCCAAGTCAACCGAGTGAGCCACCCACCATGAATGAGCTGCATGCCACCACCCGAGCTACCTAGGCCAACTCCTTATGCTTAGCCGTCGCACGCCACACTAAACCTATCGCCGCGCCTAAACCAAAGTCCTCTTGTCATCTTGTGTCACCTTTCCTATCCTATCCCACCTGCCCCCCACCGCTCCGTGGCCACGCGCGCGCGCGCACTCGCCATTCCATTCCCCACTGATCAAGACCTCCACCGGCAACTTTAAACGCCGCACGCTCGCGGGCACCATTAATTATGCCCGGCTGACATCCCCCTGACACGCACGTACCATCTCCCGCCCAACGCGTCCATGTCGCTCCGCCGGCTGTGCTTCGTGCTGCCCATGGACGGGGACGAGGTCCTCGCGGCCTCGGCTGACGACCACGACGACGACGATGCCCGGCGGCGCCCCGGGGAGAAGCTGAGCTCGTACGTCCGCGACAAGGTCGGCCGCGCGCTCTCCTGCCTCCGCTGCGGCTGCCACGACTCCCGGTCCGCGAAGATGAGCTTCGAGGACATGGACGGCGTGTACGAGGTCGGCGCGAGGAAGATCAGAGGCGCGACGGGGCCCAGGGTGTTCAGCTACTCCGAGCTCTACATCGGGACCAGCGGCTTCAGTGACCAAGAGGTCCTCGGCAGCGGCGGTTTCGGCCGGGTGTACCGCGCCATGCTGCCAAGCGATGGCACCACGGTGGCCGTCAAGTGCGTGGCCAGCGTCGGCGTCGACCGCTTCGAGAAGTCGTTCCTGGCGGAGCTGGCCGCGGTTGCCCGGCTGCGGCACCGCAACCTCGTGCGCCTCCGCGGGTGGTGCGTCCGGGACGAGGAGGAGCTGCTTCTCGTGTACGACTACATGCCCAACCGCAGCCTCGACCGCCTCCTCTTCGCGCCGGCCTCGGCTGCGCCCGCGCTCGGCTGGGACCGGCGGCGCCGCATCGTGGCCGGCCTCGCCGCCGCGCTGCTCTACCTGCACGAGCAGCTCGACACGCAGATCATCCACCGGGACGTCAAGACCAGCAACGTCATGCTTGATTCCGAGTACAACGCTCGGCTTGGCGACTTCGGCCTCGCCCGCTGGCTTGAGCACACCGTGGAGGACGCGCCGCCCACGAAAAAGCTCGAGCTGCTGCCGTCGCCGCCATCCGTTCGGTCGACGTCGTCCTTTTCTTCCTCAGCCAACTACCAGTTCCGGCTGATCGACACGAGCAGGATCGGCGGCACCATCGGGTACCTCCCTCCGGAGAGTTTCCAGCGCAGGGGCGGGGCCACGGCCAAGTCCGACGTTTTCAGCTTCGGGATTGTGCTATTGGAGGTGGCCACCGGACGTCGGGCGGTCGATCTGGCCTACCCAGACGACCAAATCTTCATGCTGGATTGGGTACGCCGGCTGTCCGACGAGGGAAAGCTGCTCAAAGCCGGTGACCGCAAGCTGCCGGAAGGCGCGCGCGCCATGTTCGACATGGGCCGGTTCATCCACCTCGGCCTCCTCTGCTCGCTGCATGACCCGAGGGCTCGTCCTACCATGAAGTGGGTGGTGGAGAACATCTCCGGCAGCTGCTCCGGCGACCTCCCGGCGCTTCCGTCCTTCTTAGCACTCCCAAAGTACATCTCTCTCACCTCATCCTCCTCTGACTCCGGTACATCGACAACAATCGCCGGCACGAACAGCACAGCCACCTCTGCCTCGTCGACGAAGCACATGTACGCCACAGCGGCTGGTACCACCATTTACCTCACTGCTGAAGACGGCAGGTCGCCCACCGGCGGCTCGGGTGAGAATAAGAGCGGCAACAGCCAGCGATCGTCGCCGCGGCCAGCGGTGGCGGTTCCAACTGTGGACACTCCGCGTGAGATATCGTACAAGGAGATCGTGGAGATTACCAACGACTTCTCCGAGTCGCAGGTGGTGGCGGAGCTGGACTTCGGGACAGGGTACGAGGGCTTCTTGGACAACGGCAATGGCGGGCGCGTCCACGTCCTCGTGAAGCGGCTGGGCATGAAGACGTGCCCGGCGCTGCGCGTCCGGTTCGCCAACGAGCTCTGCAACCTGGCCAAGCTGAGGCACCGGAACCTGGTGCAGCTGCGCGGGTGGTGCACGGACCATGGCGAGATGCTCGTCGTCTACGACCACTCCCCGGGGAACCTCTTGAGCCACCACCTCATCGTCCGGCACAGCAATTCTGAGATACTCTCGTGGCGCCACAGGTACGGCATCGTGAGGGCGCTGGCGTCCGCCGTGCTGTACCTGCACGAGGAGTGGGACGAGCAGGTCATCCACCGCAACATCACATCGGCGGCGGTGTTCCTGGACCCGGACCGGAGCCCGCGGCTGGGCAGCTTCGCGCTCGCCGAGTTCCTGTCAAGAAACGAGCACAATAACCCCCACGTGGTTTTGCCCACCGGCTCAGGCTCGGCGCGGGGCATCTTCGGGTACATGTCGCCGGAGTACATGGAGACCGGCGAGGCCACCACGATGGCCGACGTGTACAGCTTCGGGGTGGTGGTTCTCGAGGTCGTGACCGGCGCGATGGCGGTGGACATGAGGTCGCCGGAGGTGCTCCTCGTAAGGAAGGTGCAGGTCGGCCAGGAGCAGGACGTCCGTGACGTGGAGGCGCTCGCGGACAGGCGGCTGGACGACAGGTTCGACCGGCGAGAGCTGGTGCGGCTGGCGAAGCTGGGCATCGCGTGCACGCGGTCGGACCCGGCGGCGCGGCCGACCATGAGGAAAATCGTGAGCATTCTGGACGGCAACGACGAGGTGCTGAGCAAGTTCGAGCGGGCGATGGAGAGCAGGGAGGACTGGGAGAGGAAGAACGCGGCGGCTCTGTCCTTGGTCCGGAGATTGCAGGCTCTTGGCATACACTGAAACATGCACCGCAGCTAATGTACTCTGAGAATTTACAATCCTGAGAAGAGGCTGTCATATGTTTCTTTGTTGATATGCAATTTTTTTTGGCGCATTTTGTGTGGATACTAATACTGTACGTGTGATTTTGTGGTGAGAGTAGCTATATAGCTCAGTTCACAATATTGATAAGTGTCTCGGTAAGTTTGACATGATTTTTTCTTGTAAACTAAAGGTTATTATTTTAGTAATCTAAATGTTTTTATATTAATTTATGAAGGAAGTAATATTTATTGTTCAGTACAGACTACTCTTAATAATGGATTTGTTAATTCTCATATTTTCCTTCTGTCTCATAGTATAAAAACATTTTTGACACTATACTATTACTCCCTCCGTCACGGTTTAGGCCTTGTTTGGAACCACAATAGATTATAATAATCTGGATTATGAAGATAGATTATATAATCTGGTTTATAAAAATAATTTAGGTGGACATGTTTGAAGGCCATATTATATAAACTGTAATTCAGGTTTTCATTGTATAATGACATGTCTGTCCTGTTTATAAAAATAGGCCAGTGGCGATGGCAGTAGGTAATTATCTCCAAGTTTACAAGGGTAATAGGTCATTAGTAATCCATAATCTGGTTTTAGCTGAGGTAGAGTAGATTATGAGTTTTTAATAATCTGGTCATTTAGTTTTTAAAATCTACAATATAAACTGTCCTGTTTGAAAACATAACAGATTATAAAAACCAGATATATAATCTGGGTGGTTCCAAACAGGGCCTTACAAGGCACGTTTAGAAAATCTCTAGGACCAAGGTAATCATCGATTGGTTGTGAGATGTAGTAGGTGTAGATGCTAATACGCCTAATCAACTGAGAAAATACTAGTACTACTTCGTGAGCAACAAATTGGGAGGGTGCATGCATGAGTAGAACTAGTACTAATTAATAAGAGTAATTGTTTTCGCGCCTTAAATCTTATCTATTTTGAAAACGCACGCAAGTTTAACCGTGCCTTCTAAACCATGACGGAGGAAGTATGAGACAAAAGAAGTAGATGAAAATCAATAAATCTCACCTCACACCTACATCATTTAATTAATTAAAAAAGAATAAATATGCACCAATTTCGGTGTAAAATCAAACGCTGTAGAGGTTAGATAAGACTTAATTAACTCTCATCCACATGATACTATAATTGATGTTTTTGTTGTAGGCACCGAACCATTTTAAATTTATTCTTTCATATCAATCTTTTAAATTATTCTTATAAGTGTCACAAACAGCCCAAGAGTTCGTATTAAAATAATACCCATGATGCATATCAATCAACTCTAATGTCATCTAGATACTTCAATGTCATCTCAAGTATCCGTGGGTAAATTATGCGACATGCATCAAACAATTTCACACTTATTATATTCAATACAACACAAAGAACTTCAAAGAGTACCCCAAAATTTATATCGGAGAACGTAGTATGCAAACGTACAATCAACCCCTATCCATAGATCCCCACGGTCACCGGAATCCGTAAGTTGATGTTGTAACATATATCAATTGAATCAATAGAATACCTCATTGTCACCACGGGTATCCACATGCAAGACATACATCAAATTTTCACAAACCCAATATTCAATCCAACATAACTAGATCTCAAAGGAAAATATTCAATTCATCACAACAATATAACAAGGGAAGAACACCATATGATCTGACTATATTAACAAAGCCCGCGATACATCAAGATTGTGCCATCACAAGAATATGAGAGAGAGAGGGAGAGAGAGAGGGAGGGAGAGAGAGAGGGAGAGAGAGAGGGAGGGAGGGAGGGAGGGAGGGAGGGAGAGAGAGAGAGAGAAAGATTGAACACATAGCTACTGCTACATGCCCTCAGCCCCGAGGGTGAACTACTCCCTCCTTGTCATGGCCTCCGTTGGGATGGTGAAGATGGCCACCAAAGATGATTTCCCCTCTGTGGCAGGGTACTAGAAAGGCTCCAGATGGGTTGTTCGCCGATACAGAGAGTTGGGACTGCGGAGGGAAGTTCTGTGTTTATTTCTAAGGGTTATGTATATATATATATGTGGGATTTTTGGCACTGGAATCACACTAAACGGAGCAATGTGGGGCCCACAAGGCATCAGGGTGCGACCAAGGGGGTGGTCGCGCCCTGTTGCCTTGTGGCCCATAGGTGCCTCCCCTTTGGTGGTTCTTTTCTCCAATATTGCTCATATGTTCGAGAGAAATCATCAAAAAGTTTCAGGCGATCTGAGAACTTACATTTTGTGCACAAAAAACAACACCACGGTAGTTCTGTTGAACACAACGTCGGTACGGGTTAGTTCTAAATAAATCACAAAAGTGCATCAAAGCCATATAAAATTAATGTAAACATAGGTGAATATAAAATGAATACTTCATAAATTATCGATACGTTGGAGACGTATGAGCATCCCAAGCTTAATTAGTACTCATCCTCGAGTAGGAAAATGATAAAAGAAATAATATATGAAGTGTGAATGCTAGCATAGTATATAAGTTTGATCAATGATAATTCCTATCACTTTTTCTAGCATCATAACCAACAACTTTTTCATGAAAATCATCATGATTGAGTAGCAATCAATTCAAATGTCATGGTTCAAACAATGCATTCTCTTGAAATTTAACAACCCATGTTCTTACTGATCAAACAACTTCAATGCATCATAAAGTCTAAGTAAGAAGTCCACATACTCAATTATCATATAGTCCTCTATGATTGCCAATAATCAAGGCACATTTTTTGAACAAACAACATCCATCGAACACAAAGAAAGATAGGGGCTTAAAGTTTCGCCTCCCAACATACTTACCATAAAGATAATTATCAACGATAATGAATCATGATCAAATATATTTGACTAGATATATATGGTTGGATCTTTCCCCCATCACATGTTGCTTGCCAACTAATAGATTGAGGTAGGAATAGGAAGTTGACTCAACATGAAAAGTAAGTAACATGAAAGTAAATAGATTATCCCTTCGCAGAGGGAAGGAGGGATTTGCACATGTGTCATAGCTCATTGTTTAAAACATATATGAATATGTTATTTTGGGTGGTGTGCCTTTCATGTCAACGTCCGCCACAACAGAGTTTTCAATATCTTCCATGATAATCACATTATTGGCGGTTCCCAAACATAATTGAAATTTTACTCCCCCTCAACCGTTCAATCACATTCCATGGCTAGCCGTATCCACGGGTGCCCTCCAAACAATCAACTTTCTAGGGGGGTTATTGTTTATTTATTCGTTGTATTATGCAGGACCGGGCATCCTTTTTACCAGCCCATTTCGTGCAATGACAAGTGAATAAACACTCATCTTTAGAATAACTTGCTTAGCATGGAAGATAATGACCGCCCGTTACTCCATGAGCGGTATGAGCACATAAAATGTATGTTTATTTGAATGTTTAGAGGTGGCACATGCAAATTTACTTGGAATGGCTGTGAAATACCATATATAGGTAGGTATGGTGGACTCTCATGGAAGAAACTTGGCTCAAGGATTTGGATGCACGAGTAGTATCTCTACTTAGTACGAAGTTTTGGATAACAAAAGGTTCTAAACAAGCACAACATGTTGGAGGATCCCTAACAATATAACTTCTATGCAAATATACCCAAACATAACCATTAAGTTGTCTTCCTTGTCCAACTTCAACTATTTTATCAGGTTTGAAAATAATTAATGGGTATTCACAATCATAAAAGATGTCCAATATAATATATTTGTATATGAAAGTTCTCTTTCTTATACTAATAATTAATGAATTGCTTGTATGATCAATATTGTAGTCGTCAAACTTCAATAGTTTTTACTTTCTAAACAAAATGTGAAACTACTACTAAGCATAATGCACATGGATAATTTAAGATTTGTGATATTCAATTCATTCACAATTTACTCGTAGGATATAAGTGACGCACAAGCATCAATATCAAACTAGTCTTAAAAGATTTAAGTGAAGATCAATGAGTAGTCAAAAATTTAAGTAGCTATGTGAGGACTCTCTCTCAATAAAGGTTTTCAGATCTGACAATTTTATTCAAACAACAAACAAAACAAAAATAAACACTCCAATAATAGCACATATCATGTGGACAAAATAAATTTTTGGCTCAACATAGGCTAACCGGTATTTGTTTGATGGAGAGAGGTGGGAAGCGTTGCATCCCCAAGGTTAGATGCTTGAGATTTCTTGAAAATGTTACTTGGGGTGCCTTGGGCATCCCCAATCTTGAGCTTTTGTATCTTTTTTAGTCCACTCATATCCCAGTTTCACCTAAGTCTCAAAAACTTCATCCACACAAAACTTGAAAACAACTCGTGAGATAGGTTAGTGAACATAAGAATAAATCAACTCTTGATATACTGCCAAGACAAGTTGCATGATAATTTTCAAACATTATTTACTGTTTACTATCATTTCCACAATTTATATATACCAATGTAGGCTACGGAAACTATAGGATAAGTAGATAACAAAACTATGAGAACAATTTGTCTAAACATGATAGTGTGTAGCAATTAATTCAAAAAGTGTACCTCTGTAACTCAAAAAATTATAAAAATTCAAGACCTGATAAATAATTTTTATGACAACACTGTGTAAATTTTTTGGAAACTTTACACATTCCAAGTAAAATCTGATAATTCAAATACTACATCAAAAGTTTCTGTTTTTGTACAACACACATCACGCATGCAATTCAAGCATTCTAAAGACCATTGTGAAAAAGTACTCTGCTAAAAGCAGAGCCTCTTCCGGCTCCAAGGCTTCTGCGGCCGGGATGTGCCGGTGTCTGGAGGCTGACCTGGGGGCCGAGTCGGGCTCCCCTCCCAGGGCGGCGCCGTTGTCTCTCTCGGCTTCGTCCCCGGCCATCCGCATGCCCACCTCCACAACTCGCAAGGGGCAGACGGGTGCGCGACTCTAGGGAGAGTGTGGCGGCTCGGGTGGGGCGGTGGGCTACGGCTAGGGATCTTCCACCGTCAGGTACCCCACCTCCTCCTCCCCCGCACCCTCCTCCCCTACCCCTCCTCCACTTCCTGCCTCCCCAGTTAGATTGGTGCTTCCATCGTTGTCCGATGATCATTTACTTCATGTGCTTAAGGATGTTGGGGTTGATAACCCACAAGTATAGGGGATCAATTGTAGCCTTTCTCGATAAGTAAGAGTGTCGAGCCCAACGAGGAGCTAATGGTAGGACAAATATTCCCTCAAGTTCTATCGACCACTAATACAACTCTATGCACACTTTACGTTCGCTTTACCTAGAACAAGTATGAAACTAGAAGTACTTTGTAAGTGTGATAGGATAGGCTTGCAAGAAACTAAAGAACACACAAATAAAAACTAGGGGCTGCTTAGATAAAGCAACAATTACATGAGTTTAACGAGTGTGGAAAAGTGGTGGTAGGAGTTGCGGAATTGTCCCTAAGCAATTGACTACGTTACTAGACCGATATCACGTTTTATGTGGGAGAGGCCACTGCTAGCATGTCATCCCTTACTTGGAATTCTATGCACTTATGATTGGAAATATTAGCAAGCATCTGCAACTACTAACGTTCAGTAAGGTAAAACCCAACCATAGCAATAAGATATATTGGTCCCCCTTCAACCCCGTATGCATCAATTTCTATGCTAGGCTGAAGCTTCTGTCACCCTTGCCCTCCAATACATAGTCCTATCAACATACTACTAACCCTATGGTGTGATCCACGCGCGCGCTCATATGATGGGCACCAAAGGACAGCAACATAACCACAAGAAAATTAGACCAATCATAGCAATTCATCAATCACCGATAGGACAACGAAAATCTACTCAGACATCATAGGATGGAAACACATCATTGGATAATAATATGAAGCATAAAGCACCATGTTCAAGTAGAGGGTACAGCGGGTTGCGGGAGAGTGGACCGCTGAATATAGATGGGGAAGGTGATGGAGGTGTTGGTGAAGATGACGGAGGTGTTGGTGTAGATCGCCGTCACACGATGATGTCCCGGGCAGCGTTCCGGCGCCGCCGGGAGAGAGGGGGAGAGAGCCCCCTTCTTATTCTTCTTCCATGACCTCCTCCCTAGATGGGAGAAGGGTTTACCCTCTGGTACATGGTCTCCAGAGTAGCAAGTACACCTATTTTTTTTGGTATTTCGTGTTCCATATCCATAACTATAGATAGAGAACAACTTAGAACAACAAATAAATCTACTTAGTGATAAAGCAAACAAGCACACACGAGAATATTCACCCCACGCTATTGCTCCCCGGCAACGGCGCCAGAAAAAGGTCTTGATAACCCACAAGTATAGGGGATCAATTGTAGCCTTTCTCAAAAAGTAAGAGTGTCGAACCCAACGAGGAGCTAAAGGTAGGACAAATATTCCCTCAAGTTCTATCGACCACCGATACAACTCTACACACACTTTACGTTCGCTTTACCTAGAACAAGTATGAAACTAGAAGTACTTCGTAAGTGTGATAGGATAGGCTTGCAAGAAACTAAAGAACACACAAATAAAAACTAGGGGCTGCTTATATAAAGCAACAGTTACGTTAGTTTAACGAGTGTGGAAAAGTGGTGGTAGGAGTTGCGGAATTGTCCCTAAGCAATTGACTACGTTACTAGATCGATAGCACGTTTTATGTGGGAGAGGCCACTGCTAGCATGTCATCCCTTACATGGAATTCTATGCACTTATGATGGAACTATTAGCAAGCATCCGCAACTACTAACGTTCATTAAGGTAAAACCCAACCATAGCAATAAAATATATTGGTCCCCCTTCAATCCTGTATGCATCAATTTCTATGCTAGGCTGAAGCTTCTGTCACCCTTGCCCTCCAATACATAGTCCTATCAACATACTACTAACCCTATGGTGTGATCCACACGCGTTCTCATATGATGGGCACCAAAGGACAACAACATAACCATAAGCAAATTAAACCAATCATAACAATTCATCAATCACCGATAGGACAACGAAAATCTACTCAGACATCATAGGATGGCAACACATCATTGGATAATAATATGAAGCATAAAGCACCATGTTCAAGTAGAGGGTACAACGGGTTGCGGGAGAGTAGACCTCTGAATATGGATGGGGGAAGGTGATGGAGGTGTTAGTGAAGATGACAGAGGTGTTGGTGTAGATCGCCGTCACACGATGATGTCCGGGCGGCGTTTCGGCGCCGCCGGGAGAGAGGGGGAGAGAGCCCCCTTCTTATTCTTCTTCCTTGACCTCCTCCCTAGATGGGAGAAGGGTTTCCCCTCTGGTCCATGGTCTCCATGGCGGCGGAGGGGCGAGAGCCCTCCGAGATTGGATCTCTCTCTCTGTGTCCTTCTGTTTCTGCGCTCCCAGATTTGGCCTTTCACCGTTTCTTAAATTCCCGGAGATCCGTAACTCCGATTGGGCTGAACTTTTAACACGATTTTCTTCTGGATATTAGCTTTCTTGCGGTGAAAGAAGGGCCCCAACCGCCTTAGGGATTGGTCACAAGCCTGCCAGTCGCACCATAGGGGGGCACGCCTCTTGGGCTTGTGACCTCCTCGGCATCATTTCGCGTAGATTCTTCTTCCCAAAAATCATAAATAATCAGAAAAAAATCCCCATAGGTTTTTTTATTGAGTTTGGACTTCGTTTGGTATGGATAATCTGCGAAACAAAAAACATGCAACACACAGGAACTGGCATTGGGCACTAGATCAATATGTTAGTCCCGAAAATAGTATAAAAAGTTGCCAAAAGTATATGAAAGTTGTAGAATATTGGCATGAAACAATCAAAAATTATAAATACAACGGAGACGTATCAGGGGTCTCCATTGACGCGGGTTTTGGCTCGCCTGCTACTGTTATCTCTATCATCCGTGCTAATGAGAGGTCCCAGGTGGCCATTGCGAAAGCAAAAGACATGGTTGTGGTGAATGGGACTGCCGCACCCGCAGCGGGCGTGGATGGGGTTGTTACTAGTAGTGGTCGGTCCCCCCCTCCACCATCTAAACGATTGTACTCTAAGCGTGCTAAATCCTACATGGCGCCCAACAGGTCGAGCCTTCGAATAAAAACCTATCCTTAAGATGAGAGCCATGTTCTGGAACATTAGAGGTTTCGGTGCTAGGGGGTGCCGGGACCAAATTAGGGACGTGGTTCGAGGTGAAAATATTGATATTATTGGGCTGGTGGAGATTTTTAAGGGATCCTTCTCCCCTAACGAACTCTCAGAAGTGGCGGGGAGAGAAAGATTTGACTGGAACTTTCTTCCCTCTTCGGGACACTCTGGTGGGATCCTTCTAGGCACTAAGCGCGATGTCTTTGACTTTGTGGCCTTCGACCATGGCATCTTCTGGGCTAGCTCGGTGGTGCATCATCGGAATCTGAATCGTCTTTTGGAAATCATGGTGGTGTATGTCCCTGCGGACCATTCTATGTCTTCCTTATTCCTGGATGAGATCGCGTCCAAGATCGAGGCTTGTGCGTTACCTCTATTGCTGGGGTGGGGTGGGGACTTTAACCTTCTTCGCTCTCCTGCCGATAAAAGCTCTAGCAACTTCTCTTGGCTCCTGGAGGATTCCTTCAACGCCTTCATTCGTGAATGCGCGCTGCATGAACTCCCTAGCGTAGGAGCCTGCTTTACCTGGACTAACCGCCAGGCTAACCCTATTCGGTCAGTGCTGGACCGGGCCTTTGTCTGCCCTAATTGGGACTCCTTGTTCCCGCGCGCCTCTTTGAAAGTCAAATCCATCATCGGTTTGGATCATGCGCCTCTCATCCTAGATGCGGGCCTAATCTATCCTGCTATTTCCTCACGCTTTTAGTTCGATGCGTCATGGCTTCTGGTAGAGGGCTTCCCCGAGATGTTAGCTAACAAGATATCTAGGCTACTCACTTCTTTCCAACGTTCCTTTGGGCCCATGGATGACTGGCACAAGTTCTCCTACGCTCTCAGTAAGTTCCTACATGATTGGTCGCGCAATAGGATGGCGGAGGATCGCCGCAATAAGGATTCGCTGGAGGCCCAGATTACGAGGTTAGACTCAAAGGCCTATGGGTTGGGTTTATCTCTGGGGGAGTGGATTTTTTGTTACGGTCTTGAAGAGGTCCTGGTGCTATTGCACCAGCAATCTGAGTTGTATTGGCGTGAAAGGGGGACCTTGAATTGGACATTGAAGGGGGGGGCGCCCCTACGGCCTATTTCTTTGCGATTGCAAACGGTAGGCGGAAGAGGTGTGCTATCGACAACTTGCTCATTAACGGGGTGAGGGTTGCTGATCAGACACATATTTCGACACATGTGGTCGAGTTCTTCTCTTCTTTATATGCTGCTAAGCCGGAGTCTGGTCTGACCATCTCGCACTCTCTATGGGACGCCACGTCTAAGATTTCTCCGTGTTGAGAATGAGGCCTTAAGCCTGCCCCTCTCAGACGTGGAGATTTGGGAGGCCATTAACTCTGCCAATCCGAACGCTACGTCGGGCCCTGATGGTTTCTCTATCCCTTTCTTCAAAAAATTCTGGCCACAGTTAAAGACCCTCATGTGTAGCATCATCCAAGGATTCTGCCTTGGGACGGCTGATATCTCTCGTCTTAACTATGTTGTTATTTCCCTCATCCCCAAGGTCAAGGGCGCGAAGCTCATCTCCCAATTCAGGCCGATTTCCCTGATCAATAATATGGCTAAATTTCCGGCAAAAGGGTTCGCCACTCGCTTATCTCCGGTGGCGCACCGCATGCTTAGCCCCTTTCAGTCTGCTTTCGTTAAAGGGAGGTTCATTCTTGATGGGACTCTCTGCCTACACGAGATAGTCCATGACCTTAAGGTCCATCATTCCAAAGCGGTGATCCTAAAGCTGGACTTCAAAAAATCTTATGAATTGGTAAGCTGGCCTTTTCTTAGGTAGGTGTTGCTGGCCAAAAGTTTTGACGGGGCTTATGTTCATCTAATTATGCAGCTAGTATCCGGTGGCCATATCGCGATTTCGATTAATGGTAAGGTGTCAAAGTTCTTTGCCAATGGTAGCGGCCTAAGGCAAGGGGATCCAACGTCTTCTCTCCTCTTTAATTTTGTAGTGGATGCTTTATCGCGTATTCTGTCGAGGGCTGCTACTTCTGGTCTCATCTCTCCCATCATATCTCATCTCATTCCCCATGGGGTCACTCACCTCCAGTATGCGGATGACACCATTATCATGGTAGAGCTCAATGACTCCTGCCCCGCCCATCTCAAGATCATCTTGCTCTGCTTTGAAGCCTTGTTAGGGCTCAAAATTAACTTTGCTAAGAGCGAAGCCATTACCACTGGATTTGACAATTTGGAGGCCTTTCGAGTGGCGCATCTCCTAAACTGCAGCCTGGGTTCTTTCCCTTTTAAAACCCTAGGCCTCCGGATTGCTCTAGATATCTTATGTGCCAAAGAGTTTGCTCCCATTGTTACCAAGGTTGGTAATTGGGTGCTACCTTGGAGGGGTAGGTACAACTCAAATGTTGGGAAAGTTGCCCTGACTAACTCTTGCCTGTCTTCCCTGCCCATGTTCACGATGGGCTTCTACCTTCTCTCTGCGGGCACGCACGACGGTTTCAACAAGCATAGAGGTGCTTTCTATTGGAACTCGGCTGATAATAAACGCAAATATCGAATGGTCAAATGGAACATCGTCTGTAGGCCTAAAAACATGGGAGGGTTGGGTATCATCAATGCTGCGGTGATGAACAAATGCCTCTTGATAAAGTGGTGGTGGAAAATTATGACCTCAGATCACAACTCTGTGTGGTTCGCAATTCTAAAGGAAAAACACTTCCCTTCCTCCAATCCAATGTTTGCATCTCCTAGGGGGGTCTCAATTCTAGAAGGACTTGGTTAAGCTTCGTCCTCTTTTCAAGGACTTTGTCAAATTTCGGGTAGGCAACGGGGCCTCTGTTTGTCTCTGGCTTGACTTGTGGTGTGGGGACTCTACCCTCTCGGTGGCTTTCCCCAGGCTCTTCTCCTTCTGCCCGAAGCGTGAGATCTCCATCGCGGAGCTCGCAAGTCAGAATTGGGACTTGGCCTTCCGATGTTCGTTGCCTCCTGAAGAGTTGGTTCAATGGCATCATCTTGTTGCCTTTTTCCCCATGCTCTCGGAGGCGGAGGACTCGGTGGTGTGGCCTCACTCTGCTTTGAGCCGTTTCTTGGTTAAATCCTAGTACTCTAAGCTTATTGCGGGTTCACCAACGAATAAGTTCAATCAGATTTGGCGTTCTCGTACCCCCCCTAAGATTAAAATCTTCTTGTGGCAAGCCTTCATGGGTCGGCTTCCGGCGGCGGATCAGATCTGAAAACGCAATGGCCCGGGTTCGGATTGTTGCGCCCTGTGTGAGGAGTTGGAAGACACCAATCATATCTTTTTCCATTATGTCTTGGCTAAAATGATTTGTTGTTGTTTTCGATCGTGGCTTCATGTTTCCTTCTCTGACCTACGAACTTTAGCAACACCTTTGGTGGGGCCCACGAAACGTCTGTTTTGGATTGGGTATGCGGCGGTCTGTTGGGCATTATGGAACACCAGCAACAAGTTTACCATTGAACATATCTTTTCGTCCAAACCTGTTGATTGCTTATATAAAGCTTGCTTGGTCTTGCAGCAGTGGAGATTATTGACTAAAACTGAAGATCGCGTCGGCTTCGACCTGATGCTATACAAGATTCGGGCCACGGCTTCCTCCCTCTCGCGGCAGGAGCCCGCTGCCTACCCTCTTGGTGGGCGCATACTTGAAGGCCGTGTCACCTTTCTCTTGGTGCTACTTATGGGTCAGCCTGCCTGCCGTGGTTGGGGCCTGCGTGCCATGTACCCCTTAAACTATCCACTCCCCTTTTGGCCTGGGTGCCTTTTGAACCTCTCTCTCTGTTATCTGTGATGTTACTCTGCCTCGTGGCTTTATCTATAAAGTCGGGCGTATGCCTTTTATCTAAAATAACTGACATCTACAATATAACAACAAAATAAAATGACTCTCCAAGAAAAATACATATCATGTGATGAATAAAAATATAGCTCCAAGTAAGATATATCGATAATGTTGGACACGAAGTGGGGGATGCCTTCCGGGGCATACCCAAGCTTAGACGTTTGCGTCTTCCTTGGACATTACCTTGGGTGTTGATACGTCTCCAACGTATCTATAATTTTTTATGGTTTCATGCTATTATCTTGTCAAACTTTGGATGTTTTGCATGCCTTTTATATATTTTTTCGGACTAACTTATTAACTCACTGCCAAGTGCTAGTTCCTGTTTTTTCCATGTTTTTACCCCCTTTCTGGAGATTTTGAAACGGAGTCCAAACGGAATAAAATCCCCGAAAAGAATATTTCCGGAACGGAAGAAGATCAGGAGACTTGAAAGCCAAGGCAGGGTAGCACCAGGGGCCCCACAAGCCCCCACCCTGCGGCCAGGGGGAGGCCGCGGCCCACAGGCTTGTGGCCCCCCTGGGCGCCCTTTGCCCTAGGTTTTGCACCTATATATCCCCAAAAATTCCACAAAAAATCAAGAGATCATCAAAAGTACTTTTCCGCCGCCGCAAGCTTCTGTCTCTGAAATATCCTATCTGGGGCACGTTCTGGTGCCCTGCCGGAGGGGGATTCGGACACGGAGGGCTTCTTCATCAACACCATGACCTCTCCGATGATGCGTGAGTAGTTCACCATAGACCTACGGGTCCATAGCTAGTAACTAGATGGCTTCTTCTCTCTTTTGGATCTTCAATACAAAGTTCTCCATGATCTTCATGGAGATCTATCCGATGTAATCTTCTTTTGCGGTCTGTTTGTCGAGATCCGATGAATTGTGGATTTATGATCAGATTATCTATGAATCTTATTTGAGTTTTTTCTGATCTCTCTTATGCATGATTTCATATCCTTGTAATTCTCTTCGAGTTTTGGGTTTTGTTTGGCCAACTAGATCTATGATTCTTGCAATGGGAGAAGTGCTTGGTTTTGGGTTCATACCGTGCGGTGACCTCACCCAGTGACAGAAGGGGTAGCAAGGCACACATCGTGTTGTTGCCATCAAGGGTAAAAACATGGGGTTTTCATCACTGGTTTGAGATTATCCCTCTACATCATGTCATCTTGCTTCAGGTGTTACTCTGTTCGTCATGAACTCAATACACTAGATGCATGCTGGATAGCGGTCGATGTGTGGAGTAATAGTAGTAGATGCAGAAAGTATCGGTCTACTTGTCTCGGACGTGATGCCTATATGTATGATCATTGCCTTAGATATCGTCATGACTTTGCGCGATTCTATCAATTGCTCGACAGTAATTTGTTTACCCATCGTGATATTTGCTATTTTGAGAGAAGCCTCTAGTGAACACTATGCCCCCCGGGTCTACTCCACACCATATTTTCAGCCTTACACTTTTTACTTCGTTGCACTTTCCGCCTTCAGATCTCACTTTGCAAACAATCTTGAAGGGATTGACAACCCCTTTGAAGCGTTGGGTGCAAGCTCGTTTGTGTTTGCGCAGGTACTCTAGACTTTACGAGACCGTCCTTCTGGATCGATACCTTGGTTCTCAAACTGAGGGAAATACTTACGGCTCCTGTGCTGCATCACCCTTTCCTCTTCAAGGGAAAAACCGACGCAAACAAGAGAAGTAGCAAGAAGAATTCCTGGCATTGCTTGGGAAGGACATTTGTTGCCATAGCAAAAGAATTTCTGGCGCCGTTGTCAGGGAGGAAGATCTAGTCAAGAACTCATCCAAGTAGGCGTCGTAAACTCATATCTTGCATTTACTTTGTTTGCGAGTTGCCTCTCGTTTTCCTCTCCCCCACTTCACAACTTTGCCTTTTTCGTTTGCCTTTTTTTCGTTTGCCTTTTTCGTTTGCCCTTTTCTATCGCTTGCTTTCTGTTCGCTTGTGTGCCATGTGCCTTCAATATGCTTGCATCTTGCTTGCTGAAAATCTAGTGATATGGATCCTTATCCACTTGCTAATCTCTTTAAGAGATCCAATTATGTTGATCCAATTTCTAGTGAGTTGAGTGCACTTGACTATCTTTATGGAGTTTTGCTTGAGATATGTGAATCTGAAAATTGTGAGGAAGAAATTTATAAAGTGATTCACGAGGGCTCCTTGGATGAAAAGCATGATTGCAATGGTTTCACTATAAATTCTATTAGTGACAATCATGCTAAGAATATGCAAAACCCTAAGCTTGGGGATGCTAGTTTTGCTATGTCCACTACTTGTTGCAATAATCATGATTGGGGTGATGATTTTTCTTACAATCTTGAAAATTTATTCAAGCCTCATGATGAATATGATATTTGCAATATTATTGAAAGTGGGTTTGGAGAAGTCATGACTTTAGATGATAATCCCACTATTTTGGAAGAGCGTCAACTTTGCACGCATGTGGATCATGAAAAGACTATCCTATGTGATAGCTATACAGTTGAATTTGAATATGATCCCACATGTAATGAGAGAGGAAAATATTGTGGTAGAAACTTTCATATCACTAAATCACCTCTTGTGATGTTGAGATTGCTCTTGTCTCTTTCTTCTTCCTTGCATATGGTAGTTATCGCTCTTGATAACTTGTTTTCCTATAAAATGCCTATGCATAGGAAGTATGTTAGACTTAGATGTGATTTTCACATGCTCTATGACGCTCCCGTTGTGCTTCAATTCTTGTCTTTTGTGCGAGCATCATTGAAATCCTTATGCCTAGCTAAGGGCGTTAAACAATAGCGCTTGTTGGGAGGCAACCCAATGAATTTATCTTTTTCTTTCTGTTTTGTTGCGTCCACACCATCATAATTCTTTTATGATTGTGTGTTTTTGTGTTTGAGCCAAGCAAAACCTTTATGACTAGTCTTGGTGATGGTTGTTTGATCCTGCTGGAAAAAGACAGAAACTTTTCGCTCACGAGATGATTTTTCATTTTTATTCAGAAAGAGCTTTTGAGTTGATTCTTTTTGCTGCTGGTTGATATGCCTTTTTCCCAGGTATTCGTAATTGTTCAGAATTTTGGAGGTACCAGAAGTATACGAAGTATACAAATTGCTACAGACTGGTCTGTTTTTGACAGATTCTGTTTTTGTTGAGTTGGTTGCTTGTTTTGATGAAACTATGGTTAGTATCGGGGGGTACTAGCCATGTAAAAGTGAGAATACATTAGCCCAACACCGATATAGATAGAATTCAAGTTGCTACAGTACCAAAAGAGGTGGTAGTTTGTTTTCTTGTGCTAATGTTATCACGAGTTTCTGTTTAAGTTTTGTGTTGTGAAGTTTTTAAGTTTTGGGTGATGTTCTCATGGACTAAGAGATAAGGAGTGGAAAGAGCTTGTAACATCCCAAATTTGGAATGTTAAAATAATTATTAGAATGATTGTTTGTTTGATTGAGTGATTGAAGCTTGAGTGAAATTTGAAACTTTTCAAAACTTTTGAATGAGAGGGAATAAAATGACTTTCCCCTTCTCCGGTAAATTCAAATTCTTTATCATTTAAATGCAAAGAGAGAAGATGACATGACTTCTTCAACTATAAAGAATTTGAACGGAGTTTTGCATTTGAATTCTTTCAAATTTTTGCTTTTGCATTCTCTGTTTTTCTTCCCCGAGAAATACCCCGAAAATAAATTCTTGCAAGCAAGAAAGAGCACAGGAAAATGACCCTCCCAAAATCAGGGGTATTTTTGAAAATATTTGAGCCAAGAAGACCAAAGTTTTATGGAGAAATTAATTGCCAAAAAGAAAATAAAGCCTTAGGGATTTTCTAAAAAAACATTGTTTAAAAGTTTTTATTTTAGTGTTGAAAAAATCATAAACGAGTAGGAAATATTTTTCTGATCGATTTGGTATATAATACCCCATATAAATCTTTTTATTTTGTTTCCTTTTATTATTTTCCCTTGCTGTTTAAAAAAAACAACAAAAACAAATCGGGGCCAGACTCCTGGATCGCTCGGAGAGTCCGTGGCAAACCGCCACCAGCCCCCAGCGCACCCCCACTTCTTTTTTTCTTTTTTTCTTTTTTTTTTCCTTTCTTTCTTTCCTTCATTCTCTTTCCCCTTTCCTTTTCTTCCCCATGAGGCCTTCCTTCCCAGCGCCACTGCCCCCATCCATGGCGCACCTCCTGCAACCTCCTCGATCGTTGGGATCCCTCCCGATTTTCCCCTCCCCTTCCTTCCCTCGACACCCCCTGCCCCCTATATAATCACCACCCCCGAGCCCCCCTCGGCCCCCTCCTCCCTACGCCGCAGCACCACCACACGCCCGCCCTCCCCTCGCAGGAGAGAAGCTCCAGTAGGAACCTCCCTCGCTTCGCCCCGGTCGCCACTTCATCCCCCCGCACTACCGAGACCACCGCCGAGTTCCCCTCGATCACCGCACTCCATTTTTCCCACTAGCCCGAGCACCTCACCACCGCAGCGTCCCGCCACTATCTCGCCGGAGTTGGCCGATACAGGAACTTCCCCGGCCGCCCCTGCTCTCCCCCGACCTCGAAGCACCTCGTCGTCACCGCCAACCGACGGAGGAGACCCACCGCCGTCCACCACACGCCTCGGACGCCGCCGGAGATCGCCGGAGTCCCCTCCCCGAGCACCACCTCTTCTCTGTCTCGCCGGAGAAGAAGCAGTCCCTGCAGCCCCACGGTGAGCAACCCACATCTCCCTCCTCCGTCCGATCTGTTTTAGATGGCTAGGATTAGATACCATGTACCCCTTCGGATTTTCGTTAAGAACCAAGCCGGTTTTACTTCACTTACTATTTAGCCGAGAGGTTTTACTTACATAGCGGCCGTTTGCTAGAAAGCCCCACAACACACACCACCTAGGGCAACCAGAGACTGCCACATGTACCCCTATCCGATAGAATTCAGTTTTTCTTTTTTCTGTATTAATTCCAAAACAGAGAAAGTTTCAATCTTGTTATGATCATAACTTTTGATCCATAAGTCCAATGAGGTTGATTCTTTTTCCAGTAGATCACAATTGTTCTGTAGTTTTTAAAAACATATAATTTGTCTATGTTGGAAAGTTTAAAATTTGAGTTAGATCAGATTTAGTTTAAACCTTGTTTTGCTTATTCCAGGAGTTTAAAAATAGCTTTTAATTTGATTCTTTTTGCTACTGATCACTAGTGATCTTAGTTATCAGTGGCAAAAAATTCAAAATTATTTGAGTATTTTAGCTCATTGCTTCTTGTGAAACAATTTCTGTTTCACCTCTTTTAGGATTGTGACTAATTTCCTTTCCTTAGTTGTTTTTACATTATATTTATTTTATATTTCAGAAAGATTATGTTTTGTTTATTTTAGTTAAAAGTAGGTTTGCAACAAGTTTTGATTTTAATTTTTATGTGTTATCATGAAATCAATTCTAGTTCTCTAATAACTTGCAATTGGTTTCTCCACTGTTTCAAATCTCGTTTGGAAATAATTTCAAATAGTTTTGTGAAAAATACCTTATTTTATCTTAGTTAAATTTATATCTTAGTTCCCTGTTATTATTTTCTGTTAGACAAAAACTATTTAGTGTTTGATGTAGTAGAAGACTCCCTAGTCTTATTTGAAGTTTCCTTCGGATTCCTATTCGCTCTCTCTTTTGTTCTGATTGCTAGAACGATTGCTAGTGTGAGTGCCTATGTGAATGATATGTTTGTTATATAGATTTCCATCGGAGAGTGACGAGTAGTCTATCAAGTTATTTCTCGAGAAATTCTTCTTCGTCAACATCGCCAGGCAAGTCATTTGATCATGTATCACCTATGTTTTATGCATCGTAGTTCTACCATCCTATGCCCAATTGCATGCTGAGTAGGTACTTGGAAATTTTGGTTACATATTGTAGTATCATGTGGTAGGCACCCAACAACCCCGTTACTAGGCCCGGGACGACAAATTTCATATTGCTATGCTTGAGTAGACGGGATTCTGGTTGAGAGTTTATCACGAGTGATGCGAGGATACTTTAATAACCAAGACCGGTTAAGTCAAGACTTTTCAAGACCTCGTGATGCAATGCAACTCTGGGTGAAGGACGGTTGATCGGCTCCCTGGAGAAACCAGTGGATGACCCGGGATGCTGGAGACGACCATGACATCCTGCGGAAAGCTTCACCCAGGCTCAAAGAGATGGACGGATATTTTCAAGACCCAAGGCTTACCTGCACAGCCACAAGTCATTATGGGATCTGGCTTGGTTGGACAACGCGGCGACTCTGGACAGGCGGTGCTAGCAGATGTAGAAGAAAGGTAGGATTGGATGGGCACCGACAGGGATTCAGAGGGACCCGTTGAAAGACCGTGTTTTGATCATCCGGTCTTCAAACATCCTGAAGTGCGAGGACATACACGGAGGCGATCAAATCTTGTGGGGAACGTGTGCAAAACTGGGCAGAGTACTCAAACCTAATCGATTAGCCGTGTCCACGGTCATGGACAACTTGAGCCAAAGGAACTGAAGTTATCTGAAATTCTCAACACAAATAATAATATTGATGTGGGTATTATTGACAACATGGGTACGAGAATTGGTTGGTGGAACCATCTCGTTAACAACCAACAATGTAGTAACATTTTGCTTTTAGCCCTCTCTTGATGTTGGAGAAAACTTGCTTTTCGCTAAAAACTTATAGCCCCACCTGCCATATATGCATATAGTATAGATGATTACTTTTCACCCCTCTCTTATGTGACTTGCCGGCATATTCAATACGCTGACCTACACGGCTGCAACGTCTTATGTTGCAGATATTTTTCTTCGACGAGTAAGAGTACGATTCAGGGTTACGGTCTACACTCAACTTGCCGTTGGCGTTTATTGGGACTCCACTCCCTTGACTACTTCCGCTGAAATATTTAAGGTATATATCAGTTTTACGCTATTTACATGTGATTGCACTTTGATATATACATTGATGTACTGTGTGTGCCAGCATACTGATCCAGGGATGGCACAGAAACACAGAGGCTTGAGTCGTTTTGAGTCGGGTCGCTACAGAAATGGTATCAGAGCACATGTTGACTGTAGGACGTGACCCTAGAAACTGGAAACTTCTTAGGATATGATCTCTCAAAAATATTATTTTCAAAAATACCTTGCACTTCTCATCTCTTCTGATTTCATCAAATGTTCTCTCTCACCTCAAATAGTTATACAATCCCCTTACCCCTTCGACCTCATGAAGAATCAATTGAGTCCCACTTCAAAGTAAAGAGGATTTCATCATGCATTTGAAGAGTTGAAGCTGCACCAATCGAAGACTCTAAAGACCCAAAGAATTCAAAGACCCTGAAGCGTTTGAATATTTATATGACCATTAGAAGTACAAACCCCTGTTATATACCCACGTTAGATGCGATGATTTGTGAGCCGTCATTGTAGTGTGTTTTCCGACGGCCACAAATAAAACCTATTCTCAAAAATATTGTTTGTATTGTGTGTATCTCCCTCCCTCTCTTACCCGTCTCATCCCCAAAACCTCAACTCTACCAGATGGAGTATGAAGCTGGACTTGTAGTCTCTGGACCAATGACCCAGTTGGAGGCTGATATATGGATTCAAAACATGGAGAACCACTTCGGGAGCAACTTGATCTCAAGGAAGTATGAAGTGGAACACGCTCTCCAGTACTTTACCCAAAGTGCTGCTACCTGGTGGAAAATGCACCATGCCATACAAGGATTTAGTGGAGCAGAAACTTGGGACAAATTCAAGAAGACTCTGTTAAGATCCCGTCTCATTCGGAAGTGCTATGATAATCCGAAGGAGAAGACTTGTGCATGCAAGATTTGTGGAGAAATAGGACACACCCAGGAAGAACACCGGGATGGATGCACTCATTGTGAAGAAAATCACCCAGCTGAGGAATGCCCAAGTAGCCAGGTGACTTGTTTCCTTTGTGAAGTAACCACCCACTACCCAGCTCAATGTCACATTTACCCCAAGGTACAACAAGTTGTCCAGCAACAGAAAGAAGCAATGAAGGAAACACTCAAGAAGAAGATTCTAGAAGAGCCGGTGATGAACGAAAATATTGAAGACCCTGATGGACAAGGTCTGACCAGATTCTTCTCCAATGCATGCTACTCATGTGGAGAAGAAGGACATTATTCACAGGATTGCACGAAGGAAAGCCAAGAGTATCTGGGAAACTTCCCGACGGAAGAAGTGGAGTTTGATCCACTTGAAATAGAAGAACTGGCCAAAATAAAGGAGTCGAGAAAGAAAAAAAGGTACCCTTGGAAGAGCCAAATCTCTGCAGATATAGACCTGAGTCATGTCAGATGTTACAAGTGTATGGAATTTGGCCACCAAAATACATGTGCTCAGGAAGGAAGCCGGAAACCCAAGGAGAAAAAGCAAACACTAAAGATGCCTCGAGACTTGTGAGAACTCATTTGCTTTCGTTGCAAGGAAGCATGACATTTTGCTAGCGATTGTCCACAAAGGAAGAAAGCTAAGAAGGAGTAGTTAAGTTTTGACCGCGGCAATTAGTGTAATATGAAGAACTCTTGTTTTTCATGAGATCATGGAGTGAATTTTTTTGTAACAGATGTCCCTGAGATTGTAATAACATCATGAATAAATGGAATTTATTGTCTCATGATTGCCTATGTTGAAACTGTATGCGTTGTTTCTCTTCGAACAAAGATCTCTGAACAATTATGAGGATATGAGAAAATATGGTCTATGCAGGCATGAGTATAATTCATTTAAGTGTGGTAGTAATCGGTAAACCCCACAGGATCCACAGAGTAGGAATGTACCATAACTACCAAGGAGACATATACATTCCTCTGAGTACCTATTTACTGACACCTGCAGATGACAACTCTCTACGAGTCATTCCTCAAGGGCCCAGAAACGATCATGATCCTGACTAGTGATCATGATTACCCGAAAATCCTGAAGGACATGATGAAGCACATTCATCTTGAAGGAGATGCAGTCTACAAAGGCAACCCATTCATGGAAAGTGGAGTAGAACTTTCGTATGTAGAAGTACACCTCCACCAGATGAAAGGAGTTTGTCCAAAGACTATGGGGCAATACTTTTTCATTTCACGTGTACCACGAGCAACCTTCTTTGATGCTGTTCGTGAAGCTGCCATGGAAGCCATATGTCAGATCGGAGAAATACTTGAAGCAAGACTCCGTCATACCCAGGAATACCTGAGTGAGGTATGTGCGGAGATGATGGAGATGAAGCTCATGACCACCATGATGAAGCAAAAGATGCAGGATTTCAAGGAGCACCTCGGAAAGTTCGAGTAGAACTAAAGTACCTCCAAGAGAGGCAGATGAATAAAGTTGGCATAAATGCTCGACCATACCGAACAATGTGGATGTCAGCATTTGTAATAGAGTACTTTTGAATTGGAGTCTTCGAGAAGAAATTAAGGATGTAATAAAGGATTGATTATGAAATGAATATGATTTATGGATGAACCAATACCTTTTCATGGTAAACGCACCAATGGAAAGTATCCCACAGAGTGGAGTGTGTACCAAAAATAAGTCCGAGGATTATTATTATATGATGGTTACCTAAAGAATATGATGGATTGAAACACTATGGAAAATTAAAGGCGGAGTAATCCCAAGTATGCCTGAAACCCACAGACCCCGGGACTAACAAGGATCAATTACTATCTTTTTGGAGAAGGAAACTTGTTTCAGCAAACGTTTTCTTAGGAGCATACGAAAACCTGAGAGTTGTGAAGAAGCGATAGACGTTTGTTCAGCTTGCAGAATCATTGGATTTATCCGAACTTCGTTCATGGACAAGAGAACTCTGCAACGCTTGTGAGGATGCCCAAGTGTTAGAATACGAGATTCACTAAGCCTTATACAAGGTAATGATTTCAGTGCGACATGGCTTGGCCACCATGACGACTTACTATTATCATTCTCTTGCTATTCGGAATGGTAAATCTAAGAGACTTACCCATAGTGAGAGACGATGTCCTTTGAAGCTTTTGTTTGAGCCTTAGAATGGTATAATGAAAGCCCATGTACATGGCACTTGTTGTCACACGTAGGAAATTTTACGGTGAGGATGAAGACAAGACCTCTCTCTCTGCAGGATAACCACAAATGGTAGACCACCATGAGAACCATCGATATGTTATTTAGAATTGGCCACGAGACTGTGAGTTAAAGAAGACCCAGTAACGGAAGAAGCTTATATCAACAGAGGAACCCTCGATTTTGATGGAAACGTTATGAATATAACGGGAGAGCATCACCAAAGGATTTAATATGAAGACTGTGTGAAGTCAGTTGCCAAAACCCCAGAGGATCGTTAAAACATTTTGAGGGACCAGTAATCTTCATTTTAAGTGTGGTAGCATCCCACTTTGTCGGAGATTGGATTTGTTAGAAGACCCCCAAACCCTAACCTTTCTTTCTAGCCCCTCCGATTCTCGAGGACGAGATTCATTTTAAGTGTGGTAGGTTTGTAACATCCCAAATTTTGGAATGTTAAAATAATTATTAGAATGATTGTTTGTTTGATTGAGTGATTGAAGCTTGAGTGAAATTTGAAACTTTTCAAAACTTTTGAATGAGAGGGAATAAAATGACTTTCCCCTTCTCCGGTAAATTCAAATTCTTTATCATTTAAACGCAAAGAGAGAAGATGACATGACTTCTTCAACTATAAATAATTTGAACGGAGTTTTGCATTTGAATTCTTTGAAATTTTTGCTTTTGCATTCTCTGTTTTTCTTCCCCGAGAAATACCCCAAAAATAAATTCTTGCAAGCAAGAAAGAGCACAGGAAAATGACCCTCCCAAAGAAGGGGCATTTTTGAAAACATTTGAGCCAAGAAGAGCAAATTTTATGGAGAAATTAATTGCCAAAAAGAAAATAAAGCCTTAGGGATTTTTCTGAAAAAACATTTTTTAAAAGTTTTTATTTTGGTGTTGGAAAAATCATAAACGAGTAGGAAATATTTTTCTGATCGATTTGGTATATAATACCCCATATAAATCTTTTTATTTTGTTTCCTTTTATTATTTTTCCCTTACTGTTTAAAAAAAACAACAAAAACAAATCGGGGGCCAGACTCCTCGATCGCTGGGAGAGTCCCTGGCAAACCGCCACCATACCCCAGCGCACCCTCCACTTCTTTTTTTCTTTTTTTTCCTTTCTTTCATTCCTTCCTTCTCTTTCCCCTTTCCTTTTCTTCCCCACGAGGCCTTCCTTTCCAGCGCCACTGCCCACATCCATGGCGCACCTCCTGCAACCTCCTGGATCGCTGGGATCCCTCCCGATTTTCCCCTCCCCTTCCTTCCCTCGCCACCCCCTGCCCCCTATATAAGTCGCCACCCCCGAGCCCCCCTCGACCCCCTCCTCCCCACGCCGCAGCACCACCACATCCCTGCCCTCCCCTCGCAGGAGAGAAGCTCCAATAGGAACCTCCCTCGCTTCGCCCCGGTCGCCACTTCGTCCCCTCGCACCACCGAGACCACCGGCGAGTTCCCCTCGATCACCGCACTCCATTTTTCCCACTAGCCCGAGCACCTCGCCACCGCAGCGTCCCGCCACCATCTTGCCGGAGTTGGCCGATACAGGAACTTCCCCGGCCGCCCCTGCTGTCCCCCGACCTCGAAGCACCTCGCCGTCGCCGCCAATCGACGGAGGAGACCCACCGCCGTCCTCCCCACGCCTCGGACGCCGCCGGAGATCGCCGGAGTCCCCTCCCCGAGCACCACCTCTTCTCTGTCTCGCCGGAGAAGAAGCAGCCCCTGCAGCCCCACGGTGAGCAACCCACATCTCCCTCCTCCGTCCGATCTGTTTTAGATGGCTAGGATTAGATACCATGTACCCCTTCGGTTTTTAGTTAAGAACCAAGCCGGTTTTACTTCACTTACTATTTAGCCGAGAGGTTTTACTTACATAGCGGCCGTTTGCGAGAAAGCCCCGCAGCACACACCACCTAGGCCAACCAGAGACTGCCACATGTACCCCTATCCGATAGAATTCAGTTTTTCTTTTTCTGTATTAATTCCAGAACAGAGAAAGTTTCAATCTTGTTATGATCATAACTTTTGATCCATAAGTCCAATGAGGTTGATTCATTTTCCAGTAGATCACAATTGTTCTGTAGTTTGTAAAAACATATAATTGTCTATGTTTGAAATTTTCAAATTTGAATTAGGTCAGATTTAGTTTAAGCCTTGTTTTGCTTATTCCAGGAGTTTCAAATTGCTTTTAATTTGATTCTTTTTGCTACAGATCACTAGTGATGTTAGTTATCAGTGGTAAAATTGTCAGAATTATTTGAGTATTTTAGCTCATTGCTTCTTGTGAAACAATTTCTGTTTCACCTCTTTTAGGATTGTGACTAATTTCCTTTCCTTAGTTGTTTTTAAATTATTTTTCTGTTATATTTCAGAAAGATTATGTTTTGTTTCTGTTAGTTAACAGTAGGTTTGCAACAAGTTTTGATTTTGTTTTTATATGTTATCATGAAATCAATTCTAGTTCTCTAATAACTTGCAATTGGTTTCTCCACTGTTTCAAATCCCGTTTGGAAATACTTTCAAATAGTTTGGTGAAAAATACCTTATTTTATCTTAGTTAAATTTATATCTTAGTTCCCTATTATTATTTTCTGTTAAACAAAAACTATTTAGTGTTTATGTAGTAGAAGTCTCCCTAGTCTTATTTGAAGTTTCCTTCGGATTCCTATTCACTCTCTCTTTTGTTTTGATTGCTAGAATGATTGCTAGTGTGAGTGCTTATGTGAATGATATGTTTGTTATATAGATTTCCATCGGAGAGTGACGAGTAGTCTATCAAGTTATTTCTCGAGAAATTCTTCTTCGTCAACATCGCCAGGCAAGTCATTTGATCATGTATCACCTATGTTTAATGCATCGTAGTTCTACCATCCTATGGTCAATTGCATGCTGAGTAGGTACTTGGAAATTTTGGTTACATATTGTAGTATCATGTGGTAGGCACCCAACAACCCCGTTACTAGGCCCGGGACGACAAATTTCCTATTGCTATGCTTGAGTAGACGGGATTCTGGTTGAGAGTTTATCACGAGTGATGCGAGGATACTTTAATAACCAAGACCGGTTAAGTCAAGACTTTTCAAGACCTCGTGATGCAATGCAACTCTGGGTGAAGGACGGTTGATCGGCTCCCTGGAGAAACAAGTGGATGACCCGGGATGCTGGAGACGGCCATGACATCCTACGGAAAGCTTCACCCAGGCTCAAAGAGACGGACGGATATTTTCAAGACCCAAGGCTTACCTGCACAGCCACAAGTCATTATGGGCTCTGGCTTGGTTGGACAACGCGGCGACCCTGGACAGGCGGTGCTAGCAGATGTAGTAGAACGGTAGGATTGGATGGGCACCGACAGGGATACAGAGGGACCCGTTGAAATACCATGTTTTGATCATCCGGTCTTCAAATATCCTGAAGTGCGAGGACATACACGGAGGCGATCAAATCTTGTGGGGAACGTGTGCAAAACTCTGCAGAGTACTCAAACCTTATCGATTAGCCGTGTCCACGGTCATGGACAACTTGAGCCAGAGGAACTGAAGTTATCTGAAATTCTCAACACAAATAATAATATTGATGTGGGTATTATTGACAACATGGGTACGAGAATTGGTTGGTGGAACCATCTCATTAACAACCAACAATGTAGTAACATTTTGCTTTTAGCCCTCTCTTGATGTAGGAGAAAACTTGCTTTTTTCGCTAAAAACTTATAGTCCCACCTGCCATATATGCATATAGTATAGATGATTACTTTTCACCCCTCTCTTATGTGACTTGCGGGCATATTCAATATGCTGACCTACACGGCTGCAACGTCTTATGTTGCAGATATTTTTCTTCGACGAGTAAGAGTACGATTCAGGGTTACGGTCTACACTCAACTTGCCGTTGGTGTTTATTGGGACTCCACTCCCTTGACTGCTTCCGCTGAAATATTTAAGGTATATATCAGTTTTACGCTATTTACATGTGATTGCACTTTGATATATACATTGATGTACTGTGTGTGCCAGCATACTGATCCAGGGATGGCACAGAAACACAGAGGCTTGACTCGTTTTGAGTCGGGTCGCTACAGAGCTCAAGCTTGGGGATTCCCAAGGCATCCCAAGCCAAATTCAAGGACGCCAAAAAGCCTAAGATTGGGATGCCCCGGGAAGACATCCCCTCTTTTGTCTTCAATCCATCGGTAACATTACTTGGAGCTATATTTTTATTCACCACATGATATGTGTTTTGCTTGGAGCGTCATGTATCGTAGGAGTCTTTTCTTTTTGTTGTGTCACAATCATCCTTGTTGCACACCTTTTTGAGAGAGAGAGACATGCACTCATCGTGATTTTGCTAGAATGCTCATAGTGCTTCACTTATATCTTTTGAGCTAGATACTTTTGCTCTATGTGCTTCACTTATATCTTTTAGAGCACGGCGGTGCGTGACTTGGTAGTTGGCTTATGCTATGAAAGTAGTCCCAAAGGTGATAGGTACCCAAAGAGGATACAAAAACCTCCATCTTCATGTGCATTGAGTAGAAAGAGAAGTCTTGATTCCTCTCAATTAGTTTTGAGACGTGGATTCGGTAATATTAAGAGCTATGTTAGTAGGGTGTTGTAAATCTAGAAATACTTGTGTTGACGTTAGTGATTCCCGTAGCATGCATGTATGGTTAACCGCTATGTTAGTAAGTCGGAGCATAATTGATCTATTGATTGTCATCCTTTGTGTTGAGGTCGGGATCGCGCGATGGTTAACACCTACCAACCCTTCCCCTAGGAGTATGCGTTTAGCACTTTGTTTCGATTACTAATAAAAACTTTCACAACAAGTATGTGAGTTCTTCATGACTAATGTGAGTCCATGGTGTAGATGCACTTTCACCTTCCACCATTTCTAGCCTCTCTAGTGCCGCGCAATTCTCGCCGGTACACAAATCCACCATATTCCTTCCTCAAAACAGCCACCATACCTACCTACTATGGCATTTTCATAGCCATTCTGAGATATATTGCCATGCAACTCCCACCGTTCCGTCTCATGACTTGTGTCCTCACTCTCATATTTCCATTGCATGATCATAAGATAGCTAGCGAGATGTTTCAACGTCATACGCCAAGCTAGATCGCTGCACATCCCGGTACACTGCCGGAGGCATTTCCTATAGAGTCATCATCATTTTGAGCTTTGAGCTGTGAGTAAATAAAAGTGTGATGATCATCATTATTAGAGCATTGTCCCATGTGAGGAAATAAAAAATAAAAAAAGAGGCCAAAGAGCCCAAAAATAAAAAAACAGAAAAAAGGAAGAAGAGGCCTAGGAGCCCAAATAAAAAAAGAGAAAAAGAGAGAAGGGACAATGCTACTATCTTTTTCCACACTTGTGCTTCATAATAGCACCATGTTCTTCATGATTGAGAGCTTCTTGCTTTGTCACCACCATATGCTAGTGGAAATCTTCATTATATAACGTGGCTTGTATATTCCAATGATGGGCTTCCTCAAATTGCCCTAGGTCTTCATGAGCAAGCAAGTTGGATGCACACCCACTAGTTTTCCTTTTGAGCTTTCACATACTTATAGCTCTAGTGCATCCCTTGTATGACAATCCCTACTCATTCACATTGATATCTATTAATGGGCATCTCCATAGCCCTTTGATACGCCGAGTCAATGTGACAATCTCCTCCTTTTTTGTCTCACAACCACCACCACACTCTATTCCACCTATAGTGTTATATCTATGGCTCGCGCTCATGTATTGCGTGATAGTTATAAAAAGTTTGAGAAAGTAAGAGTGTGAAAGAAATTACTTGGCCAATACCGGGGTTGTGCATGATTTACATTAGTTGTGTGAGGATGATGGAGCATAGCCAGACTATATGATTTTGTAGGGATAACTTTCCTTGGCCTTGTTATTTTGAAAGTTCATGATTACTTTGCTAGTTTGCTTGAAGTATTATTGTTTTCATGTCAATAGCAAACTATTGTTTCGAATCTTACGGATCTGAACATTCATGTCACGTGAAAGAAGTTGCAAAGGACAACTATGCGAGGTAGCATTCCACATCAAAAATTCATTCTTTATCACTTCCCTACTCGAGGACGAGCAGGAGTTAAGCTTGGGGATGCTTGATACGTCTCCAACATATCCATAATTTTTTTATGGTTTCATGCTATTATCTTGTCAAACTTTGGATGTTTTGCATGCCTTTTATATATTTTTTGGGACTAAATTATTAACTCAGTGCCAAGTGCCAGTTCCTGTTTTTCCATGTTTTTGACCCCTTTCAGAGGAGATTTTGAAACGGAGCCAAACGGAACAAAATGCCCGAGAATAATTTTTCCGGAACGGAAGAAGATCTGGAGACTTGAGAGCCAAGGTAGGGGAGCCCCAGGAGCCCCACAAGCCCCCACCCCGCGGCCAGGGGGGAGGCCGCGGCCCACAGTCTTGTGGCCCCCCTGGGCGCCCTTTTCCCTAGGTTTTGCGCCTATATATCCCCAAAAATTCCACAAAAAATCAGGAGATCATCGAAAGTACTTTTCCGCCGCCGCAAGCTTCTGTCTCCGCAAGATCCCATCTGGGGCACGTTCTGGTGCCCTGTCGGAGGGGGGATTCAGACACGGAGGGCTTCTTCATCAACACCACGACCTCTCCGATGATGCGTGAGTATTTCACCATAGACCTACGGGTCCATAGCTAGTAACTAGATGGCTTCTTCTCTCTCTCTTGGATCTTCAATACAAAGTTCTCCATGATCTTCATGGAGATCTATCCGATGTATTCCTCTTTTGCGGTGTGTTTGTCAAGATCCGATGAATTGTGGATTTATGATCAGATTATCTATGAATCTTATTTGAGTTTCTTCTGATCTCTCTTATGCATGATTTCATATCCTTGTAATTCTCTTCGAGTTGTGGGTTTTGTTTGGCCAACTAGATCTATGATTCTTGCAATGGGAGAAGTGCTTGGTTTTGGGTTCATATCGTGCGGTGACCTCACCCAGTGACAGAAGGGGTAGCGAGGCACGCATCGTGTTGTTGACATCAAGGGTAAAAAGATGGGGGTTTCATCATTGGTTTGAGATTAACCCTCTACATCATGTCATCTTGCTTAAGGCATTACTTTGTTCGTCATGAACTCAATACACTAGATGCATGCTGGATATCGGTCGATGTGTGGAGTAATAGTAGTAGATGTAGAAAGTATCGGTCTACTTGTCTCGGACGTGATGCCTATATGTATGATCATTGCCTTAGATATCGTCATGACTTTGCGTGATTCTATCAATTGCTCGACAGTAATTTGTTTGCCCACCTGATATTTGCTATTTTGAGAGAAGCCTCTAGTGAACACTATGGCTCCCGGGTCTACTCCACACCATATTTTCAGCCTTACACTTTTTTACTTCGTTGCACTTTCCGCCTTCAGATCTCACTTTGCAAACAATCTTGAAGGGATTGACAACCCCTTTTGAGCGTTGGGTGCAAGCTCGTTTGTGTTTGCGCAGGTACTCTGGACTTGACGAGACCATCCTTCTGGATCGATACCTTGGTTCTCAAACTGAGGGAAATACTTACTGCTCCTGTGCTGCATCACCCTTTCCTCTTCAAGGGAAAAACCGACGCAAACAAGAGAAGTAGCAAGAAGAATTCCTGGCGTTGCTTGGGAAGGACTTTTGTTGCCGTAGCAGGGGTGCCTTGGGAATCCCCAAGATTTATTTCTTGATGCTCCTTATTCACCTTAAAATGGCATCTCACCCAAAACTTGAAAACCTCAATCACACAAAACTTAACGGAACTTCGTGAGACGGGTTAATGTGATAATGAGAGATCATTCACTTAGGTACTGTCGGGACAAGATTCATAATTGTTATCACATAATACCTACTATATTACAACATTCCCATAATTTATATCACTCAATATAAGCTATATAAACACTTAAAATAAGAAAACAATGTATGCAAAATAGAATTTGTCAAAAACAGAACAATCTATGAAGATCTGAATGATAACCATACTTCCCTGACTCTAAACATTCTGAAAAATTAGGACAACTCAAAAAATTTGCATATAAAAACTGTGTAAAATTTGAAGAACTTTTTTACGCTCCAGCAAAATCACAGAAATTCTGCACTGGAAATAAAAGTTTCTGTTTTTGCAGAGAATCAAACAAACAAGTATCCACACTATCCCAAAGGCTTTACTTGGCACCTTATTGAAATAAAATACACAAAACATGGTTAATACAGTAGATTAATCATGTGAAAATACAAAAACATAAAGGATAAATATTGGTTTATCTCCCAACAAGCATTTTTCTTTAATGCCTTTTAGCTAGCCATGATGATTTCAATGATGCTCGCATAAGAATAGTACTTGAAATATTCAAGAGAGCATCATGAATCACATGACAAGCACATTTAATCCTAACACAGTTCCTATGCCTAGGAATTTTGTGATCAAACAATTTATTGGAGCAAGAATCAACTAGCATAGGAAGGCAAAACAAGCATATCTTCAAAACTTTGAACACATAGGGAGGAAACTGGATAATATTGCAATTCCTACAAGCATATGTTCCCCCGTCACAATAATTTTCAGTATCATCATGAAGGGATTCAATAATATCACTATCACATAAAGCATTTTCTTCATGATCCACAAGCATAGAAAATTTATTACTCTCCCCATAGGCAAACTTCTCATACATAATAGTGGGAGTATCATACAAAACTTGAATACTAATAATTGTTTGCACACTAAAAGAGTAATGTTCAAAAAAGGGTATTCATAATTATGACAAGTTTTATAATAATAATCATCACTACTTTTTATAACATAAGTATCATCACAATAGTCATCATAAGTAGCAACTCTGTTCTCATCATAATCAATTGAAACCTCTTCCAAGATAGTGGAATCATTACTAAATAAAGTCATGACCTCTCCAAATCCACTTTTATCATTATAATAAGATTCAGGACTTTCCAAAGTAGTGGGATAACAATCACCTAAAGTTGACACTCTTTCAAACCCACTTTCATAAAAATTGCAATCATCATAAATAGGAGGCATGCAATGCTCATAACAAATTTGATCATTCAGAGTAGAGGGACTAAAACCATCATCTTCATTAATCATAGCATCCTTAAGATTGGGACAAACATTAATTGCAGCAAATATATTCTCAAACATATCATTCTCATCACGCATAACATCCCAAGTAGGTTGATTTGCATATCATTAGCATAATCGCTCTAATGATCAATAGTAAGGATGGCACCAATAGTACAACAATTGTCATCATCACAATTTTCCATGTTAGTGCCAAAAAGATTTTTAGTATTATAAGGAGTATGATTATCTTCCAATCATCGTAATCACAACAAGTAGTAGGCATACCAAAATAATCATCTAGCGTATCATCGTCCACACTACTTTCGTATCCATTCTCAATGATTACATTAGGAACATTATTTGGGAGAGATACCTTTTTACCTTTACTTTTCCTTCTTTTCTTCTTCTTCACCACCTTATGTGTGGGTTTAAGTAATTTATCCGAGCTTATTATTGAAGATATGGGAAGTTCCTCTTGCAACCTGATTCATTATGAGAAACAAAAGGAGAGTATTGGGAGACCTTTACCCTTTAATTAGTATTCCTTTTATATTCTATTGGTTTTCCTCTTTTTATATAGTTGGCAATATAAGCATTCTCATTTCAATTCACTACGCAAAACATATAGATTTCTTGTAGATTAGTTTCATTATCATGAGTGATAAGCAATATATCAAACAAATCATTTTTTGTGACAATTGTTCACACCCCAAAAATAAACAAAGTTCATTGTAGAGTTCACCCGAGATCAAATTATCACAATATTTGGAAACGGTTTGATCATAAAAATAGATGCATTGGAAATTAATACAACCAACTGTAACATCCCGGAACTGACGCCCCATAAGATTTCCTTTTAATTCCGTTATCGCCATGTGATTTAATTGGTTGTCGCATTCATCATCGCATCATGTGCATAGCATCAGGACTCCGTTGTTGTCATTTTTCAAACTTTCATTCGTTATTAGTTGCGGGTTCTTCCCGTTCTTGTCATCGACCGTTTCGGGACCAACCACATTCGCACGCACCCACGTCATTGTTAAAATATTGTTTTTAAAAGTATGTATAAAACTTTCTCGGATTGGGTTGAAAATTAGTGTGCGGTCTTATTGTAGCGTAGGTAGGCCGCGTGCCAAATTTCATCGCAATCATTATCCGTTTGATACCTGAACCGCTAAATGTATAACGACACTATAGCCGGTTAATTCGTCAATTGCTGCGATGTTAAAACTTTGTCACGGGCCGCAACCTCCCCCTCTTCTCAGCCTAGCCCATCTACACAGGCCACGAGACCCATCTAGCCCCCTCGGCTTTTGGATCGTCCGATCGTGATCAAACGGTCCGAAAACGGATAAAAAACTGCTACCCTATACCTCCCTACTATAAGTAGTAGCCTCCCCTACCAAAAATAAACACGAAACCCTAGCCTCAGCCTTCTCCCACCTACCCAGCCACCACCTCGCACATCGTTTTCAGCGCAAGTGACCCAACCACCACCACATGGTCGCACGTGTGTAGCCGCCGCCGCCGCAGCCACCGCCCCCTCCACTCCCACGCCGCCACGTCGCCTCCAAACCACCCACCAGCGCCGCGACCCGCCGAGGCCCATCTCGGGCCTGCCCGGGCCCGAAGCGCTGACATTGGTCCCCTGATGGCTTCCCCGAGCTCGCCCAACTCCTCCCGAACCCCTCAGCCCGTCGGACCAGCCGTGGGCGAGCACCACCCCGGAGGCCAGCCCCGCACCCCTCTCCTTCTCTTCCCCTTCTCCTTCCTCCTCCCTCCCTAATCTCTCTGCCCATCTCTGTCTTCGTGCACGGGTATCCACTATGGACGCTTCATTGGAGCTCGCTATCGCGCATGGAGATGCTCCCCAGCCGTCGAGGACGGAAGGATCCAGGAGGCCCCCTCGCAGATCTAGCCTTCCTTGCCTCGCTCACCTTGCCGGAGATCCCTTCGCTGCGTCCCTGTCACCCGCAGCCGCCGTCGCCTCTGCTCGCTAGTTCAAGCACAACAACTGCACACATTCGATGTTGACCGCACTCCCGCCGCATGGGCCGCGGTCAGCGCAAGCTCATATTCTGCTGGCCCAGCTCGCCCAGCCCAGTGCCACGTCCAGCGGTCCGGCCCAGATCCCCTGGCTTAGTGCGCCAGGCCATGCTTCGCCACCGGTGGCCCAGCCGTAACCTGCCCCGCCACCCCTAGCCGACCCAAGGACATTTGGAGAGCACCCCTGTATTCCTCGCCCAATGCATGATTTTGGATATGTTGTGCTCGTGCAATTTGGCCCCCATGTACTATTTTTAATTGTTGTGCGAATTTGTAAATTTTCGCAACATGCATAACTACAGAAAATTGCATGATTTTAAAATGCTAATAACTAATTAATTGTGCATCGCATGTAAAAACTTTATATATGTCAAATGTCCAGAATTTCGTGTAGATTCATAATATCCCGCTTTCACACATGTTAAAAATATGTAAACTTGTTGTTTGCATTGTTTTGCATGATGCCATATTAAAACGATTTAATTCATAGCAAAATAACCGTGCATCGGATTTCACAACTTTATACATGAAAAATGCTTAGAATTTTGTGTAGTTTCACAATATCCAACTCTCACAAAAGCCAAAATATGTTTAACTTGTTGTTTTCATTTAATTTGCACAAATGCCATGTTAAAACGGTTTAATTCATAAATAATTAACCGTAGCTCTGTTTAAAATGTTTTATATATGTAACTTGACTAGAAAAATGTGTAGAATAACATGTTGTCATTTATTTTGCTGTTTAACAACACTAGAATTGTGTTATAGGTAGAACAATATTGAAATTTTAATTTGCATATGGAGACTTTACAGAATTGTTATTCGTTGTTCCAGACTCATTTGAACTTTAGAATTTCATGTAGTTCCATAATATCTTGTGGAATCCATGCATTAACATGTTTGTTTTGTCATTTGCATGCATTTTACATCAATGTCATATTATCCTGCATTGGTCATATCTTTTAGACTTTAACTCCGTTCTAGATGATCTATATATGTAAATCAACTGGAATGGCGTGTAGAATCACATGGTCCACTTTATTTTTCTGTTTAATAAATATAAAATGTGTTTAGTTCAGATCTGTACCAATTTCTAAATTGACATATGGGGTTATTTCAGAAGTGTTATATGTTGTTTCCGACCTCATTTATAATGCCTAGATAGTGTAGTTTATTTATGCTTCACATCTTTCCATATTTAACAACATTTAACATTGTTGTGTACCTAAATGGGAGTGAACTAAGTAATTCAAATGTGGAGTTTTGTCAAAATGCAACTCGTTGCATATTGAGCTTCACTTAATGTGTAGAAGTTGATTATTGTGCTTTGCTGTGTGTTGCATAATTAAATGGATATGCATCATATTTGATTAAGCATCATGTTATGTATATGTTGTGGTATTTATCGTGTGTTGATTGTTGTTTCCGAATTGTTTCTTCTCAATAGAGTTCAGAACCGTTTCGAAGTGTGAGGATTCGTTCGACTACGTCGGTTCATCTACTTCACGGATTCACTTTTCTTCCAAGCGGGATCACACACAAGATGATGATTTCCCTAGATGTCGTTACTATCATTGCTATAATAGTTGTCTTGTTTCTATTGCTATGCCTCGCTACCACCACCTATTATGTCAAGCCTCCCGACATTGCCATGAAAAGCCTCTAACCCCCTCCACATCCCAACAAACCTTTGTTTGGATATGTTACCGCTTGCTCAGCCTTCTTATAGCGTTGTTAGTTGCAGGTGCAGTTGCTTCCATGTGACAACATGGATATTTTGAATGCCACCATATTATTGCTATTTAATTTAATGCACCTATATACTTAGTAAAAGGTGGGAGGCTTGTCCTTCTAGCTCGGTGTTTTGTTCCATCTTTGCTGCCCTAGTTACTTGTGTACCAATGTTATGTTCCATATTGAGTGCTCCAAACATGCTCGGGGTTGTTATGGGGACCCCCTTGACTTTCGTTTGGGATAAAACTCTTCTGGCAAAGCCCAACATTGGTACTATATTTGCCCAACATAATAATACTAAACACCGTTATTAAAGCATAGGGCGTCATGAACCCGAGGAGTAATTCAACATAATATAGGAAGGGCAAGTGTTGATGGTGTTGGTCCTAAATAGAGCACTTTGCGGGGCCAACTCGGGGCAACTCGGGTGATTTCTCTCAGATCACTGTACGCGTAGCTCATCTGGTAGTGCCCTGAGAAAGAGATACGTGCGGCTCCTATTGTGATCTAGCTTGCCGGGCGGTCTTGCTGGATTTGTTTTATCTTTCTCGAACGTCTTGTGCACTGGGATATCGAGGATACCTCGGGATATCTCGAGGTTGAGTTTTTCTCTCCACGACAGCTTGTGGTAGTTTGTGATGGACTAGTTGCAGGACCCCTGCAGGGTTAAATCTTTTGGAAAGCCATGCCCACGGTTATGTGGCAACTTGGAAACTTTATTTAACAACCAGTCTTAGCAAACTTGAAGTAAACTCAATTAAAATATGCCAAGTGTGTGCGTAACCATGACTGTCTCTTCTCGTGAGTTCTAAATCCGAGAGAGGACAGAGTGGGGTTATGTTTGACTCGTAAGTACGTGTTCAGGATGTTTTCTTGATCATTAATAGTTCACGTCCGTTTATGCGTAGATCACCTCCTCTTATTCTTGTACTCGCAAGTTAGCCACTCAAATGAATGCTTAGTTGCTTGTTGCAGCCTCATCACTTAACCATACCTCACCCATTAAGCTTTTCTAGTCTTGATACCTTCGGAAATGAGATTGTTGAGTCCGTGTGGCTCACAGATTACTACAACAATAGTTGCAGGTATAGGTAAAGAGATACTTTTATGTGAGCTCAATGATTGTTCTATTTGGAGTTTTATTCTTCTTCTTCACTGATCTCGGGTGGGTTCTAGGCCGACAGCCTGGGATAGAAAGGATGGACTTCATTCTTTTATCGTTTGTTTTCGTCCGTAGTCGGACCCTGCTCTTCTACATGATGTTTGATTGTATTGAGATGTTCATGTTGTATATTGTGGCGAGTGTAAGCCAATTCCATATACTCATCTCTTCTATACATGTACTTGTAATGATATCCATTCTAGCAAAACGACGAGATGCGCTTCTATCCCTGTCGGGGCCCTCGAGCCAAAATAAGGATAGGATCGCATCTTGGGTGCTACACCAACCCTATTGCAAAGTTCATAAGTAATGAGATGAAGAGAGCATAATCTTGTGGCAAATTCATCTATCGCCTTAAGCCACCAATTGGTTTTATCATGTTTATACTTCTTACAGAATCTAACATCCCTATATGGCATGTTTCCACAAATTTTATTCAGTCCACAAAAATTGGCATGCTTACAAGAAATCTTTTTATCATGACCGGTGCAATCACCATTAGCATCATGGATATGTTGAGAATTCATACTAACAACATTGCTATCATGCTCATCATTGAAGGATTTCACATTAAGATTTTTTATAAATTCTTCTCAACCAATTGAGCACAATTTTCCGAACCATCATTTTCATGAAAGATATTAAAAAGGCGAAGCAATTGAGGCAACCTAAATTCCATATATTTTGTAGTTTTATTTTTAAAACCAAACTTATGAAAAACAAGAAACTAAAAGATTTAATTGCAAGATCTAAAGATATACCTTCAAGCACTCACCTCCTAGGCAACGACGCCAAAAAAGAACTTGATGTTTACTAGGCAACTTTATTCTTGTAGAAGTTGTTGGGCCTCCAAGTGCAGAGTTTTGTAGGACAACAAAAAATTTCCCTCAAGTGGATGACCTAAGGTTTATCAATCTGTGGGAGGTCTAGGATGAAGATGGTCTCTATCAAGCAACCCTGCAATCAAATACAAGATATCTCTTTTATCCCCAACAAACCCAATACAATGGCAAATTGTATATAGGTGCACTAGTTCGGCGAAGAGATGGTGATAAAAGTGTAGTATGGATAGTAGATATAGGTTTTTGTAATATGAAAATGTAAAAACAACAAGGTATCAAGTGCCAAACAACGAGCAAAACATTGTATAAGTGCTTAGAAACAAGTCCTAGGGTTCATACTATCACTAGTACAATCTCTCAAGAATGCTAACATAGTACAATCATATAATCATCCCTCAACGTGCAATAAAGAATCACTCAAAAGTTCATAAGTAGCGGAGAACATAAGATGAAATTGTTGTAGGCAGCGAACCACCTCAAAGTTATTCTTTGTGATCAATCTTTTGAGCTATTACTATAAGTGTCACAAACAACCCTAGAGTTCATACTAAAATAACACCCATGATACATACATATCAATCAACCCTAATGTCACCTAGATACTCTAATGTCACCTCAAGTATCCATGGTTAAATTATGCACATGCATCAAACAATTTCAGATTCATCATATTCAATCCAACACAAAGAACTTCAAAGAGTACCCCAAGATTTATATCATAGAACATAGTATGAAAACGTGAAATATACCCCTATGCATAGATCCCGAAGGTCATCGGAATCCGCAAGTTGATGCCATAAAATATATCAAGTGAGTCAGTAGAATACCCATTGTCACCACGAGTATCCACATGCAAGACATACATCAAGTGTTCTCAAACCCAATATTCAATCCAACATAACGAGATTTCAAAGGAAAGATTTAATTCACCACAACAAGATAGCAAGGGAAGAACACCATATGATCCTACTATATTAACAAATCCCGCGATACATCAAGATCATGCCATCTCAAGAATACGAGAGAGAGAGAGAGAGAGAGAGAGAGAGATTAAGCACATAACTACTGGTACATACCCTCAGCCCCGAGGGTGAATGATACGTCCATTTTACATCATGAAATACTATTGATATTTGTGTTATTCCTATCCATTATCCCTTATTATTATACAATTCTTATGTTCTTTCTCCCTGAATATCCAAGGTACATCGCCTTTTATCTGCGTTAAAATTGGAGATCAGTGCTACCATGGCCTGCGTGATATTTGTGCTAGTATTAGTGTTATACCTTTTATATTATATCAAGAAATATGCATGATATAGAACCATCTCTGAAATTGAAGATATTGATGTCACTATCAAACTTGCAAACCGTGATACTATTTTACCACTTGGGATTGGTAGAGATGTTGAAGTCTTGTGTGGAAAAGTCAAGTAACGCACTGATTTCTTAGTACTTGGTTCAGAACAAGATAAATTTTGTCCCATCATATGTGGTAGACCTTTCTTGAATACTCTTAATGCTGAAATTAGTTGTACTACAGAAAAGGTTAGAGTGAGATTTGGTGATATGTCTCATGACTTTTAATTTATCCAAGTTTAGCAAACAACCACACGAAAAATAATTGCCTAATAATGATGAAATAATTGGTCTTGCTTCCATTTTTCTACCTCCTACCGATCCACTAGAACAATACTTTCTAGACCATGAGAATGATATGCATTTGAATGAACGGAATGAAATAGATAGGATACTCCTTGATCAACAACCTATCCTTAAGCACAGTTTACCAGTTGAAATTGTGGGTGGTCCTCCTCCCCGTGTTTGAGCTGAAGGCTTTACTTGATACCCTAAAATATGCTTATCTTGATGAAAAGAGGATATATCATGTTATTATCAGTGCTATCCTTTCAGAGCATGAAGAAAAGAGATTACTTAAAACTTTAAAGAAGCACCGGGTTGCTATTGGATATACTCTTGATGATCTTAAGGGCATAATTCCCACTCTTTGTCAGCACAAGATTAATATGGAACCGGATGCTAACCCACTCGTTAATCATCAACATCGTCTGAACCCTAAGATGAAAGAGGTGGTAAGAATTGAAATACTAAAACTTCTGGAAGCAGGTATAACTTATCATGTCACTGATAGTAGATGGGTAAGTCATGTTCATTGTGTTTCTAAGAAAGATGGTATAACTATTGTTCCTAATGATAAAAAATGAACTTATACCACAAAGGATAGTAAGTGGTTATAGGATGGTAATTGATTTCAGGAAATTGAATAAGGCTACTAGAAAAGATCATTACCCCTTGCCTTATATTGATCAAATGTTAGAAAGATTATCTAAGCACACACACTTTTGCTTTCTTGATGGATATTCTGGATTCTCTCAATTACGTGTGTCAAAAGAGGACCAAGAGAAAACTACCTTTAATTGCCCTTTTGGAACTTATATTTATAGGCGTATGCCTTTTGGTCTATGCAATGCACGTGCTACTTTTCAAAGATGCTTGAATGCTATATTCTCTGACTTTTATGAAAAGATTGTTGAGGTTTTCCTGGATTATTTTATCGTTTACGGGACTTCCTTTGATGATTGCTCGAGAAACCTTTATCAAGTTTTGGAGAGATGTTAAGAAACTAATCCCATCTTGAATTGGGAAAAGTGCCACTTTATGGTGAATGAAGGTATAGTGCTTGGGCATAAAATTTCTGAACATGGTATTGAGGTGGATAAGTACAAAGTCGACGGAATACAGAAAATTCCATGCTCAAAAGATATCAAAGGTATAAGAAGTTTCCTTAGTCATGCTGGTTTCTATAGGCATTTCATTAAAGATTTCTCAAAGATTTCTAGGCCATTAACTAATCTTCTCCAAAAAGATGTTCCTTTTGTTTTTGTTGATGATTGTGTAGAAGCCTTTGAAATACTCAAGAAAGCCTTAGTTTCTGCACCTATTGTCCAACTACCTCATTGGAACCTACACTTTGAAATTATGTGGGATTCTAGTGATTATGTTGTTTGTGATGTCCTAGGGCAAATAGTAGACAAGAAATTGAATGTTATTCACTATGCTATTAGAACTCTAGATACCGCTAAGAGAAATTATGCTACTATTGAAAAGGAATTCTTAGCAGTCGTGTTTGTGTGTGATAAGTTTAGACCTTACATTGTTGATTCTAAAGTAACTATTCACACTGATCATGCTGTTATTAAATACCTTATGGAAAAGAAAGATCCTAAACATAAACTCATTAGATAGGTGCTATTTTTCCAAGAATTTGATATGCATATCGTTGATAGGAAGGGAGCTGACAACCATGTAGCAGATAACTTGTCTAGGATGGAAAATGTTCTTGATGACCCGCTGCATATTAATGATAATTTTCCTGATGACCAACTTCATGCTATAAATACTTCATGTAGTACTCCTTGGTACAAATTATGGTAATTACATTGTTGCTAAATATATTCCGCCTAGCTTCACCTATCAAAAAAAGTAAAAAAAATTCTATGATTTACAGAATTACTTTTGGGATGACCCACATCTTTTTAAAGAAGGAGTAGATGGTGTTATTGGGCTTTGTATACCTAAGCATGAACAGGAACAAATCCTAAGGAAGTGTGATTCTGAGGCCTACGAAGGACACCATGCCGGTGATAGAACTGCACACAAGGTATTTCAATCTAGTTTCTACTGGCCTACTCTTTTTAAAGATGCTCGTAAGTATGTCCTTTCTTGTGATGAGTGCCAAAGAGTTGGTAATGTTGGTAAACATTTGATGTCTGGGGCTTTGGTTTTATGGGACCTTTTCCTGCCTCTAACGGGTATACTCATAATTTAGTTGTTGTTGATTACATTACTAAGTGGGTAGAAGTTATTCCAACTAGTAGTGGTGATCATAACACCTCTAAAGACATCATTTTTCGGAGGTTTGGAGTCCCTAGATATTTAATGACTGATGGTGGTTCACATTTTATTCATGGTGCTTTTCATATAATCCTAGCTAAATATGATGTTACCTATAGAATTGCATCACCCTGTCATCCAGAGTCTAGTGTCCAAGTTGAATTGAGCAACCGAGAAATAAAACTAATATTAAAAAGACTATCAATAGGTCTAGAAAGAATTGGCCTAAGAAGCTTGATGATGCTTTATGGGCCTATAGAACTGCTTACAAAAATCCCATGTGGATATCTCCTTATAAAATGGTCTATGGAAAAGCTTTTCATTTACCTACTGAGTTACAACGTAAAGCTTATTGGGAAATTAAAGAAGTTAATTATGACTTTAAACTTCCCGATGAAAATAGGTTATTTGATATTTGCTCACTAGATGAATGGAGGACACAAGCCTATGAAAATGCCAAGTTATTTAAAGAAAATGTTAAAAGACGACATGATAATAGAATCCAAAAATGAGAATTCAATGTAGTAGATCTAGTGCTTTTGTACAACTCTCGTTTCAGATTCTTTGCAGGTAAACTCCTCTCCAAATGGGAAGGCCCATATGTTTTGGAGCACGTATATCGCTGTGGTGCTACAAAGATCAATAACTTCGAAGGCAAAAACCTAAGAGTGGTAAATGGGAAAAGGATTAAGCATTACATATCAAATACGCCCATTAATGTTGAATCTAACATTGTCGAAGTGATAACACCAGAGGAGCACCCAAGAGAGACCTTCCGGAATGCTCCAGAAACCTGAAAAGGGGTAGGTACATGAAACGGTAAGAAAACTGACTCCAAAATTTCCAAAAAAATATGTTCTGACGGTTTTGGTACTTTAGAAAAATTACAAAAATAAAAAGGAGTCATGGAGACCCATGAGTGGTCCACAAGGCAACAGGGCGCGACCACCCCCCGTGGGCGTGCCCTGGTGCCTTGTGGGCACCTCGTGTGCCTCCCGGAATCCATTTTCTTCCCGAGCACATATTCTTACCTGGAAAAATCATTATATATACTCCTGATTGTTTTGACCACCGCATCGCGAGATTTTCTTTTGTTCTTGTTTTGGGTTGTTTGTCTGGCAGATCTGAAAATATGTCGTCACAAGATTCGGATGGAGAGAGCTATTTTTCCCACTATGTTGACGGCCCAAAGATCTTTGGGGATACCCATCCCTACCTTTGGTCCATGGATGAAGAGGAATACAATCATTGGGAGAAAATAAAGGATGCCAGCTCAGATGAAGATGAAGTTCCACTACCTCAGCCTGAAGATATGCATGTGGAATTCAAGAAATCAAGTCTCCCAAATGGGGTAAACAAATCTAAGGTCCAATTTATCCCATCACGTTTTCTACAGGAAATCAAGATGGCATTATGCAAAAAATATATTGAAGCTTGAGCAAAAAAACGATGACTTTAGGAAGGAGAATTTCATCCTCCGACGTAAGCTAGAGAAGAAGAATGTTGCCACATCAACACCACCATCATCCAAGAAGGACGTTTAAGCATATGGGTATGGGAACCACCCTTAGATTGTTCTAACCTTGGGGGAGGTGCCCCGATATCGTATCACCATCACTTCCATCATTACCATCTATCTTAGTTTGATCCTTAGTTGTTTCATGATTTAGAGAAATAATTTTCAGTTTTACTTTGCTTAGAATTTTTGCTTTGAGTTCCATCTATCCTTGTAATCGAGTATTAGAGTTATATAATAAAGATCAGTTGAGTTTGTGTGCTTTACTTGTGTGCACACATCATCATGTTGGAAATATGCGCTACAGGCAATGATAAATAGTTATTATTATATTTCCTGTTTAAAGGATAATCGTTTATTATCCATGCTATAATTGTATTGAATGAAAACATAGATACATGTGTGGATACATAGACACAACAATGTCCCTAACAAGCCTCTAGTTGGCTAGCCAGTTGATCAAGGATAGTCAAGGTTTGCTCGCTATGTGCAAAGTGTTGTTTCTTGCTAATTGGATCACATCATTAGGAGAATCATGTGATGGACTAGGCCCAAACTATGAACGTAGCATATTGATCGTGTCGTTTTATTGCTATAGTTTTCTGCATGTCAAGTATTTGTTCCTATGACCATTAGATCATATAACTCACTGGCACCGGAGGAGTACATTGTGGGTATCAAACGTCACAACGTAACTGGGTGACTATAAAGGTGCTCTATAGGTATCTCCGAAGGTGTCCGTTGATTTAGTATGGATAAAGACTGGGATTTGTCACTCCGTGTGACGGGGAGGTATCTCGGGGCCCACTCAGTAATACAACATCACACACAATCCTTGCAAGCAATGTGACTAAGTGTAAGTCACGGGATCTTGTATTAAGGAACGAGTAAAGAGACTTGCTGGTAACGAGATTGAAATAGGTATGCGGATACCGACGATCGAATCTCGGGCAAGTAACATACCGAAGGACAAAGGGAATGACATACGGGATTATATGAATCCTTGACACTCAGGTTCAATCGATAAGATCTTCGGAGAATATGCAGGATACAATATGGGCATCCAGGTCCTGCTATTGGATATTGACCGAGGAGAACCTCGGGGCATGTCTACATAGTTCTCGAACCCGTAGGGTCTGCCCACTTAAGATTCGGCGATGTTTTAGTATAGTTGAGTTATATGCGTGGTTACCGAATGTTGTTCGGAGTCCCGGATGAGATCACGTACGTCACGAGGGTTTCCCGAATGGTCCGAAGGCGAAGATTGATATATATGATTATTTCATTTGGTTACCGGAATGTTTTCGGGCATTACCAGGAATGTACCGGAAGTGACAAATGGGTTCCGGAAGTTCACCGGGAGGGGGGCAACCCTCCCGGGGGTATGATAACCCACAAGTATAGGGAATCGCAATAGTTTTTGAGGGTAGAGTATTCAACACAAATTTGTTGATTCGACACAAGGGGAAGCCAAAGAATATTCTCGAGTATTAGTAGTTGAGTTGTCAATTCAACCACACCTGAAAGACTTAGTATCTGCAGCAAAGTATCAGTAGCAAAGTAGTGTGATAGCAACAACAACAACGGTAATAGTAGCAGCAGTGACAACAGTAGCGGTAATAGTAGCAACAGTAATAGCAGTAGCAGTAACAGTAGCAGCAGTGACAACAGTAGCAGCAAAGTAACGTAGCAAGGACCAGTAGGAAAAACTCGTAGGCATTGGATCGGTGATGGATAATTATGCCCGATGACATTCATGGCGGAAATCTCAACCTCAGGTATCTTCCTTTTATTGGTCACAGTATCTTTCATGTACTTAGCATACAGAGACATTTTGAGCATATGTGTCAAACGCATTTGCAGAAAGACAAATCTAATCATTTCAACAAAGCGCTCAAAATCCTCATCATCCTTTTTCTTGGATGGTTTGGGAGGAAAGGGCATGGGTTTCTGAACCCATGGTTCTCTTTCTTTACCATGCTTCCTAGCAATGAATTCATTCTTATCATATCTCATATTCTTAGGTTGTGGTTATCAAGATCAACAGGATCAATCTCCCCATCCTTATCATTGCTAGTTTGAGCATCATCATGAACACCACTATCGATATTATCACTAGGCTCGTGTTCATCACCAGATTGTGTCTCGGCATCAGAAATAGAGAGTTCGTTTGGATTCTCAGGTGTAACAGCAGCAGGTTTGCTAGCATGCAAGTTCCTATCATCTTTATTTTTCTTCCTATCACCAGGATGACTAGGTGCATCAGTGCTAACTCCTTGAGAATCTTGTTCAATTCTCTTAGGATGGCCCTCAGGATACAAAGGTTCCTGGGTCATTCTACCGCCTCTAGTGACGACTCTAACAGAATTGCCATTCAGCTCATTGAGCAAGTCATTTTGAGCCTTAGGTACTTGTTCTACTTGAGTGGCGACCATAGAGGCATGTTTACTCAAGAGCTTAAGATCATTGACATTTCTGTCCACACAAGCACTTAAATGACTAAGCATACGAGCATTCTGTTCCAATTGTCTGCTAACATAATAATTGAAACTTTGTTGTTTGGCAACAAAGTTATCAAATTCATCCAAGCATAAGCTAGCAGGTTTATCAAAAGGAATATCACTCTCAGTGAATCTACAAAGATAATTTACTTCTACTACCTGTGTCGGGTTATCAAGACCATGGATCTCTTCGATAGGTGGTAGATTTTTGACATCTTCAGATTTAATGCCTTTCTCTTTCATAGATTTCTTAGCTTCTTGCATATCTTCAGGACTGAGGAATAGAATACCTCTTTTCTTCGGAGTTGGCTTCGGAGGTGGTTCGGGAATAGTCCAAGCATTCTCATTCCACAAGATATTATTCAATAGGATCTCAGCTTGTTCCACAGTTCGTTCCCTAAAAACACAAGCACCACAACTATCTAGGTGGTCCCTAGAAGCATCTGTTAGTCCATTATAGAAGATATCAAGTATTTCATTCTTTTCAAGAGAGTGATCAGGCAAAGCATTCAGCAGCTGGACAAGCCTCCGCCAAGCTTGTGGGAGACTCTCTTCTTCAACTTGCACAAAGTTGTATATTTCCTGCAAGGCAGCTTGTTTCTTATGGGCAGGAAAATATTTCTCAGAGAAGTAGTAGATCATATCCTGGGGACTACGCACACAACGAGGAGCAAGAGAAGTGAACCAAGTCTTAGCATCATCATTTAGCGAGAAAGGAAACAACTTAAGGATATAGTAGTGGCGGATCTTTTCCTCACTCATGAATAAGGGGGCTATATAGTGCAGCTTAGTAAGATGTGCTACAACCGTTTCAGACTCATAACCATGAAAAGGATCAGATTCGACCAGAGTGATTAACTCACGATCGACGGAGAATTCATAACCCTTATCGGTCACAAAGATAGGCGAAGTAGCAAACTTCGGGTCGTATTTCATCCTAGCATTCAGAGATTTTTCTTTCCACTTGCGCAGTAAATTCTCAACATCATAGCTATCCTTACAAGCAAGAAAGTCCTCAGCTATCTCTCCCTCCATAACATAACCCTCAGTCATATCAGGCAATTCATATCTAGGAGAGCTAGTTCTAACAAGTGAAACAGCAGGTTCTACTTCAATAATCTCAGCAGTTTCAGAAGTATCATCACATTTAGCGGCAACTCTAGCAATTTGTGCATCAAGGAATGCACCTAGTGGCAAAGCAGTATCAAGCAAAGCATCATCACAAGCATCATGGATAGCAGAAGTAGCGTCATCAGGCACAGACGACACATCAAAATTTCTAGCAGGAGGTGGTGTCGCAAACTTACTCATAACTGAAGGTGAATCAACTCCAGAGCTAGATGGCAGTTCCTTACCTGTTGTTGGGGATATCACTTATTAAGTGACCCGCCCAAGATGGGCCGGGTTACCAGTAAGGCGATTCATCCTTTGGGTTACTTGGGCTTCAGCCTGGGCGGTTCAAGGCCGCGGGACGGTTATGATTTCTGGAAGGTCTCCGGTTTTGAAGGACGGCGACTTAGAGACTATGATGGTCACGATTTGTAAGGAGGAAGGGACTCTTGTAAACCCGAAGGCCTCGACCTATATATAAAGGCGAGTCTTAAGGAGGAGAGGGAGGTTAGAAAATCATCGGGTGCTAGGTTAGGCGAGTTACGCCTCCCTTGTAATCGAATCCACATCAATACACACAAAGGAGGACGTAGGCTATTACCTCCTCTCGAGGGGCCGAACCTGGGTAAATTGCCGTGTTCCTCCCGTTTAACCCCTTTGAGTCGCCACCAAGGTGCGATGGCTCCAGTACTAAGTCCTTTCATGAGGACATCTGCCGTGACAAAACCACGACAGTTGGCGCCCACCGTGGGGCCTACGCACGGTGGAGTTGAGTTCTCAAAGGGAGCCCTACCAGGGTTTGGGAGTTATGCGACGGCGCTCATGACTCGGAGCCGCCGTGGGATAGCCTACATCGACAACCAACGATGGGGACCTGAAGCGAATTCTCTCGAATCAGGCTACAGGGTCCCCTTCGGCAAGATCAACGTCTTCATCGGCATGATCGGATCATCCGTTCCTGAGCCGGACATCTCCACCGACATCGTCGAGCCGGCCAGGTACGTCCGCCCAGTCATAACATAGAATCTAACTCGCCCGGTCTTTGTGGGGTTCACGCAGGGATCGGAGGAGCCAGAACACATGGCGGCTCAGGAGGTTACCCCGGTCAACTCTGACGATGAGTCATCCATGGGCGATTCAGATTCCATCCGGTCTCTCCATGGAGACGGTCTCGGAGGCTTGTCACTGGCCATGGATCCGGAAATCCTTGATCGAACCCGCCGCCAGATCGCCATCTACATGGCTGGGGCAACTCAACCCTCACAAAACCCCACCGAAGGCGATGGGGCCGGCGGGACATCCAGAAGTGCGTCCGCAGTCCTGGTGGATTTAGCGGCGGAAATCACGAGACTAATGTCAACTCCCCTCACGCCAGAGAACCAAGAGGAGATAAACGTGGAGTTAGCAAAGCTGAGAGAGGCGGTGGGAAAGGCCCATCAGGATGCTGAGATGGAGTCCGCCAGGATCGAGACTCGACAAGCCCAAATCATGGCCGAAAGGATGCGATTGAACACTGACAACTGGCGGCTCGAAAGACAGCAGCGCGCGTCCGACGCCGTCCATCAGCGGAGACACCAGGGTCGCCTACCCCATGACCTCAACCCGACCCGCCTGTTCGACACTCCTCGAACCCCCGGGATGGGAGCCGCCCCAGCAGGAGGCCCGGGCCGCCCACCTAACCCGCCGGTTCAGCCGACTGAGGGTCAAATTCCTCGTTTCCGGACCCCTCAAGGCCACTTCTCCAACCCGGTGGATAACGTGCTTGCCGCAACTCGCCATTTGGAGTCTCTTCCGATTCATGGCAACACCCCAGTTGAGATTGAAGCAAGGAACGCCATCGAGATGTTGAAAACGGCGGTGGTTCAAAACGCACAATTCTCACACAGCCTTGAGAGATTGCACTCCACCCCTCAGGCGAGCTATACCAGGTGTAGGCTGGAGGATCAGCCAGCCGTAAACAGTGGCCCGCAACACTTCCCGCAGGACAACCCGCCCGAGCGGAACCCACCGGGCAGAGATCTCCCCAACATTCAAGATGCCCAGGCCCCCCTCGCAGGGACCGGAGGGCGGGTTGGGGTACCGTGCTTGTCCCTAGCCCTTCAGAACAAAAGAATGCCCAAGGATTTCAAAGGACCAAGAAAGGTGCCTAATTACACACCAGATCTCGAACCAACATCATGGATCGAGGGCTATGAGATTGCCATGGACATGCTCGACGTAAATGAGGCGGTTTGCGCCAGATATTTCACCATGATGCTCGAGGGATCGGCGCGCACTTGGCTGAAAAACTTACCTCCCAATTCTATCCAGTCCTGGGCCGAGCTGAAAGAGCGTTTCATCAAAAACTTCCGGGGAACCTGTAAACGACCGATGACGATCGTCGACTTACAACACTGCGTACAACGCCCGGATGAGTCGGCACACCATTGGTCACGGCGGGTCGCAGAAATTATCCATTCATCAGATGGTATCACGGCAGCACAAGCTGTGCTTATCCTCGAGCACAACTGCCACTATGAACCGTTGGTCCAGAAATTGGGGCGACTCAAACGGAAAGTTCAGGACATGGGCGAACTGATGGACACCCTCACTAGGTATGCCGAGGCCGATGATACCAAGGATCCCGGCAAGGATGGTAAGGGTAACTCGCCCAAAAAGGGCGATTCAACAAAAAATCACACCCGTTTCCAGGGCCGCAACCGTCACAATCAGGGGACCAACGGCAAGCGTAGGCCACAGGAGGAGATCTCGGACTTGGTTGCCAACACCAATGCCAATGACGGCAAAAAGAAGAATCGAGGTTTCAGTGGGAAAAGGCCGCGTAATTATGAAGAGCTACTCAAAGGCCCTTGCCCGCACCACGCCACGGCCGACGGCCCGGCGGGCCACTCTTGGGAGAACTGTTTCGTGATGCAAGAATTTCAGGCGGAGGCAATCAAGAAGAGCCAAAACGAAGATCCGAACCGGCGCCAGGACCAACTCGCCGCGCCCAACCAAAGGCAGAACCCCTTCCGCGGCTTTCCCGAACAGGGGGCTCAGGGAGGCCCGCAACCAGGCGGCAGCCAGTACCCGGTGCACCACCAGCGGCGGTACAACCCGCCGGGAGTTTTCCAGCAGCCGCCCCCACAGGGGGCTCCACAGGACCAGGATGACAACGGGGGCTTCCGCAACAATCCCAAACAGCTAAGTAATGGGCAGTACCACGTTTTCACCACTAATGCTTGCAGGCGTGATAAAAAGGTAAATCACCGGGCGTACAACGTAACTGAGCCGGCGATTCCCAGATATCTCCACTGGTCCGAGCAGACCATAACATGGAGTAGAGAGGATCACCCGCCAAGAATAGATAACCCGGGCGACCTGGCATTAATCGTGGCTCCCCAAGCGGGGGGTTACACCCTGTCAAAGGTATTAATGGATGGTGGCAGCAGCATTAATATCCTATACTTAGACACCTTCCGGAGGATGAATCTATTGGAGAAAGACTTGATGCCTTCAACCACGGTTTTCCACAGCATTGTCCTGGGCAAGTCGGCTTATCCCATAGGCCGGGTCAGGCTCTCAGTAGCGTTTGGAACTGCGCAGAATTACAGGTCGGAGTCTCTAATCTTCGAGGTGGTCAAGCTGAAAAGCCCGTACCATGCGCTGTTCGGGCGACCGGCTTACGCCGGCTTCATGGCCCGCCCGTGCTACGTCTACCTCAAGCTCAAAATGCCTGGTCCTAAAGGACTCATCACGATTAATGGAGATAGAAGAATCGCAAAGGAGTGTGAGGAAGGGGACGCGGCTTATGCGGAGGTCGCTTGTGCGGCGGAAGAGCTCAAACATCATCGGGCCAATTTTGACCCGGCAGACATGTCACCACTCAAGAAGCCAACTACATATTCTGAGTCGCCCCTCAAGTTCAAACCGACGGATGATACTAAGACAATCGATTTCGTTCCTGGCGATTTATCCAAGCAGTTCACCATTGGGACGGGTCTGGACCCCAAATAGGAAAGCGCGCTCATCGAATTCATCCATGAGAATCGGGACATCTTCGCATGGAAGCCCTCTGACATGCCGGGTGTACCGAGAGAATTCGCTGAGCACCATCTTAATATTGACCCAAAATGCAAACCTGTCCAACAGTACCTTCGTAGATTTAACGAGGAGTGACGCAAGGCGATTGGAGAAGAAGTCGCCCGTCTTTTAGCCGCCGGGTTCATCGTGGAAGTCTTTCACCCCAAATGGCTGGCTAACCCGGTGTTAGTACTCAAGAAGAATGGCACTTTCCGTATATGTATTGACTATACGGACCTCAACAGAGCTTGTCCCAAAGATCCTTTCGCTCTTCCCCGCATCGACCAAACCATTGACTCAGTGGCGGGATGCGAACGATTGTGCTTTTTGGACGCCTATTCAGGTTATCATCAGATCAAGATGGTCGTGGAAGATCAGAAGACGGCCTTCATAACCCCCTTCGGGGCCTTTTGCTATGTGTCCATGCCGTTCGGACTCAAGAGCGCAGGGGCGACTTATCAACGCTCCATCCAGAATTGTCTTCATAACCAAATTGGCCGCAACGTCCATGCTTATGTTGACGACATTGTGATCAAGACCCGCCGGGGGGAGACACTTTTGGAAGACCTTAAGGAAACCTTTGATAATTTACGAGTATATCAGATGAAGCTAAATCCTACCAAGTGCGTTTTTGGTGTGCCTGCAGGAAAACTACTGGGTTTCTTGGTATCAGAGCGCGGCATCGAGGCTAACCCGGACAAAATTGAAGCGGTTACCTCTCTCGGGAAGCCGACGAATGTTAATCAAGTTCAGCGACTGGCGGGCCGCATTGCGGCGCTAAGTCGTTTCGTGAGCCGCCTTGGGGAAAAGGCGATTCCTCTTTATCAATTGTTGAGGAAATCCGACCGATTCGTATGGACAGAGGAGGCAGACGAGGCGCTTGAGGCCTTGAAACATCAATTGGTTAACCCGCCGGTCCTGGCAGCCCCAACTGAAAAGGAGCCTATGCTCCTGTATATCGCGGCAAATTCCAAGGCGGTCAGCGTGGCTGTGGTCGTCGAAAGAAAGGAGGAAGGAAAGGAATACCCGGTGCAACGTCCGGTATACTTTATCAGTGAGGTGTTAACTCTTTCCTAACAGCGATACCCGCATTGGCAAAAACTGGTCTATGGGGTGTTCATGGCGAGTCGAAAGCTTAAATATTATTTCCAGGAGCACCTGATCACTGTGGTTAGTTCCGCCCCCCTCGGTGATGTCATCCAAAATCGGGAGGCAATAGGGCGAATCGCCAAATGGGCAATAGAGCTTGGGTCTCATCACATACAATATACCCCCCGCACAGCCATCAAATCCCAGACACTAGTCGATTTCGTTAACGATTGGACGGAACTTCAGGTTCCGGAAGATCGGCCTGACCTTACCTATTGGACTATTTACTTTGATGGATCCAGGCAGTTGGAGGGCTCGGGGGCTGGTGTGGTGCTGATATCCCCTCAAGGAGATAAGTTCTGTTATGTTCTTCGACTCATGTTTCCCTGCACGAATAATGCGGCGGAATATGAAGCTCTGCTTCATGGTTTGCGACTGGCAAAAGAGATGAACCTAACCCGAGTCAGATGTTTTGGGGATTCAGATTTGGTGGCGCAACAGGTTTCGGGTACCTGGGACTCTCGGGATCCTATGATGGCGGCTTACAGACGAGCTGTATCTGATGTGGCGGGCTATTTTCATGGATATCAGGTGGATCATGTTGATCGGCGACTCAACGAAGCAGTTGATGCCCTCTCGCGACTCGGCTCACAGAGAAAACCGGTCCCCCCTAATGTTTTTTTTGGATATCTTGCATAAACGGTCTGTGACTGTACCCACGGAGGAGGAGTTGGCGATACCAGATCCCGAGTCTCAGCTTGTGGTGGCTCTCCATGTCACTCCGGACTGGGGTCTTCCTTATCTGGCTTATCTCACTCGCGGCGAGTTACCCACCGACGAAGTTTTGGGTCGCCAGATCGTTCGACGTAGCAAATCCATGGTCATCATTAATGGCGAGTTATATAAACGGAGTGCTTCTGGGGTCTTTCAGCGGTGTGTTTCCTCCGAGGAAGGATGCGTAATCCTAAATGACATTCATTCTGGAGACTGCGGGCATCACGCCGGGTCACGTTCTTTGGTATCAAGGCTTTTCGACATGGTTTCTTTTGGCTGACGGCTCATGCAGATGCAGAAGACATAGTACGGCGGTGCGAGGGGTGCCAACGATATGGGAGACAGGCTCATGTGCCGGCTCAAGAATTGAGGATGATTCCCATTACTTGGACCTTCGCGGTCTGGGGGCTGGACATGGTCGGTCCCCTTAAAATGTCCTCTAACAAGAAAACTCACTTATTGGTGGCAGTTGATAAGTTCACTAAATGGGTTGAGGCGGAACCTGTTGGAGCTTGCGATGCAGAGACAGCGGTCAAATTGCTGAAAAAGCTGATTTTCCGTTTTGGATATCCACACAGTATCATCACGGACAATGGTACTAACTTGTCCCAAGGAGCAATGCTGGATTTTTGTCGTCGAGAACATATCCGGCTTGATGTTTCTGCAGTTGCTCACCCACAGTCCAACGGGCAAGCAGAGCGGGCGAATCAGGAAGTCTTGCGAGGGATTAAGCCTCGGCTCATGGTTCCCCTGGAAAGGACTCCAGGGTGTTGGGTTGAAGAATTACCTTCGGTATTGTGGAGCATTCGGACCACCCCGAATCGATCCACGGGGTTCACTCCTTTCTTTTTGGTCTATGGAGCAGAAGCTGTCCTCCCTACTGACATAAGACATGATTCTCTTAGAGTCGCCGCATATGTGGAGCAAGATAATGAGCTGGCGCGTCAGGATTCCTTGGATGCCTTGGAAGAGGCGCGTGACTTGGCTGCGGCTCGTTCGGCTATTTACCAGCAAGATTTGCGGCGTTATCATAGTCGCAGGGTTAAGAGTCGGGCTTTTCAGGAGGGCGACTTGGTACTTCGTCTGATACAAGATCGGGCAGGCATGCACAAGCTGTCACCCCCTTGGGAAGGGCCGTTCGTCGTCAACAAGAACCTCCGCAATGGCTCTTACTATTTGATGGATCTTCGGCCTAATCGACCGACTACAGAGGCTGAGTCAACTCGCCCCTGGAATATTGCTCATTTGCGGCCTTACTACACTTGAGCTCTTAAAGCTCCACGTTTTGTAAGTTTTTCAGTTTCATTATGAAGTAATAAAATACTCTCCGACTTGGGGGCTTCTTCATTAAAAAAGTGCAACTTGCCTCCCCCTGTCGCGACCGTATGAGCCGACAGAACATGCATTTAGGGTGGGTGCACGAGCTTTCTGACTCGCCTCCCCCTGTCGCGACCGTATGAGCCGACGAAACCTGCATTTAGGGTGGGTGCACGAGCTTTCTGACTCGCCTCCCCCTGTCGCGACCGTATGAGCCGACGAAACCTGCATTTAGGGTGGGTGCACGAGCTTTCTGACTCGCCTCCCCCTGTCGCGACCGTATGAGCCGACGAAACCTGCATTTAGGGTGGGTGCACGAGCTTTCTGACTCGCCTCCCCCTGTTGCGACCGTATGAGCCGACGAAACTTTCATTTAGGATGGGTGCACGAGCTTTCTGACTCGCCTCCCCCTGTCGCGACCGTATGAGCCGACGAAACTTGCATTTAGGGTGGGTGCACGAGCTTTCTGACTCGCCTCCCCCTGTCGCGACCGTATGAGCCGACGAAATTACTCTTATTATGATTTAATCTTGAAGGTTTTTACCCTTTCTGCATACTTGTTGAAACTACTCGTAGTTCATTTGTTTTCACAGATGATGTGTTCAAAGTTTAAGACAGGAGGGTGCTAAGATTTGTTTCATCCTTGGCGGATTAAGCATTATAGAAGATTCTTATAAAGGCGGACCAAATATTTCAAATCGCCTTAAAAAGCGATATAAGGGTTTTCTCGCAGAAGATATCATCAAAAAATAGTACTGACTATTACATGGCTCGCGGGCCAAATTCAGAAAAGTCTACTTCGCTAAATCCTGGCGTGAGCCCTGACCAACTTTGATTTGTAAATCGCCCAATACCCAATTGCACCTGGCCAAAGCAGCAAAGTCGTCTTCGTCGGTCAAAATTGATGCCAAGTCTGCTTCCCAGTCGAAAGGATTCTTGGGTCGCCGAGGAATTAGGTTGGTCACCACGAAGGTTGGAGGGCTGACTTTCTTATTCTTACTGTCATAAGCCGCATGATACTTCGTTAAATCAAGGCTTGCGGCGAGTCGAGTTGCAGCCAGCCGAGAATCCTTGACAACTTTCTGGTAATCCTCTTCAACAAACTCCGATCCATCGTCTTTAAGCTGAGGGAAGCCAGCGGCTACTTCTTCTAAATTGATCTCCGGGGCATACGCTAAGCAGCGACTCAGGGCAGTCAGGACACCTTTCCGGGCGGCTAACCGAGTTAACTCGCCAATCTAGGGAGGAAGTGTGGACAGACATCCAAGTACCTTCTTGATGGAAGTAATAGGCTCTTTGGCACCCATTACAGCTTTGACGGTCAACACACTGCCTGTGTACAGTTGCTCTGTCAGCGTATAAATCGCCTTCAGCATCAACACACAGTCTTCTTGCAGATTGGCGACTCTTGGACCTGGAATTTGATAATTAGTAACTTAACATCAGAAATTTGAGTGCAAAAAAAGGAGGGGATAAGGTTAAGATTTAGGTAAGGCTTACCAAAGATGGCTTGCGTCATGTTAGAGATATGACGTTTTAAGCCGGATAACTCCTGTTGAACAGTCGCCAGCTTCGCTTCAGCTTTCTCTGCTCTCTTCAAAGCGGCGTTTTGGTTAGCTTGAGTTTTTTCTAACTCGGCTTTGAGTATTTCCAGTTCGGCCAGAGCCAATTTATACTTCTCTTCCGATTGAGTTCGGGCGTCTTGTTGTTCAACTAAGTTTTTCCTTAAATTGCCCAGCGCCAATTCGGTCTAAGCAAGGTTTTCCTATTGAAAGTTTAAAATAAAGACAAGTCTCAGAATTACTGCAAAGCAATATCCCTGACACTTGGGGGCTAATGTATAATTTTTTCAGGAGAAATTATACAGAAATCAAGACCCGGCTCATCCTTTTTATTGATGACCCGGCCCTTGGGGGTTACTGGTCGCGAAGCTTTTTCTAAATTTTCAAGACCTGGCTCATCTTTTTTATTGATGACCCGGCCCTTGGGGGTTACTGGTCGCGAAGCTTTTTCTAAATTTTCAAGACCCGACTCATCTTTTTACTGATGACCCGACCCTTGGGGGTTACTGGGAATAGTATAAGTATAACAAAGTTTACCTCATGTTTGTTGTTTAACATCTTTATCAGATTTCTCTCCATCTCATAGCTCGCCTCCAGGCGACTTGCAAAGCCAGAACAGAGTTCCTTAAATTCCAGATTTGCATAGTCGGAAAGTTTCGCCTTAGAGAGCCCAGACTCGGGAATGGCCTGAGAGGAGGATGCTACATGTTTGGACAAAACTGTCGCTGCCGGCTTGGAAAAGCCAAAGCCAGTAATGACTACAGCATCTGGGTCTTCTGTTGTCATCAATGGGTTCGGCGATTTAGAGGCATCCATTGTTTCCTTCGGCGACTCAGGAAGATCCACTTGAATCGCAGGCTCAGCATGATCTGGATCGTCTTGAGTCGGAGTTGATTTCTTGGGAGGTTCTGAAGTTGCATCAGGAATTGATCCACTGGTTTTCCTTTTCTTGGCTTGTGCCCTAACCAAAGGGAATAAGCACGTTAAGGAATTGAAAAGATCGTTATTCTCAAAAGTCAAGGCAAGAGACTTACCCCGGAACTCGAATCATCGGTGGAAGTGTTGACATCACTGAGTCGCCGGAAGTGGGAGGAGAATTCTGCAAGAATTATATATTAATAATACAGGCGGGTTACAAATGTGATCCAAAGAAGCACGAATAATGGTTACTCATAAAAGTACCTCGCTTGGCTTTCTTTTGTTCGTTGCTGGTAAACCGAATATCAGATCGCCAGAGTGACTTCGTGTCTTCCGGTTTGAGGCGTGCTGTGTTTTCTTCAGTAAGAAATTTGGGTCCAAATGAGCATTTGGATGTGAGAAGGGGACTTTCCCACATATTCGCCGGGCCGGCTTAGGTGGACAAGGAGATGAATCGGAGGAAACAGAAATTACCTCAACAGAGTCTTCTTGGCTTTCGTTATCTTCATTCTATTACAAGGAGAAAGAAAGATATAAATATGAGGTCAAAGGTGATAGGTGGCAAGTGAAAACAAGACGGATTTGTACCCCTGAAAGTGCATCGCCGACTTGAGATTCGTCGACTTCAGATGGCTCGGCCGCAGCAGATTTACCTTTGCCCTTGGCTTTCTTAGAGGGCGGCTTAGCAGTTTTCATGGCTTGCTTTTTAGGTCTCCTGGACCAGAACTTATAGCCTTTCTGGAAAGGTATATAATATGAAATCATGACGGCAATAAAACAGAAGGGATAAAAACCAAGGGCGGGTCAGTTTTGGTTACCTTGGGCGCCGGGTTAATCTTGCAAAAGGGCTTAAGGCCGATTTGGCCGCACTTTCCTGCAGGCTCGCCGGTCAGCTTTTTGATGATGGCAACAATGTCTTTTTCTGTTAATGCTGTGTGAAAGTAGCATTGAGGATGATCCAGAGTGCCGTCAAACTCACACATCAGACCATCTCGGCGGCTCAGAGGAGGAATCCGCCATTCGACCCAGCAGCGGATCAGGTCAACCCCGGTAAGACCATTGTTCGTCAGGGATCTCAGTTCAGATAATATTGGGATGAACTCCGACTCTTCTACCTCGGTGAGTTTGTCTGGGAGCTTGAAGTTGACCGGAAGGCGGGTTGGCCTGTAACCCAGAAGCTTATTCTCGCTAGCAGGGGACGTCTCTTGACAATAAAACCAAGATTCGCCCCAGCCCTTGGGATGGCTAGGCATGATGAGTGAAGGGAACGGACTATCCCTACGGCGCTGGACGTTGACGCCGCCGAGTTCCAAACTGGGGCCATTGTGGAATTCCGTCTGGCGATTCAGATGAAAAAAATGCCAAAATAGAGGGACAGAAGGCTCGATTCGCAGATACGCTTCACAAAGAACTTGGAACTGGCTTAAATTGCTTATGGAATTGGGTCCCAGGTCCTGGAGTCGGACGTTCATGAAGGTCAAAGCGTCCCTAAGGAATTTCGATCCGGGCGGCTTAAAACCCCGTTCCAAATGTTCAACAAAAACTACTATTTCCCCTTCTTTGGGGTTAGGGAGATCTTCTCCCAACCCGGTGCGCCATCCAATGACATCTTGAGGATCCAAACAGCCCGCTTTCACGTAATTAGCTAAGACAGCGTCATCAACCTTGGTAGGAAGCCAATCGCTCTTGAAGACGGCACCCATGCTACAAGTAGGTAAAAGTATGATATTACATGTCTTGGACATCTACTATATGAATTGGAATCGGTTCATTTTAAACCCGCCAGACCAAGAGGCCCGGTTGGGTTGCTATGGCGACTTATGGAAGTAGGGTTATTCCCAAAGGCTACATTTCTGCGGATGGTAAAATCTTTTCGTTCCAAAGCACTAAGGGGGGATGAAGGCTACAAACAGTTTTTCGCAAACAGTAAATGAGGAATGGATCTGCCAAACAGATGTGAAAACCTACGAATATAATTGGGCATGAACAATTTATTATCAGGTGACGCCCCTCGTTTGGAGAAGATATTGTGTTCAAAAATTCACGAGTACAGCGGATAATTAAAATTATTCAGGGCACTGGTTACCCTATCGGTGCTCGGACTAATCGGTTCGAGGGAGATGAATAACTGTGAGCGAAAAGCTTCGAAGCTACGGCAATGGCGAAAACACGAGCAAGGAATGAACCTACTCCTGAGAAGGTGAACGAAGGCCTAACCTGATGCTCTCGATCAAAGAAGGCCGGCGGTGACGGAGATTGTTGGAGAAGCGCGGGGGTCCCGACGAACGAAGAGATCTTCGGCGGTGGCGGAGCTCGAGGCGAGCAACGAGGAGGTCGGTGATGATGCGATGGACAATGGCGGTGGACGGATCGTCCGAGGTGCGAAGCTTGACGACGGCAACGGCTTGCGGGCGGCGCTGAAACTTCTCAGACGGGGGCGGAAGTTGCGACCGGCGGCGGAGCCCTCGGGAAGCGATGAGGCCTTTTTGCTGTGATAATGGGGGGGGACTGACGAGACTGGTAGGTGGGGAGCGCCAGCCCTGTCCCTTCCGTCTATTTATCAGGACGGGCGCTGGAATCGAGGCGCCGTGAGCGGGAACCGTTGGGGAATAAAAAGATTCGCCATGATGACGTCCGAAGATTTTGGGATAATGATGCACTAAAGATCCATTGGGATTATGTTAATTTTCCCGAGAATCGAGGGATAAGAAGATGCCATGGCAAAATGGTTTGGAGACTCAAAGATTTTTTCGGTGCCAGATGGCGAGTTACAATTTCTGACGTATGGAGAAAGACGAAGGAGTGAATCACCTTCAACTAAGCGGGAGCATTGGCATGAAAGTTCAAGTCAATTTGGGGCCTAATGTTGGGGATATTACTTATTAAGTGACCCGCCCAAGATGGGCCGGGTTACCAGTAAGGCGATTCATCCTTTGGGTTACTTGGGCTTCAGCCTGGGCGGTTCAAGGCCGCGGGCCGGTTATGATTTCTGGAAGGTCTCCGGTTTTGAAGGACGGCGACTTAGAGACTACGATGGTCACGATTTGTAAGGAGGAAGGGACTCTTGTAAACCCTAAGGCCTCGACCTATATATAAAGGCGAGTCTTAAGGAGGAGAGGGAGGTTAGAAAATCATCGAGTGCTAGGTTAGGCGAGTTACGCCTCCCTTGTAATCGAATCCACATCAATACACACAAAGCAGGACGTAGGCTATTACCTCCTCTCGAGGGGCCGAACCTGGGTAAATCGCCGTGTTCCTCCCGTTTAACCCCTTTGAGTCGCCACCAAGGTGCGATGGCTCCAGTACTAAGTCCTTTCACGAGGACATCTGCCGTGACAAAACCACGACACCTGTGCTCATAGTTGAGGGCAAGACTTTAGTTTTTGGATCTCTCGGATTACTCATAGTGATCAACAGACGTAAATCCCAAGTGACTTAGAGAATAGAGCTATGCCTCCCCGGCAACGGCACCAGAAAATAGTCTTGATAACCCACAAGTATAGGGGATCGCAACAGTTTTTGAGGGTAGAGTATTCAACCCAAATTTGTTGATTCGACACAAGGGGAAGCCAAAGAATATTCTCGAGTATTAGCAGTTGAGTTGGCAATTCAACCACACCTGAAAGACTTAGTATCTGCAGCAAAGTATCAGTAGCAAAGTACTGTGATAGCAACAGTAACAACGGTAAGAGTAGCAGCAGTGACAGCAGTAGCGGTGACAGTAGCAGCAGTAACAGCAGTAGCAGTAATAGTAGCAGCAGTGACAACAGTAGCAGCAGTGACAACAGTAGCAGCAAAGTAACGTAGCAAGGACCAGTAGGAAAAACTCGTAGGCATTGGATTGGTGATGGATAATTATGCCGTATAATATTCATCATGCAACAGGTATAACATGGAGAGATATTTAACTAGCTCCAGTTCGTCAATGTAATGTAGGAATGCATTCCGTGTATAGTCATACGTGCTTAGGGAAAAGAACTTGTATGACATCTATTGTCCATGCCTCCCGTGGCAGCGGGGTCCTAATGGAAACTACGGGATATTAAGGTTCTCCTTTTAATAGAGAACCGGAACAAAGCATTAGCATTTAGTGAATACATGAACTCCTCATACTATGGTCATCTCCGGGAGTGGTTCTGGCTATTGTCACTCCGGGGTTGCCGGGTCATCACACATAGTAGGTGACTACAACCTGCAAGATAGGATCAAGAACACACATATATTGATGACAACATAATAGGTTCAGATCTGAAATCATGGCACTCAGGCCCTAGTGACAAGCATTAAGCATAGGCAAGTAGTAGCAACATCAATCTCAGAACATAGTGGATACTACGGATTAATCCCCATCAAAACTAACTCGATTACATCATAGATCTCATCCAACCCATCACCGTCCAGCAGGCCTATGATGAGATTACTCACGAACGATGAAGAGCATCATGGAATTGGCGATGAAGGAAGGTTGGTGATGACGATGGCGACGATCCCCCCTCTCCGGAGCCCAGAACGGACTCCAGATCTGCCCTCCAGAGGAAGAACAGGTGGTGGCAGCGCCTCCGTATCGTAAAACGCGATGAACTCTTCTCCTTGATTTTTTTTTTGGACGGAAGGGACTAAATAGAGCTGGTGTTGGAGGCGGTGGATCTTCATGGGCCCCACAAGCCTTCTAGGCGCGGCCGAGGGGGGGGCGCCTCCCTGGCTTGTGGGCTCCTCGCTCCACATCTCCGGTTGATTCTTGCGCCAGTACTTTTTATATATTCCACAAAAAATCCTTGTAAATTTCCAGGTCATTCCGAGAACTTTTATTTCTGCGCAAAAACAACACCATGGCAATTCTGCTGAAAACAACATTAGTCCAGGTTAATTCCATTCAAATCATGCAAATTAGAGTCCAAAACAAGGGCAAAAGAGTTTGGAAAAGTAGATACGATGGAGACGTATCAACTCCCCCAAGCTTAAAGCCTTGCTTGTCCTCAAGCAATTCAGTTGACAAACTGAAAGAGACAAAAGAAAAACTTTTACAAACTCTGTTTTATCTTGTTGTTGCAATTATGTCTAACTCATATTCAGATTTTCAGCAAGATCATAAGCTAACCACAAAAGCAATGACATTTAGGTCTCAAGAGGAATTCATATCAATGGCATAATCAACTAGCGAGCAATAATAATAAGTTTCAAACGTCAACACTTCAATCAAAACAATCATGAAGCAATATGAACAGATGGTATCTCGCTAGCTCTTTCTGAGAACGCAAAACATAAATGCACAACACCATCAAAGACCAAGGGTTGACTGAACATTGTAATTCATGGCAAAGAAGATCCAGTCACAGTCATACTCAATATCAATTAAAAGCAAAGCATAGACACGAGGGAGGTGCTCTCTAATTGGTGCTTTTTATAAGAAGAGGATGACTCAACAGAAACATAAATAGATAGGCCCTTTGCAGAGGGAAGCATTGATTTGCAGAGCTGCCAGAGCTCAAGCTTTGAACACAGAGATAAATAATTTTGGGTGGCATGCTTTCATTGTCAACGCGATGACCAAGAGTTTTCACCATCTTCCATGCTACACATACTATAAGCAGTTCCCAAACAGAAAAGTAAAGTTTTGACTCCCCCACCACCGATCAATCACACTCCACGACTAGCCGAATACTCGGGTGCCATCCATACCAACAACAATCCACGGGGAGTTTTGTTTGCAATTATCTTTTCGATTTGAGCATGGAACTGGGCATTCCAATTACCGGCCCCTTTCTCGTGAATGATAGTGAATAAATACGTATTGAGGATAACACGTCTAGCATGGAAGATACTGGTCGCCCCTTGTCACCACATGAGCGGTTTAGGCATGCAAAACAGATTATTACATGAAGATTTAGAGAGTGGCACATGCAAATTTACTTGGAACGGTAGGTAGATACCGCATATAGGTAGGTATGGTGGACTCATATGGAACAACTTTGGGTTTATGGAAGTGGATGCACAAGAAGTATTCCCGCTTAATACAAGTGAAGGCTAGCAAAAGACTGGGAAGCGACCAACTAGAGAGAGACAACAGTCATCAAAATGCATTGAAATTAACCAACATTGAGTGCAAGCATGAGTAGGACATAAATCACAATAAACATGAATATCATAGAGGCTATGTTGATTTTGTTTCAACTACATGCGTGAACATGTGCCAAGTCAAGCCACTTGAATCATTCAAAGGAGGATACCATCCTATCATACTACATGATAATCATCTCGAGATTCATGTTGGCATCCAAGACAAACCATTATAAGCTCCTAGCTAATTAAGCATGGCATCAGAAACTATGATCTCTAAGTTGTCATTGCAAACATGTCTCTGTCATAACAAAGCTAAATTAGGAAAGATGAGCTAGTCATACTTACAAAAACAAAATAGATCGAGTTCATACCAGCTTTTCCAAGCTCAGTCACTTCATCATATATCGTCATTATTGACTTTCACTTGCATGACCGAATGATGTGAACAATAATAAGAGTGCTCGTGCATTGGACTAAGGTGGAATCTGCAAGCAAACACAAAGGAGAAGACAAAGTAATATGGCTCTTTGATGGATAAACAGATATGCATGCGAGAGCCACTAAAAATTGTAAGCACGGTCTTCTACCTTGACCCAAAGAAAAAGAAAACTATTTACACGGGAAAGCTCCCAACAAGCAATAGAAGAAAGGGAAATCTTTTTGAGTTTTCTCAATCTAAACAAACACACGAGAAGAAAGCAAGAAAAAGAAATAATCTAGCATGGATGATACAATGGCAAGGTGTGAACACCGACTAACAAAGTGTAAGCATGAATATAAAGTCGGTGAGAAACACGTACTCCCCCAAGCTTAGGCTTTTGGCCTAAGTTGGTCTACTCCCACGGCTGGTCCGGGCGATATCCAAAATCATAATGGGGGTTCTACGGGAACGCGGCAGCTACCGCCTGAATAGCTGCCTCACGGAGGCGAGCAGCCTTTGCCTCCCTTTCATACTCCTCTGCCTCTCCTCTGGTTATGTAATATCTCCGTTTTACCTGAAAGTCAAAGAAGGCAGGAGCAGGAAGGGTAATATGGAAAACACGTTGTCGGTTAAATATTAACCGGTATAGGAGGTATTCATTATCCCTCTCAAGGAAATGATAGCGTGTCACTGCGGCGCGATCAAGGAAAGCTGTATGGAGCGGGGGATCTCCTTCGCGAATGGGTACTCCAAGAAAATTTGCTATGCGAGTGGCATAGATCCCACCAAAGAAATCCCCTTCATTAGCATTATTATTTAGCCTCCTCGCGATTATAGCTCCCATGTTGAAGCTCCTATCACCCGTTACCGTGCTCTTGAGAATACTAAGGTCAGGTGCGCAGAGGTGACAATGCTCAATCTTGCTGTTAATGCATATACCTATGAAGAGGGCAAAGTAATGCAAGGCAGGACAAGGAGATCGAAAATCGCAGCAAGAAGAGCAAGAACACGGGTTTGAGCTACGAAATGATTTTTTCTGGAGGTAGGAGAATGAGATGGGAGCTGGTATAAGTGGAGGGGGGACACGTGGGCCCCACAAGCCTGGTAGGCGCGACTAGGGGGGTGCCCGCACCTCCTCGGCTTGTGGCCCACTAGTGCATCCCCCTGATTAGCTCTCTGCTACTGCAACAAAAGACCTTCCAACGGCGCCAGAAATAGGAGTGTTCCTTGATACTCCTTAGCAACGGCACCAGGAATCCTTCTGCTACGGCTACGCCTTAAGGGACTTCCTAGGCAAATATGCAAAGGATTTCCCCCGTGGCCTTGGAGCCTTGCGTTAGTGTTCCCTCGAAGCGGAAAGGGTGATGTAGCACAACGGTGGTAAGTATTTCCCTCAGTTTGAGAACCAAGGTATCGATCCAGTGGAGGAGTATCACAAGTGCCTGCACAAACACAAAAAGCTTGCTCCCAACGCTATGAAGGGGTTGTCAATCCCTTATAGATTGTTCGCCAAGTGAGAACTGAAAGTAACAAAGTAACAAAGCAAAGTAAAAGCAAAAGTGGAAACGATAGAAGTGAATAGACCCAGGGGACGTAGTGTTTACTAGTGGCTTCTCTCATGAAAGCAAGTAGACGATGGGTGAACAAATTACTGTCGAGCAATTGATAGAACTGCACAAAGTCGTGACGTCATCTATGGCAATGATTATATCTATAGGCATCACGTCCAAAACAAGTAGACCAATACTTTCTGCATCTACTACTATTACTCCACACGTCGACCGCTATCCAGCATGCATTTAGTGTATTAAGTCCAAAAGAACAGAGTAACGCCTTAAGCAAGATGACATGATGTAGATGGACAATCTCATATCAACGACAGAGCCCACCTTGTTACCCTTGATGGCAACTACACAATGTGTGCCTTGCTGCCCCTACTGTCACTGGGAAAGGTCACCACACGGTAAGAACCCAAAACCAAGCACTTCTCCCATTACAAGAATCATAGATCTAGTTGGCCAGAAAAAACCCAAGACTCGGAGAGACTTACAAGGATATCAAATCATGCATATAAGAAATCAGCAAAGACTCAAATATATATCATAGATAATCTAATCACAAATCCACAATTCATCGGATCTCGACAAACACACCACCAAAGAAGATTACATCGGATAGATCTCCATGAAGATCATGGAGAACTTTGTATTGAAGATCCAAGAGAGAGAAGAAGCCATCTAGCTACTAACTACGGACCCGTAGGTCTGAAGTGAACTACTCACGAGTCATTGGATGGGCGATGATGATGATGAAGAATCCCTCCAACTCCAAAGTCCCCTCCGGCAGGGCACCGGGAAGGGTCTCCAGATGAGATCTTGCGGAAACGGAAGTTTGCTGCGGCGGAAAAGTATTTTCGTGGCTCCCTCGATGTTTTTCTGATTTTTAGGGAATATATAGGCGCAAGATCTAGGTCAGGGGGGTGCCAGGGAGGCCACAAGCCTGCCCACCGCCCCCCGGTGGCAGAGTGGGGGCTTGTGGGCTCCCTGTAGCCCTCCTGGCTTGGCCCACAAGCCCCCGATCTTCTTTCGTTCGGGAAAAAATCATTTCGGGGATTTTATTCCGTTTGCACTCCGTTCCAAAATCAGATCTGAAAATAGCCAAAAACACAGAAAAAACAGGAACTCGCACTTGGCACTGAATTAATAAGTTAGTCCCAAAAAAGATATAAAAGGTACATAAAACATCCAAAGATGACAAGATAACAGCATAAAACCATCAAAAATTATAGATACGTTTGAGACGTATCAAACATCCCTAAGCTTAACTCCTGCTCGTCCTCGAGTAGGGAAGTGATAAAGAATGAATTTTTGATGCTTTCATGCTACCTAGCATAGATTTCCTTTGTAACTCCTCTTATGTGACGTGAATGTTCAGATCCATTAGATTCAAAAAAATAGTTTGCTATTGACGTGGAAACAATAATAATTCAAGCAAACTAGCAAGGTAATCATGAACTTTCAAAATAACAAGGCCAAAAGAAAGTTACCCCTACAAAAGCATATAGTCTGGCTATGCTCTATCATCATTGCACAACGAATTTAAATCATGCACAACCCCGGTATTGGCCAAGTAATTGTTTCACACCTTTACATTCTCAAACCTTTTCAACTCTCATGCAATACATGAGTGTGAGCCATGGTTATAGCACTATAGATGGTGTGGAGTGTGGTGGAGGTTGCAAGACAAAACAAGGAGAAGATGGTCACATTAACTAGCCATATCAATGAGCTGTGGAGATGCTCATCAATAGATACCAATGTGAATGAGTAGGGATTGCCATACAAATGATGCACTAGAGCTAAGAGTATGTGAAAGCTCTTAAAGAAAACTAGTGGGTGTGCAACCAACTTGCTTGCTCACGAAGACCTAAGGAAATTTTGAGGAAGCCTATCATTGGAATATACAAGCCAAGTTATATAATGAAAATTTCCCACTAGCTATATGGTGGTGACAAAACGAGAGACTCTCAATCATGAAGATCATTGTCCCTTCTCTCTTTTTCTCTCATTTTTTTTTATTTTTTGGTGGGCTCTTTGGCCTCTCTTTTTTTGTTGGGCTTCTTTGGCCTCTTTTATTTCCTCACATGGGACAATTCTCCATTAATGATGATCATCACACTTTCAACTCAAAACTTAGAGCAACGATGACTCTATATGGAATGCCTTCGGTAGTGTACCATGGCAATGATCTAGCATGGCATAGACATTAATGGAAACATCATGCTAGCTATCTTACGATAATGCAATGGCAATGTAGACGTGATGGCATATGTCATGGTGGTAGTTGCATGGCAATATATCTCAGAATGACTTTGAAAAAGCCATAGTAGGTAGGTATGGTGGCTGTTTTGAGGGAGGCTAATGGTGGGTTTTGTGCACCGACGAAAGTTGCACGACACCAAAAAGATAGTGATGGTGGAAGGTGAAAGTGCATCTAAACCATGGACTCAACATTAGTCATGAAGAACTCATATACTTGTTGCAAAAGTTTTATTAGTAATCGAAACAAAGCATTCAACGCATACTCCTAGGGGAACGGTTGGTAGGTATAAATCATCGCGCGATCCCGACCGCCACGCAAAGGATGACAATTGGTAGACTAATCATGCTCAGATTTCATCACATAGCGGTTCACCATACGTGCATGCTACGGGAATCACTAACTTCAACACAAGTATTTCTAGATCCACAACACCTTACTAGCATGACTTCAATATCACCAAAACCACAACTCAAAACTAATTGAGATGAATCAAACTTCTCTAACTATTCAATGCACATGAAGGTGGAAGTTTTCGTATCCCTTTGGATAACTACCCCTTTTGAGACTACTTTCAAAGCATAGATCAACTACCAAGCCACACACCGCTGTGCTCTAAAAGATTTAAGTGAAGCACATAGAGCAAAAGTATCTAGCTCAAAAGATATAAGTGAAGCACATGTGAGCTGAATTGTCTACCAAAAGATATAAGTGAAGCTCGACAAAATCACGGTGAGTGCATGTCTCTCTCTCTAGGTGTGCAGCAAGGATGATTGTGACACAACAAAAATAAAAGACTCCTATGATACAAGACGCTCCAAGAAAAAACACATAACATGTGGTGAATAAAAATATAGCCCCAAGTAACGTTACCGATGGATTGAAGACGAGAGAGGGGATGCCTTCCCGGGGCATCCCCAAGCTTAGGCTTTTACGACATCCTTGAATCTCTTGGGGTGCCTTGGGCATCCCAAAGCTTGAGCTCTTGCCACTCTTTATCTCTTTGTCCATAAGAACTTCACCCAAAACTTGAAAACTTCACAACACGAAACTTAAACAGAAACTCGTGATAACATTAGTATGAGAAAGCAAACCACCACTTCCTTAGGTTCTGTAGCAAACTTAAATTATACTTGTGCTGATGTTGGGTTACTGTATTTTCAATCTTCCATGGCTAATACCCCCCGATACTATCCATAGTTTCATCAAAATAAGCAACCAACACAACAAAAACAGAATCTGTTAATAGCAGACCAATCTGTAGCAATCTGTATATTTTTTATACTTATGGTACTTCACAAATTATGAACAATTACGACATTCTGAAGAATTTGCGTAGCAATCAGCAGAAAAACGAATCAACTCAAAAGCTCTTACAAAAATAAACAGAAAGTTTCTGTGTTTTCCAGCATGACCAAACGATCATCCCCAAGACTAATCATAACGGTTTTGCTTGGCACAAACGCAAAAAGAAACACAGAAAACACAATCATAACAGAATTATGAAAGTGTGGAAAACACAAAACAGAAAGAAAAAGGATAGATTCGTTGGGTTGCCTCCCAACAATGGCTATTGTTTAACACCCTTAGCTAGGCATTCAATGATGCTCTCACAAAAGACAAGAATTGAAGCACAACGAGAGCATCCTAAAGCATGTGAAAATCACATCTAAGTCTAACATAGTTCCTATGCATAGGCATTTTTGTCGGGACCCCGATCCTAAGCCATAGGAATCCAGCCTGTAACACATCGCATCCCTTTGTGGTCTCACGCACGGTTAACTCCACGGCTGCAGCCTTACCTTAGCCGGGACCGTTTGCGTCTTTTGACTCACGTATGCGATGGTGTCGCTAGCAATCCAATGTCAAAGAACCCAGATCGACATGTCTAGTCATAAGCCAAAGTGGCAGTACTGCACAAGGACAGGCATACATGACCCAACAAAGCAGGTGTCGGTCATCAGCGAACGTAGACGAGTCGTAGCAAGCTACAAGGACTCCATTACGTCGCGTGACATTTCCCCAAAGGGGACAGACACAGCAGCTAAGAAGGACACATGCCGGTCAACCAATGAGTCTGGAGCAGTAGCGAACTACCAAGGCTCGTTGGATCACAAAGGGGCATTTCCTTGTAAGGAGTGCTACTAAAGTTTACGACTAGGTATTCGAACCCCATACATATCAAGTAAGACACACGTACGCATGGCATACCGATATGTATAGATACATCGATGGCATCACAACATAACCATAAACATACAAGCTTTATTTAAGAGGCTCGGAAGAGCCACATTCATAATATTACACATTAAGGGTCTCACGACCCGTAATAGCAGTCATACAAATACAAGCCAGCGGAAGAGTTATAAACTGTCTGGGTACAGACAGGGCAACTAGCAGGCACATGGCCTGACTATACTACAGAGCCGACGTAGGGCCAAATCGTAGGTGGGACACCAGCTACTCGTCGTCGTCGATGTCTACGAAGAACCCTCCATTAGGGTCATTAGCAACCTCTGCAACATTTATTAAGCAAACATGAGTACGAAGGTACTCAGCAAGACTTTAGGAGAACTAACTACTCATGCAAGGTATCAAAAGGTATTGTGGGGTTTCATGCGGAAAGCCAGCATATGACTCGTGGCTAGACACTTATATTTTTAAATAATTTTGACAACTTGATTTCTCGCACACGAGTCCACTAACACCACAACAATACACTATCGTGGAATCATTCCGTCGTCGTATGGAAATGCCGTCCACGACACTCACGCTTATCTTGGCAATTTTATGAGTAGCCGTTGAAGTTATCTATGAACAACATATGTCTCCAAGTAGTCCATATCCGCGGACGCGGCTATTCGAATAGATCATAACCCTGCAGGGGTGTACTTCGTCACACACGCTCTCGCCACTTATCGCCATGTGCACGTCATGCACCTCGACAACCTTCAAGCGGAAGCCCAGCGAGGGAGTCGGCCACGACTGTTAACCACACTAGTACCTAGTCCAGGTTTATCGCCTATCTGAGAGTAACCCGTACGGAAGTCTGGCCGAGGTTTCCCAAGCCCACCATCCGGGTGCCACTTGGTACACCGTGCCACTGCCTACCGCATCATGCCCACCTCTTAGGTCAGCACCATGCATGGCCTCCAGCATTACTATAAACACCAGAAACTACTTGCAACTCCTGGACCGAGTACTACGCGATTAATAGGCCGAGCGGGGTCATATTTCAGGGCCCAGCATGTGGTAGTATCTAGTCTTGGATTACATACACGGAACTCAGTTCCTAAGAACGGTTCCAATGAAACAACCCGCCATGTACTCCTACACAGCCTTTCACCGGTACCTTTACCAAATCAAGTTCAACACACAACCTTTGCTCACCAAACACATTCCACAATTCTGTTCATCTCCCAAATGACAGACCATACACAACTCTAAGCATAGCATGCACAGCAGGATAAGGCACATCACAGCTCAAGCAACTACCAGGTATGCTAGGTTGCAAGGTTCGGCTATTTACTGTGACAAGGTTAGGTCATGCAAAGGAAGTGGGTTCAACTAACGTGGCAAGAGCAGTTGAAGCATTTGATCCTAATGCAATAATAAGTGCAGGAGCAAGAACATGGGAATTATCGGGATGATAAAAAACCTTGTTGCTCAGAGGAGGAACGATATCCGTCACACGGATATTCGGTGGAATCCGGGGGTGCGGAGCCTACCGAAATGAATGGCAACATTCAATAACAATCATATGCACTCAAAATGATGCATGAGCATGTCATGAGAATGCAAGGTGATAAGTTATTATAATCAACATGTATTAGATTTAGAGTTGATTTGAATCGCATTCGAATATCAATTCCAAACGGGGTATTCTCGGATACCGGTTTAATTGATTCGACCTGATGCTCAGATCAACTTGATGTTAACATGCATGAAATGTCATGTTATGATACTGATTTGTAATTAGGACAGTGGTGAACACTGTATATATAATGGAATTTGAATATTTTTGCAATTTCCATTTAAAAAGTGATTATAAGAATTGAATTATTCCTTATTCCACAATTTAGGGTTCTGTAACTTTTTCAAACATAGTTTAAAATAGCATAATCAGAATCCTTGAATTTTTCTGATACTTTTTCATATATAAATTATTTTCATTGGAGTTACAGATTAATTTCTATGATTTTTACAAGTTTTAGCAATTTCCTGAATTAGTTTTATACTGGAAATACTTTTATTGCATCAGCATGACATCAGCAGGTCCATCTGGCCGTTGAAAGTCAAACCTGACCAGTGGGACCCACTGGTCAGTCTCTCTGGTCAATTTTAGATTAAGATTAAACTTAATTAACTGATTAACCTTGCTGGACCCACATGTCAATGACTGATTAACTTATTTGATTTATTTTTATTAGTTTTGAACTTGCCAGAGGCTGGCCCCACCAGTCAGTGGCTCAAGCCAGCCGAGATCCACCGGCGGCGAGGTCGTCCTCGCCGGCGGGGAGCCTCCGGCGACCACCAGCACGGCGGAGGGGCTCGGAAACGGCGCACAGGGGGCCAAATGCTGCGCGGAGAGCACCAGAGGAACGACACGTCTCCCGCAGCTCCATTTCTGCACTTAGCCGGGGCTGATCTGGCCGGAGATGACGCCGGCGACGAGCTTGGCGGCGGCCAAGGCTCGGGCGTCATCGGGGTCTTTGATCTAGAGGAAACTACGTTCGGTTCTTAGCTGCTACAGCATCTACGCGTCGACCTGAAGCTGCTGGTGCCCTCGGAAGGACGAGCTGATCATCGGAGGGCTACCGGCGACGAGCGGCAGCGGCGGTCCTCGTCGGGCTCCGGTGAAACTAGAGCTAGAGGAGGGGATCGACGGGAAAAACTTAGGGGAAACGACCGCATGCTCACGGGGAGTGCAGAGCATGGCTTAGACGGCTCAGGGAAGGCCTGGGGGCGACGAATCGACGGGAGAGGTCCGGCGGCCGGAGGTGGAAGACGATGCGTCGCGGGCGTTGCGGGCTCGGGGAGACGTCGCCTTCTGCAGGGATGACCAAGGCGACGAGGCGGGGCTAACAGACTACGCGGAGGCGGGATCCGATGGCTAGAGGTGCTGCTGCTCGAGCTCGAGCTCGGCTCCAATGGCGGCAACAAGGAGGAGGAAGAGATCCGGGAGGAGGGAGAGAGCCGATGTGGGGAATGGATAGGGGAGGCCTCAGGGGGCTTATCCCCGGCCTTGCCAGCGCGAGGTGGCGGCCAGGCAGGCGCACAGGTGCGTGGCCGCGCCGGAGGAGGCGGCGGCCACCTCCTGCTGCCTACTGGCGCGAGGCAGGGGACGAGCGAGGGAGATGGGCCGGGCCAGGCTGGGCGACAGGTAAGGGTTTTCCCATTTTTTCTGTTTTTGTTTTTCTGTTTTGCTAACTGTTGTTTTGCTAATTAATTCAGCTCCAAAACAAAAAGTAAAAACTATTTTAGATCTCCTGAAAAATTGTTATAACATTCCCAACCATTTCCAAAGTTTTCAACATTTTTGGAAATTTATAGATTCTGATTTCAAATTTAAAGTTTGAAACCAGTGGCTTTTGTATTAACTTAAAAATGCTTAAGGTGTCAAGAAAATAGTTGTCTCCAATGTTCATTTACTTTCATGATTTACCAGAAAGTTTGAACATTTCTTGAGGCCATTTTGGGTTCATTGATTTGAACTAGTTTGAGATTTCCTTTAAGTGAAATAGTGGTTAGGGTTTTTGAGTTTTTCCTTTGCCACTTTGTTGTTTTTGTTGAAACTTCTTAGATGCAAATGCAAAGAAGACATGAGCACAACACTAACTTGCTTAAGGGTTAGGGATGTGACAATTTTATAGGAGAACAAATTGGCAAGACAACCAATAGTTGCCATATGCAAGGAAGAATAAAGAGACAAGAGCAATCTCAACATCACGAGAGGTGATTTAGTAACATGAAAGTTTCTACGACAATATTTTCCTCTCTCATTACATGTGGGATCATATTCGAATTCAACGATATAGCTATCATATAGGATATTCTTTTCATGATCCACATGCATGCAAGGTTGACGCTCTTCAAAAATAGTGGGATTATCATCTAAAGTCATGACTTCTCCAAACCCACTTTCAATAATATTGCAAATATCATATTCATCTTGAGGCTTGAACAAATTTTCAAGATTAAAAGAAAAATCATCACCCCAATCATGATCTTTGCCACGAGTAGTGGATATAGCAAGACTAGCATACCCAAGCTTAGGGTTTTGCATGTTTTTAGCATGATTGTCACTAATAGAATTTATAGTGAAACCATTGCAATCATGCTTTTCATTCAAGGAGCCCTCGTGAATCACTTCATAAGTTTCTTCATCACGATTTTCAGACTCACGCATCTCAAGCAAAACTCCATAGAGATAGTCAAGTGCTCTCAACTCACTATCAATTTGTTCCACATAAGTGGGTCTCTTAAAGAGATTAGCTAGTGGATGAGGATCCATATCACTAGATTTTCGGCAAGCGAAGATGCAAGCATATTGAAGGCACATGGCACACAAGCGAACAGAAAACAAGTGAGAGAAAAGTGTGAACGAAAAAGGCAAAAGGCAAAAGAAAACGGCAAAGGAGAAAGGCAAATGAAAACGACAAATGTGAAGTGGGGGAGAGGAAAACGAGAGGCAACTAGCAAAAAAGTAAATCCAAGAGATGAGTTTGTGACAACTACTTGGATAGATCTCTCTTCCCCGGCAACGGCTCCAGAAATACTTCTGCTACTGCAACGAAAGACCTTCCAACGGCGCCAGAAATAGGAGTGTTGCTTGATACTCCTCAGCAACGGCACCAGGAATCCTTCTGCTATGGCTACGCCTTAAGGGACTTCCTAGGAAAATATGCAAAGGATTTCCCCCGTGGCCTTGGAGCTTTGCGTTGGTGTTCCCTCGAAGCGGAAAGGGTGATGTAGCACAGCGGTGGTAAGTATTTCCCTCAGTTTGAGAACCAAGGTATCGATCCAGTGGAGGAGTATCACAAGTGCCTGCACAAACACAAAAAGCTTGCTCCCAACGCTATGAAGGGGTTGTCAATCCCTTATAGATTGTTCGCCAAGTGAGAACTGAAAGTAACAAAGTAACAAACCAAAGTAAAAGCGAAAGTGGTAATGATAGAAGTGAATAGACCCGGGGGCGTAGTGTTTACTAGTGGCTTCTCTCATGAAAGCAAGTAGACGGTGGGTGAACAAATTACTGTCGAGCAATTGATAGAACCGCGCAAAGTCGTGACGTCATCTATGGCAATGATTATATCTATAGGCATCACGTCCAAAACAAGTAGACCGATACTTTCTGCATCTACTACTATTACTCCACACGTAGACCGCTATCCAGCATGCATCTAGTGTATTAAGTCCAAAAGAACAGAGTAACGCCTTAAGCAAGATGACATGATGTAGATGGACAATCTCATATCAACGACAGAGCCCACCTTGTTACCCTTGATGACAACTACACAATGTGTGCCTTGCTGCCCCTACTGTCACTGGGAAAGGTCACCATACGGTAAGAACCCAAAACCAAGCACTTCTCCCATTGCAAGAATCATAGATCTAGTTGGCCAGAAAAAACCCAAGACTCGGAGAGACTTACAAGGATATCAAATCATGCATATAAGAAATCACCAAAGACTCAAATATATATCATAGATAATCTGATCACAAATCCACAATTCATCGGATCTCGACAAACACACCGACAAAGAAGATTACATCGGATAGAGCTCCATGAAGATCATGGAGAACTTTGTATTGAAGATCCAAGAGAGAGGAGAACCATCTAGCTACTAACTACGAACCCGTCGGTCTGAAGTGAACTACTCACGAGTCATTGGAGGGGCGATGATGATGATGAAGAAGCCCTCCAACTCCAAACTCCCCTCCGGCAGGGCACCGGGAAGGGTCTCTATATGAGATCTCGCGGAAACGGAAGCTTGTGGCGGCGGAAAAGTATTTTAGTGGCTCCCTCGATTTTTTTCTTCTGATTTGTAGGGAATATATAGGCGCAAGATCTAGGTTAGGGGGCGCCAGGGAGGCCACAAGCCTGCCCACCGCCGCCCCTGGTGGCGGAGTGGGGGCTTGTGGGCTCCATGTAGCCCTCTTGGCTTGGCCCACAAGCCACTTGATCTTCTTTCATTCGGGGAAAAATCATTTCGGGGATTTTATTCCGTTTGGACTCCGTTCCAAAATCAGATCTAAAAAGAGCCGAAAACACAGAAAAAACAGCAACTGGCACTTGGCACTTGATTAATAAGTTAGTCCAAAAAAAGATACAAAAGGTACATAAAACATCCAAAGATGACAAGATAACAACATGAAACCATAAAAAATTATAGATACGTTTGAGACGTATCACTCTCCGTCTGAGAATTTTTCAAAAATTCCAGAAAAAATCATACTTGATTTTCAGATCATTTGAAGAACTTGTATTTTCGGGACACTTTTCTACGGGACGCAAAAAGCAGAAAACAGGGAAAACTAAAGCTAAATCTACCATTTTTCTTCTAATCAACGGAAGGTAAAGGTTTGGAACAGAGGGTTGTGACTCTTAGATTCGTCCATCTCATGGTCATCAAAAGAAATCCGTCAATGAGGTTGATCAAGTCTCCTTGACAAACTTTTTCGAATCGCATAAAAACGGAGAATTTTTGAATAGTCACTAGCTTACCTCAATGGGGATGTGCATATCCCCAACAAGCAAATAATACTTCATCTTGACAATAGGTATAGGGCATTCAAAGCTCCCAATAAGAATCGATGAAGTTTTTTCAATAGCATTGATGCAATGTACTCGATATTGTTTCTTCAGAAAGTGCATCGTATGCTCATTACCATTGACATGGAAAGTGACATGGCCTTTGTTGCAATCAATAACAGCCCCTGCAGTGTTTAAAAAGGGTCTTCCAAGAATGACCGCCATGGCATCATCCTCGGGAATATCCAGAATAACAAAGTTTGTTAAGATAGTAACGTTGGCAACCACGACAGGCACATCCTCGCAAATGCCGATAGGGAAAGCAGTTGATTTGTCGGCCATCTGCAGAGGGATTTCAGTGGGTGTCAACTTGTCCAATTCAAGTCTATGATAAAGAGAAAGAGGCATAACACTAACACCAGCTCCAAGATCGCATAAAGCAGTTCTAACGTTGTTGCCTTTAATGGAGCAAGGTATAGTAGGCACTCCGGGATCACCTAGTTTCTTAGGAATTCCACCCTTGAAAGTGTAGTTGGTAAGCATGGTGGAAATCTCAACCTCAGGTATCTTCCTTTTATTGGTCACAATATCTTTCATGTACTTAGCATACATAGACATTTTGAGCATATCTGTCAACCGCATTTGCAGAAAGACAGGTCTAATCATTTCAACAAAGAGCTCAAAATCCTCATCATCCTTTTTCTTGGATGGTTTGGGAGGAAAGGGCATGGGTTTCTGAACCCATGGTTCTCTTTCTTTACCATTCTTCCTAGCAATGAAGTCATTCTTATCATATCTCCTATTCTTAGGTTGTGGGTTATCAAGATCAACAGGATCAATCTCCACATCATTATCATTGCTAGGTTGAGCATCATCATGAACACCACTATTGATATTATCACTAGGCTCGTGTTCATCACCAGATTGTGTCTCGGCATCAGAAACAGAGACATCGTTTGGATTCTCAGGTGTAATAGCATTAGGTTTGCTAGCATGCAAGTTCCTATCATCTTTCTTTTTCTTCCTATCACGAGGAGGACTAGATGCATCAGTGCTAACTCCTTGAGAATCTTGTTCAATTCTCTTAGGATGGCCCTCATGATACAAAGGTTCCTGGGTCATTCTAACGCCTCTAGTGACGACTCTAACAGAATTGTCATTCAGCTCATTGAGCAAGTCATTTTGAGCCTTAAGTACTTGTTCTACTTGAGTGGTGACCATAGAGGCATGTTTACTCAAGACCATAAGATCATTGACATTTCTGTCCACACAAGCATTTACATGACTAAGCATACGAGCATCCTGTTCCAATTGTTTGCTAACATAATAATTGAAAGTTTGTTGTTTGGCAACAAAGTTATCAAATTCATCCAAGCATAAGCTAGCAGGTTTATCAAAAGGAATATCACTCTCATTGAAACTACGAAGAGAATTTACCTCTACTACCTGTGTCGGGTTATCAAGACCATGTATCTCTTCGATAGGTGGTAGATTTTTGACATCTTCAGATTTAATGCCTTTCTCTTTCATAGATTTCTTAGCTTCTTGCATATCTTCAGGACTGAGGAATAGAATACCTCTTTTCTTCGGAGTTGGCTTCGGAGGTGGTTCAGGAATAGTCCAAGCATTCTCATTCCACAAGATATTATTCAATAGGATCTCAGCTTGTTCCACAGTTCGTTCCCTAAAAACACAACCAACACAACTATCTAGGTGGTCCCTAGAAGCATCTGTTAGTCCATTATAGAAGATATCAAGTATTTCATTCTTTTCAAGAGAGTGATCAGGCAAAGCATTCAGCAGCTGGACAAGCCTCCCCAAGCTTGTGGGAGATTCTCTTCTTCAACTTGCACAAAGTTGTATATTTCCTGCAAGGCAGCTTGTTTTTTATGGGCAGGAAAATATTTCTCACAGAAGTAGTTGATCATATCCTGGGGACTACGCACACAACCAGGAGCAAGAGAAGTGAACCAAGTCTTAGCATCATCATTTAGCAAGAAAGGAAACAACTTAAGGATATAGTAGTGGCGGATCTTTTCCTCACTCGTGAATAAGGTGGCTATATAGTGCAACTTAGTAAGTTGTGCTACAACCGTTTCAGACTCATAACCATGAAAAGGATCAGATTCGACCAGAGTGATTAACTTAGGATCGACGGAGAACTCATATTCCTTATCGGTCACAAAGATATGCGAAGTAGCAAACTTCGGGTCGTATTTCATCCTAGCATTCAGATATTTTTCTTTCCACTTGCGCAGTAAATTCTCAACATCATAGCTATCCTTACAAGCAAGAAAATCCTCAGCTATCTCTCCCTCCATAACATAACCCTCAAGCATATCAGGCAATACATATCTAGGAGAGCTAGTTCTAACAACTGAATCAGCAGGTTCTACTTCAATAATCTCAGCAGTTTCAGAAGTATCATCACATTCAGCAGCAACTCTAGCAATTTGTGCATTAAGGAATGCGCCTAGTGGCAAAGCAGTATCAAGCAAAGCATCATCACAAGCATCATGGACAGTAGAAGTAGCATCATCAAGTACACGCGACACATCAAAATTTCTAGCAGGAGGTGGTGTCGCAAACTTACTCATAACTGAAGGTGAATCAAGTGTAGAGCTAGATGACAGTTCCTTACCTGTCCTCATAGTTGAGGGCAAGAATTTAGTTTTTGGATCTCTCGGATTCCTCATAGTGATCCACAGACGTAAATCCCAAGTGACTCAGAGAATAGAGCTATGCCTCCCCGGCAACGGCGCCAGAAAATAGACTTGATAACCCACAAGTATAGGGGATCGCAACAGTTTTCGAGGGTAGAGTATTCAACCCAAATTTGTTGATTCGACACAAGGGGAAGCCAAAGAATATTCTCGAGTATTAGCAGTTGAGTTGTCAATTCAACCACACCTGGAAGACTTAGCATCTTCACCAAAGTATCAGTAGAAAAGTAGTGTGATAGCAACAGTAACAACGGTAACAGTAGGAGAAGTGACAGCAGTAGCGGTAACAGTAGCAGGAGTAACAGTAGTAGGAGTAACAGTAGCAGCAGTTACAGCAGTAGCAGCAAAGTAACATAGCAAGGACCAGTAGGAAAAACTCGTAGGCATTGGATCGATGTGGATAATTATGCCGGATGACATTCATCATGCAACAGTTATAACATGGAGAGATATGTAACTAGCTCCAGTTCGTTAATGTAATGTAGGCATGCATTCCGTATATAGTCATACGTGCTTAAGGAAAAGAACATGTATGACATCTATTGTCCATCCCTCCCGTGGTAGCGGGGTCCTACTGGAAACTACGGGATATTAAGGTTCTCCTTTTAATAGAGAACCAGAACAAAGCATTAGCACTTAGTGAATACATGAACTCCTCATACTATGGTCATCTCCGGGAGTGGTTCCGGCTATTGTCACTCCGGGGTTACCGGGTCATAACACATAGTAGGTGACTACAACATGCAAGATAGGATCAAGAACACACATATATTGATGACAACATAAGAGGTTCAGATCTGAAATCATGGCACTCGGGCCCTAGTGACAAGCATTAAGCATAGCCAAGTAGTAGCAACATCAATCTCAGAACATAGTGGATACTAGGGATCAATCCCCATCAAAACTAACTCGATTACATGATAAATCTCATCCAACCCATCACCGTCCAGCAAGCCTACGATGAGATTACTCATGAACGATGAAGAGCATCATGGGATTGGTGATGAAGGAAGGTTGGTGATGACGATGGCGATGATCTCCCCTCTCCACAGCCCACAACGGACTCCAGATCTGCCCTCGAGAGGAAGAAGAGGTGGTGGTGGCACCTCCGTATCGTAAAACATGATGAACTCTTCTCCTTGATTTTTTTCCGGGTAGAAGGGACTAAATAGAGCTGGAGTTGGAGGCGGTGGAGCTCCGTGGGCCCCACAAGCCTGCTAGGCACGGCCAAGGGGGGAAGGAAGAGAAGGACTCCACTTTCAAAAAATCCACTTTAGTCCCTTCTACCCGGACTCCACTTTCAAGAAAAGGTGGGAAGGAAGAGAAGGACTCCACTTTCAAATCCTATTTTGAGTAGGATTGGAGTAGGAGTCCTACTCCTCCTCTTGGCCGGTGCACCTTGGGGGCTTGGCCCTCAAGGCAAGTCCCTCCCCCTCCCTCCTATATATACTGGTGATTTAAGGCTGATTTGAGACAACTTTGCCACGTGCAACTCAGATCTAGACACCATAGTTTTACCTCTAGATCGTATTTCTGGGGAGCTCGGGCGGAGCCCTGCAGGAGTAGATCCTGCACCACCACCGGAGCGCTGTCACACTGTCGGAGAACTCTTCTACTTCTCCGTCTTGCTTGCTAGATCAAGAAGGCCGAGATCATCGTCGAGTTGTACGTGTGCTGAACGCGGAGATGCCGTCCGTTCAGCACTAGATCGGAGCGGATCGTGGGACGAATCGCGGGACGGTTCGTGAGATGGTTCACGGGATGGATCGAGGGACATGAGGACGTTCCACTACATCAACCGTGTTTCTTAACGCTTCCTGTTGTGCGATCTACAAGGGTACGTAGATCCAAATCTACTCTCGTAGATGGACATCACCATGATAGGTCTTCGTGTGCGTAGGAAATTTTTTGTTTCCCATGCGACGTTCCCCAACAGTGGCATCATGAGCTAGGTTAATGCGTAGATGTAATCTCGAGTAGAACACAAAGAGTTTTGTGGACGGTGATGTTCGATTTTCTGCCCTCCTTAGTCTTTTCTTGATTCGGCGGTATTGTTGGATTGAAGCGGAGCGGACCGACATTATTCGTACGCTTACGAAAGACTGGTTTTATCGCTTGACATGCAACCTCGTTGCATAAAGATGACTGGCGGGTGTCGGTTTCTTCAACTTTAGTTGAATTGGTTTTTGCGTAAGTAAGATGCGATCTACTAGATACCCATAGCAGCCACGTAAAACATGCAACAACAATTAGAGGACGTCTAACTTATTTTTGCAGGGTATGCTTGTGATATGATATGGCCAATGATGTTATGTGATATATTGGATGTATGATATGATCATGTTTTAATAGTTAATATCGACTTGCACGTCGATGGTATGACAACCGGCAGGAGCGATAGGGTTGTCTTTAAACTAACGTTTGTGCTTGCAGATGCGTTTACTATATTGCTAGGACGTAGCTTTAGTAGTAATAGCATAAGTAGCACGACAACCCCGATGGCGACACGTTGATGGAGATCATGGTGTGGCGCCAGTCACAAGAAGATCGCGCCGGTGCTTTGGTGATGGAGATCAAGAAGTACATGATGATGGCCATATCATGGCACTTATGAATTGCATGTGATGTTAATCCTTTTATGTACCTTATTTTGCTTAGAACGACGGTAGCATTATGAGGTGATTTCTCACTAAAATTTCAGGACGATATTGTGTTCTCCCCGACTGTGCACCGTTGCTACAGTTCGTCGTTTCGAGACACCACATGATGTTCGGGTGTGATAGACTCAACGTTCACATACAATGGTGCAAAACAGTTGCACAAACGGAACACTCGGGTTAAGCTTGACGAGCCTAGCATGTGCAGACATGGCCTCGGAACACATGAGACCGAAAGGTCGAGCATGAATCGTATAGTTGATATGATTAGCATAGAGATGCTTACCACTGAAACTATCCTCAACTCACGTGATGATCGGACTTGAGCTAGTGAAATTGGATCATGTACCACCCAAATGACTAGAGAGATGTACTTTTTGAGTGGGAGTTTAGCAAGTAATTTGATTAGTTAAACTCTAATTATCTTGACCGTAGTCTAAGTCCACTTTGAAAATATTTGTGTTGTAGATCAATGGCTCACGCGACAGTCACCCTGAATTTTAATACGTTCCTAGAGAAATCTAAGTTGAAAGATGATGGAAGCAACTTTGTAGACTCGGCTTGTAATCTTAAGTTGCTCCTGCAAGATGGAAAGAAGGATTATGTCCTTAATTCTGCGGTAGGAGACGAACCACCGTCCGCGGCTGACCAAGATGCTAAGAACGCTTGGTTAGCACGCAAGGAGGACTACTCAGTAGTTCAATGTGGAGTCTTGTATGGCTTAGAGCCGGGACTTCAACGTCGCTTTGAGCGTCATGGTGCATATGAGATGTTCCAGGAGTTGAAGTTTATCTTTCAAAAGAACGCCCGGATCAAGAGGTATGAGACCTATGATAAATTCTATGCTTGCAAGATGGAGGAGAATTCGTCTGTCAGTGAACATGTGCTCAAAATGTCTGGGTACTCAAACCGTCTAGCTGAGCTGGGGATTGAACTCCTGCAAGTGGCTATCACTGACAGAATTCTTCAATCACTGCCACCAAGCTATAAGAGCTTTGTGTTGAACTATAACATGCAAGGGATGAACAAGTCACCCGGTGAGTTATTCGCGATGCTGAAAGTCGCAGAGTCGGAACTCCGTAAAGAGCATCAAGTGTTGATGGCGAATAAGACCACTAATTTCAAGAGAAACGACAAAGGAAAGAAGGGTAATTCGAAGAAGAGCGGCAAGCCTGTTGCCAATCCGACGAAGAAACCCAAAGCTGGACCTAAGCCTGAAACGGAGTGCTATTATTGCAAGGGTATGGGTCACTGGAAGCGCAACTGCCCCAAGTATCTGGCTGATAAGAAGGCGGCCTAGGAAAAATCAGGTATATTCGATATACATGTTATTGATGTGTACTTAACCAGCTCTCGTAGTAGTGCCTGGGTATTCGATACCGGTTCTGTTGCTCATATTTTCAACTCGAAACAGGAACTGCAAAATAAGCGAAGGCTGGCGAAGGATGAAGTGACGATGCGCATGGGAAATGATTCGAAGGTTGATGCAATCGCCGTCGGCACAGTTTCACTTCAGTTACCATCAGGATTAGTTATGAACTTAAATAAATGTTATTTAGTGCCTGTGTTAAGCATGAACATTATATCTGGATCTTGTTTATTGCGAGACGCTTACTCGTAAGTCAGAGAATAATGGTTATTCTATTTCTATGAGTAATATCTTTTATGGTCATGCACCCAATGTGAGAGGATTGTTCATATTGAAATTTGATAGTGATAATACACATATGCATAACATTGAGACCAAAAGAGTTAGAGTTAACAATGATAGCGCCTTGTTTTTATGGCACTGCCGCTTAGGTCATATTGGTGTAAAGCGCATGAAGAAACTCCATACCGATGGACTTTGGGAGTCACTTCACTTTGATTCACTTGACACGTGCGAACCATGCCTCATGGTCAAGATGACTAAGACTCCATTCTCCGGAACAATGGAGCGTGCAAGTGACTTATTGGAAATCATACATACCCATGTATGTGGTCCGATGAGTGTGGAGGCACGCGGCGGATATCGTTATTTTCTCACCTTCACTGACGACTTGAGTAGATATGGTTATGTCTACTTGATGAAGCACAAGTTTGAGACGTTTGAAAAGTTCAAGCAATTTTTGAGTGAAGTTGAAAATCATCGTAACAAGAAGATCAAGTTCCTACGGTCTGATCGTGGGGGTGAATATTTGAGTTTCGAGTTTGGTGCTCACTTAAGACAAAGAGGAATTGTTTCATAGTTGACACCGCATGGAACACCACAGCGTAATGGTGTATCCGAACGTCGTAATCATACTCTATTAGAGATGGTGCGATCTATGATGTCTCTTACTGATTTGCCATTATCGTTTCGGGGTTATGCATTAGCGACAGCTGCATTCACTTTAAATAGGGCACCATCAAAATCCATTGAGACGACACCATACGAACTGTGGTATGGCAAAAGGCCAAAGTTGTCGTTTCTTAAAGTTTGGGGATGTGATGCTTATGTCAAAAAGCTTCAGCCTAAAAAGCTGGAACCCAAAGCGGAAAAGTGCGTCTTCATAGGTTACCGAAAAGAGACAGTTGGGTATACCTTCTATCTCAAATCCGAGGGCAAAGTGTTTGTTGCTAAAAACGAAGCTTTTCTTGAGAAAGAGTTTCTCTCGAAAGAATTGAGTGGGAGGAAGATAGAACTTGATGAGGTTGTCGAACCTCTAATTCCTCTTGATGCTGGCGCAGGGCAAGGGGAAACCCTTGTTGCTGCGACGCTGGTTGAGGAACAAGTTGATGAAGATGATCATGAAACTTCGGATCAAGTTACTATCGGACCTCGCAGGTCGACAAGATCACATACTGCTCGTGAGTGGTACGGTAATCCTGCCTTAACGATTTTGTTGTTGGACAACAATGAACCTGTGAATTATGAAGAAGCAACGGTGGGCCCGGATTTCAACAAATGGTTGGAGGCCAGGAAGTCCGAGATAGGATCCATGTATGAGAACAAAGTATGGACTTTAGAACTACTACCTTAAGGCCGCAAGGCTATTCAGAACAAATGGATCTATAAGAAGAAGACAGACGCAGACGGTAATGTGACCATTTATAAAGCTCGACTTGTGGCAAAGGGTTATTCACAAGTTCGAGGAATTGACTACGATGATACTTTCTCACCGGTAGCGATGCTTAAGTCTGTCTGAATCATGTTAGCAATAGCTGCCTTTTACGATTATGAAATCTGGCAGATGGATGTCAAAACGGCGTTCCTTAACGGTTTTCTTAAGGAAGAGTTGTATATGATGCAACCTGAAGGTTTTGTCGATCCAAAGAATGCTAACAAAGTATGCAAGCTCCAGTGATCCATTTATGGACTGGTGCGAGCATCTCGGAGTTGGAATAAGCGCTTTAATCAGGTGATCAAAGCATTTGGGTTTATACAAGTGGTTGATGAATCTTGTATTTACAAGAAAGTGAGTGGGAGCTCTGTGGCATTTCTAATATTATATGTGGACGAGATATTGCTTATTGGAAACAATGTGGAGATTTTGGAGAGCATAAAAGGTTACTTGAATAAAAGTTTCTCTATGAAGGACCTAGGAGAAGCTGCTTACATTCTAGGCATTAAGAACTATAGGGATAGATCAAAACGCCTGATAGGACTTTCACAAAGCACATACCTTGATAAAGTTTTGAAGAAGTTCAAAATGGATCAGTCCAAGAAAGGGTTCTTGCCAGTATTACAAGGTATAAAATTGAGTAAGACTCAGTGTCCAGCAACTGCGGAAGATAGAGAACAAATGAGTTCCGTCCCCTACGCTTCAGCCGTAGGTTCTATCATGTACACAATGCTTTTCACTAGACCAGACGTTAGCCTGGCCATAAGTATGGCAGGCAGGTTTCAGAGTAATCCAGGAGTGGATCACTGGATGGCGGTCAAAAATATTCTGAAGTACCTGAAAAGGACTAAGGAAATGTTTCTCGTGTATGGAGGTGACAAAGACCTCGCCGTAAAAGGTTACGTTGACGCAAGTTTTGACACCGATCCGTATGACTCTAAGTCACAAACCGGATACATATTTATTCTTAATGGGGGTGCGGTAAGCTGGTGCAATTCCAAGCAGAGCGTCGTAGCAGATTCTACATGTGAAGCGAAGTACATGGCTGCCTCGGAGGCCGCAAAGGAAGGTGTCTGGATGAATCAGTTCATGAGAGCGTCATAGCAGATTCTACATGTGAAGCGAAGTACATGGCTGCCTCGGAGGCCGCAAAGGAAGGTGTCTGGATGAATCAGTTCATGATAGATCTTGGAGTTTTGCCAAGTGCACTAGATCCATTGACTCTGTTATGTGACAACATTGGTCCTATTGCCTTAGCAAAGGAACCAAGGTTTCACAAGAAGACTAGACACATCAAACGACGGTTCAACCTCATCCGCGACTACGTCAAAGGAGAGGACGTGAATATTTGCAAAGTGCACATGGATCTGAATGTAGCAGACCCGCTGACTAAACCTCTTCCATGATCAAAACATGATCAACACCAGAACTGTATGGGTGTTCGATTTATTACAATGTAAATCGCATGGCGATGTGAGGACTAGATTATTGACTCTAGTGCAAGTGGGAGACTGTTGGAAATATGCCCTAGAGGCAATGATAAATAGTTATTATTATATTTCTTGTTTAAAGATAATCGTTTATTATCCATGCTATAATTGTATTGAATGAAAGCATAGATACATGTGTGGATACATAGACACAATAATGTCCCTAGCAAGTCTCTGGTTGGTTAGCCAGTTGATCAAGGATAGTCAAGGTTTTCTAGCTATGTGCAAAATGTTGTTGCTTGATAATTGGATCACATCATTAGGAGAATAATGTGATGGGCTAGACCCAAACTATGAACGTAGCATATTGATTGTGTCGTTTTATTGCTATAGTTTTCTGCGTGTAAAGTACTTGTTCCTAAGACCATGAGATGATATAACTCACTGGCACCGGCGGAGTACCTTGTGTGTATCAAACGTCACAACGTAACTGGATGACTATAAAGGTGCTCTAGAGGTATCTCCGAAGGTGTCTGTTGAGTTAGTATGGACAAAGACTGGGATTTTTCACTCCATGTGACGGGAAGGTATCTCGGGGCCCACTCGGTAATACAACATCACACACAAGCCTTGCAAGCAATGTGACTAAGTGTAAGTCACAGGATCTTGTATTATGGAATGAGTAAAGAGACTTGCTGGTAACGAGATTGAAATAGGTATGCGGATACCGATGATCGAATCTCGGGAAAGTAACATACCGAAGGGCAAAGGGAATGACATACGGGATTATATGAATCCTTGACACTCAGGTTCAACCGATAAGATCTTCGGAGAATATGTAGGATCCAATATGGGCATCCACGTCCCGCTATTGGATATTTACCGAGGAGAACCTCGAGGCATGTCTACATAGTTCTCGAACCCGCACGGTCTACACACTTAAGGTTCGGCGATGTTTTAGTATAGTTGAGTTATATGCGTGGTTACCAAATGCTGTTCGGACTCCCGGATGAGATCATGGATGTCGCGAGGGTTTCCGGAATGGTTCGGAGATGAAGATTGATATATAGGATGACTTCATTGGGTTACCGGAAAGTTTTCGGGCATTACCGGGAATGTACCAAGAGTGACGAATGGGTTCCGAAAGTTCACCGAGAGGGGGGAAACCCTCCCGGGGGAAGCCCAAAGGACTTATGGGTGGTGCACCAGCCCTTAGTGGGCTGGTGGGACAGCCCAATAAGGCCTATGCGCCATGTAAAGAAAACCAAAGAAAGAAAAAAAAGGTGGGAAGGAAGAGAAGGACTCCACTTTCCAATCCTATTTTGAGTAGGATTGGAGTAGGAGTCCTACTCCTCCTCTGGGCCGATGCACCTTGGGGGCTTGGCCCTCAAGGCAAGTACCTCCCCCTCCCTCCTATATATACTGGTGATTTAGGGCTGATTTGAGACAACTTTGCCACGTGCAACTCAGATCTAGACACCATGGTTTTACCTCTAGATCGTATTTCTGCGGAGCTCGGGCGGAGCCTTGCAGGAGTAGATCCTTCACCACCACCGGAGCGCCGTCACGCTGCCGGAGAACTCATCTAGTTCTCCGTCTTGCTTGCTGGATCAAGAAGGCCGAGATCATCGTCGAGTTGTACGTGTGCTGAACGCAGAGGTGCCGTCCGTTCGGCACTAGATCGGAGCGGATCATGGGACGAATCGCGGGACGGTTTGTGAGATGGTTCACGGGACGGATCGAGGGACACGAGGACGTTCGACTACATCAACCGCGTTTCTTAACGCTTCCTGTTGTGCGGTCTACAAGGGTACGTAGATCCAAATCTCCTCTCGTAGATGGACATCACCATGATAGGTCTTCATGCGCGTAGGAAAATTTTTGTTTCCCATGCGACGTTCCCCAACACACCATACCATGGCTATAAATAGAAATATAAAGATCATATGCTCATCTCACGAGAAGTAATGATTTCAAACAAAAAGGGTATAAGTGATAAAGGTTGTTGATAGTAAACAAACATAATATTAGTCATTGATGCAACCTAAGAAAGATTATGATAGATGAGAGAAGACTCACATATAGATACGATATCTTGGACATCTTTTATGATTGTGAGCCCTCACTAAATATTATATAATGATCAAGTGTTGATACTAGACATGGAAGACATCATAATGGTTATGGTAGTTTATATTCATATAGAAGGTATATGATCATGGATCCTTTAACATGTGGTGCTTGCTTAAGATCTTTTCTAGCCCAAAAATCCGCACTAAGTAGAGATACTACTTGTGCATCCATAACCCTGAAATCCAATATTTTGCCTTGAGATTCCACCCTACCTACCTATGCATTGAGTAAAATCCTTCAAGTAAGTCGTCATTGGTGCATCAAGCAATACAAATTGCTCCTAAAACTTCTGTGATCTTTTATTGCAAGGGAAAATAAGCTTTGTACGATCTTGTGATGGTAAAGAAATAAAAGCGACAAACTACATAATAAAGTTTTCTATCATAAGGATCAATATAAAGTGACATTCCTTTGCATTAAGAGTTTGCACATCCAACAACTTAAAAGCGCATGACAACATGTGCTTCCCTCTGCGAAGGGCCTATCTTTTATCTTCAAGAGTTTAATCATGTGCTTGAGCCAATAAATTTATTCCTCGTCCTACCTATTAACTCTATAGTGGCAAGAACCATGTGTTGAGGAAAGATTCAGACTTATATAGCCAAGTGGATGTAGATGATCATGATTTATTATTGTTGACATTACCCTTGAGGTAAATAAGTTGGGTGGCAAATCATTTAAGCCCCTATCTTCCTATGTGTCCTATGGAAACATGAGCTCCAAAAATATGCCTTGAGCATGAGAAATCATAGAAGATTAAATGATAGTTTAGTACGTGAAGTTGCCAAAAAGAAAGCTCTAACATAGACTCTCTTCTGAAATATGATAAATTATGATTGTCCCAATGACTGAGAACATGGTTTGTTGATTGCCAATAAAATTTATGCTTCTTACTACAATAGTTGTGAATGGATTGTTACTTTTTTATGAGGAGCTATATGATAAAATACTTGCTGCTATGCTAATATTCATGATGCTTTCATCTTCGTATTATGTTTTTATCGAATCCTCTCTCTCAAATCATGTGGTCGTTATTTTCGAGCTCGGCTTTTGCTTGAGGACAAGCGAGGTTTAAGCTTGGGGGAGTTGATACCTCCATTTTGCATCATGAATTACTATTGATATTTATGTTACTCCTGTCCATTATCCCTTATTATAAGACAATTCTTATGTACATTCTCTTTGAATATGCAAGATACATCACTATGAGGGAAATATATGGAAACTGCAATTCTGGACCGGGAAACCGAGAAGAAGGCAGAAAAAACAACTTGCTCCAAATGACGTGAAACTTTATGGAGATTTTTTCTCGAATATTTTAGAATTATTGAGCCAGAGATAAACCAGAGGGGGTCCACCTGCTGTCCACAAGGCAACAGGGTGCGCCCACCCCCTGATGCCTTGTGGACCCCATGTTGGCCCACTGCGACCATCTTCTCCTATATTATGTGTTTTTACCTAGAAAAATAATCATAAGTTATGTTTAGGGACGAAGCGCCACTGTCTTGAGGCGGAAACCTGGGTAGAGGCCCTTTTGCTCTCCGACAGAGAGATTCTGTCAGAGAAACTTCCCTCCAGGAGGGGTAAATTGAAGCCATCGTCATCATCAATGCTTCCTCCTTCATGGGACGACCAATCTTCATCAACATCTCCACCAGCACCATCTCATCTCCAACCCTAGTTTATCTCTTGTATTCAATCTTTGTCTCAAAACCTCACATTGGTACATGTGTGTTACTTGTTGTTTTGTTTACATCTTGTAGTTGATGCTTGTTGGATTACTTGGTGGAAGATATTATGTTCAAATCCTTGATTATTATTATTACACCTCTGATATAGACCATGTTGATGAGGTGTGAGTAGTAACTATTGTTCCCGAGGACATGGGAGAAGTCTAGTTATAAGTAATCATATAAAGTCGGTATTTGTTTGATATTTTGATGATATGTATGTTGTTACTTTTCTTAGTGGTGTCATTTGAACGTCGATCACATGACACTTCCCATGTTATGGGCCTAAGGGAAGTCATTGTGGAGTAACATGTAGATGATGGGTTGCGAGAGTGATAGAAGCTTAAACCCCAGTTTATGTGTTGATTCATGAGGGGCTGATTTGGATCCGCACGTTTAATGCTATGGTTAGATTTATCTTAATTCTTCTTTCGTAGTTGCAGATGCTTGCAAGAGAGTGTAATCATAAGTTGGTTGCTTGTTCAAGTAAGAACAACACCTTAGTGTCAGTCCGCCCACATATCAAATTATCAAAGTAGAGAACGTGAATCAACTCAATATGATGAACGTGACTAGACAGAAATTATCATGTGTCCTCAGGAGCGCTTGCTTTATATAAGAGTACTTTCAGGCCTGTCCTTTGCTATAAAAAGTATTAAGCTACCTTGCTGCACCTTTTTTACTATTCTTACTTGTCTCTTGTTATGAATGATCTTTCTACAAAACTATCTATCACTCTTACTTACAACACTTGCAGAGAACACCTTGCTGAAAACTCCTTATCATTTCCGTCCGCTCCTCGTTGGGTTCGACACTCTTACTTATCGGAAAGAATATGATTGATCCCCTATAGTTCTGGGTCATCAGTGAACTAGTGCCTCCTCATCATAGCCTCCGCGGGGATGATGAGGATGGCCACTGTAGATGATTTCCCCTCTCCGGTAGGGTACTGGAATGGCTCGTGATGGGTTTTTCATTGATACAAAGAGTTGAGGCGGCAAAGCGGAAGTTCTTTGTTTATTTCTGAGGGTTACTATATATAAGGGGATTTTTGGCATTGGAATCACGCTAAGCAGAGCCACGTGGGCCCCACAAGGCATTAGGGCATTGCCAGGGGGTGGCCGCCCCCTATTGCCTTGTGGCCCACACGTGGCTCCCCTCTAGTGGTTCTTTGTTCCAATATTGCTCACACGTTCCAGAAACAATCGTCAAAAAGTTTCAGGCGATTATGAGAACTTTCATTTTCTGCACAAAAAACAACACCACGGTATCAAAAAAGTGCATCAAAGCCATATAAAAATATTGTAAACATTGGTGAATATGGCATGAATACTTCATAACTTATCGATACATTGGAGACATATCATTGGGAAAACCAAATCAATAGATCGTAGCTAATTACGAAGCTATCACAATAATGCATATAGGGGCATCTTCAATGGGGGTATGATCATCGTTGGTAAAATTGCCACATAGATGATTTTGATGACATGGCGCATAATAAAAGAAGAGAGAGAATGAAATCGTATGAACTTGAAGCAACGGTTCACGCACAAGCTCCGAGGCAAGCATGGTTATTTCTTCAATATTTAGTGGACCCGCTTAGTTATTTTACATATGATTAACATACACTCCATTGAAGAGCTTGTATGATGTGTTGTTGGTTGTTGATGTGGACACTTATACCAACGATTGAACATACAGACTATTGGAGATGCCCTAAGAATTCATAGAAGACTCAAATATTATTCATGAATAATCTGAACATACACCGACAATTCGTTGAATCCCAACAAACGCACCGCACAAAAGTGATTACATAAGATAGATCACCGCGGGAATTGCGGTGATCATGGCAATGAAGAACATAGAGAGAGAGATACCATCTAGGTACTAACTACGGACACGTAGGTCCGTGGTAAACTACTCACACATCACCATGGGAGAATAAGGTTGATGTATAGGCTCTCCATGATCGACCCCCCCCCCTACGACAGGGCACCAGAACAGGGCTCCAGATTGGGAGATGACGGAACACAGACTTTTAGTGGCGGAAAAAATGTTTTGGGTGGCTCCCTAGGGTTTTTTGGAAATATGAGAATTTATAAGCCAAAGAACTCGAGTCAGAGACCTGGGAGGTGGCCCCAAGCCATCAGGGCGCAACCACCCCCTAGGCACGCCCCGTTTTCTTTGGCGCACCCCGTGTGCCCTCTCGTCTTTCTCTAAAGCTTCCAGATCCTTATTTTGTCCTGGAAATATCTTCAAAAAGTTTCAAGGTATTCTGACTTCGTTTGGTACAATATTCCTGAAAAGCTAAAAACATGCAGAAAACATCAACTAGCACTTGGCAGTTGGTTAATAGGTCAGTACTCAAAAAGATTAGAAATCAGCAAGTAAATGGCTAAAAACATCCTAGAATGACAATACAATAGCATGTAAAAATAAAAAACTATAGATATGTTGGAGATGTATCGCATCACAGCTCTCGGACGACTCCTGCATCTCTAGCTCTCACTCGGAGATCTCATGGGGAAGGGGTTCCTTGGCCTCCGCCGCCGCATCATCGGCATGCATCTCGACCTCCGCATCCTGTAGTATCTTGGTGTGGGTGATCTCAATATTGTCTTGGATGGCCTCGACCCGGGCCAGGGTGACCTCCATGACATGGTACACTCCTCGAGTGCTCTTGGCATTTGCACCCACCGTTGCAGTAGTTGTGCAGCGGCTGTAGCTGGCATCTCCGCGACTACAGATGCCCTTTTGGCCGCCACAGAGGCCCTTCCGGCGGATGCAGCTACGCTCTCTCACGAGGCAGCCACATTCTTGGCAAAGGCTGGAGCACTTGGGGCCGAGGGGGCACTCATACACACCCTTACGAAGCGTTGCCCTTGGTGTCATACTTTCGAGAAAGGGTTTGTTGGGGAATGGGGATCGAGGGTGAATGAAACCTAAGCTAGACAAAGCCCACGAAGCTTTCCTCATAAGTCATACATGGATCCATGAATTTTCATCGCAAACAGTTCCTATATAGAACTGTGTGTATTGAGTTCACTTTTTTCATTTAATAGTAAAACTAATTTCGGGTACAACAATAACGGATATTGTTTTAATTGTAAGAAAAAGATCCATGCCATGACAATACACGACCGACATCCTAAAATTTGAATTTTCTGGGGGGTTTAATTGGCATTTTTATATATTAAGTTAGTTTCTAGAAATTTAATGGCCATGATTCAAAACTGAAACACCTGAAAATGCAAAATGAAGCAAAACTGCTGGAAAAAACATATTTATGAACTACTTGCTTCCGTATATATGTCCCATGCAATAAATTTGAAGGAATTCCAAACATCTTGAGTAACGGTTTGGACACACGCATTGCGAATTTAGGTTTTTAAATTCAACAAATGAAAAAATGCTCTGAAGTACATGAAAATTTGCATGATATCCCAACATGGGGTCAACATGTCATGGTTAAAGTATTGCCTTGTTCGACATAAGCTTTGACACGTGCCTCTCCCAAATCAGAGCATCACACAAAGACTCGTGGTCCCGAGAGGGAACATGGCGCCTTGTTTGATGACGAACCGCTAGTCACTGCCTCATTCGGTCTATTTTTTTTCATCAATACAATGCACGAATACGACCAACATCCTAAAATTCAAAAACATTCAGGGATCAATTGGCATTTTTATACATTAAGTTAGTTTCTAAAAAATTAATGGTCATAATTCAAAACTAAAACACACGAGCATGCAAGATGAAGCAAAAACTGCTGGAAAATCGTATTTACGTACTACTTGTTTTGGTATATATGCCTCATGCAATAAATTTAAAGGAATACCAAACATCTTGGGTAACGGTTTGTACACAAGCATTGAGAATCTAGGTTTTCAAATTGAAAAAATAAAAAATGCTCTAAAGTACATGGAAATTTGCATGGTTTCTCGACATGGGACGTCGTGGTTAAAGTAATGTCTTGTTTAAGATAAGCTTTGACATATGACTCTCACAAACCAGAGCATCACATGAAGACTCTTGGTTCCAAGAGGGAACGTGGAGCCTTGTGTGATGACAAACCCCTAGTCGTTGCCTCATCCCGCCTAGTTTTTTCATCATTATAATGCACGAATATGACCGACATCCTAAATATATAATTTTGTGGGGTTCTACTCGCATATTTCTACAATAATTTAGTTTATAGAAACTTAATGCCCATAATTCAAAACTAAAACATACGAACATGCAAGGTGAAGCAAAAAATTACTGGAAAATCTTATTTATGTACTACTTGCTTCCTTATATATTCCCCATGCAATAAATTTGAAGAAATTCCAAACATCTTGAGTTATGATTTGTACACAAGCATTGAGAATCTAGGTTTTTAAATTAAATAATAATAAAATGCACTGAAGTGCATGGAAATCTACATGATTTCTCGACATGGGGGCAAGATGTCGTGGTGAAAGTAATGGTTTGTTCGAGATAAGCTTTGATACATGACTCTCACAAACTGGAGCATCACACAAAATCTCTTGGTTCCGAGAGGGAACGTGGAGCTTTGTGTGATGATGAACCGCTAGTCTTCGGCCTCATTTTTTTCATCGTTACAATGCACGGATACGACTTACATCCTAAAATTTGAAAAAATGGGGTTCTATTGACATTTTTATACATTAAGTTAGTTTCTAGAAATTTAATGGCCATAATTCAAAAATGAAGCACATGAACATGAAAGATGAAGCAAACAATGCTGAAAAATATATATTTATGTACTACTTGCATCTGTATATATGCCTCATGCAATAAATTTGGAGGAATACCAAACATCTTGAGTAATGGTTTTGACACAAGCTGATGAGGAGATGGCTACCTTGGATACGACCAAACATATTTCATCTTTTCATATTTGCGAGGTGATTTATAATAATAATTATGCAATAATTTATTTATGTTATCCGGAACAAAAATACTTCACCTATTTTTACTCCATGCCTAAATGCAGAATTATCGAATGCTTGCACGAACCACGTGTGAAGATAACGGAAGAGGAAATTATTAGGTGTTATTCAAGAAGTATTTTCACATAAAAGGAAATGACTATGTGTTGTTCAATAAGTTCTCTCACATCACTTTTAGCCCAGGAGAAGATAAAGTCCAAGTCTCTCACGTTCTGGACTCATATTCGGACTGCACAGACATACCTGTCTCAAAACGTCAACAATGTTTTCATATGGACTCCAAATTGGGTGATTATTTTTTTATTGGAGAGTACATTTTATGTATGTTCCATCCTAATTGGAATCACCTTAAAATGCTTTCGAAGCGGGAAGATATTGATGAAATAATGTGGCGTTGCACGAGAATCCGAGTCAAACTACAAGTGCAAAGGCATTGCATTACCTCCACTTGGGCCCATAGGCCTTGTACCACATAGGGTTAGTCTTAGGCTGCCTTGGGACGTCCTACCACCTCCTTGGCCGCCACTCCTTCCATTATCAGTAGATCAACCTAGTAGCTTTTTGGTTGGCATTTATTTAGTTAAAAGTTAGCCATTGCAACTACATGTACTTTGTTTGTATCCAATGACCAAACCAAGACCGTTTTCGCATCCCCATCCTTATCAATACTTCATATATATTCGCAATATTTAGATTGCTTTTATCATATCATTGCTTGTTCTTTCGTTGCTTGCAGGAAGAGACCTTCGTGGTCAGCTTGATCATGCTCCGACCTGGTCAATAACCTCTTGGAGTTGGTTTAGCGATTGCTAAGGCGCAACGTCGTGCACGCTTGTAGTCGGATCTTCAAAGTTGTCTCCATTAAATTGATAGCCACCATCTGAACGAAAGATCGGGACACCCTCGCCTCTATCAAGTGGTATCAGTTTTCAGTTTGCTCGGTGAGAATTTTCAGTTATCCCTAGATTAGATTTATTTTTATTACCTATTACCCATGAAACAGACACAAAAAAAGAGTTAGGTCTATTCATCCTTTGTCCAAGCCAGTATGAGCCTTTGCACTTTTCTTTTTAGTGCTTGCATAGTTGAATTTTCGGTTACATCGTCGTGTCAAGTTGCTCGTCTTAGTGTCTAGTTCCTTTAGAGTTTCTAGTTCTATTTACATTAGTCACACCACCACTTCATCATCATCCCTTCTGTTGTCGCCCACCACTATCCACCAATATTCACCACGTGCTCCAATTGTTCTTTGTCATTATCATACTTGAGGCCGTCCGCATCTATTCTTGATCCAATCTGCATCTTATTTGATTGTTGGAGAGAAGAGAAAAAAGTGAGAGCAGAAATTAGGGAGAGAAAAAAAAAGCGACAGAAAAATAGAGAGAAGAAAAACAGGTAAAAGAACGAAAAAATAGAGAGAAGATAGACCTAGACTCAATCACGTATCTGAATTCGGATTGGAAATTCTTTTATGAATTGTTCAACAAAACACGTGTATGTTCCTCATACGAAGTACATTTTGGCTCCATGAGTACTCAAATTCGACCTATCGATGAGCCGCATGTGAATAGTTCTTCAAGCTAGTTCATTATTGTCACCTCAAATTGGCTTCTAAATACAACATTTTGCCCTCGAATGTCGCGAATACAGTTTGTTAATATTTTCCAGGTCCGTTCTCGAATTTTTTGACTCCTCATAGGAAATCAGAATTGAGTGATTATTTTTTTGCATTGACAAGCTTGGGTTAGTGGAAATCTTGAGAAAAAATATCAGAAATTTGACATAATATTTTCCGGAGGAAAGTTGTAGAGAGAGTTTTGGTATATCATTCTTAGCGGTCATTTATCATCATTATCTTTACTGTCATTGTGATCTTCACTTAAATATTGCTATTTAGAGCTACTTCATATCATCTGTTGCTCATACTTGTCGTATGGCGTGACCCTGTTAGTGTTCTAGGCTTGTGTCTCTAGTACGGGCTAGCCTAGGACCAGCATAGTACCATCATTGAGCGTTTATTCAACATTGCATCTCTTAATTGATTATTGCTAATCTTTTGCTACCATATATTAAGCCTTCCTAGCTCCACATATTTCTACACCGTGTATACATACATTTACCTGGTAATCGTTTTACTTAATGTTCTGAGATATTGACACCGTCGGTTGGTGGTCACCACCCGCTGCATGATATGAATTTGTAAGACATTGGTATTTGCTTTATTCTGAGTGTTTTACCACCACATCCTAGTAGTTCATAGGAAAAAAATTCTTAGATTTTTCTTTCTTGTTTCTACTAGTCATGACGGAATCCACAGTTATCAATTCATGGGTTTCTCCGATTGTGGGAGACTGCCACCACAACAACTGTTACGAGAGGTGCACATAGATGCAAATGCACATCATGAGGTTAATCTTTCTATAACACCATTTAATGGTTGTTTTAGACATGCTTTATATATTGAATGGGAGTTTGAAATCAATGATATAGTTTCTTCCCATAATTTTGTTGAATATAAGAAAGTTAAAGTCGTAGTTAGCTCTTTCAATGGTTATACTTCAGTTTGCTAGAGCGGATATTGTCGGTTACACCATGATTATATACATACTACTTGGGACGATTTGAAACTTGCCATGGGAGACATGTTCATTCCTGCTTATTATACTCGTGACATGATTAAAAAGTTACAACATTTAAAACAAGGTAGTGACACCGTAACAAAATATTATGATGATTTAAAAACAACCTTGTTGCATTCCTCATTAGATGAAAGTGAAGAAGATTTTATGGATGGATTTTGGGGAAGATTAAACCGTGATATTCTGGAGATACTAATTCATGAAAGGTGTTATCCTATGGATCTTGTGTTTCATCTTGCTTGCAAAGATGAACAGGAAATAAAACGACGTGTTGCCCACAAGGAGAATGAGCGCGAGGTGCATATTTCAAGAGTTGATATGGTTGTTCCTTCAACTACTGGGCATACAATGACAACCACATCAATTGTTGTGAGGGCTACATCGCCTTCACCAAGTGACACTTTACCATCGAGAGTGCATACATCATCTGAGTTGATCATAAGAGATAATGACAAAGGTACTTATCTTCCACCTCCACATGAGTATGATGAATGCCTTGTCAATTGCAATGTACCTTGCGATGAGCTACCCATTAGTTTGGTCACACCACCTATTTTAGAGGACTATATTCATGATTTGACTTTGCCATGTGATCAAATAACTACAATATCAACAATGTTGAGTGAACCCATTGAATTAACTATTGATGAGAAATAACCATGTGAATCAGAGAATAAATCAAATTTGCATCAAATATTTTTTTAAATTATTGTGCCAATGTTTAATCATTTTGATATGACCTCTAATCTTGGTGATGATTCTATGTCAAATGACTTGTTGCATGTTTGTTTATTTAAGCATGTTGTAGCATGTAAATTTCAAACAATGAAAGAGTATTCACCAATGTTAGGATGGTTTAATGATGAACACTGTCAATCTCTTGATATGAATAAGGACTTCGCTTATATGTGCAAACTGAGTTGCAATATTTTCATGCCTTCTACTTCTTGTGATAATATTTTGGCTTTATATTTCATAACATATGAAAGTTAATCATGTATACATGTGTCCTATGTGCAAAAAACAAGCGAAGTAAAAAAGGATGACATATACATATACAACATGTATGTTTTATCTCTTTTGTTGCCAATATTTCAGATTAAGCAACGCCGAGGACGACTTTGTTTTCAAGAAGGGGAGAATGATGAGGACATGGGTACCTTGGATAAGACCAAAAATATTTCATATTTGCATATTTATGAGGTGATTTCTTATAATAATTATTCGCTAATTTATTTATGTTATCCTGAACAAAAATACTTCACCTATTTTTACTCCATGCCTAAATTCACAATTATCAAACGCTTCCACGAACCACGTGTGAAGATAACGGAAGAGGAAATGATTAGGTGTTGTTCAAAAAGTCCTCTCACATCAAAGGAAATGATTATGTGACATTCAAGAAGTTCTCACACGTCACTTTTACCCCAAGAGAAGATAAAGTCCAAGTCTCTCACGTTCTCGACTTAGATTCGGACTCCACAGACATACCTGTGTGAAAACGTCAACAACTTTTTTATATGAACTCCGAATTCGGTGATTAGTTTTTGGTTGCAAAGTAGATTTTATGTACGTTCTAGCCCAATTGGAATTACCTTAAAAAAAATTTGAAGCCTCGAGATATTGACGGAACAATGTGATGTTGCACAAGAATCCGAGTCAAACTACAAGTCCAAAGAGGTTGCATCACCTCCACTTCGGCCCATAGGCCTTGTACGACCCAGGGTTAGTTTTAGGCTGCCTTGGGATGTCCTCCTACCTCCTTGGCTATCACCCCTTCTTCCTATATAAGTAGATAAAACTAGTAGCTTTTTGGTTGGGGTTTTTTAGTTAAAAGTCAGCCATTGCAACTTCGTGTACTTTGTTTGTGTCCAACGACCAGACCAAGACCGTTTTTGGATCCCCATCCTTATCAATACTTCATATATATTCACAATATTCAGATTTCTTTTATCATATTCTTGCTTGTTCTTTGATTGCTTGCTGAAAGAGACCTTTGTGGTCAGGTTGATCGTGGTCTCGCATGGTAAATAGCCTATTGGAGTTGGTTTAGCAATTTCTAAGGTGCAACCTCACGCACGTTTGTAGTCAGATCGTCAAAGTCATCTCCATCAAATCGTTAGCCATCGTCTCATCGGGACTCCCTCGCCTCTATCACAAGCATTGAGAATCTAGGTTTGTAAATTCGAAAAATAAAAAAATGCTCTCAAGTACATGAAAATCTATATGATCTCCCGACATGGGGCCAAGATGTCGTGCTTAAAGTATTGGCTTGTTCGAGATAAGATTTGACACATGCCTCTCACAAACCGGAGCAGCACACGAAGGCTCGTGGTTCCGAGAGGGAACATGGTGCCTTGTTTGATGACGAACCGCTAGTCAATGCCTTATTCGGCCTAATTTTCTTTTCATTTTATGATGCACGAATACGACTGACATCCTAAATTTTGAAAAATTTCGGGGTTCAATTGGTATTTTTATACATTAAGTTAGTTTCTAGAAATTTAATGGTAATAATTCAAAATTGAAAGAGACGAAGATGCAAGATGATGCAAAAACTGTTGGGAAATATCGTATTTATGCACTACACTTGTTTCTGAACACAAAAATCATATTAAGTAATATATATTTGCAAATTCGAGATAATAGAAAATGATTTGTTATTCTTTTCTTCATATTTGAGCCACACAAAATTATTTATTTATTAGACTTTGAAATATTATCAGAGTATAGTAAGTTAGTAACACAAATGACACGCATGCATTACATTTGGATAGAAAATGTAAATATTTCGCAAGACAACCAGGTACCACATGACTAACTCTCTATTTCGTGTTTTGCATTTTGGAAGCCAAAGTTCGCGGGCTATTAATCCCATGAGGTCATGCATTGGGACCGGTCGATTATGTTAAGTCACACACTGATCATGACTCTCCAATAGTGTGCAATCGAGGCCATTAAATTCCAATGACCGACGCATCCATTGCAGTTTCCCGTGTGTTTTTACTGCTCGCATCAATCAAGATTCCAGCCGCCTATAAATGTTGTTCGTCGAGACGTCACCCCGTATGCATTCTCTCGTCTCTCTCCACCATCCCTTGCACAAAACTCTGCCATGGCATGACCAGTCTATCCACAAGCAGAGGTGGAGGCGCCACCCTGTGAGGACAGGGCGCGGAGTAGCAACGAGGAGGACCCCTTCGCGCCCCACACGAGGTTGCACCAACCCCCCAACTGACGATTGGTTTTGGGGTGAGTACAATTTAGCTTTGTGGAAGAAGCTTTCACCGACTGAGTGAGCCAGGCAGGTGGCGTTCAAGAAGGAGTGGGCTCGGGAGCACACTAGGAACCTCACGGTCTAGAATTCCCTTAGTCTCGCAGCGGAAAAGGAGGAGCTGGAGATTTGGCGACGGGTGCGTCGACGAGCGGAGGAGGTATACGAAGTCATCTTGTACCACACAATGAAAGCAGGGGCGCTAGGTGCCTCGCCGCTACGTGGGTGTGGGCCGATAATCTCAAGCGTTCCACAACCAAAGAGCTCCGATGGGAGCCCAGTCAAATGTCCTGCATGGTTGCGTGCCTCCGCCAACAAGAGACTAATAAGCACGCCGAGCGTTGCAAGGCGGAGGAGGCAGTGAATCCCTCCGCATTGCAAAGCCGCCGCACACCAAGGAGCTGCTGGCGAGAGGCTGCCAGTTTGCTTCTCCCTGCTAAAGGAGGGGTTATTATTAGTTTAGTTTTTATTCATTGCACGTATTAGTTAAGTAATATCATCACAAATATGTGATGTTATATTTATGATGTCTGTAATGTGCTATCGAACAATTAGTATATATTATTAGTTTCACATCTCTATCAATTTTCATACTCATTTCTGCCTCTAGCTGTTACACATATTGAAACATAACAATAGAACAGAAATCATTCACACATCACAACATATCAAAATAACGATTGTCGTGCACACATTGGGATCGTCACCAAAACGATTTAACAAAATAAAATGCGTCCATGACTACCACCCTAACCTACGGAATCTCTTGGCTCCGCCTGAACTTGTTCACGCATTCATCCATGCGGTTGACACGCTTGTGGTACAGCTGGAGCACGATCTCTAGCTCCAAGCTGACTAGTTCATCGAAGATTACCATCTCGAGGATGCGACTGCCATTTTCTTATACTACTCCCTACTACACACATAGGCCAAGGAGGCGCTCGAGCCTACGAACCAGCCCGTTGCATTGATTTGGTCACGGACAAGGCGAATGGCATGACCCATGCGAACAGCATGCCGATGTGTGGTGCAAGTATGGTGCGGTCGTGCTCTGGTGCAAGTACGACACAGACGAGCGTTGCCCATTCTTGGCAATAAATCAGGCTACTCACGTGTCGTGGACACAACTGTAATGTCGTGTCGAGTGGGACAGCAGGCAAGCAGGGATGAAACTGCTCTTGCTCTGCCATGCACTGTGCCTCTCGCTCTGGGGCCCTCCATAGATCTTACTGTGTGGTGCGCCTTTCCCTCTCAGCATGAACGTGCATGTTTTTCTCTATGGAGCACCATCGATGATCTTCTTGTGTGGCACGCTGCAGCCACTCGGCAGTGAGGCGAATATGTTGCTCGGCGGTGCTGTCGCACACTACACCAAGGTTCTGCTCAACCGTGGCAATGACGCGCAACACAACATTGTTCGGCGCATCACCAGGGATGCCATCGGCCTCGACGGGGCGTTGCGCCTGCATCAGATCATTTTTGTCATCAAAGAGGTTCATGGTAGAGGCGGCACTTCGTCGGCTTGGCATGCATGGTAGATGGGCTAGGCTGCACTAGGTGTGCATCTGCGTGTGTTGCACGCCGGCTCTTATGCTCATTCGCTTGTGGCGGGAAACCGATGGAGAAGCTTCCGTGGGACCCTACACGGTTGCGTGCGGGAACATGACCAAAAGAAATGTCTGTGCGGTGTTGGAGCGTGTAGTGGATTCCACGAGCGGCAACTTCGTGACAAGACAGGACACATGAGGGAGAAATGGTAAGTTCACAAATGCAATTATTAATAATAGTAAAATATCTGCATTGCACAAACCATTTATGTCACGCCACGCGCCCCTCTTATTTTATTGGCTAGGAGGTGTCGTGGGTGCAGGTTTGATTAGAAGGGACGCATGCGAGTGTAGCGACCCGACTCAACGAGTCAAGCCTCTGGTGTTTCTGTACCATCCCAAGATCATGCTGGTACACACACAGTACATAATGTATATATTCGAGAGTGCAATCACACAGCTTTATTAATCGAAATCTCATAAAGAGTACTTTATGATAATAAATGAGTACAATAAAGTGGCTGAAGGCCAACTCATGAGATTATCTAACAAAGACTAAGCGGAAGCATCAGGTAGACGAGTCCATCCGACTCCAAGGGCATGTCGCTGAGCGGAGAACCGTAGCCTCACTCCTGGTCGGAAAAGTACTCTGCAACATGATACGTTGCAGCCGTGTAGGTCAGCATATTGAATATGTCGGCAAATCATCAAAAGAGGGAGTAAAATAATAATCAACTATCTCTACATGCATATTTGGCCGGTGGAACAAAGTTTTGCATAAAGCCAGTTTTATCCTACAACAAAAGGGGTTGAAAGCAAAATTTACTAAAATGTTTGTTGTTAACGAGATGGTTCCGCCAACCAGTTCTCGTACCCGAATAGTTGTTAACACCCACATCATTATTAAGTTGTGTCGAGAGTTCAGGGGAAATTCAATGCCTTCGGCTCAAGTTGTCCATGACCGTGGACACGGCTAATCGATTAGGTTGGGTACTCTGCAGAGTTTTGCACACGTTCCCCACAAGATTTGATCGCCTCCGGTTTTGTCCTCGCACTTCACGGTGTTTGAAGACCGGATGATCAAAACATGGTCTTTCAACGGGTCCCTCTGAATCCCTGTCGGTGCCCATCCATTCCTACCGTTCGTCTACATCTGCTAGCACCCCCTGTCCAGAGTCGCCACGTTGTCCAACCAAGCTAGAGCCCATAATGACTTGTGGTTGTGCAGGTAAGCCTTGAGTCTTGAAAATATCCGTCCGTCTCTTTGAGCCTGGGTGAAGCATTCCGCAGGATGACATGGCCTCTCCAGCATCCCGGGCATCCACTGGGTTTTCCAGGGAGCCGATCAACCGTCCTTCACCCAGTGTTGCATTGCGTCCGAGGTCTTGAAAATCTTGTCTTAGTCCGGTCTTGGTTATTATATCAACCTCGCATCACTCGTGGAATACACTCAACCGATAACCCATCTACTAGAGCATAGCAAATATAACATTGTCGTCCCGGGCCAAGTATCGGGGTGTTGGTGTTCCTACCACATGATACTACACCTTTGACTAAAGTTTCCAAGTACCTAGGCAGCATGCAATTGGGCAAAGAAGGTGATCTACTATGCATCGAAAACATAGGTAAAATAACATGATCAAAATGACTTGCCTTGATGATAGTTGTCCTGCTCGAGCGTCTCTAAGTAACACGCTTCGCACTCCGGATGATCTACCAATACAAACACAAAGCACACCATAAGCAATTCAATCATGCCACAAGTAAAAATAACATCACATGCAATGATTTGCAAAAGACTACGCAAAAGAATTTATCGCGCGCCGGTATGGCAGAAACTTGTTTCTGTTGAAAACACCAGTAAAAGTACTTTAAAAAATTCTGAAACTTCTACCACAGTAAGATTTTATCACTAGAAAACAGTAGCAAAAAGAATCAACTCAATATCATTTTTCAAACTCCTGGAATAAGCAAAACAGTGTTTAAACTAAATCTGATCTAACTTATATTTAACAAATTCAAACATAGACAACTTATATATTTTTAAAAACTACAGGAAATTTGTGAGCTACTGGAAAAAGAATCAATGTCATTGGACTTAGGGATAAAACGTTGTGGCCAAAACAAAACAGAAAGTTTCTGTTTTTGAAATCTGGACAGAAGTTACAAAACTGCTAGTGCTAATGAGAGGCACACGTGGCAAGCTGCGGTGGTGTTTGTTTCTACGCTTCGGGAAAACGGTCTAAGGCTAGCAAAGTCGCCGGTTAATTCATAAGTGACTAGAAAAACCTACTGGTTTTCTGAGAATAACCGAAGGGTTACTAGTGTTCTAATCCTAGCCATTGCATGGAGATCTAAAGGCTAGGATCTAATGCATGCAAATAGAGAGAGAGAGAAGGGAGGCTAGCTACCTGCTGCTGCTTGCACCGGTGGAAAGAGAGTTGGCCGGTGGGGAGGAGGGAGTAGCTCCGGCGGTGGAGACGTCGGGCGGCGGGGTTCCTCCTCCGCGGGGGGGGGGGGATGCGGCAGTGGAGGGGGAGCTCGGGGAGGCTCCTCCTGGTGAGGCGAAGTGGCAGCCTTCGGGCTGCTGCTGCTGCTCGCGGCGGCGGCTAGGGCGGCGGCGAGGTGAGGTGGCGGTGGTGGCTAGGGTTGGGGAGGGGTGGCGGTGGGAAGGGGGGTTTATATAGCCCTTGGGGAGGGGTGGCTATGGAAGGGGAGGGAGCTCGCGGGAAGGGAATCGCGAGGGAGAGAGGAAAGCTCGGTTCCTGGGCAGAGAAAAGAAAGGGAGGGAGGAGAAGATCGCGTGGGGCTTGGGCAGGAGAAAAGAGGCAAGGCAGGAGAGAATAAGGGAGGAGAGGCTCGGGTGGGAGAAGGAAGGAGGAGGGAGAAGAAAGAAGGAAGGAGGAGAGAGAACTGGGAAGGAGATCACGGGAGAAGGAGAGCTCGGTTCGGTCCCTGGGAAAGAAAGAGAGGAGAGGAGAAGAGAGAAGAGAGAGAGGAAGGAAAGAGAGGAAAGAACGGGGAGAGAGAAGGGGCGGTTGGGGGTCTGTGCATGCGTGCATGGCTTGCATGCCTCGGGTGGGGCTCGTGCATGGGGCTCCTGGTGGCGGCTGGGCTGAGCCACTTTGGCTCGGCCTGGCAGGTTTCTTTTTTTTTGAAAACAAAGAACAAACAGCAGCAAAAAGAAAAAAAAACAATAAAAAATATTTCCTAGCTAACAAATACTAGAAAAAAAATATGTACTAATATATATATATACACTAGAATACTTAGGAGAAAAACAAAACAGAAATATATACAACTAATATATATATAATATATATAGGAACCCTAGTTCCACCTAATGCAAAACTTTCGAAAAAAAAGTTTTATGCAATAGGTCACACAACTCGATTGAAAAACTCAACAAAAAAAATACCTCGGAGTTTAGAAAATTTGCAAAAACCAAATTGGTGACTTTAACTCACAGGGGAGAAGTCATATTATCTCCACTCCAATAAATTGCCCGTAGTCACATAACGATTAGAATTTTCAGAAGAACACAAATATGCATAAAATATGAGATGCATATGAATGATCTATTAACATCCGAATTTAAGAAAATTGGGATGTTACAAACCTACCCACCGTAAGATGAATCTCGCCCTCGAGATTCGGGTTGGTTAGAAAATAGGTGCGGGTGGTCTCGACGAAGATCCTCTTCTCGTTCCCAGGTGGCTTCTTCCTCGGTGTGGTGGCTCCACAACACCTTGCAGAACTTGATGATCTTGCTGCGGGTAACTCTGTTGGCGGTCTCGAGAATCCGGACGGGTTTCTCCTCATACGTCAGATCACTGTCAAGCTGTATGGCCTCTAGGGGCACTGTATCTCTCAACGGAACATCGGCCATCTCAGCGTGGCATTTCTTCAACTGGGAAACATGGAAGACATCATGAACTCCGGACAATCCTTCCGGCAGTTCCAGTTTGTATGCAACTTCGCCTCTACGTTCAAGAATTTTGTAGGGGCCAATGAAACGTGGGGCTAATTTTCCTTTCACACCGAATCTCTTGATTCCTCGAAGTGGAGACACCCGAAGATATGCTCGATCTCCCACTTCGTACGTTACTTCCTTGCGTTTGCTGTCGTCATAACTCTTCTGCCTGGACTGAGCTATCTTGAGTCGGTCATGAATAAGCTTGACCTTCTCTTCAGAATCTCGGATGAGGTCGGGACCAAAAAGTTGTCGGTCTCCAACTCCATCCCACATCAACGGTGTTCTGCACCTCCTTCCGTATAGAGCTTCGAAAGGGGCCATCTTCAGACGGGTCTGGTAGCTGTTGTTGTATGAGAACTCGGCATACGGTAAATTGTCATCCCAACTAGACCCATAGTCTAGTGCGCAAGCTCTCAACATGTCTTCCAGAATCTGATTAACTCTCTCGGTCTGTCCATCTGTCTGCGGATGAAATGCTGTGCTGAACTCCAATCTTGTTCCCAAGGTTTCGTGCAGTTAGTGCCAAAATTTTGATGTTAACTGAGTCCCTCTATCGAACACAATGCTCTTCGGTACTCCGTGCAGACATACGATCCTCGTCATATATATATCTTGGCCAGCTTGGCACTCGTGTAGGTAGTCTTCACCGGAATGAAGTGAGCTACCTTGGTCAAACGATCGACCACAACCCAAATAGAATCATAGCCAGAACGGGTCCGAGGTAATCCTGTAATGAAGTCCATACCAAGCTTTTCCCATTTCCATTCGGGTATCGGTAGAGGTTGGAGCAAACCTGCTGGCTTCTCATGCTCAGCTTTTACTCGCTGACAAACATCGCATATAGCTACGAACTCGGCAATGTCTTTCTTCAATCCTGTCCACCAGAAACTTTCTTTCAGATCCAGATACATCTTGGTGTTACCGGGGTGTATCGAGTACGGGGAATCATGAGCTTCCTGAAGTATCAACTTCCTGAGTTCGGGATCACTGGGCACATAGATGCAATCCTCAAACCATAATGTCCCGTGTTCATCCTCACGAAAACCTTTAGCTTTCCCGTCTTCCATTTTCTGCTTAATCTCAGCTATCTCTTTGTCAGCTTTCTGTGCATCGCGGATCTTTTCCGTCAAAGTAGACTGAATTTCCACTATGGCAACAAATCCTCTTGGAACTATCTCCAATTTGAGCTCTCGGAGATCATCGACTAACTCCTGGGGTAATCCTCCCGCTGTGAGCGTGTTCACATAACTCTTGCGGCTCAACGCATCGGCTACAACATTTGCCTTGCCTGGGTGATAATGTAATCTCATGTCATAGTCTTTGATCAACTCTAGCCATCGCCTCTGTCTGAGGTTCAACTCCTTCTGCGTGAAGATATATTTCAGGCTCTTGTGATCAGTGTAAACATCACAACTATTTCCGATCAGGAAATGTCTCCAGGTCTTGAGAGCGTGCACTACGGCTGCTAGTTCCAAGTCATGTGTGGCATAATTCAACTCAAGAGGTCTGAGCTGTCTGGATGCATAGGCTACAACTTTTCCTTCTTGCATGAGCACTCCTCCGAGTCCTTGACGAGAAGCGTCACAGTAAACCTGGAAATCCTTCTGAATGTTCGGCAATATCAGCACTGGGGCTGTAACAAGACGTTTCTTCAGCTCTTGAAAACTGGTTTCACATTCCTCAGTCCAAATATACTTGGATTCCTTCTTCAATAACTTTGTCATGGGCTTGGCGATCTTTGAGAAATTCTCAATGAACCTCCGGTAATATCCGGCAAGTCCGAGGAAACTGCGGATCTCCTTGACTGAAGTGGGTGCTACCCATTCGGTGACTGCTGCCACCTTGGCAGGGTCCACTGCTATTCCTTCTCCTAAGATGACGTGTCCGAGAAATCCGACTTCCTTCAACCAAAACTCACATTTGCTGAACTTTGCATATAGCTTATGCTCTCGAAGTTTCTCCAGAACTAGACGCAGATGTTCCTTGTGTTCCTCTTCATTCTTGGAGAATATCAGTATGTCGTTGATAAACACCACGACAAACTTGTCCAAGTACTCCATAAATACCTTGTTCATCAGATTCATAAAATATGCCGGAGCATTAGTCAGTCCAAATGACATGACCGTGTACTCATACAAGCCGTACCGAGTGGTGAAGGCTGCTTGGGTATATCCTGTTCACGAATCTTCAACTGATGATGCCCGGATCGAAGATCGATCTTTGAGAATACGCGAGCTCCAACTAACTGATCAAACAGATCATTGATCATCGGGAAGGGGTACTTGTTCTTGATGGTCACATCGTTCAATGCACGATAATCGACAACCATTCTCAAGGACTTGTCCTTCTTTTCAACCAAGAGCACTGGGGCTCCCCAAGGTGAAGAACTTGGGCGAATATACCCTTTGTCCAGTAACTCCTTAATTTGCTTCTTGATTTCTATCAAGTCATTTGCGGGCATCCGATAAGGTCTCTTGGATATCGGGGATGTTCCGGGTAATAGCTCAATCAAGAACTCAATCTCTCTATCGGGTGGCATGCCCGGTAATTCCTCCGGAAATACATCTGGGTACTCCTGTACAATCGGTACTTCCTCCTGGACTACTCCCGTGAGAGAGTTTACTCGCTTACTCCGTGTCGGGCGCTGAGACACGTACTTAATCCGCTTCTGCTCGGGGGTGGTGAGCAAAATATACTTAAGGGCACAATCGATATTCCCTTCATACTTGGCCAACCAATTCATGCCTAGGATTACATCCAGTCCCTGGGACTCTAATACGATGAGGTCGGTGGGAAAATTATGGTTACCGACGTTGAGACTCAAAGCATGGCATCCTATCCCGGCTGTCATCATGCCTCCTGGGGAACTGACCTTAATAGGTTGGCTGAGGGTTCTAGTTGGCAAACTATACTTTTCCACAACTACCCTTGATATGAATGAATGCGTTGCACCAGAATCAAAAAGTACCAATACTGGATGTGAATTTAGCAAGAACTTACCAACCACAGTATCGGAGTGATCATAGACCTCTTCCACATCAATGTGGTTCACCTGAGCTCGAGGAAAAGGATTGGGCTTCTTTGCTACAGAGTTGCCGTTGCCGTTGCCGTTGCCGTTGCCGTTGCCGTTGTCGTTGCCGTTTCCATTTCCCTGCTTGTTCTGGGGACAATCAGTGGCATAGTGTCCCTTCTTCTGACACTTGAAGCAAGTGATGTGAGTCAGATCCTTCTGAGCTGGAGCTGACTGCTGCTGAGTGCCAGTACCGCCATTCTTGAAGTTGCTGTTGTTGCGGTGATTCCCATTTCCTCCATGGTTGTGACCTCCATGGTTGTGCACAGGGTGGTTATGCTGAACATGTCCTCCAAACTTACCGGATCCAGTCCCGGTATTCCCTGGATAAGGGGTGTAGCGAGGCTTCTGCTGAGTGCCGGAGTTGAACTTTCCAACCCCATACTTTCTCTTGCGGTTCTCCATCTGCTGATGTTTCCCCTCCAAGATGAGGGCCTTATCAACCATCTCCTGGTAGTTGTTGAAGGTGGCTACCGTCAACTGAATGCTCAGCTCATCATTCAATACTTCCAAGAACTTTTCCTGCTTGGCCGCATCATCGGCCACATCTCCGGGTGCATAACGGGCAAGCATGCTGAAATCATCAACGTACTGGGCCACAGTGCTATTCCCCTGGCGTAAGTTGCGAAACTCACGCTTCTTCAGACTCATTGCACCAGCTGAGACATGCGCGGTGCGGAAGGCTTGCTTGAATTGCTCCCAAGTGACTCCAATAATGGATTAAGTGGTGGTGTAGTTCTCCCACCAAGCAGCTGCAGGGCCTTCAAGTTGATGCGCGGCAAAGCACACCTTCTCAGCTTCAGTACAACCAGCAGTGATGAGTTCACGCTCCATCTTGCGGAGCCAATCATCTGCCACAATGGGCTCAATGCTGCTGGAGAAAGTTGGAGGGTTCAACCTCAGAAAACGGGTGAGATTGTCAGCCTGGGGTGGGGGACGGTTGTTGTTATTGTTCTGGTTCTGGATGATCAGCTGCATCAGGGTGTTTTGTTGCTGGATCAACTGAGTGAGTTCCGGCGGAAAGTTGGACTCAGGGGCGCGTCTCGGAGGCATCTGATGTTTGTAGAGGGGTGAGATTAGCGTAGAACAATGGTCTAGAGGGAATTATACTACCCATATGAATGCAACACACAAGTATCACACCACACATTTCATTCAATCATCACAAAGGTTCACACGAGGATACAAAATTCGATAATCCTAAACATCGGCCTAACACGTAAAACGATAAAGTAAATTTGGTGGTCTAGTCTAAGTGTCCTCCTCAGAATAGCATGGTGTCGGGTCCTTCGGTGGAGCTTTCTTCATAGTCCTCGTCGTTGCTGATCACGGGGGCTACGTCTCCTTCGGGATGAAGGTTCTCGCCCATGTCCAGTTCCTCCTCTAGGTATGCAACTCGAGTCTTCAGCTTCTCGATCCACTCCAGAAAGTCCTTCACCTCCAGTTCATGCTCATAGTGGGCTTCCCGGGCTGCATCTTCAAGCTCAAGCTCGCGGAGTGACAGTTGCTTGATCTTCCTGGCGTCCTTGATCGCGTGATATTCCAGAGTTCCGCTGTGCTTCTCCAAGGTCTGCGCATAAGATAAGAGAGCGTCATTGGTCTTGCTTGAGATGATGTCTCCGTCTTCATTTCTCCGGGATACGGCGAATAGGTCTGGAGAAATAGGGCAGCCTTTGTATTCATCCTTGATACGTCCGAGGGCACAATGGATCGCCATGTCCCTTCCGAGAATCCAGCTGGGTGCGATGAACTTGAAATCCATCGGCTCAGTGCGCGGCTGGAATGTCCTTCCGGGAATATGCACCTCGATCTTGTAGCGTGAATCCTCCGGGTAAGATGAAGTTGGCTTCCCTGTGATAGACGGCAGAGCAATCCTCAAATCCTTGGTGATCTGCACCAGCTCATTTCCGAACGGCATAGTGATGTCGGGCTGGCAAAACTCCGTGAACTTAACAGGGATGAAGGTGGCCATCTAAACATTGGAAAATTGGAGAGAAGTCAGAAATGATCAGAAGAGGAAATAGAAGATTTATAGACATAAGAGAAAATAGTTTTCTTCCTAAGGCTTTTCCATTCCTAGAGGTTACGTCCTAAGGTCAGCGTGTGCTCTGAATACCATTTCTGTAGCGACCCGACTCAACGAGTCAAGCCTCTGGTGTTTCTATACCATCCCAAGATCATGCTGGTACACACACAGTACATAATATATATATTCGAGAGTGCAATCACACAACTTTATTAATCGAAATCTCATAAAGAGTACTTTATTACAATAAATGAGTACAATAAAGTGGCTGAAGGCCAACTCATGAGATTATCTAACGAAGACTAAGCGGAAGCATCGGGTAGACGAGTCCATCCGACTCCAAGGGCATGTCGCTGAGCGTAGAACCGTAGCCTCACTCCTGGTCGGAAAAGTACTCTGCAACATGATACGTTGCAGCCGTGTAGGTCAGCATATTGAATATGCCGGCAAATCATCAAAAGAGGGAGTAAAATAATAATCAACTATCTCTACATGCATATTTGGCCGGTGGAACTAAGTTTTGCATAAAGCCAGTTTTATCCTACAACAAAAGGGGTTGAAAGCAAAATTTACTAAAATGTTTGTTGTTAACGAGATGGTTCCGCCAACCAGTTCTCGTACCCGAATAGTTGTTAACACCCACATCATTATTAAGTTGTGTCAAGAGTTCAGGGGAAATTCAATGCCTTCGGCTCAAGTTGTCCATGACCGTGGACACGGCTAATCGATTAGGTTGGGTACTCTGCAGAGTTTTGCACACATTCCCCACAAGATTTGATCGCCTCCAGTTTTGTCCTCGCACTTCACGGTGTTTGAAGACCGGATGATCAAAACATGGTCTTTCAACGGGTCCCTCTGAATCCCTGTCGGTGCCCATCCATTCCTACCGTTCGTCTACATCTGCTAGCACCGCCTGTCCAGAGTTGCCACGTTGTCCAACCAAGCCAGAGCCCATAATGACTTGTGGCTGTGCAGGTAAACCTTGAGTCTTAAAAATATCCGTCCGTCTCTTTGAGCCTGGGTGAAGCTTTCCGCAGGATGACATGGCCTCTCCAGCATCCCGGGCATCCACTGGGTTTTCCAGGGAGCCGATCAACCGTCCTGCACCCAGTGTTGCATTGCGTCCGAGGTCTTGAAAATCTTGTCTTAGTCCGGTCTTGGTTATTATATCAACCTCGCATCACTCGTGGAATACACTCAACCGATAACCCGTCTACTAGAGCATAGCAAATATAACATTGTCGTCCCGGGGCCAAGTATCGGGGTGTTGGTGTTCCTACCACATGATACTACACCTTTGACTAAAGTTTCCAAGTACCTAGGCAGCATGCAATTGGGCAAAGAAGGTGATCTACTATGCATCAAAAACATAGGTAAAATAACATGATCAAAATGACTTGCCTTGATGATAGTTGTCCTGCTCGAGCGTCTCTAAGTAACACGCTTCGCACTTCGGATGATCTACCAATACAAACACAAAGCACACCATAAGCAATTCAACCATGCCACAAGTAAAAATAACATCACATGCAATGATTTGCAAAAGACTACGCAAAAGAATTTATCGCGCGCCGGTATGGCAGAAACTTGTTTCTGTTGAAAACACCAGTAAAAATACTTTAAAAAATTCTGAAACTTCTACCACAGTAATATTTTATCACTAGAAAACAGTAGCAAAAAGAATCAACTCAATATCATTTTTCAAACTCCTGGAATAAGCAAAACAGTGTTTAAACTAAATCTGCTCTAACTTATATTTAAATAAATTCAAACATAGACAACTTATATATTTTTAAAAACTATAGGAAATTTGTGAGCTACTGGAAAAAGAATCAATGTCATTGGACTTAGGGATAAAAAGTTGTGGCCAAAACAAAACAGAAAGTTTCTGTTTTTGAAATCTGGACAGAAGTTACAAAACTGCTAGTGCTAATGAGAGGCACACGTGGCAAGCTGCGGTGGTGTTTGTTTCTACGCTTCGGGCAAACGGCCTAAGGCTAGCAAAGTCGCCGGTTAATTCATAAGTGACTAGAAAAACCTACTGGTTTTCTGAGAATAACCGAAGGGTTACTAGTGTTCTAATCCTAGCCATTGCATGGAGATCTAAAGGTTAGGATCTAATGCATGCAAATAGAGAGAGAGAAGGGAGGCTAGCTACCTGCTGCTGTTGTTTGCACCGGTGGAAAGAGAGTTGGCCGGCAGGGAGGAGGGAGTAGCTCCGGCGGTGGAGACGTCGGGCGGCGGGGTTCCTCCTCCGCGGGGGGGGGGGGAGGCGGCAGTGGAGGGGGAGCTCCGGGAGGCTCCTCCTGGCGAGGCGAAGTGGCAGCCATCGGGCTGTTGCTGCTACTCGCGGCGGCGGCTAGGGCGGCGGCGGGGTGAGGTGGCGGTGGTGGCTAGGGTTGGGGAGGGGTGGCGGTGGGAAGGGAGTTTATATAGCCCTTGGGGAGGGGTGGCTATGGAAGGGGAGGGAGCTCGCGGGAAGGGAATCGTGAGGGAGAGAGGAGAGCTCGGTTCCTGGGCAGAGAAAAGAAAGGGAGGGAGGAGAAGATCGCGTGGGGCTTGGGCAGGAGAAAAGAGGCAAGGCAGGAGAGAATAAGGGAGGAGAGGCTCGGGTGGGAGAAGGAAGGAGGAGGGAGAAGAAAGAAGGAAGGAGGAGAGAGAACTGGGAAGGAGATCACGGGAGAAGGAGAGCTCGGTTCGGTCCGTGGGAAAGAAAGAGAGGAGAGGAGAAGAGAGAAGAGAGAGAGGAAGGAAAGAGAGGAAAGAACGGGGAGAGAGAAGGGGCGGTTGGGGGGTCTGTGCATGCGTGCATGGCTTGCATGCCTCGGGTGGGGCTCCTGGTGGCGGCTGGGCTGAGCCCCTTTGGCTCGGCCTGGCAGGTTTCTTTTTTTTTTTGAAAACAAAGAACAAACAGCAGCAAAAAGAAAAAAAAACAATAAAAAATATTTCCTAGCTAACAAATACTAGAAAAAAAATATGTACTAATATATATATACACTAGAATACTTAGGAGAAAAACAAAACAGAAATATATACAACTAATATATATATAATATATATAGGAACCCTAGTTCCACCTAATGCAAAACTTTCGAAAAAAAAGTTTTATGCAATAGGTCACACAACTCGATTGAAAAACTCAACAAAAAAAATACCTCGGAGTTTAGAAAATTTGCAAAAACCAAATTGGTGGCTTTAACTCACAGGGGAGAAGTCATATTATCTCCACTCCAATAAATTGCCCGTAGTCACATAACGATTAGAATTTTCAGAAGAACACAAATATGCATAAAATATGATATGCATATGAATGATCTATTAACATCCGAATTTAAGAAAATTGGGATGTTACAGCGAGAAGTCTGTTGCGCAAGCTCAGGGGGACGCGTGCGAGAAGTCTGTCGCATAGGCATAGCTCGCTCACTGGGAACCAAACCATTTGACCTCCACCCACAGCCTAGCTCTCTCCCAAGTTCTCCATTAATGCTCCACCTTCTCCTTCGTTCTTATCTATAAGTGTCGTCGTCGAGGATCGCCTCCTTTTCGGATGGGAGACGAGGCGGACAACATGCAAAGGCAGGTCGCCGCTAAACCACGAGAGCCTCTGGCGAGCATGGAATTCATCAACAGTATCCCCGACGAGATGTTGGTAACCATCATGTCCCTCCTCCCCATCAAATCTTCCATGCATACCACCATCCTCTCTAGGCGGTGGCGCCCCCTATGGCACCCACCCCCCCGACCTCTTCGACGACAACAAGCTCTACAGCAGGGATCACAAATGCTTGGATGCATTGTCCCACATCCTCGCCATGCACACTGCGCCAGACAGACGCCTTGCCATCGACAAGTTTTGTTCCAACTGCAAGGCTGAACTCGAGTTTCACGAGTGGTTCTTATCCCATGCCCTAGATCATCTTGAGGAGCTCTGCTTTGTTGGTGGACATCAAAACTTGTTGCCTCTGCTCGTGCTCCGCCTCACACGCACACTGCGTCATGCTACGTTCATGGAGTGCTTTTCCCCAAGATTAATGTCGCACACACTCTTCATCTCCATAAACTGAAGCACCTCGAGATCATTGGCATCAACATCTCGAAGGAGGATTTGGAGCGCCTGCTTCGCGGTTTTACAATGCTCGAGTACCTTCGTCTTTAGATGATGTTTGGGTTCAGTAGCCTCCACATCGCTACGACGAATCTCCATACGATTTATGTACATGGCTGGTGCCACAATTGGTTGTGAGTTGGGGTGTTTCATGATATGGTCATTGAGAATGCGCCTTTCCTTGAAAGATTACTTGTGCTTGATAAATAAGGCCCAACAAGAATCAGGGTCATTGACACATCAAAATTGACAATGTTGGGCTATTCCTGTGCTGAATTCTCTGAACTTGTTATAGCTGGATCCATACTTGTTCCCGTATGGTAGTGTTCTCCTCATTCTTATTATTGTATATCACATTTTATCTAATTTTGTTTGGTCTATGTTCGTCTACGATCAAGAAAATGATTCCCATGGTCCTCACATTGTCTCTGCGCACAGTTAAGATCTTAGCACTACAATCGGTCCCAATCTGGATGAAGTTGTTAAGTTCCTTGGATGCTTTCCATGCATGGAGAAACTATACATCAAGGTTATGTTCCTTTCTTGTTAATTGTTGAGCACAACAGAGTTCAATTTTTTGGTACTTTCACCCATGATTACAATGACAAATGTACTATATGTGATTTCCAAATAAAATTTTGAGGATTTCAGCACATATTATTTTGAGATGTTAATCATGAACTATCAAAGATGGCATGTCACTCTATTAGTGTATTTTATAAATCCTGCAAATCAAAGAGGCATGTAGTGTTCAAAACTACATCTAGGAACTAATATGTTGTCTTTGTTTGTAGATACAAGCACGCCTAGGAGTGAAAAAAGTGGTGCAATATAAGAATACCATCGAATGCCTGGAATTCCATCTCACGGAAATTACTTTGAATGAGTACTCACACACCAATCTAGAGATTCAATTCGCTAGTTTCTTTGTTCGGAAAGCAAGGGTGCTCAAGGTAATGAGGTTTGCACTATATTTAGTGTGCCCCAATGGATGGTTTGCTGATCGGCGAAGGCGTCTACAACGGAATGGAAAAGGATTTGTAGAAGATGATTTCATTTTGGAAGTTCATATAATAGATTTTTTGGAAGCCATTCTATCGAGACGATATATGAATTCTCGGTGATTGATCCCTTTGCAGAAATATTTCATGCCAGAGATTCTGATGAAGATTGGATTTGATTTCTAACATTAGTTTGTACCTTGTAGTCTTTGAATTTGGGCCTTGTAATGCTGGAATTTGAACCTTGTAATATTTCTGGTATTTGTGATACAATATTTGAAAGGACATAGTGCTCTTTTTTGGTTATGCAATTATGTTATTATAAGTACATGTGTTGCTATTATGTAGACACAACATAGATGTTGTGCAGACAGAGCAAATCATAGTACACACAGACTAAACTACAAAACCCGTCAGTGATGATTTCATCAATCGCTGATAATTGTATACCAGCAATCGTTTCCCACAACACACACAGGTATTAGCACCAATCCTCTGTGTTATTTCTGGTGTTCGCACATTATTCAGGTTACTCATATATTTGTTGTCTATCGCACACATCTTGTTATATCATCGCACATATTTTATGGTAGTGAATTGTGTGCCCTCTATCGCACACATCTGCATCTCTATAATTGTTTGTGTTATTTTAGCTAATCGCAAACAATTGTTATACAAGAACTGTATGGCACATTTCACACACGTAAGTCTTTCCTGAATCGTATTTGATGGGTCTGCCATCACACACTCTTTGCGTTATTGGCGAAAGAGCTAGCACTACACCGTTTATGATTCATGCATCACACATAGTTTGGCCAAAGAGTCTCTAATTGATGTTTCGTCTTTGGACCATCTTGCAGTAGTGCAAGTCCATCTTGGATCACATCCGACCAGCCTCCTCGTATCCGACCTCGTAGGTTCCTTCCCTTAAGTGCACGACCCCTTAGGTTCTCGTTCACTTGGTCATGAGTCAGATCACATCCATCTTGGCTAGCCAGTAGGAGCCTCTAGCAAAGTGTGCCGACTCCAAGTGTCCAATGAAGCTTGTTAGGCAAACCTGTACTTCACACTTTTGTTCCCTTTCCACATAGTATATGTTGTTGCGCTGAGAGCGACATGGTCATCATTATTGCAGCCCGACCTCTTTCTCGTTCCAGTGAATCCAACCAACACTTAGGATTATCTCATAATCCTCATCGTATGGCATGCTTATCCAAGTCGTATCACCCAAGGGGCCCAAATATATCTCTCCCGATAGGAGGAGCAAATCCCATCTTGCTCAACCATGTCTCACAGCATGGGTCTGGACAAGCCCGAAACCAACCTTTATAACTACCCTATTACAGGGTAGAGTTTGGTCGGCCCAAAACGGGTATCTCACCATCCCAATTTCATGAGCCAGCTCTGGTTTTCACACATATAACTTATATTGTACTATATACTCACATATGGCATCATCCCATTGCATCTCTTAGTAGGGCCTTTCCGATTCGGACCTTATCTAGACTCGGATCCGACTACATTGAATCCGACCAGATCTTTCTGAGTCATATTATCTGGCTAGCATCCAATGCTATGGTCAGTGAGACCAGACCATCCACTTCGTCATATGCTAGTCTAGTTGGTTGTGCGTCCACGAAGCCCTTTCGACTAGGGACCATTTAGGACAGTCATCATACAATGCATAGTCTCACAAACAAGTCGCATACTTGTTGGTACACATCATTGATAATGTTCAAGGACTAATTTATTCATAAACTCATAGGAAATATCATCATACATGATTGCCTCTAGGGCATATCTCCAACACCTTGGTCTATGGATTGTACACTCTTCGTCTCCCGCACGCCCTTGCTCTAGGATTTTGCTGACATGAACGATATTCGTCCCCACCGATGTCGTCGTAGAGGATTTCGCCAAGTTAGGGTGAATTCCATTCTCTTTTGTGCTTCCAAATACGATTCTATGAACAAAATATTGTACCTACATTCATGCCACAATGTGCACTTCCATATCCTCTAAATACGCTCGTAAAAGTAGGGTTGAGTAAAATCTTTAGGTTTAGGTTTTTGCGTACCCCATCACATACAAACCGACCGGTTTGGAACGGAGTCACTGAAGTGGTTTAGCACACAACACAAAGTACGACTCTGTGAAACCGAGAAGTTCTAGTCAGCGACACCGATTCATTTTTCAAGTAGTACCATGTGTATTTTGGAGAGACCAGGCTACACATCGGTGCCACTGAAACTTCTGAGCAAGTTTTTGTTGTTGCCTCGATGCTGCCAAAAATTCACTTAGTAATTTCGAAATGATTTTTGTGAAAACCTATAACTGAATTTTGAACTCAATATTTTCCAAAACTTCTGAATTTTGTGATTCTCATCTATCCCACTCTACCCTACTCTATTGCATAGGGTCAGTTGTGAGCATGTCAGGGTTAGATGATAACCAAAATAGGTCTCGAGATGCCAGTGTTTATCTTGATGCACGCACTAGTCTTGAGCAGAGCTTTGAAGATCCAGGCACCCCTAGCTCTCATGGGCTTCCCAAGGATGCCAGAAGGACTAGGAAACACAAGAATTCAGATGAGGACTTCCAGCCGTAGGAAGTGACGTCCAAGAGATAACTAGCAAGAAAAGAGTGCGAAAATACACAAAAAGAGAGAGGTGTGGTCAGAAAATTTTCTAAGCCAATTGTAGCTAGGAGGGGCATTCCACTCACATCAAATAACACTCGAAGCTCAGTGCCAACAAAGTCTATGTCTAAGAAACCACACAAGAAGAGAGAGAGAGGAAGAGGATCGCTCATGTTGTAGGAAGGCTTACTTCTATGTATGAGGATCCGGAGGATGCTGAGTAGGAAGAACCTGATGCTAACCCTCCTCCTGCCAAGCAACAGAAGCACATGGCAGATGCTATACCCAAGAAGGAAATCGCCACCACTATTAAGTCCAAGACTGTTGTAACCCCAAGCGAAAGGGGAGGACTACCAGGAATGTATCTGAAGCTGAGAAGAAAAAGGCCTGAGTGCCGAAGAAGATCATTGATAATGACGATGATGATGATGCCATAGTTCTCAAGACGGTGAGACCAAGATTTCTTGAACACAATGAGACACATACAGTAGCTGAGAACATGAAGGAAAGAAAGGACAAGGGACTAAAGAAATGGAGGGAAGAAGACCCCTATGCTAACAGGAGGAAGACTGTTTCTAACAAGTTTACATGAGTCAGTACTCCTTGACAAGAGCCCACCAGTCAGTGACATAAGATGGGTGTACTGGGATTACATTGATGGCCATCCAGATAACTTCCCAAATGTCCATGAGAACTTCAGGGCCATAAGACTTGATGCCTCCATAGGCAAAGAGATGACATCATGGACATATCCGTTGATTATGCAGTTCCACTGACATCATGCACATACCATATGGAAGAATTGTATGGATGTCTGAGGGAGTTAGATACCAGTCTACTGTTGTTGAGTGGGCTGAGATGACATGTGCACCAAAGGATTAAGAGGGTGACTTAGATGTGTTTACAAAGTTCAAAGAGGATCACCACACCATGAGCACCATGTACACTGCTATTCCAGTTGATTATGTGAAGTCTCACAAGCTTGGATCGGTCTAATATCTATTACCAGAACTTGCCACCATTAACACTATCTTGAGGCAAACCTTGATGCCCAAGTCTAGTGATGAGAAGATGATTCATGGCTACTCTATAAGTTGCTGCAACTCATGGATACCTTCACCAGATTTAAAGCGATGGAGTCGATTGTTGAGCTCATGAAGAGGACTGCAGCGGATCAAAAACATTATTGTGGATTTGCTCCACACATTCAGACCTTATCAACTCCAAGGTTGGTAACAAGGTTTATCTGCTTGACTATCATCTTTTGCCACTCCAACCAGAGCTAGAGGATTGCACATTTACATTGATCCCTTCTCACCCCACCTTTTCTACAACACAAGAACAAGCCGAGATGGCTATTGCTCCTAGATCTTTGATTACTCCTTTGCTCAAGACAAGTTTAGACCAGATGACGTATATCCTCCAAGCAACTCAGCTGATCGAGCGAGGCCTATCTAACCTCGTGAAGAACCAAGCGAGCCTTGAGAGAGTATTCGATACTAAGCTCCATGCTCTTCATGACAAAGTGATAGCGACTCAGATTACAGTGCACAAGATACATAAGGATGTAGTAGGTGTCGGAAATGACAGTGATGATGATAATACTACACTCCCTACCACTAGTCAATCCATGAAGATGCCCAGATCATCTGCGGTACTAGCATCTAAAACTCAAACTATAGTGTTTGCTCCTGCTGCTAGTACATTAGTTCCACATCCACCACCTCGAGTGTCCACTCCTCCAACCCAGCAGACTTCAACAGAAGCATTCACCGACGCACTTCTCTCCACTCCTTCGACGACCAACGAAGCCGTGAGAGAGGACTTCATCCCTCGGAGCAGGAGATTGAGCCTAGAGCGGCGTTTAGCTCTATACTCACTTGAACTCTTTGGTACTTGTTCCCAAAGGGGGGAATTTGAATAGATCACATGGCTTTGAGAGAGAGCATTTTGCTTTTGCTCGTTTGATTTATTTGTGCTCCTGCTACTTCGTGATACTTTTGGTTGATGCTTGTATGATACTATGCTACTTGGGTGCTTGATCATATCGTACTTTGTTGTTATGCATATTGATCTATATATCTAGATGCTTCTTGTATGATCATTCACTTGCTTGTTGGTTATGAGTGCTTATCATATTTCACTCATATCATTTTGAGTGCTCCACAAGATGATGTGACATGGAAGAGTGATCCATGATCCTAATCAATTCTGCATTTGCATTCAAATGCAAATTTTAAATAATGCACAAATTTATGGGGAGCTCTTGCTTATCACATATTTCTCAAAGTGACGATGTTATTCATTGATTATATCCATTATTGAAGCTTTGATCTATATGTTGTCATCAATTACCAAAAAGGGGGAGCCTAAAAGTGCATACTATCCCTTGGTGGTTTTGATAATTCATCACAATATATAGCTCATTGAACTAATGATTTTCTTGAGTATATTTTAGATAAGTTCAATGATGGCACGGCTTGAATAGGTGATTGTGGAGCCCTCAAAATGCTAAGGACATGGATTGGCAAAAGCTTCAAGACTCTACATCTTTGGTTAAGTGATCATTGATCACATTCAGTCCATAAGAAAAGCCAATACTATTAGAAGGGCATGAGGAATTGATGATGACTCAGTTGCTCAAGTTTTTAAGGATTTTCTACCAATACCCTCAACCACATTCTCATATCAATCTGTCCAAAATCCAAATAGTCAACTCGATCCCACCGACCTTCCATTCGGACCAACCGAGTTTCACCAAGACAAAGCCTCAAGCCAAACCTTAGCATCTCGGTGCCATCGGGATTGCATCCATTTTGGCCGAAAAGCAGTGATCAAAATTTTGTTGCGAATTGAAGACTTTTCGAGATGAAACGATCGAAACCTCTAAAGCATTGGACCTTCCTAGGTCATATCGAATCGGTCTCACTCAGTTGTTCCATTCGCCTCCATTGAAAATGCAAAAGTTGGAACCTTTTGCACTAGTCAGTCCCACCAAGATTTTGTTTCAGAGCCACCGGTTTGTGCACTAAATTTGTAACGTTTGGGATTTTGGTGGAAGCTATAAGTACCCCTCCACCACTGCCTACTCTCAAGAGAGCCATCAGAACAAAACTACACTTCAAAAAAATCATTTTTTGAGAGAGAACCACCTACTCATGTGTTGCGATCAAGGGATTCAATTCCTACCATAATATCCTTGATTTCTAGCCTCCTTAAGTTTCTTTCCACCCAATCCTTCTCCTCTACCAAGCTAAATTCTGTGAGAGAGTGATTGAGTGTTGATGATACTATCTTTTTAAGCACAAGAGAAAGGAGTTCATCATCAACGCAACAATCATTTCTTTTGGGATAATTGTGTCTCCTAGATTGGTTAGGTGTCGCTTGGGAGCCTCCAAATCGTGTGGAGTTGAACCAAGAAGTTTGTAAGGGCAAGGAGATCGCCTACTTCATGAAGATGTATCGGGTGAGGCTAGTACTTCATGGATATAACCCATGATGACATAGACAAGATTGCTTCTTCATGGATCCTTCATCGGTGGATCCCTTAGTGGACTCACGCATTCATTACCCTCCATGGGTTGAAGTCTCCATCAACGTGGACATACGAACGTACCACCTATCGGAACAACGCCAAAAACATAGTGTCTTCATTATGTTTGATTTCTCCGATCCCTCTTTTACATTCATATGCAATGCCTCTATTTTTCGCCGCTCAATTCTTAGACTTGCATGTGTGGGGCATTGCTTGCCTTCGTAGAATTGCTAAAACTTGCCTACAACTAAAATTTTGAAAAGGATAAGGTTTTAATTGGTCAAGTAGTCTAATGACTCCCCTCTAGACATGATGTCGATCCTATAATGGTCGCTAGCATCGTAGATGGGCGAGGCTTAGAGAGATGCTCGAGGTACGAAAGTGAAGGATAGCAGCGCCAACTGGGCACTGGTGTAGGCCATTTTGCCTGTGCATGTAACTGGTTCAAGGTGGAGGAAGATCTGGAGGAGGGAGATGAAGGGGTTATGGTGATCGAGGAAGAAGTTTTAGGGTAATGTGCGAATATCACAAATTTTATGCTATACGATGAAACCAAGGAAATACTATGCAGATGGCAGGTAGTGATGGGTTCACCGACTAGGAGAGTAGCGAAAGTAGTGTGTGTTGATGAAGCAAGAATTTCTATACTACAACCCCTTTGACGTATCCATGCATTTCAAAGTACTCCCTCCATATGGAAATACTCGTTAGAGGAATGGATGAATCTAGATGTATTTTAGTTCTAGATACATCCATTTTTATCCATTTGCGCGACGAGTAATTCCGAATGGAGGAAGTAGTAATCTGGAAACGCTCTGACGTCTAGGAAGAAGACCTATGAGAAAACTAGAGAAAGAGAGAAAACCTAGCGGCGTACCTTTCTAATTAGGAGTATAATCTAATTAGACCAACTAGGCAAGGATTAGAGCTTGTCTAATTAGGAGTCTAAACTTTTGACCAATTAGGTCAGAATTGGAGCGTGGCTATGTGGGACAGGTTTAGGATTTGGTGTACCTCAAGGGCGTATGGGGGGTCTCTTGGCACATATAGGTGGAGGGGCATATGAAAAAAGAAAATTGGGGAAGAAACCACCCCAATCCAACAATCTAGGTGAGGAGTATTCCTCCCCAAAGAGGATTCGCGTCCCCTCTTTCTATGGTGTGGGACGCCCCACTTTGGGCCTCTTAGGCCCACTAAGGGTTGCCCTCTTGGGTCGGCCAAACAAGGAATTCCATAAATAAAATTTTGCATTTTTTGAAAGCTTCCAATTTTTTTAATATATATACCTGAAACTTTTCCACGCATATTATACCTTTCTAAAATTGTCAAAGCCTTTCCGGGATCAGCCAAAACACTTTCATATTCATTTGAAACCCTCAGGGTACCCATTCTATCATTTATCTAGTTACCATCATTACTAGCCGTTAAGCATGTGACCCTACAGGTTTGCAAATAAGCGGACATGACATAGAACACTTTCCGGTCAATAATCAACAACGAGATCTGGACACCCTCGATAACTCCCACATATGTAGGAAGTTATCGAATGAGTACCATTACTTTGCTTCGTGGTACATTTACAAAACCCGAGGTGGGATTATATGTTTACCCATGATCAACACTTTGATCACTATACCCTTATCTTTGTTACTCTTTACTCGTATCCATATCCGTATTTTAGTGTCTCGTGATAATAATCACATCTATCTGGCCAGACGATAACGATACTATAATACCGAGTGGGCCTAGAGAACATCTCTCTATCGTTAGAGGACCAAATTTTAGTCTTGAACTATCGATACCGTGACAAACGTTTCTGGTATACTTATATGTCACGTGTATTCACATCCTATTACAGAGTCTCATCCAGTAACCCCAAATAACCATCCGACCGAGATGTTGGTACACGATATTCTCATGGTCTAAGGATGAAGTAATCGTTAACATATTATATGAAAATACAATGACATAATAGCGATGTGGTCTACTCATAAGTTAGGTCTATCCAACTAAATTATTTTGATAAAAATTATGTTCTTGATAGCATCCTAACAATGCTCATGATCAGGAAAACAAGATTATTATCAATACATGAGCTAGTCTTGGTGGCATGACTAGGGATATTGGTGTTTATGTTTCCACACATGCAATTGAGTTGTTCTACTAATCTCATATTGGAGAATCAGTGCAATTATAGCTAACAAAAATATAAATTGAACATGAAAAATATAATAATCATTTATTGTTGCATGTAGGGCATATTTTCAACAGAAGGTGCCAAGGGGAAAAATGACTTGCATTGAACTTTTTTCATGGCAATATACAAGCAGTTAGTCTCAACATATCTGCATTTTTAAAGAAGGTTGCACATGCAGCGGGCGTCTCAAACATTGACCATATGAGATTCACACCAACATAATATCAAATCAAAATTTCCAAATGTATGAATTAAATGGATGCACAATGTTGTGATGTTAATCATTCAAAAGTGAGACATCATTGTGGTCATGTTGTTGCATGGGGACAATAACACAATAAAACTAAGTACTTTTTGATCCATTCATTGTTTTGGCAGGTTGTAAAAGAAGAAACCTAGTTAGTATTGGAAAGCAACAATGCATTGTGTTCGGAACATGGAGATGCAATCCTACAATTGGTCTTAATATTATGGTGTAAGCAATTGATAGCTAAAATGTGAGAAAAAAAAATCAATGGATGGTTAGATCAACAGATACTTCTTAGATGAACTTGCTAACCAAGTGCTTTTGTAAACCGGTAAGTGGCCTTGATAATGTATTATGAAATTGTTCTCAGTCACCTTACACAAGGGTCCCCTCACATCCGTCCACCGCTTCGGAAATGAGAGGGGGCGGGGCCCCTACTGTTTTGAAAAGCTGGTGGGAGGGTGAGGTTTTTAGTTTAGGTTTTACTTCTTAGAAGTTGATGGTGAGGCGATGGCACCACCATCGACATGGAATGAGTCCTTCATGCCTCTTCCTTGTTGTGATGGTGCTTCTAGGCTTCGTTGGGAGGTGTGTGGAGGGGGACGTGTCCTAAGATCCGGTTCTTCAAATTGATTTTCTTGTACTGTTGGGTGGATGTCGTCATTGTGCGCCTTGGACCTTCAGCTCCAATTTGAAAGTTTGCCAGTTTCGGCCTTGGCGGACAGGGGCTCAGATTTGTGTTCCCCGACTCCATCTGGCCGTACATGGGGCACTATACATGCCCTCTTCAATGTTTTTTCTCCGGAGCGATAATTTGCTACACTGATTGCGGTCATCAACATTTTCCATTTTACATAGATGGCCTCTCGACCGCTGCTTCTAAAACTCATGTGTTTAAACAAGTGTGCTCCGCTCAAACGAGGGCCGGGAGGCAACGAGTTTTACTCACGATCCTCCGATGATAGATGCGGGAGGAAGAAAACTTCGTCATTCCAAGTACTTAGAAATATTTTTAAATTTCTGCAAATATATTTTTGTAATAGTCTGTGCTTAGCCTTTCCGCGAAAAAGAAACTTGCATATAGTGGGCCTCATGTATCTGTACTTTTTAGTTTTTACACGGTGAGTGTATGTTCGATGCAAATAAAGTAGTACGTAATTCTTTCCCCTAAAGCGCAATCACTTCCCAGCTCAATCCCCGCTAATCATCCATGCAAGTCCAATGTGTGTGCTAGTATCTGACACGGCAGTTAACTGATATCGTTTTGAGGATCAACCAGCAATCTTGCCAAATCCTGTCCACCCACCACCTGATCGCGACATGTATCCACAACCGAAAACAATGTTGCCCTCTCCTCTCTGGCCGCATTCCCAAATCCCAATCTGATAGCGAGATATCGCTTGTCTTGCCATCACCGCGTGGAAAAGCTGAAAGCGGCCGAGAGCAGAGCCCGAGTCGCAGGGAAGGAGGAATCGACGCTGGACCTGAACCGAGAGCTTACCTCACTGAACAGCAGTGAGCAGTGTAATATCCCCCCGTGTCTCACGTTTTCCGTAAAGATATTTTTTTTTGCGGGAAGTTTTCCGTAAAGATATAGCTGCACGTATCAGAGTTCGTGGCCTCCTGTTCATCTTTGTTGACGTTTCGGCTGTTTGGAGGAACTAGACGGCAACGCCCATAGACGGAGCAGGTTAAGAGCAACTCTAGCATACTCCGTATCCCGCGGCCCGCAAAACGCGTTTGCAATTCGCGTAAAACAGCTTTTACGGGCTGGTCCGGACTAACACAGATGCAGACCCCCCAAACGGATCCGTAAAAAAGTATATTTGCGAAATATTTTTTTTACGGGTCGGTTTTACGGGGTCTGCTCTTTGCGCCCTGCTTCCCGCATATCATCACCCAGCAAATATCAAATACAACATAATTCAACAGTCGAAAACAAACTGAATTATTTGAATCAAACATAATACAATAATTATCCGCATTACAAATAATTATTCAAAACTTGTCATGAATATAAATACAAATGAATAAAAAATAAATCATTGTCCAGCCCTTTGCCAATGGTGTTCAATGAGATCTTTCTGAAGTTGAAAGTGGGTGTCTGCATTTTCAATCTCCTTTTATGTCTGAAGAAAAGCTCTAATACGGTTTGGGTCTTTAGCTGGTTTGACACGGCCACCCACATTGTCATAAAAGAATTCTAAGTTCAATCATCTCTCATCTTCAAGAATCATATTGTGCATGATAACACATCATGTCATGATGTTCTTCAAGATTTTCTTATCCAAAAAACGAGCAAGACCACGCACAATGGCAAACCTAGATTGCAAAACATCGAATGCTCTTTCAATTTCTTTGCGGCCTGCCTGTTGCGCCTTTGCAAATTCACATTGTTTTTTTGTTTTGGGTTCTTTGATGCTCTTGACAAATGTACACCAAGGAGGGTATATACCATCTGCAAGATAGTATCCCTTTGTGTATTCATGCTCATTGATAATGTAGTTGCAAGCAGGAGCATCACCACTAGCAAGCCTAGCAAACAAATGAGACCGTTGCAACACATTGATATTGTCGTGGGTATAAGTCTGACAGTAGAAGTACGGGGTACGAAAGTATATGGGCAGAGCCTTAGCTACGGCGAGGATGTATGAGTTCATGCCCCTCTATGGTGGAGGTAAAAGCCCTACGTCTCAGTGCTCTTGGGAGCTTTGTGTCGAGTGTATTACGGGATTACAGCAAGTGTCAACCCCTGTACCAGTGGTGAAAGGCGGCTTATATAGAGTGCGCTGCCCTTCATAATGGTCCGGTGGACACGGGTGGAATAGTGGCGAGTAAACGCTGGCGTTACTGGTAACGTAAGCCTTAAATGCTAGTTATGGTGTATGAAAATGTATGACCGTTGCCCTCCTGGGAGGTTACGATGTACAGAGTGGATTCGAGTCGGCACGTTAGATATGCTCCGATAGGACCGTCGTCGACTGGATGATGGGGGCGTCCTTAGTTCAGTCGGAACTGTCTAAGGGCCTTGTCGCCTATGAAGGGTAGTCCTTGGGTAGGACCTATAGGGCAGACCTATGACCCCATCCTGGGACTATAACCCCATCATTAGTCCCCGAATGGATCGGGGCTGGAACGATGAAGTGATGTCCGGAGTTTGGAGCCGACTGGTATTCAGGTGATCTTAGCGTTGTCTGCCTCGATCCATTTTATCTTTGCGGCTAGCGATCCGAGTGAATATGCAAATGAAACGAACCGTGAGGGACCGATTGCTTCCGCAGAATCTTTCGACAAGACCGGTCATACTGACAACGCCGGATCTTCCGGGATTCTCAAATTTCGGTTGCCGCGCGCTCAGCAGGGATGATGTCATCGCCATCGAGTAGATTTCGCCTCCTCGATTACCGCGCCGCGATCTTCTCCACTAATCTTGCAGCAGCCGGTTGGGAGGATAAGATCTTGGGCCCACCTGTAGGTGACTCAGTCGGAGGCCTTTTAAAGCCTTCCTGGCGGACCTTCCTGTTGCGCTTCTCGTCTTCCTCCCATTGATCTCGCCTCCCCGCAACTCCCTGCACACCTCTAGCCACCTCCTTCCCCTCCTCTGCGGATCCGTCGCCCTTGCCATGACGAAGGGGCAGACCAGCAAGCTTGAGGCGAAGAAGAAGAAGAAGAAGGGGGCGGCCTCCACTCAGCGGCGGAAGCGGGCGTTGCCGACGGGCTGGATCCAGGGGGAATTCCTCCCCTCCACGGTGAGGGAGACCGACGTGCTGGAGCTGGTGGAGCACGGCATGGTCGTCGATAAGTCTTGGAGGCTGCCGGAAGGCGAGATGGAGCCGGCGCCGAGGGAGGGGGAGCGCGTCCTGCTGCTCAGCCACGTGGCCAGAGGTTTCTCCCTGTCTCCCCATCATTTCTTCCAAGGTATTATGAACTACTTCGGGGCGCAGCTCCATCACTTTCCGCCGAATGCGTTAGCTCATCTTTCCGCATTCATCATCCACTACGAGTGTTTCATAGGATGTCCTCCCCACTGGGGGCTCTTCAAATATGTTTTCTCTGCTAGATCTCAAACGGTTAAGAAGCTTAGCCAGTCTGATGATAAGACACACATCCTCCAGCTCTGCGGGGGTTTAGGATTTTAGAAGAAAACGAAAAGTAGTTATCCCTCCCTTCAGCTACCCGAGTCGGTTAGGAACTGACAATCGTCCTGGTTCTATTGCCAGGACATTGCCTGCCCTAATGCTCCGAGTGGGTTACCACCCTTTAGTTTAGACCGTCCGGGCCCTCCCAGGAAGCTAGCGCTCTCTAAGGGAGAAAAAGCCCAGATCCAGCCTTTGATCGACGCGCTGATAACCGTCGTCCGAAACGGAGTCACCGGCATGGACCTGTTGGAGACTTTTCTGGGTCGACGCATCCAGCCGCTCCATGCCCGAGACCACGCAATGTGGCATTACACAGGGCCTTCGGATACCACTCGGTCCCATCCTGAAGACGTGAGCGAGGAGACCGTGGGTGCGTGGGTCCGCAGGATCACGGGCACATGTGATAACCCCGTGGGAGCTCGGCGGGTGAAGGCCTTCCGCTCCCAAAATCCTCCTCCGAATGAGGTGAGTACATGTTGTCGAGTGCTTTTAACCTTCTCAGTTTTATTGCTTTTCTTGTCTCGCCGACTGACGTTGCCGACTGTGTTTTCTGCAGGAGTGGACGAGCTGGCATTCTACAGTCTCAAATGGGGATCCGGTCGAGGAAGAAGAAGGCAGCATGGAGGGTAGCGCGGGTAGTGTCGTGTACGTCTCTGATAGTAGGGAGACGGAGGAGGAAACAGAACAGGAGGAGGAGGAGAGTGAAGAGCAGAGCTCGTCACCCTCACCACCAGAACGCCGAACCAAGCGCCGTCATGACCCCGCTGTTCCGCCGGCTCCTCCCGTGGCCCCGAGTGCTCGGAGTGTGAAGAGAACCAGGGGTTCTTCTGCCGAGCCTGTGGATCAGCCGTCCAAGGTGGCTAAACCCAGCGGGTCTAAACCTCAGAAAGCTTTGCCCCGGATGAGGATCGTTGTTCCGGTCGCCTCAGCGTAAGTATCTTTGCTCTTCCATCTCCCTTCAGTATCCGATTGGACTCTTCTTTTGGGGAATTCATGTTTACCCGTCGAATGGATTTCACTCAACAGAGCTGCTACCTCCTCCACCTCTCTGTCGCGTCAGGGTGACGATCCCATGGACACTGATGACGTCGCCACGTCCCAGCAAGGTACGTTGTCACGACTCCGAGAGTTGTATTACTGTTTCGCGAGTGCTGTCTTTGATCTTGATCTTTTTCTGTATTTTTATTTTGTTCAGTCGGGCTTCCGTCGGAGGTGATCCATCTGGACGATGACGGCCAAAGAGGGTCGGAACCAGCTTTGGCGCCTGTCCCTGGGGTTATCCAACCTACTGCCAGCCCCGCCATGAGCATGCCGCCGACTGAGATGGTGGCCTTCACGGCGGAACCGACTAGAGCAGAGCTCGGGATGCCTAGGGCGCCTTCTGCCACGCCGGGTCCGTCGACTGTTCACTATGATGCCCGACGCCTCCCAGAAGATCAAGTAGGAGCCGCCAAGGACGCCATGGTACAAGTGGAGCTGATGGTGGGCGGAGCCAAGGGAGCATATGACTTCGTTGCGTCCGTGTACAAGAAGAGCTTGGAGCTTCGGGATGATATCTGAGTAAGTGCGCTAGTAAGTGTTTACATTCCTCTTTGTGCCCACTAGGGGTTTTGGCGAGATACTCGGATACAGTAGGTTAATTTTCCAGTGGGTTCACTCCGAGTGAACCCAGTGGGTGTAGTCCCCGAGACTTCTGCCGAGTGTTTGCACGGGCAGTTGTCTTTATATGTATTTTCCATAATCTCTACAGATCAGAGCTGATCTGCCTGAATGGTACCAGTGGGGGCACGCTGAGTGCACCCACTGGGTGTAGTCCCCGAGAGTAGTGTTAGTCGGGTCGAGTAATAGTAGTCTCATAGTGTTGTTGGTTTGCTATGGAGCTCAATGGGACCGACCTGTTCGAGCTTCATACCAGTGGGGTCACTCTCAGTGAACCCACTGGGTGTAGTCCCCGAGACCGCTCTCGATTGCTTGCATTGGCAGGGGTCTGAAGAATCTTGAGTTTTGATTGTTTTGTCATATCTGTTGAGACTTTTTCCTTGTTGAATCTGGCTGATCCTCCCTTTGTGTTTCTTTGACAGAAGACTTGTGAAGTGGGATCGGCCTATACTGCTCTGATGGCTGAGAAGACTCAACTTGCTGCCGACTTGGAGATAGCTGCGAATGATATGGTTGACATGAAGAAGGCTCTCGCTGAACGAGAAATATCTTTGGAGGAATCTCGGGAGACTAACAAGGCACTGTTAGCCGAGTTAGAAAATATGAAGAAGGAGAGATCTGAATGGGTGGGCCAGCTGAAGTCAATGAACGCTCGATGCAAAGCGCAGGAGAAATACATCGGCGACTGGGCGAAGAAGATGGTCGCACTGCTTGGTGGTAAGTTGCTTGCCGAGTGCTCTTTGACTTTGGAGTTCAGTCCGCACTTATTTTCTCCGTGTCTTTTATTTGTAGATTTCTGTCGGGACGTTGAAGCCGAGACCGCCGAAATTGAACCGGCGCTTGGGCAACCGAATGTTCCACTCGGTGATGAAGCTAACCGGGACATATTCCGACTGAATTCCCGCCTTAACAAGGTGGGTCCTTTCGTTGGTCGCCTGAGAGAAGTTGTCGGCCGAATTGACAAAGAGCTGTGGCCTGAAGATGACTCCCGGAATGAGATAGAGGGGTTGATGACTCGACTGGAGGATGTTCCAAGCAGAGTGCAGGCATGGAAGAAGTCTGCCGCTCGGTGTGGCGCGGACGTGGCGCTGTCTCTCGTCCGAGTGCAATGTAAGGAAGCCCGTGAAGACAAGCTGAAGACGTTGCAGGCCGCCAACACCAAGAAGCTTCGATTTGAAGACTTCATGGAGACCTTCCTCGACACGGCCACTCGGATTGCAGATGGAATCGACCTCGACACCTTCGTGGAGCCTCCCAGCCCCGGTGATGCTTGATTGACTTTATACTGAATGCGCATTTACCTCGGTATGCCGAGTGGAGTTTGTATTAAACTTTGGCCACTGCTGTTGGCCGGTGCATTCGTGGCTCAGTGTGGATAAACTTGATTCACACCGGGCCGACTGATCATTGAACTCAATTTCAATTCAAACCGGATCTTTTGCTCTTCTTTCGCTGAGTTTTTTTTGACATGATTTTGGCTCGTGGTTTCTGTTTAGGCGACTCAGCTAAGCCTTCGAGTGTAACTTGTGTGCCCACTCGGAGGAAGCTCTTTACTTAGGCAACTCTGGTTCGTAGCTAAGTCCTCGAGTGTTACTTGAAATGCACACTCGGAGCAAGTTGTTTGCTTAGGCGACGCTGGGTCGTAGCTAAGTCCCCGAGTGTGACTTTAAATGCACACTCGGCGCAAGTTGTTTACTTAGGCGACTCTAAGTCGCAGCTAAGTCCCCGAGTGTGACTTTTGGTGCACACTCGGAGCAAGTTGTTTACTTAGGCGACTCTGGGTCGCAGCTAAGTCCCCGAGTGTGACTTTTGGTGCACACTCGGAGCAAGTTGTTTACTTAGGCGACTCTGGATCGCAGCTAAGTCCCCGAGTGTGACTTTTGATGCACACTCGGAGCAAGTTGTTTACTTAGGCAACTCTGGGTCGTAGCTAAGTCCCCAAGTGTGACTTTTGGTGCACACTCGGAGCAAGTTGTTTACTTAGGCGACTCTGGGTCGCAGCTAAGTCTCCGAGTGTGACTTTTGGTGCACACTCGGAGCAAGTTGTTTACTTAGGAGACTCTGGGTCGCAGCTAAGTCCCCGAGTGTGACTTTTGGTGCACACTCGGAGCAAGTTGTTTACTTAGGCGAGTCTGGGTCGCAGCTAAGTCCCCGAGTGTGACTTTTGGTGCACACTCGGAGCAAGTTGTTTACTTAGGCGACTCTGGGTCGCAGCTAAGTCCTCGAGTGTGACTTTTGGTGCACACTCGGAGCAATTTGTTTACTTAGGCGACTCTGGGTCGCAGCTAAGTCCCCGAGTGTGACTTTTGGTGCACACTCGGAGCAAGTTGTTTACTTAGGCGACTCTGGGTCGCAGCTAAGTCCCCGAGTGTGACTTTTGGTGCACACTCGGAGCAAGTTGTTTACTTAGGCGACTGTGGGTTGCAGCTAAGTCCCCGAGTGTGACTTTTGGTGCACACTCGGAGCAAGTTGTTTACTTAGGCGACTCTGGGTCGCAGCTAAGTCCCCGAGTGTGACTTTTGGTGCACACTCGGAGCGAGTTGTTTACTTAGGCGACTCTGGGTCGCAGCTAAGTCCCCGAGTGTGACTTTTGGTGCACACTCGGAGCGAGTTGTCTACTTAGGTGACTCTGGGTCGCAGTTAAGTTCCCGAGTGTGACTTTTGGTGCACACTCGGAGCAAGTTGTTTACTTAGGCGACTCTGGGTCGCAGCTAAGTCCCCGAGTGTGACTTTTGGTGCACACTCGGAGCGAGTTGTTTACTTAGGCGACTCTGGGTCGCAGCTAAGTCCCCAAGTGTGACTTTTGGTGCACACTCGGAGTGAGTTGTTTACTTAGGCCACTCTGGGTCGCAGCTAAGTCCCCGAGTGTGACTTTTGGTGCATACTCGGAGCGAGTTATTTACTTAGGCGACTCTGGGTCGCAGCTAAGTCTCCGAGTGTGACTTTTGGTGCACACTCGGAGTTAGTTTTTTAGACCGGAGTCTGCAAACGCGGAAGAATTTTGAATCGGCAAGAAATTAATCCGCTTTGTATTACTTCGATGACATTTGTTCTTTACATTGTCTCTGTCGGCGGTTATGTGTAGAAGCGCTTAAGTAGATCTCCAGTCCATGCTCGCGGCTCGTTCGTCTCCCTATCGAGGTTGTAGATTCGATACGCTCCGTTGTTCAACACCTTAGAAATGATGAACGGTCCTTCCCAGGCGGGAGCCAACTTGTGTGGTCTCTGTTGATCCACTCGGAGCACCAGGTCGCGTGCTTGGAACGTGCGGCTCCTGACATGCCGCGCATGAAATCGCCGCAGATCTTGCTTATAAATTGTTGAAGGATGAATGCCATCTCGCGCTCCTCTTCTAAAAGGTCTACTCTGTCTTGCCTGGCTTGCTTTGCTTCGGCTTCGGAGAAGAGTTCGACTCGTGGAGAGTTGTGAAGCAAGTCACTCGGAAGGACTGCCTCTGCTCCATAAACGACGAAAAACAGGGATCGTCCAGTCGATCTATTCGGAGTTGTTCGAAGGCCCCACAACACCGAAGGCAGCTCGGTGACCCATGCACCGGCGGCATGTCCAACTTCCCGTAGGAGTCGAGGCTTCAACCCTTGAAGAATGAGTCCATTCGCCCGCTCCGCTTGTCCATTTGTTTGGGGGTGCGCAACGGATGCAAAATCCACTCGGATACCTTGGCCTGGGCAAAAACCTTTGAACTCGTGCGAGTCAAAGTTAGTGCCTTTGTCGGTGATTATGATGTGTGGAACCCCGTATCTGGCGATGATGTCTCTGATAAATTTGACGGCCGTAAGGGCATCAAGCTTCTTGATTGGCTTGGCTTCAATCCACTTGGTAAACTTGTGGACTCCTACTAGCAGATGGGTGAATCCTCCTTGGCCTGTTCTGAATGGTCCGACTGTATCTAATCCCCACACGGCGAATGGCCAAGAAAGGGGAATTGTCTTCAGTGCGGACGTTGGCTTGTGGGACTTGTTTGAATAGAACTGACAACCTTCGCAATGGTCGACTATATCTTTTACCATTTCATTCGCCTCCAACCAGAAGAAACCAACTCTGAATGCTTTGGAGACTATTGCCCTTGAGGAGGCATGATGGCCGCAGGTTCCCGAGTGAATTTCTTCCAAAATTAACCGACCCTCCTCAAGAGAGATACACCGCTGAAGGACGCCTGAAACACTTTCTCTGTATAACTGGTCATCAACGATGGTGAAGGACTTCGACCTGCGAACGATCTGCCTAGCTTGGACCTCGTCTTCCGGTAACTCTTGCCTCAGGATGTACGCAATGAATGGCACAGTCCATTCGGGAATGACACCTAGAATCTCCATGACCAGGTCAACCACAGCGGGAACCTCGACTTCAGTCTGATCTGTTGAGCTCTTCGGTTGCACAGGTTCCTGTGTAAAAGAATCTTATTTTACCGAGGGGAGGTGTAGGTACTCGAGGCAGACATCACTCGGGACAGGTCTCCGTGTGGATCCAAGTTTTGCCAATTCATCTGCTGCTTGGTTTTTCAGTCGGGGAACATGGTGAAGTTCCAGACCTTCGAACTTCTTTTTGAGCTTTCTTATTGCGTTGCAGTATGCAGTCATGGTGGGGTTCCTTACATCTCACTAATTCATTACTTGATTAACCACTAGATCTGAGTCGCCATAGACCATCAGGCGACGGACGCCGAGTGTGATGGCCAAGCGCAACCCGTAAAGGAGAGCTTTGTACTCTGCTTCGTTGTTGGAAGAATCAAAATGGATCTGCAACACATACTTGAGTTTATCACCTTTCGGGGATATGAGCACTACGCCGGCGCCGGAGCCATTCAACATCTTGGACCCATCGAAGAACATGGTCCAATGAGCCGAGTAGATGTTAGTCGGTTGATGTTGTTCTACCCATTCTGCTATGAAGTCTGCAAGAGCTTGAGACTTTATATCTTTCTTGGCTTCAAACTTGATGTCGCAGTATAGCATCTCCATTGCCCACTTTGCCACTCGGCCTGATGCGTCCCGATTGTGGAGAATTTCCGACAACGGAGCATCAGATATGATAGATACCGAGTGGTCTTGGAAATAATGAGCCACCTTCTTTGCAGTCATGTAGATCCCATAAATAAGCTTCTGATAATGGGGATACCTCTGCTTGGAAGCAGTCAGGACTTCGGAAACATAATATACTGGCCGTTGAACCTTGTATGCTTTGCCTTCTTCTTCGCGTTCGACTGTCAGAAGGTGCTGACAACTTGATTTGTAGCTGCGATGTACAGAAGAAGGGGTTCTTTATTGAGTGGGTCAGTAAGAACCGGCTGGGTGGAAAGCAGGGCTTTGAGGTCGTCGAATGCGGTTTGGGCTTCGTGTGTCCACTCGAAGGTATCCAACTTCTTCATTAGTCGGTACAGAGGTAATGCCTTCTCGCCGAGTCGAGCGATAAACCTTCTCAAAGCCGCTAGGCAACCTGTGAGCTTTTGTACGTCATGTACTCTTACGGGCCTCTCCATTTGAACAATGGTCCCGATCTTTTCGGGGTTGACATCGATCCCTCGTTCGGAAATGAAGAAACCGAGTAACTTCCCGCTGGGAACGCCGAATGAACACTTCGCTGGGTTGAGCTTGATATCGTACCTACGTAGGTTGGCGAATGTTTCTGCCAAGTCAGTTAGCAGGTTGGAACCTTTGCGTGACTTGACTATGATATCGTCCATATATGCCTCCACATTTCGACCAATCTGGTCTAGGAGGCATTTTTGGATCATTCGCATAAAAGTTGCTCCTGCATTTTTCAAACCGAATGGCATAGTGATGTAACAGAAGCATTCGAATGGGGTGATGAAAGATGTTTTTAATTCATCTGGACCATACAGACGGATCTGATGATAGGCCTAATAGGCATCAAGGAAGGATAAGGGCTCGCAACCCGCAGTCGAATCAACGATTTGATCAATGCGGGGGAGCGGGAAGTGGTCTTTCGGACAAACCTTATTAAGGTGCTTGAAATCGATGCACATACAGAGAGACTTGTCCTTCTTGGGCACCATGACAACATTAGTGAGCCACTCAGAGTGGTGTACCTCGCGAATGAAGTTGGCTGCCAGTAGTTTAGCTACCTCCTCTCTGATTGCTTTTCTCTTGTGCGCGGCGGACCGACGTAGGCGTTCTCGGACGGGCCGAGCGGCAGGATCCACATGCAATCGGTGCTCAGCCAACTCCCTGGGTACACCTGGCATGTCAGGAGGCTTCCATGCAAAAATGTCCCAGTTCTCACGGAGGAAATGGATGAGCTCCGCTTCCTATTTTGGATCAAGGGTGGTGGAGATGTTTGTTGGGGCGGCAGTGGCATCCGTCGGGTGGATGCTTACTTTCTTCGTGTCTCCCGCCGACTGGAATGCGTACTCGGAAGCTGGCTTCTTTGAACGCATCAGGTCGGCGGGGTCGGCAATCTTCTTGTACTCATCCAACTCGAGTACAGCCATCTGATGGTCTACAATTCTCGACCCCTGCTACAGACACTCCTCGGCCCGCTGCCGATTGCCTGTGACAGTAATCACGCCTTTGGGACCAGGCATCTTCAGCTTCAAATATACGTAACATGGACGGGCCATGAAACGTACGTATGCCGGACGGCCCAGAATGGCATGGTATGCACTCTGGAAGTCTACCACCTCGAATGTTAACTTCTCTTTGCGGAAGTTCTTGTCAGAGCCGAAAATGACATCCAACGCAATCTGGCCGAGTGATTTGGCCTTTCTTCCTGGGACGACTCCATGGAATTGCATACTGCTCTCGCTAAGTCTGGACATCGGAATGCCCATTCCCTTGAGAGTATCGGCGTACATGATATTCAAGCCGCTGCCGCCGTCCATGAGGACTTTGCGCAGCCTAACTCCTTCCACCACCGGGTCGACGACCAGAGCTTGCCTCCCTGGGGTGGGTACGTGTGCTGGGTGGTCTAACTGATCAAAAGTGATTGCAGTCTGTGACCACTTGAGGAACGTGGGAGTGGATGGGGTTGCCATGTTTACCTCCCTGTTGACCAGCTTCAGTCGATTTTTGCTTTCTACATCAGCGAAAATCATTAACGTTGCATGGACTTGAGGGAACGGACCCCCCTTGTCCTCATCATCTTGCTCGGTGTCTTTCTCACTCGGCTGTCCTTCACCGAATCCTTGGATCAGGAGGCGACACTGCCGAGTGGTATGTTTCGGCAATATGACATTGCCTTCTTCATCCGTCTTCGTGTGGATTGGACATGGTTGATCTAGGATGGAATTTCTTGACTGTTTCTTCTTGGGGGTGTACTGTGGTTCCCCCTTGCCTTTGGACTTAGCGTTTGTAACGACTGCCGCCTCTGCTTGCGGAGTGGATTGGGCTTTCTGTTTCTGCTTTCGACTGGTGCCCCCATCTCCGTCGGCGACTGACTTATGCTTGCTGCTACGTATGCGGTCCTCCTCTTCGCCATTCGCATAGCGCGCAACTATCTGCATCATGTTGCTCATGGAGATTTCGCCTGTCCAACCAAACTTCAGGTATAGATCTCTGTACCGAACGCCTGCCTTGAAGGCGCAGACTGCTTGGTGTTCTGTAACATTCTCCTCCGTGTGGTAGAGGGTTGTCCAGCGCTGGATGAAATCGCGCAAGGGCTCGTTTTGCTTCTGGACACAGTGCTGAAGCTCTGTGAGACCAGCAGGGCGTTTGCACGTACCCTCGAAGGTCCTGATGAAGACTCGGGACAGATCTGCCCAACTGTAAATGCTTGATGGAGCTAACTGGTTTAGCCAAGCTCGAGGCGAACCGTCGAGCATCAGTGGGAGATGTTTCATGGCGACATGGTCATCTCCGCCATCGGTCTGGACCGCCACTCTGTAGTCGTCTAACCAAGTTTCTGGTTTGGACTCTCCTGTGAATTTGCTGATTCCCGTCGCCAATCGGAAGTTGGGAGGGATGTCAGCCGAGCGAATGGCCCGACTGAAACATTCGGGACCAGAAACAACGGTCCTGCTTCCACTCAAACGATCTCTATCGTGACCATCACGGTGGGCTCGGCTTCTATCAACCTTCTTCTGAGTCATATACCCTCTTGCATCAGGCCTTTGATCATGCGCATCACCGCCCGAACGATGATCATCGTAATGCCGGGGTCCGTAAGGCCCACTCCGCGGAGGAGTACGCGAACGGTGACGATCTTCGGGATGAGACCGAATGGAAAGTGGATTCCGACTCCGGTCCCTGGAACGATCGTTCCAGAGGCTGCCTCCTCCGCGACCCTGGTGAGAGCCGAGACTGAAAACCGACCGATGTGTGTTCGCTTGAACGGAACTGTTGTGGATCTTGTTGTGCGACTGGGAGACCGCCGAGTTTTGTTGCTGCGCCGTATGTAATAAGGCACGGATCTGATCGATTCCTCTACCAGCCTCCGAATCAGTCGGCTAGAGAGAATCAGCGATCCTGGCGGCTGCAGCCAAGTTGAGGATGGGTGTGCGGAACACCTCGACGTTGCTCTGGCGAGTGCGTCGACGACGAGCGCCGGATGAGTCTCCGGTCTCACGCTTGTTCCGACCAGTCCCGGAGGGACTTTCGTGGGAATCGTCCATGAGTACTTCGGCTGCAGGCCCGTGACCCTGATACTCGGAAGGTAGTTCAGTCGGAACTGACTCCAAGCACTGGGATGACCGCGGGACCACAACCGATTCGAGCACCGCCACTTGAGAGGACATGTTTTGTCGCGCTAGGGCGTGTCGCACCCAACGCTGGATCCGCGAACGACCGGATCGCTTGTTGCGGTGCGTGACGGGGGCGAAGATCGACACCGGGGTCGATGGCTGGAGAAGAAGAACGCCGCAGGAACTGGCATGGAAGTGCGTAGCCCCGCGACTCGGAAGCGTCTCGATGTCGAGGGGCGCATCCTGAAGCCATGCCAAATCATCGGCGATGAAGGAGAGTGCACCGAAGAGGATCTCATGACCCATGCACAGATCTCCGCCGGATGACATGACAAAAAGACGAAATCGCAAACTCGCCGGAAGTCGCTTAGACGCCTGCCCAAAGGTGGGCGCCAACTGTCGTGGGTATAAGTCTGACAGTAGAAGTACGGGGTACGAAAGTATATGGGCAGAGCCTTAGCTACGGCGAGGATGTATGAGTTCAGGCCCCTCTACAGTGGAGGTAAAATCCCTACGTCTCAGTGCTCTTGGGATCTTTGTGTCGAGTGTATTAAGGGATTACAGCAAGTGCCAACCCCTGTACCAGTGGTGAAGGGCGGCTTATATAGAGTGCGATGCCCTTCATAATGGTCTGGTGGACAAGGGTGGAGTAGTGGCGAGTAAACGCTGGCGTTACTGGTAACGTAAGCCTTAAATGCTAGTTATGGTGTATGAAAACGTATGACCGTTGCCCTCCTGGGAGGTTACGATGTACAGAGTGGATTCCAGTCGGCACATTAGATATGCTCCGAGTGGACCGTCGCCGACTGGATGATGGGGGCGTCCTTAGTTCAGTCGAAACTGTCTAAGGGCCTTGTCCCCTATGAAGGGTAGTCCTTGGGTAGGACCTATATGGCAGACCTATGACCCTACCCTGGGACTATAACCCCATCAGATATCATTGAGGGTGGCCGGCATACCAAAAAAGCAATGTCAAATCCATAAATCGTCCGATGCTACGGCCTCTAGAACAATTGTTGCATCACGAGACTTGCCACAATACATTCCTTGCCAAGCCATGGGGCAATTTTTCCAATTCCAATGCATACAATCAATGCTACCTAGCATGCGAGGCCAACCTCTCCTCTCATCAGATGCCATCAATTTCTTTGTGTCATCTTCATTGGGTGCCTGAAGATACTCAGGACTGAAGACACGGATGATCACTTTCGCAAATATACGCATAGACTCAATTGTGGTATCTTCACCAATGCAAATATACTCATCGGCATAGTCAGCTGGAATGCCATATGCAATCACCCGCATAGTTGCGGAGATTTTTTGATATGCACTAAATCCCTTTAAGCCCGCGGCATTCCTTCTTTGAGTAAAATACCGACAATTTTCCTCGCAGGCCTGAACAATTTTCACAAAGAGGGATCGGCGCATTCGGTACCTTAGGATATGTAGGATTCTATGCGAAATAGTCTTGCATCAACATATCGTTCCCAAGATGGCGATTCCGAGGAATGCACAAACGCCCGACAGTCGATCCTCGCCTCCTCTTCCGGTTCTCGTCTTCATGCTCCTTCATGACAAGCGCCATGACTAATGTTTGCTGACGAAAGGTCGCAAGCATGGTCTCAACATCCGAGCCGTCCGAATCGGACGAATCGAATAGTAGGAACTTCTCGCACGGGGTCAACTCCATCTTCTCGCACAACTCGCAAAAACCACAAAAAAGGTACTAACCGGCGGCGGGTGATCCCGGGCGGCGACGAGGCGGTGGTCGATCCCCGACGGCGGCAGCGGGGGGGGGGGGGGGGCTCTTCTTGCCGGATCCGGAGGGGCGGTGCAGCGGCTCTCCTGCAGATATGGCCGGAATCGCCGGCGGCGGGCGGGCGGAAGCATGGGTGGGGCGGCGGAAGGAGGGGGAAAATAGCGCTGGCAGGAATGTCCCTCCTGCCAACTGCTTCTCTGTGATGCAGGCCACCGCAGCCGCGAGGGGAAAACCCCGCGTTTTCCCAGGTTGGGGTCGGGAATTTGTCGCGTCCCCTAAATTTTTTTGCGAGCCGGGACGGGATGCGGGGTCTGATCGGGCAGGCTTTTTCGCCCCCACCCGGATTTTGACGGTTATTTTGTGGGTCAGGATGGATACAGGGTCTGCTAGAGTTGCTCTAAGGAGCCGTGCAAGCTATGGTGGGTTTTGGTGACATTGGGCGAAAACGAGACAGCGAGCGAACCATCTTGCAATGTATTTTTCTTAACACAATACATCTTGAATACAGTCATACATATAATGTATACACATATATTCATCCAATGAACAGCACACACATCTTATTTCGTCGAGCAACTTCGAGAAACCGAGTCAATATATTATTTTAAAATTGATTAAGTTGTCACACACGTCTTTATAGTGAACGAAAACGTCTCCTTACATTAAACGAACATTACACAAAGGTTTGAAATAAATTCAAAAAAATACGAACATCAATATCAAATCTCTGATGAGGTGGGGGTGTCACTGTATTTCTAACCGTCTAACAGCAAATAATGTATTTCTTAAAAAACTCACCACACAAGGGAAAAAGGCAAGAGGAATTTAGAAATCAAATTCAGCCCTTGCGAGCATATGCTCCTATGCATAAAAATGAATTATACAAATGTAAAAAAAAATAGATGGATTCATGGTCACTCTGAAATGCTTGCAAATGTTTAGGGACATAGCTTAATCATTTTACCTGTGAAAAAAAAACAGAAACAAGTCAAACACCAAACGTTATCTTCAATTATTACGCTTTTATTTATTTATTTTTACCGATGAAGCGCTGCTATCCATTTTGCACGAAAATTATCAAGCATGTTTCTTACACTAACGAAAACATCTATACACTAAAATCAGAATTTTTAAATTTTATTTACTATTTATCTAGAATTTACTATTCATTCAAGAGTATATGCACCCTAGAGCCAAAATTGCCATCCCAGAGGAATTGGCTTCTTGATGCGGCTGAGCACCAAACAAGTCAGCGGCTCTCGACGCCTTGCTAATGTTATTTTTTTAAACGAAGGTAAAGATTGCCTCATCTATTAAATAAGCAAAAGCAAAATATTTAGTTAATTATAAAAAATCAGGCAAAAATTGATACAACAAGGACCAAGTCCACTCCCATAGACTGGAACACTCAGGGCAAAGCCTCACCCCCTCCCCCCCCCCCCCCCCCCCCCCCCCACAATCAACGACACGTTGACCTATGGCAAAATAACGCAGCTTCCACTCTGATAAAGAACTCCGTAGGACAAAATCAAACACGGTCTTGCTAATGTAAATCGAATCCGCATATATACATAGATTGTCTAGCTACTGTATCACCGTCTCTCTGATGTGCGAAACCTATTGGAGATCAACCATGGTTTGTCGTATGTGTGTATAAAGACGGATTGCCCTTTTGGTGCAAGATGACATATCCATGATAATTAGGTATATGAGGTGATTTTATCAATCTCAAGGTTTTGCCTCTTTGATACTTTGATAGTGTGCATGTGCAAGTATTTTATGGTACCATATGCCTGCGATACGAATTTATTACTCTCTCTATATCTAAATAATTGTAGTTGGAAAAAACTATTCTCAACTATAATTATTTAAATATAGAGGGAGTACTCGAGATGTGAACATGATATTGCAATTATAATACATTTTGTTATCTTTGTGCTTTTTGGATCATGCGTTCAGAGGAACACTTGCCACCAATGTAAAATATATTAGATGTTACATCCACTATATATTTAGCTGAATTAACATGCAAGCCTAGCTCAATTGGTTAAAAAATTGTGGTGAAATATGCTCATCTGGATTTAAACTTGACATGGATGATCATACTTTTGTAAGTTTATTCCGGGATTTAACGACTTTATTCTATTGGTGATAAGTGATGTGTCTGTCAACAGTGACTTCGTCCATTTACTGTATTTTGCAAAAAAGAAGTAATAACATATACTTCCTCCATCCGAAATTACTTGTCATCAAAATAAAAAATATATCTAGAACTAAAAAATATATAGATACATTCTAAATAATTTCGGACGAAGGAATATATATAACACTACGATAGAAACATCTGGCACTGACATGCTAAAGACCCCCTTCTGTGACAAGCTCGACTGCCCATAGCTGGCTCTTATCAATAGTAAGAAAAAAAAACACATTAATAACCATGGCGCCCGACCACTGGTGATGTATGTAGAAACAATAAAAGAGCACAGGCAGGCCATGCCAAGCCCGCACCTGCCATTTTTTAGCACCAAGATGGCTCATCTTTGCATGTCGAGCGACAAGGGAGCCATCACTGGTCGTTGCAGCGTCACGTAGGGCATATATGTTGTCCTCCAACGTGGAACTCCAAGAAAAAAGTTCATTCTAAACCTTAAACTTGTAGAGCTTAGCTTAATAAAGTCCTTAACTTTGAATCCGATCGTTAGCTAAATCAAACCTTGAAACTGTTTGGTGCATCAAAAAAGCGACGGTCCTGAAATTACATCTTTCAGGTAGCTCCTGTGACGGGTTTGCCAGCCTGCAAAATAGTCACAATTTTACGAATTAAAAAAAATATGCATGTATTAAAAAATGTTTGCAAATCAGATTATTTTTTAAAATATAGAAATTGTTCGCAAATCAGAAAACAATGTTTGAAACTTTTAAAAAATATTCTTAAATATGAAAAAAAATCAGGAGTATAAATAAATGTGCGTGAACTCAAAAAATGTTCGCAATTCTGGAAACAAATTTGTAAAAAAAATATTATCAAATTTGAAAAGTCTTTAGGAGTTTAGAAAAATGTTCGCGAATACAAAAAATGTTTGCAAATTTGAAAAGGTTTCTGGAATTTATAAATTGTTCATGATCACGAACCCAACATTCTTCCAATTCATGAACACTTCATAAATTTGTGAACTTTTTTTCCATTTGTTGAGTTAGTGATTTTTTTCCAAATTCAGGAACAGTTTTTAATATTAAAAAAAATTGGAATTCATGAAAGTATTTCAAATTCCAGAAACCTTTTCTACTTTGCAAACATTTTTTGTGTTCGCGAACATTTTTCCAAACTCCTGAAGATTTTTCAAATTTGAGAATATTTTTTGTTTACAAATTTATTTCCAGATTTGCGAACATTTTTTGAGTTCACACACATTTTTTTAAACTCCTGAAGTTTTTCGTATTTAAGAATATTTTTTAAATTTTCAAACATTTTTTCTGATTTGTGACAATTTTAATTTTTCCAAAAAACATTCTGATTTGCGAACATTTTTTAAATATCATGGACTTTTTTTAATTCGCAAAACAATTGTGACTATTTTGGACGCTGGCAAGCCCATCAAAGGAGCAGCGTGAGAGATGTAATCCCAGGATCATCGCTTTCCCGATGCACCAAACTGTTTCAAGGTTCGATTTAGACCGGGATTGATAAGTTGAGGGTGCCAACGTCCTACAACTTCAAGGTTTATAATGGACTTTTTCGAACTCCAATGACGAACCTCACGTCCCCACAAACATCACGACCTGAGAGCTTCAAAGCCATAGACACGACATGGTCGTAGAAGAAGATCGGAAGCGGCTATCGGTGCCACGTTCGGTTGAAATACGTTGAGTGTGTCACCACACTGCCGCCATCATCGTGGTCCTAGAAGATGTCGTGCCTCACTCTCATCTTTTCAAAAGTGCCTCACCGTCCCTCGGGAGTAGTCTCATCCTGATTTTGGCAGTTTATTTTTTTGAACATGTTACAACATGTTTAGTTAATTCTTATGTATTTATTTGAATTGTTAAATTATCTTTTATGGTGTTGCAACTAATTTTGGTATATGAAAGGATGGAATGCACTTCAGAACATACTAAATTGGTTTTCAATCCTTGAAGGTATTCTCATGGGATTTCCTAATTATATTTTTGGATTCCATTTTGACTTAATCTACTTTTGCGCTTTTGCTAATTGGCAGATTGATATCCCAACTAAACTAGAATGGAAGTCCTTGCATAGACTCCCTTTCTCTTCTTGTTCCTTGGCACACCCCCTTTCTCCTATTTATTTTGGGAATTCATTAACTCCATCCAGTTGTAGCGGACCGCTCGGCAGCCGGCTCCTCAAAGAGAAACGTGTCTCCGGGACTACCCATGTTCTCACCGTGTCCCAATCTTATCCTCGCGTTTCACTAGCGTATCTTCTTCGTGAGTAATCTCTTTTCCAATCCATGGTTCCGCCTAGCACTATCGTATACCTCTCCCACCCCCGCGCTGGAAGGCCACACATGCGCCACCGATGCTAATGTGCGACCCTTCATTACCAGCAGCTGCCATTCTTGCAAGCTGGAGGAGAGCAACACAATGGCTACCACCGCAGCGGCATGGGAGGGCTGGTGTTCTGGCAAGGGGAGGCCGTCAAGGCATCATGTAGAAACACCGAGTGTCGCGACAAGGTTGTTTTCAAAAGTGGTGACCGACAGTGGTGCACGCTACTACAACACCCAATGTTGCGAGCCTGTAACAACAGACTTGCTGGAGGCCGCTCGCCGATGGGAGCAGTGGAGACTCCCGGATGCTGCGAGGTCATTCACTGGAAGCATACGATGCTAAGAGGTGAGTGCTCGGTACGAAGAGAGAGCGTTGATGATGTGAAGACATAATTACACACGATGGTCGCCGGCAAGTTGGATGCATCAACGCCAGCTGCTGCATCGAGGGAAGTTGCAGTAGGGGTGGACGACGACGAGATGGATGCAGCAACGCCTGCTGCTGTGATGAGGGGGTCGCAGGAACGGTGACCGGCGTCAATCTGAATGTAGAAACGCCGGCGACGATGGTGTAACGACGGACCAGGTGCTATGATGCAATATAGCTGGGGCGGTGCTACAACACCGGACTAGGTGCTACGATGCTATACTGGTGCGGCGATGTTGCGATGGAGCATGGAAGCATTGTTGTGAGCCACTGTTGTTGAAAAGACGTGGGTGTCGCCTAGAGGGAGGGAGGGGTGAATAGATGCTTTAAAATAATTACGGTTTAGGCCTGAACAAATGCGGATTAAAACTAACGTTTAATTTGTCAAGCACAAAACCTAAAACAACTAGGCTCACCTATGTGCACCAACAACTTATGCTAAGCAAGATAAACAATTAAGTGATAGCAAGATATATGACAAGAAACAATATGGCTATCACAAAGTAAAGTGCATAAGTAAAGGCTTCAGGTAAGAGATAACCGAGGCACGCGGAGACGACGATGTATCCCGAAGTTCACACCCTTGCGAATGCTAATCTCCGTTTGGAGCGGTGTGGAGGCACAATGCTCCCCAAGATGCCACTAAGGCCACCGTAATCTCCTCACACCTTCGCACAATGCAAGATGCCGTAATTCCACTAAGGGACCCTTGAGGGCGGTCACCGAACCCATACAAACAAGGTTGGGGCAATCTCCACAACTTAATTACAAGCTCCCAACAACACCACGAAGCTTCACCACAATGACATATGGCTTCGAGGTGATCACAATTCTCGGGGCAATCCCCACAACTTAATTGGAGACCCCGACGCTTGCCTGAAGCTTTACACCACAATGATTGAGCTCTGAGGCACCACCAAGCTTCTAGGGGTACCAAGTACCCAAGGGTAATAAGCTTCTCAACTTCTCACTTCCACATATCACCGTGGAGAACTCAAACCGATGCAACTAATGCAATGGCAAGAACACATGAAGTGGTCAAGTCCCTCACACTCAAATCCCTCCACAACAACAAAAGCTGTGGAGAAATATGAGAGGAAGAACAAGGAGCTCACAAAGAACTCCAAGATCAAGATCCAAGGGGTTCCCCTCACATAGAGGAGAAAGTGATTGGTGGAGATGTGGATCTACATCTCCTCTCTCTTTTACCTCAAGAACTAGCAAGAATCATTGGAGGGATTGAGAGTTAGCAAGCTCTAAGAAGGTCAACAATGGGGGAAGAACACGAGCTCAACGGATAGATAAGGTCCAATGGGGAAGAAGATCTCCTTTATATAGTGGGGGAAAGAATCCAACCGTTACCCCCACTCACAGCCCGACCGAAGCGGTACTACCGCTGCTTGGAGCGGTACTACCGCTGCCAGAACGTCCGAGGGAGCGGTACTACCGTCCGGGAGGGGTAGTAAAAAACTACTATCGCTAGCACCAGGAGCGGTGCTACCGCTGGGTACTGAACTGCCATAACTTTTGCATACGAACAGCGAATCAAGGAAACTCAAGCTTGTTGAATTCATGACGACAAGAGCTATCCAACTTCGAAAAATAAAGTTTTCTTCTTATATCCGCAATACCAAGAGTGCATCTTTAATTTATTGCTTCTTCTTCATTTGCGTGCAGGAAATAGACCCTTGTGGTCACGTTGATCGTGCCCCGGCGTGGTCAATAACTTCTCGGAGTTGGTTCAGCGATTGCTAAGGCGCAACGTCTTTGCACTTTCATAATCGGGTCGTGTTGGGGATATTACCTACGGTATGACCCCCCCCCTATTGGGACGGGTCAGGTAAAACGACGACTCTACATTAACGCTCAAGATAAGCCTTGGCCCAGGGTCTGAGATGCGCCAGGAGACCTTGATAAAGGGCTGCCAGGGCCCGTGAGCTGAATGTCGGTTCAAGATTAAGAGAAGATAAGTCGCCAAGGAGGTTTCCTAACTTGGGAGACACGACGATTTAGAGATATGGAAAGCCATGGTTTGTAACGTGGCTAGGAATTTGTAAGCCCTAGGGCCTTGATACGTCTCCATCGTATCTACTTTTCCAAACTCTTTTGCCCTTGTTTTGGACTCTAATTTGCATGATTTGAATGGAACTAACCCGGACTGACGCTGCTTTCAGCAGAATTGCCATGGTGTTGTTTTTGCCCAGAAATAGAAGTTCTCGGAATGACCTGGAAATTTACGAGGATTTTTTGTGGAATATATAAAACATTACCAGCGCAAGAATCACCTGGAGACACGAAGCCAGGAGCCCACAAGCCCAGGAGGCCCGCCCCCCCGGCCTGGCCTGCCAGGATTGTGAGGCCCTCGTGGCTCCGCAACCTTCAATTCCAGCTCTATATATTCTCTCTCGCCTGGAAAAAATTAAAAGAGAAGAGTTCATCGCATTTTATGATACAGAGCCGCCGCCACCACCCGTTCTTCCTCTGGAGGGCAGATCTGGAGTCCGTTCTGGGCTCTGGAGAGGGGAAATCAACGCCGTCGTCATCACCAACCATCCTTCATCGCCAATTCCATGATGCTCTTCATCGTTCGTGAGTAATCTCATCATAGGCTTGCTGGACGGTGACGGGTTGGATGAGATCTGTCATGTAATCGAGTTAGTTTTGATGGGGTTTGATCCCTAGTATCCACTATGTTCTGAGATTGATGTTGCTACTACTTTGCTATGCTTAATGCTTGTCACTAGGGCCCGAGTGCCATGATTTCAGATCTGAACCTATTATGTTTTCATCAATATATGTGTGTTCTTGATCCTATCTTGCAAGTTGTAGTCACCTACTATATGTTATGACCCGTCAACCCCGGAGTGACAATAACCGAAACCACTCCCGGTGATGACCATAGTATGAGGAGTTCATGTATTCACTATGTGCTAATGCTTTGTTCCGGTTCTCTATTAAAAGGAGACCTTAATATCCCTTAGTTTTCATTAGGACCCCGCTGCTACGGGAGGGATGGACAATAGATGTCATGCAAGTTCTTTTCCATAAGCACGCATGACTAAATACGGAATACATGCCTACATTACATTGACGAACTAGAGCTAGTTACATATCTCCCCATGTTATAACTGTTACATGACGAATGTCATCCGACATAATTATCCATCACCGATCCAATGCCTACGAGTCTTTTCCTACTGGTCCTTGCTATGTTACTTTACCGCTACTGTTGTCAGTACTACTATTGTTACCGCTGCAACCGTTACTATCACCCTACTTTGCTACTGAAACTTTGCTGGAGATACTAAGTCTTTCAGGTGTGGTTGAATTGACAACTCAACTGCTAATACTCGAGAATATTCTTTGGCTTCCCCTTGTGTCGAATCAACAAATTTGGGTTGAATACTCTACCCTCGAAAACTGTTGCGATCTCCTATACTAGTGGGTTATCAAGACTATTTTCTCGCGCCGTTGCCGGGGAGGCATAGCTCTATTCTCCGAGTCACTTGGGATTTATGTCTGTTGATCATTATGAGGAATCCGAGAGATCCAAAAACTAAAGTCTTGCCCTAAACTACGAGGACAGGTAAGGAACTACCATCTAGCTCTGCACTTGATTCACCTTCAGTTATGAGTAAATTTGCGACACCACCACCTATTTGAAATTCTGATGTGTTGCTTGTTCTTGATGATGCTACTTCTTCTATCCATGATGCCTATGATGATGCTTTGCTTGATACTACTTTGCCACTGGGTGCATTTCTTGATGCACAAATTTCACGTGTTAGAACTAGCTCTCCTAGATATGAATTGCCTAATATACCTGAGGGTTATGTTATGGAGGGAGAGGTAGCTGAAGACTTTCTTGCTTGTAAAGATAGCTATGATCTTGAGAATTTATTGCGCAAGTGGAAAGAAAAATCTGTGAATGCTAGAATGAAATACGATCCTAAGTTTGCTACTTCACCCATCTTTATCACTGATAAGGATTATGAATTCTCTATCGATCCTGAGTTAATCACTTTGGTAGAATCTGATCCTTTTCACGGTTATGAGTGTGAAACGGTTGTAGCACATCTTACTAAGCTGAATGATATAGCCACCCTATTCACAAGTGAGGAAAAAATTCGCCATTACTATATCCTTAAGTTGTTTCCTTTCTCACTAAAGGGTGATGCTAAGACTTGGTTTACTTCTCTTGCTCCTGGTTGTGTGCGTAGTCCACAGGATATGATAATACTACTTCTCTGAGAAATATTTTCCTGCCCATAAGAAACAAGCTGCCTTGCAGGATATATATAACTTTGTGCAAGTTGAAGAAGAGAGTCTCCCACAAGCTTGGGGGAGGCTTGTCGAGTTACTAAATGCTTTGCCTGATTACCCTCTTGAGAAAATTGAAATACTTGATATCTTTTATAATGGACTAACCGATGCTTCTAGGGACCACCTAGATAGTTGTGCTGGTTGTGTTTTCAGCGAAAGAACTGTGGAACAAGCTGAAGTTCTATTGAATAATATCTTGAGCAATGATAATGCTTGGACCATTCCCAAACCACCTCCGAAGCCAACTCCAAAGAAAAGAGGTATTCTATTCCTCAGTCCTGAAGATATGCAAGAAGCCAAGAAATCTATGCAAGAGGAAGGTATTAAATCTGAAGATGTAAAGAATCTACCACCTATTGAAGAAAACATGGTCTTGATAATCCGACACAGGTAGTAGAGGTAAATTCTCTTCGTAGATTCAATGAGAGTGATATTCCTTATGATAAACCTGCTAGCTTATGCTTAGATGAATTTGAAAACTTCATTGCCAAACAACAAAGTTTCAATGATTATTATAGCAGACAATTGGAACAGAATGCTCGTATGATTAGTCATATAAGTGCTTGTGTGGATAGAAATGTCAATGATCTTAAGCTTTTGAGTAAACATGCCTCTATGGTCACTACTCAAGTAGAACAAGTACTTAAGGCTCAAAATGACTTGCTCAATGAGTTGAATGACAATTATGTTAGAGTTGTCACTAGAGGTGGTAGAATGACTGAGGAACCTTTGTATCCCGAGGGTCATCCTAAGAGAATTGAACAAGATTCTCAAGGAGTTAGCACTGATGCACCTAGTCATCCTGGTTATAGGAAGAAAAAGAAAGATGATAGGAACTTGCATGCTAACAAACCAGCTGCTGTTACACCCAAGAGTCCAAATGATGTCTCTGTTTCTGATGCCGAAACACAATGTGGTGATGAACATGACCCTAGTCATAATATTGATAGTGGTGTTCATGATGATGCTCAACCTAGCAATGATAAGGATGTGGAGATTGAACCTGTTGTTGATCTTGATATCCCACAACCTAAGAACAAGAGATACGATAAGAATGACTTTATTGTTAGGAAGCATGGTAAAGAAAGAGAACCATGTGTTCAGAAACCCATGCCCTTTCCTCCCAAACCATCTAAAAAAAAGGATGATGAGGATTTTGAGCGCTTTGCTGAAATGATTAGACATGTCTTTCTGCAAATACGTTTGACAGATATGCTCAAAATGTCTCCTTATGCTAAGTACATGAAAGATATTGTGACTAATAAAAGGAAGATACTTGAGGTTGAGATTTCCACCAGGCTTGCTAATTACACATTCAAGGGTGGAACTTCTAAGAAACTAGGTGATCCCGGAGTGCCCACTATACCTTGCTCCATTAAAGGAAATTATGTTAGAACTGCTTTATGCAGTCTTGGAGCCGGTGTTAGTGTTATGCCTCTCTCTTTATATCATAGACTTGAATTGGATAAGTTGACACCCATCGAAATGTCTTTGCAAATGGCTAACAAATCAAGTGCTTTTCCTATCGGCATTTGCGAGGATGTGCCTGTTGTGGTTGCTAACGTTACTATCTTAACGGACTTTGTTATTTTGGATATTCCCGAGGATGATGCCATGACGGTCATCCTTGGAAGACCCTTTTTAAACACTGCAGGGGCTGTTATTGATTGCAACAAGGGCAATGTCACTTTCCATGTTAATGGTAATGAGAACACGGTGCACTTTCCAAAGAAACAATATCGAGTACATTGCATCAATGCTATTGAAAAATCTTCGTCAATTCTTATTGGAAGCTTTGAATGCCCTATACCTACTGTCAAGATGAAGTATGATTTACTTGTTGGGGATATGCATATCCCCGTTGAGGTAACCTAGTGATTATTCGAAAATTCTCCGGTTTTATGCGATTCGGAAAAAGTTTGTCAAGGAGACTTGATCAACCTCATTGACGGATTTCTTTTGATGACCATGAGATGGATGAATCTAGGAGTCACAACCCTCTGTTCCCAACTTTTACTTTCTGTTGCTTAGAAGAAAAATGATAAATTTAGCTTTATTTTCCTATTCTCTCCTTTTTCCGTCCCTTAGAAAGGTGTCCCAAAAATAAAAGTTCTTCAAATGCCCTGAAATTCAAGTATGATTTTTCTGGATTTTTTGAAAATTTCTGAGATAGAAAGCTAGTCAGGGGGATGCACGAGTGGGCCACAAGCCCAGGAGGCCCGGCCACCCCCCCCCCCTGGTCGGGCCTGGCAGGCTTGTGGGTCCCACGTGGCCCCCCTCCACTTATTCCAGCTCCCATCTCCTTCTTCTCTCTCCAGAAAAAATCATTCCACAGCTCAAACCCGTGTTCTTGCTCCTCTTGCTGCATTTTTCGATCTCCTTGTGCAAAGCCCCATTCATCAAAGTGTTTTGGGGAATTGTTCCTTGGTATGTGACTCCTCCATTGGTCCAATTAGTTTTTGCTCTAGTGCTTTATTCATTGCGTATTTTTGCTGCCTTGGTGACCCTGTTCTTGAGCTTTGCATGTTAATTTTAGTTGGTCCCAAGTAGTTTTGATGCATGATATGACCTCTAGGCACTTGTAGGAGTAGTTGCTATGAGTTTTATTGAGCCTCGTTCACTTTTCTTTTGAGTCGCTAAAAAATTCAGAAATTTTCACAGAAAGAAAAAGGAAAAGATGAGGAGGTTCCTAAGAGGATCTTCAAGCCATGACCCCAAGGAAGATGAAAATGAGAAGAAGAAACCCAAGTATCTGGTCCCCTGAGTTGCAGAAGTTTGAGCGTGCGAGTGGCCAAGCGATGTGTTCTTACGTGCCGCCGGTCTTTATGAGGATTTTTATTACTTGGTGGAGAACGCAGGCCTTACCGCATTTGTTGAAGATAAGTGTCCACAATACCTCCTCCTCACTAATATTTTCGTGCAAAGCTTTAATTTCTATCCAAGGAAGAGTCCTCCTATGGTTGAGTTCAAGATATATGATATCCCCCAGCGCATGTCACTTCAGGATTTTTCCAATGTTTGCAATTTACCTTATGTTGGGGACATTCATGAACCTCGTCCACGGGATTTGGAGGCTTTGATTGATACTATTGCTGTAGGAGAGGAGAGAGGAGTGTCTTGCTCTAGAGTTTCTAGTGTATATTTTCCCGTGCTTCGGTATCTCTCATTATTTGTGGGAAAATGTTTGATTGGCCGTGGGAAAGCTGGGGCCCTTAGCTCCCCAGATATCGCGGTTTTGCGCGAAGCTCTTTATAAAGATAAAACTTATAGCTTGGGCGCTATAGTGGCTCAACGGTCGAACACGAATCGTACTAAAGGCGCTATTTATGGAGGTATCTATGCTACCCGTCTTGCTAAACATTTTGAGATACCTATTAGACTGTACGAGGAAGAAGAGATGCTTCTTCCTGAGAGATATTTAGATTATGATAGCATGGTTCGCCATGACTTTCTTGATAAAGATATAAATAAGAGGATGATTTATAACTTGGTATTTAGCCAGGGTACTCGTGAGACTATTACATTGCCTGCCCCTTCTTTGTTCAATCTTCATCTAGGCAGGTACATTATTATGCCCTCGGACATCTACGCATATTGGGGCATAGTGCCACCACAGGCGCCCATCCCCGAGCCACCAGTCGAGTACCAGACGCCAGTTTATCAGTGGGAGCCAGAGGAGCTCACCCAACAGTGGCACCCTCAGTACACTCCGGAGTACCCCGGAGACGGTTACTTCCCTCCTTGGGAGTAGACCAACTTAGGCCAAAAGCCTAAGCTTGGGGGAGTACGTGTTTCTCACCGACTTTATATTCATGCTCACACTTTCACTTTGTTAGTCTGTGTTCACACCTTACCATTGTATCATCCATGTTAGTTTATTTCTTTTTATCGCTTTCTTCTCATGTGTTTGTTTAAATTGAGAAAAACAAAAAAAAGTTGAAGTTTACTTTCCTGCCTGCTTAGTGGTAATTAGAGAGAAAACCCAAAAAGATTTCCCGTTGTTCTTTTGCTTGTTGGGAGCTTTCCCGTGTAAATAGTTTTGTTTTTTTTCTTTGGGTCAAGGTAGAAGACCATGGTTAAAATGTTTAGTGGCTCTCACATGCATATCTGTTTATCCGTCAAAGAGCCATATTACTTTGTCTTCTCCTTTGAGTTTGCTTGCAGATTCTAGCTTAGTCCAATGCACGAACACTCTCATTATGATTCACATCATTCGGTCGTGCAAGTGAAAGGCAATAATGATGATATATGATGAAGTGACTGAGCCTGGAAAAGCTGGTATGAACTCGACTATTTTGTTTTTGTAAATATGACTAGCCCATCATTCCTAATTCAGCTTTGTTATGAGAGAAACATGCTTGCAATGACAACTTAGAGATCATAGTTTCTGATGCCATGCTTAATTAGCTAGGAGCTTCTAATGGTTTGTCTTGGATGCCAACATGAATTCAAGATGATTATGATGTAGTATAATAGAATGGTATCCTCCTTTGAATGATTCAAGTAGCTTGACTTGGCACATGTTCACACATGTAGTTGAAACAAAATCAACATAGCATCTATGATATTCATGTTTACGATGATTTATATCCTACTCATGCTTGCACTCTTGGTTAATTTCAATGCATATTGATGACTGTTGTCGCTCTCTTGTTGGTCGCTTCCCAGTCTTTTGCTAGCCTTCACTTGTACTAAGTGGGAATACTGCTTGTGCATCCACTTCCATAAACCCAAAGTTGTTCCATATGAGTCCACCATACCTACCTATATACGGTATCTACCTGCCGTTCCAAGTAAATTTGCATGTGCGACTCTCTAAACCTTCGAGTAATAATCTGTTTTGTATGCCCGAGCCGCTCATGTGGTGACAAGGGGCGGTCAGTATCTTCCATGCTAGGCGTGTTATCCTCGATACGTGTTTATTCACTATCACTCATGAGAAAGGGGCCGGTAATTGGAATGCCCAGTTCCATGCTCAAATCGAAAAGATAATTGCAAACAAAACTCCCCCTGGATTTTTGTTGGTATGGACGGCACCCGAGGATTCGGCTAGTCGTGGAGTGTGATTGATCGGTGGTGGGGGAGTCAAAACTTTACTTTTCTGTTTGGGAACCGCCTATAGTATGTGTAGCATGGAAGATGGTGAAAACTCTTGGTCATCGCGTTGACAATGAGAGCATACCACTCAAAATTATTTATCTCTGTTTTAAAAGCTTGAGCTCTGGCACCTGTGCAAATCAATGCTTCCCTCTGCGAAGGGCCTATCTATTTACGTTTCTGTTGAGTCATCCTCTCCTTATCAAAATGCACCAATTAGAGAGCACCTCTGTCATTTTTATGCTTTGCTATTAATTGATATTGAGTACGACTGTGACTGGATCTTCTTTTCCATGAATTACAATGTTCAGTCAGCCCTTGGTCTTTGAAGGTGCTTTGCATTTATGTTTTGTGGTCTCAGAAAGGGCTAGCGAGATACCATCTGTTCATATTGTTTCATGATTGTTTCGATTAAAGTGTTGACGTTTGAAACTTATTATTATTGCTCGCTAGTTGATTATGCCATTGATATGAGTACACCATGAGACCTAAATGTCATTGCTTATGTGGTTAGCTTATGATCTTGCTAAAAATCTGAATATGAGTTAGACATAATTACAACAACAAGATCAAAAAGAGTTCGTAAAAGTTTTTCTTTTGTCTCTTTCAGTTTGTCAACTGAATTGCTTGAGGACAAGCAAGGCTTTAAGCTTGGGGAGTTGATACGTCTCCATCGTATCTACTTTTCCATACTATTTTGCCCTTGTTTTGGACTCTAATTTGCATAATTTGAATGGAACTAACCCGGACTGACGCTGTTTTCAGCAGAATTGCCATGGTGTTGTTTTTGTGCAGAAATAAAAGTTCTCGGAATGACCTGGAAATTTACGAGGATTTTTTGTGGAATATATTAAAAATACTCGCGCAAAAATCACCTGGAGACACGGACCCAGGAGCCCACAAGCCCAAGAGGCCCGCCGCCCACCCTTGGCCGGGCCTGACAGGCTTGTGAGGCCCTCGTGGCTCCGCATCCTCCAATTCCAGCTCTATATATTCTCTCTCGCCCAGAAAAAATAAAAGAGAAGAGTTCATCGCGTTTTACAATACAGACCACCACCTGTTCTTCCTCTGGAGGGCAGATCTGGAGTTCGTTGTGGGCTCCGGAGAGGGGAAATCAACACCGTCGTCATCACCAACCATCCTTCATCGCCAATTCCATGATGCTCTTCATCGCTCGTGAGTAATCTCATTGTAGGCTTGCTGGACAGTGATGGGTTGGATATGATCTATCATGTAATTGAGTTAGTTTTGATGGGGTTTGATCCCTAGTATCCATTATGTTCGGAGATTGATGTTGCTACTACTTTGCTATGCTTAATGCTTGTCACTAGGGCCCGAGTGTCATGATTTTAGATCTGAACCTATTATGTTTTCATCAATATATGTGTGTTCTTGATCCTATCTTGCAAGTTGTAGTCACCTACTATGTGTTATGACCCGGCAACCCCGGAGTGACAATAACCAAAACCACTCCCGGAGATGACCATAGTATGAGGAGTTCATGTATTCACTATGTGATAATGCTTTGTTCCGGTTCTCTATTAAAAGGAGACCTTAATATCCCTTAGTTTCCATTAGGACCCCGCTGCTACGGGAGGGATGGACAATAGATGTCATGCAAGTTCTTTTCCATAAGCACGTATGACTAAATACGGAATACATGCCTACATTACATTGACGAACTGGAGCTAGTTACATATCTCCCCATGTTATAACTGTTACATGACGAATGTCATCCAACATAATTATCCATCACCGATCCAATGCCTACGAGTCTTCTACTACTGGTCCTTGCTACGTTTCTTTACCGCTACTGTTGTCAGTACTGCTACTGTTACCGCTGCTACCGTTACTATCACCCTACTTTGCTAGTGAAACTTTGCTGCAGATACTAAGTCTTTCAGGTGTGGTTGAATTGACAACTCAACTGCTAATACTCGAGAATATTCTTTGGCTTCCCCTTGTGTCGAATCAACAAATTTGGGTTGAATACTCTACCCTCGAAAACTGTTGCGATCCCCTATATATTTGGGTTATCAGGCCTCGACCTGTATATAAAGGCGAGTCTCTAGGGCAGAAAGATTAAGTTAGAATCCATCGAGAGCTAGGTCAGGCGAGTTACGCCCTCCTTGTAATCGAATCCACCATCAATATACACAAAGCAGGATGTAGGCTTTCACCTCCACCGGAGGGGCCGAACCTGGGTAAACCTGAGTCTCGCTTCCGCTCACCCTCTTTGAGTCGCCACCTAGGTGCGATGGCTCCATCACTAAGTCCTTTCACGAGGACATCTGTCGTGACAAAACCACGACAGTTGGCACCCACCGTGGGGCTTGTGCATGGTGGATTTGAGTTCTCAAAGGGAGCCCTTCCAGGGTTAGGAAACTACGCGGTCGGTATCATGACGAAGAGTCGTCGCGTGAGGTACTACATCGATAACTCTCAGTTTGAGCGTGGGGCCGATTCAATCGAATCTGGATATAGGGTCCCCTTCGACAAGATTCACGTCTTCATTGGCAAGATTGGGGCTCCCGTGACTAAGCCGGACACCTTCACCGACATCGTCGAGCCTGCCCGGTGCGCCCATCCCGCCAAACATCAGGTCAGGAAACACCATGCTTTCGTTGGTTTTACACAAGGAACCGACCTACCGAACGAGCTAGTGATCCAGGAGACCACCCCTGTCAACTCGGACGACGAGTCGTCCATAGGCGACACAGATTCAATCTACCCCCTCGACGAGGGACATCTCGGGGGGTTGCCCGAAGCAGTAATCTCCGAGGATGTTGAAGCTCCCCACCGTCAAGTTGCCATCTACATGGCGGGAGCAGCGCCACCTCAGCCAAACGCGGCTAGTAACAACGAAACCAGCGGATCGGGGAAGACTCCGGCTCAAGCCATGGTGGATCTGGTAGCGAAGATGGCCAAACTCATGGCAATCACTGTGACGACGGAGAATCAGGAAGAGGTCAACTCTGAGTTAACAAAACTAAGGGAAGAGATGGCCAAAATCCAGCGCGACATAGAAGGAGAAGCCGGCAGGATGGCAACACAGTGGGCCTAGATCACCGCGGAGACAGAACGGCTGAATGCTGTGGGATGGCGGCTCAAACGACAACAACGCGCCTCCGATGCGATTCACCAGAGAAGGCATCACAACCGTCTACCTGCCGATTTAAACCCAACTCGGCTCTTTGAAAGTCCACATACCCCTGGGATGGAGCCCAACCAGCCATGGCAAGTCGCCCCGCGGGGTGATCCGGCTCAGCCGCCGCCCAACCCACAGGCGCCTCAGCCGGTGGCAGCTCATGCGCCCGTTTCCAGATGCCACGGGGTCACTTCTCAAACCCCGTTGAGAACGTGCTGGCAGCAACCCGCAACCTCGATTCTCTCCCCATTTACGGAAACTCTCCGGCCGAGGTAGTGGCAAGGAACGCCATTGAGATGCTGAAAACAACGGTAGTGCAACAAGCGCAGTACTCATATAGCCGCGAGCGGCTACACTCCACGCCCCAGGCGGCTCACACCAGGAGTCGTCATGATGACCCGCCCGCAGTGTCCAGCGAACGATGACGGCTACCACAAATCAATCCGCCCGGAATACCCGACACACGGGCTCAAGAGCTCGTAGATGTGGCGCGAGCTGCCCGCCAGATGGAAACGGCAGCCGCGGCGGGTCAAGGTTATCCGGCTTATATGTCGCCTCTCCCCGCGCAGGCCAAGTCAGGTGGCAGGAATATTGAGATACCTTGTCTATCACCCACCCTCCGCAACGAGCGTATGCCAAAGGATTTCAAAGGTCCACGTAAAGTTCCCAATTACATACCGGATCTAGAGACAGGGGCATGGATTGAAAGCTATGAGCTTGCCATGGATATGCTCGATGTGAACGAGGCAGTGTGCGCCAAGTATTTCACAATGATGGTTGAGGGTACAACACACACTTGGCTGAAGAACCTGCCGCCCAACTCCATCAGCACCTGGGCCGAGTTTAAGGAACATTTCGTTAAGAATTTGAGAGGGACTTGCAAGCGCTCGATGACTATCGTCAACTTACACCACTGTGTCCAGCACCCAGATGAATTGGACCACCATTGGACGTGGCGAGTTGCAGAAGTGATCCACTCATCAGATGGCATTTCGGCAGCTCAGGCCGTGCTGATCTTGGAGAAAAATTGTCACTATGAGCCTTTGGTGTTGAAACTTGGGCGGCTCAAGCGTAAGGTGCAAGACATGGGGGAATTGATGGACACTTTAAGTAGGTATGCCGAATCAGATGATACCAAGGATCCCGGGGAGGATGACGACAAGGTCAGCACCGCCAGGAGGGGCGAGTGATCCAAAGGCCATCCTCAGTTCCAGGGGCGAGGGAACCACAACCCCGCGGGACAAGGGAAAAGGAGGCAGCAGGAAGGCGCCACCAATTTTGTTGCCAATACTAACGTTGGGAACGGGAACCGGCGTCAGAAGAAAAGGGGCTTCAGAGGGAAAAAGCCACGCAACTATCATGAGATGCTCAAGGGCCCCTGCCCGCAACACGCTATTGCGGAAGGTCCATCTACCCATTCTTGGGAAGATTGCTATGTGATGCAGGAGTTTCGTGCCGAAGCACTCAAAAACGGGCAAGGAGGCAACCATGGCGGACATCGGGATCAATTCGGTACGGGCGGCTCACACAAAAACTCGTTCGGTGGTTTTCCTAACCCGGGCTGCAGGGCGGGTCATAGGCTAATGATGCGCAGTATCAGGTCCAGAATAGACAACAATACAATGCGCAGGGTGTTTTCAGCAGCAGCCTCCGCATGACGGCTCCCAGCAGTAGAATAACAATGGCGGCTTCCAAAACAATCCTAAGAAATTAAACAGCAGGCAATATCATGTGTTCACCACCAGTACTTGCAAATGGGACGAAAAGGTGAGCACATGACCTTCAATGTTATTGAGCCGACGCTCCCCAGGTACCTCAACTGGTCTGAGCAACCCATTGTTTGGAGTAGGGAGGATCACCCGCCTCGGGTCGATAAGCCAGACGACTTAGCTTTGGTCCTGGCGCCCTAGGTAGGGGGCTATACCCTCTCCAAGGTCCTTATGGATGGAGGCAGCAGCATCAACAACTTGTACTTCGATACTTTCCGATGGATGAATTTCCCGGAAAGAGATTTTATGCCATCCTCCACGATATTCCACGGCATTGTCCCGGGTAAGTCGGCATACCCCGTCGGACGGATCAAGCTTAAGTGGCCTTTGGCACAGAGTCCAACTACATGAGCGAATCCCTCATGTTTAAGGTTGTAAAAAATCAAGATTCCTTACCATGCGCTTTTCGGTCAGCCAGCTTACGCTTGTTTCATGGCCCGCCCATGTTATGTATACCTTAAGCTCAAGATGCCGGGCCCTGAAGGAATTATCACAATCAATGGAGACTAGAAGATAGCCCAAGAATGCGAAGAGGGAGACGCGGCTTATGCTGAGTCGGCTTGCAGAGCTGAGGAATTCAAGTTCCATCAGGCTAATATTGACCCGACAGATATGACACCGCTCAAGAAGCCCACAATTGATTCAGAACTGCCCCTCAAGTTCAAGCCGACAGATGAAACGAAGTTAGTAGATTTCATGCCGGCGACTCCTCGAAGCAATTCACCATTGGGACAGGTTTGGATCCCAAATAGGAAAGCACGCTCATCGAATTCATCCGTGAGAATCAGGACATCTTTGCATGGAAACATTCTGACATGCCGGGTGTACGAGAGAATTCGCTGATCACCACCTTAACATTGACCCTAAGATGAAGCCGGTTCGACAGTATCTTCACCGGTTTAACGAAGAAAGGCGTAAAGCGATTGGGGAGGAAGTTGCCCGGCTCTTGGCTGCTGGATTCATTGTCGAGGTTTTTCACCCCAAATGGTTGGCCAATCCGGTTCTGGTACTCAATAAATACGGTACCTTCCGCATGTGCATTGATTATACAGACCTCAACATGGCCTGCCCAAAGATCCTTTCGCCCTCCCTCGTATTGATCAAATCATTGACTCTACGGCGGGTTGCGAGCGACTGTGTTTCCTCGATACTTACTCAGGATATTACCAGATCAAGATGGCTTTGGAGGATCAGGAGAAGACATCGCTCATAACTCCGTTTGGAGCCTTTCGGGCTCAAGAGCACGGGGGCGACTTATCAACATTTCATCCAGAATTGCATGCACAGTCAGATCGGATGCAATGTTCATGCCTATGTTGATGACATAGTGGTGAAATCCCAGAAGAAAGAGTCACTCTTGGAGGACCACAAGGAGACCTTTGACAATTTGCGCATGTATCAGATGAGGCTTAACCCGACGAAGTGTGTTTTCGGTGTTCCTGCAGGAAAATTATTGGGCTTCTTGGTGTCAGAACGAGGCATCGAGGCTATCTCGGACAAAATCAAAGCAATTACTTCGCTTGGCAAGCCGACCAATGTCAACCAAGTTCAGTGCATGGCGGGTCGTATTGGGGCTCTAAGCCGTTTCATAAGTCGCCTTGGGGAGAAGGCCATCCCACTTTATTAGTTGCTCAAGAAAACTGACCGTTTCGTCTCGACGAGCGAAGCCGATGAAGCTTTCGAGGCCTTGAAGAAATAACTGGGTGAGTTTCCTGTCTTAGCTGCTCCAATTGACAAAGAGCCTATGCTCCTGTACATTGCTGCCAACTCGAAAGCAGTAAGCGTAGCAGTGGTTGTCGAGCGCAAGGAAGAAGGGAAGGAATACCCGGTTCAAAGGTCGATCTACTTTGTTAGTGAAGCCCTAACCCTTTCCAAACTGCGTTACCCGCAGTGTTAGAAGTTGGTTTTTGGGATCTTCATGGTGAGTCGGAAATTAAAGCACTATTTTCAGGAGCATCCAATCACGGTAGTCAGTTCTACGCCGCTTGGTGATATTATACAAAACCGTGAAGCAACCGGCAGATTGCCAAGTGGGCTATTGAGCTTGGACCCCATCATGTGAAATATACCCCTCGCACGGCCATTAAGTCTCAGGCCTTAGTGGATTTCATCAACGATTGGACCAAGTTACAAATTCCACAGGACAGACCTAACCACACATATTGGACTATCCATTTTGGTGGGTCTAGGCAGCTGGAAGGCTCGGGGGCTCGCGTGGTATTGACCTCACCTCAGGGTGACAAGTTTTGCTATGTTCTCCGACTCATGTTCCCGTGTACCAACAATGCGATGGAATACGAGGCTTTGCTCGATGGGCTTAGAATCGCCAAAGAGATGAACCTCAGCTGAGTCGGATGCTTGGGCGACTCAGATCTGGTGGCACAACAAGTCTCTGGCACATGGGATTCCAGAGATCCTTTGATGGCGGCTTATAGGCGTGCCGTGTCAGACGTGGTGGGTCACTTTTATGGTTATCAGGTTGATCATATTGACCGTTGACTCAATGAGGCAGCTGATGCTCTTTCACGACTCGGCTCACAGTGTAAGCCGGTTCCCCCTAACGTCTTTTTGGATGTATTGCATAACCCGTCAGTAAAATTGCCTTCGGAAGAGGATTTAGTGGTACCTGACCCTGAGTCTCAACTTGTGGCGGATCTCCGTGCTACCCCGGATTGGGCAATCCATTACATGGTGTATCTAGCACGAGGCGAGTTACCTACTATTGAATTGCTGGCCTGCCAAATTATCCGTCGGTGCAAGTCCATGATCATACATAAAGGCGAGTTGCACAAGCGAAGCACTTCTGGAATCTTTCAAAGGTTTGTCTCATCTGAGGAAGGGTGTGCGATTCTCAACGAGATACACACAGGCGATTATGGTCATCATGCCGGGTCACGCTCTTTGGTGTCTAAAGCCTTTAGGCATGGATTTTACTGGTTGACAGCCCATGCAAATGCTGAGGATATAGTACACAGATGTGATGGATGCCAAAAATTTGGGCGTCAGATGCATGTGCCAGCTCAGGAATTGCGGATGATCCCAATTAGATGGGCTTTTGTGGTCTCGGGGATGGACATGGTTGGTCCTTCCAAGATGTCATCTAATAAAAAGACTCACTTGTTGGTGGCAGTTGACAAGTTTACCAAGTGGGTTGAAGCAGAGCCGGTCAGCAGTTGCGATGCAGACACGACCGTCAAGTTCCTCAAGAATTTGTTTTTCCGCTTCGAGTATCCTCATAGTATTATTACTGATAATGGTACTAATCTATCCAAAGGCGCCATGCAAGAGTTTTGCACGAAGGAGCACATTCGACTTGATGTTTCTACAGTTGCACCCCCCCCCCAATCTAACGGACAGGCGGAGAGGGCAAATCAAGAATTATTGCGGGGAATCAAGCCCCGACTTATGGTACCTCTGGAGCGTACTCCGGGATGTTGGGTTGAAGAGCTGCCTTCGGTTTTATGGAGCATCAGGACCACCCCTAATCGGTCTACTGGTTACACGCCCATTTTCTTGGTCTATGGAGCTGAGGCGGTGTTACCAAGTGACATCAGGCACGACTCGCCACGAGTCGCCGCTTATGTAGAGCAAGACAACGAGCTGACGTGTCAAGATTCGTTGGACCCCTTGGAGGAAGATCGCGACTTGGCAGCATCACAATCAGCGATTTATATCAATAGGACTTGCGACACTATCATAGCCGCCGAGTCAAAAGTCGAGTCTTTCAGGAGGGCGACTTAGTGCTTCGGTTGATTCAATATCATACTCGTATGCATAAGTTATCCCCTCCATGGGAAGGACCTTTTGTCATCAGCAAGACTCTTCACAATGGTCCTACTACCTGGTGGATCTCCGCCAGATAGGCTAATAACAGAGGTTGAGACAACCTGGCCATGGAACATTGCCCACTTGCGACCTTACTATACTTAGAGCTACTGGCTCCTTATCTATGTACATAATTTAGTCTTTGTAATCTCTTTTCATATATATAAAGCAATAAATCCGGCGCCCACGAACTTCGGGGTTTCTGCCATTTCAGCTTCTTGAAAGCATGAGTCTTTATTGTTTCATAAGTCGTCAAGCATGTACGCTATCAGCATCAAAGAGCATAAGTCGCCATGCTGCACTTATTTCAAAACTGGATGTTGGTATGCCAAAGAGGACCAAAGTTGCCACGTTGCACGGTTCAAAGATAGGCACCCTATATGGTTTTGAGAATTAAGCCGTCTTACTTGGGGGCTACTAGTTACCAAGTCATTTTGCAGTAAGAGCGTACACGCTTCTGTAATCCTATGTCTGGCTTTTCCCTAATCATAGGTCACTTGGGGGCTTCTGCTCATTGAGTTCAGCGTGAATACCCTCTTGGCTAGCGAAAAATTAACGCATTACAACGGTTATACTGGACTGTGTGTTTGACGACTCGCCCTATGGTCCCATGTACTCTTGGCGAGTCAATCCACTTCTTGGACCCTGAACTTGCCTTGGTTAAAACATGAAGGGTGCTAGCGGGAGCCGACACATGGAAAATAGACAAACCATTGGTTCACTGAACCTGCTTCACTGAAGCTTGACTCGCGCCTGATCAACTGGTCAAAACAACTCAGGCTGTTGCAAAAGCCTTCCTGGGGTAGCACTAGAGTGTTGCAAACTCGTCCTACCCTGTCGTAACTCATTGAGCTGACGAACTTTATGACTATCTTTGTGGCATAGCCCAAGGGTTTCATAAAAACTCCATTATAAACCGCCGCGACTCCTTGAGCCGGCTTATTGTTTTTCTTTGATAAACAAGGAAAGATGTTTTTCTTGTCAAACATGGCAAAGCATTGGGCAAGGCGATTCACATTAATAAAGGGTGAAATGTTAAGCGCCATCACAACGTACAATTATACTGTTGTTTTCAAAATCCTAGACTATTACATGTCTCAAAAGGCCGTACTAGGAGACATAACCCGGCCACAAGAGGATCAAAGTGTTCTCCACGGGTGATCTTCATATCAGTTTGATTCAAGCCGCCTCCAGGTTATCCTGCCTCGAGCTTTCACCATCTTCGATCTATAAGTCGCCCAATTTCCCATTGCAATTGGTCAAGGCGTGGAACTCGTCTTCGTCAGTCAAGATGGTGGAAAGATCGATGTCAAAGTCACAAGGATTCTTACGGCGCTGCGGACTCAGGACGGTGATTTCATACGAAGGAGGAGTAATCCGTTTGATGTGCTCATCATAAGCCACCTGATATTTGCCTAAATCCAGGTCGGCTGCTAGTTGAGTCGTCGTAAAGCGAGATTCTTTCACACAACGGTGGTAATCCTCTTCGGTGAAATCTGACCCGTCGTCTTTTAGCTCCGGAAAACCCCGAGTTACTTCTTCCGGCTTAAGTTCTGGAGCATAGGCCAAGCACCGGCTTAGGGCAGTTAGCGCTCCTTTGCGGGCGGCTGACGTCTTCAGCTCCTCTATCTGGGGTGGCAGTGTTGATAAACAGCCCAGCATATGCTTGATGAATTTTACGGGCTCCTTGTTGCCCATGACAGCCTTCATGGTCATCACACCACCTCTGTACAGCTGCTCCGTCAAAGTGTAGATCGCCTTCAGCTTCAAAATACAATCATTCTGCAGGGTGGCGGCTCGAGGACCTACAGATAAGAAACAGGATCATAAGTTGTTGCAAGGTCGTACAATACACTTTCAGAAGGAAGTAATTGATACTTACCAAACACAGTCTGGGTCATCTTGGAGATGTGATTTTTCAATCCGGAGAGCTCTTGTACGACGGCTTTCAGTTTTTCTTCGGATTGTTCCGCCCTTTTCAAAACGGCAGCTTGCTTAGCATGGGCCTTGTCTTCAAATTTTTTGTGCTCTGCCTTCATTTTTCCATGTCGGCTAGAGCAAGGCGAAGTTTCTCTTCAAACTTAGCTCGAGCGTCCTGCTGCTCTGCCAGGCTTTGTTTCAAGCCGGCCACAGTTGAGTCGGCTCGAGTCAATGATTCCTGCAACAAACATCGGGAAAGCAAGTTTGAGGACCATTGGAAGCAACATCCTTGCCACTTGGGGGTTCATGTATGATTCAATTTTTCTAAGGTAATACCTTGAAGCCAAACCCGGCTCATCTTTAAAAAGATGACTCGACCCTTGGGGACTACAGGCAGAAGCTCTTCTACAAATACAAATTACAAACCCGACTCATCTTTAAAAAGACGACTCGACCCTTGGGGGTTACATGCTGAAGCTCTTGTTCAAATACAAATTACAGACCCGGCTCATATTTAACAAGATGACCCGGCCCTTGGGGGCTACATGTTGAAGCTTTTCTTCAGGTTATAAACTAAAAGACCCGGCTCATCTTTAACAAGATGACCCGACCCTTGGGGGCTACCTGTTGAAGCTTTTTATTCCAAGTTATAAATTAAAGACCCGACTCATCTTTAGAAAGATGACCCGACCCTTGGGGACTACACGTTGAAAGATGGCACAAATGCACGATTCGTCATGGATGACTCGGCCTTTGGAGGGCTAATGGGAGGACATGTCAAGAAGGTTAAAAGATATCATACCTCATGTTTTATCCGCATCATGTTGGCCAAGCTCTTTTCCATCTCATGGCTCGTCTCCAGGCGGCTCACAAAACCAGAGTACAGTTCATCAAACTCCAATTTTTCATAATTGGGGAGCTTCATCTTGGTGATATCTTTTTCTGCAAATACTTGGGAATCCTTTGGTGCATGTTTAGTTAAAACTACGGTTGCAGGCTTAGAATAGCCGGTACAAGTGACGATGACTGAATCTGGGTCTTCAGGCGCCTTAGGAGGACTGGGCGGGTTGATATTTTCAGTTACTTCCTTTTGAGGGCTTGAAGGGTTGACCTGGATGTCAGGGAAATCATCAAAGATATCGTCATAAGTCTTAGATGGTTCTTCTTGAGCCTCTGGGATGGAGGTACTCATGCCAAACACTTCAGCCGTTTTAGGAACAGAAGACAGCTCGCCGATTTTTATCTTCTTTGCTTGAGCCCTAAGGAATGATGGTACCAATGTTAAAACAGACACATTGACACCCAAAGAAATATGTTAAATGAAGGAACTTACCCCTGAGGACGGATCAATGGGGAAGAGTTGATGCGGCTGATTCGCGAGATGACGTAGGTGAAACCTGTTGGGTGAAGGATTCAAAAATTAGGTAAATCACGAGAACAGTTTACACATGAAGAAAGATGTTTATAGCAACGTACCTCGCTTTGACGTTTGCAACCGGTTGTTTTCTCGGGCAAGCCGGACAAGAGGTCCCGAGAGTTTCTTCGAGTATGACGCTTGGGCGTAAAACTCGCCTTCTTCAAAAGGAAATTGGGATCCAGATAAGCATCCAGGTGAGACAGGGGAACTTTCCTACAGATTTGCGTGGCCGGGTTGGGACAAGAAGAGTTTGAGTAGGAAGAAATGGAAATTACCTCAACATCTTCATCTTGGCTCTCCAAGTCATCATCCTATAAACATAGGTAGTAAAGCACGAGTACAAGTCAAATTACAGCAATAAAAACAACACAGCATTACCTCTGATTGTTCGTCGGTGGCCCGAGACTCGCCCACAATAGATGACTCCTTTGCAGTCGCCTTGCCTTTGTTTTTCTTCTTCTTCGGGGCGGGTTTGGTCGTTTTCTTGACGACTGTCTTGGGTCTTGTTGGGGAACGTTGCATGGGAAACAAAAAAAATTCCTATGTGCACGAAGTCCTATCGTTGTGATGTTCATCTATGAGAGGGAGATTGGATCTACATACCCTTGTAGATCGCTAAGCGGGAAGCATTAAGAAACGCAGTTGATGTAGTGGTACAATTTCGTGATTCAAATCAGCGTCGTCCCACGATCCATCGCCGAATGGACGACACCTCCGCGTTGAGCACACACACGACTTCTTGATCCAGCAAGAGAGACGAGGAAGTAGATGAGTTCTTCGGCAGTGTGACGGCGCGCCGGTGATGGTGATGATCTATTCCTGTAGGGCTCCGCCCGAGCTCCGCAGAAATCTAATCTAGAGGAAGAACTACATGGTATAGGTTTGAGTTGCACGTGGCAAAGTTGTGTCTCAGAAGCCCTAACAACCACCAATATATATAGGAGGAGGGGAGGGGCTAGCCTTGGGGCTCAAGGGAGCCCCAAGTGCACCGGCAGAGAGGAGGAGGTGGACTCCCACCCCAATTTGGTTTGGGGGGAGGAGTCCACTCCTTCCTTCCCACCTCCCTCTTTCCTTTTTTTTCTTTCCTTTCGTTTTTTCTTCTTGTGGTGCCCTAGCCCACTTGGGCTGGCCTCACCAGGCCACTAAGGGCTGGTGCACCACCCTAGTTCTATTGGGCTCACTCCCGGGTGGGTGGGCCCCTCCCGGTGAATACCCGGAACCCATTAGTCACTCCGAGTACACTCCCGATAATGCCCGAAATCTTTCCGGTGACCAAATAAAACCATCCTATATATCAATCTTCATTTCCGGACCATTCTGGAAACCCTCGTGACGTCCGTGATCTCATCCGGGACTCCGAACAACCTTCGGTCACCAACACATATAACTCAACTATACTAAAACATCATCAAACCTTAAGTGTGCAGACTCTGAGGGTTCGAGAACTATGCAGACATGAACCGAGACACTCCTCGGTCAATATCCAATAGCGGGACCTGGATGTCCATATTGGATCCTACATATTCTACGAAGATCTTATCGGTTGAACCTCCATGCCAAGGATTCATATAATCCCGTATAACATTCCCTTTGTCCTTGGTATGTTACTTTCCCGAGATTTGATCGTCGGTAACTCTATACCTATTTCAATCTCTTTACCGGCAAGTCTCTTTACTCGTTCTGTAATACAAGATCCTGTGACTCACACTTGAGCACATTTCTTGCAAGGCTTATATGTGATGTTGTATTACCGAGTGAGCCCCGAGATACCTCTCCGTCACACGGAGTGACAAATCCCAGTCTTGATCCATGCTAACTCAACGGACACCGTCGGAGATACCTTTCGAGCACCTTTATAGTCACCCGATAACATTGTGACGTTTGATACACACAAGGTATTCCTCTGGTGTCAGTGAGTTACATGATCTCATGGTCATAGGAATGATTACTTGACACACAGAAAACAATAGCAACAAAATGACACGATCACATGCTACGTTCATAATTTGGGTCTTGTCCATCACATCATTCTCCTTATGATGTGATCCAGTTATCAAGTGACAATACTCGCATATGGCCAGAAAACCTTAACCACCCTTGATCAAGTGGCTAGTCAACTAGAGGGTTACTAGGGACATTGTTTTGTCTATGCATCCACACATGTATCTATGTTTCATTCAATACAATTATAGCATGGACAATAAATGGTTATCTTGAAACAGGAAATATAATAATAACTATTTTATCATTGCTCTAGGCATATTTACAATAGTATCCCACTTGCACTAGAGTCAATAATCTAGTATTCACATCGCTATGTGGTTTAAATTGGAATGAATCTAACACCCATACAATTCTGGTGTTGATCATGCTTCGCCCGTGGAAGAGGTTTAGTCAGCGGATCTACTACATTTAGATCCGTGTGTACTTTGCAAATATTTATGTCCTCTCCTTCGACGTAGTCGCGGATGAGGTTGAAGCGTCGTTTGATGTGTCTGGTCTTCTTGTGAAACCTTGGTTCCTTTGCTAAAGCAATGGCACCAGTGTTGTCACAGAACAGATTTATTGGATTTAGTGCGCTCGGCACAACTCCAAGATCCGTCATGAACTGCTTCATCTAGACACCCTCCTTAGCTGTCTCCGAGGAAGCCATGTACTCCGCTTCACATGTAGAATCTTCTACGACGCTTTGCTTGGAACTGCACCATGTTACCGCACCCACATTAAGGATAAATACGTATCCGGTTTGAGACTTAGAGTCATCCGGATCAGTGTCAAAGCTTGCATCGACGTAACCCTTTACGACGAGCTCTTCGTCACCTCCATAAACGAGAAACATTTCCTTAGTCCTTTGCAGGTACTTCAGAATATTCTTGACGACCGCCAAGTGATCCACTCCTCGATTACTTTGAAACGTGCCTGCCATACTTATGGCCACGCTGACGTCCGGTCTAGTGCACAACATAGCATACATGATAGACCCTATGGCTGAAGCATAGGGGACAATACTCATCTTTTTTCTATCTTCCGCAGTTACTGGACATCGAGTCTTACTCAACTTTATACCTTGTAATACTAGTAATAACCCCTTCTTGGACTGTTCCATTTTGAACTTATTCAAATCTTTATCAAGGTATGTGTTTTGTGAAAGTCCTATTAGGCGCCTCAATCTATCCCTATAGATCTTAATGCCTAGTATGTAAGCAGCTTCTCCTAGGTCCTTCATTGAAAAACATTTGTTCAAGTAATATTTTACGCTCTCTAAAAACTCCACATTGTTTCCAATCAGCAATATGCCATCCACATATATTATTAGAAACGCTACAGAGATCCAACTCACTTTCTTGTAAATACAAGATTCTCCAACAACTTGTATAAACCTAAATGCTTTGATCACGTCATCAAAGCGCTTATTCCAACTCCGAGATGCTTGCACCAGACCATAAATGGATCGCTGGAGCTTGCATACTTTGTTAGCATTCTTTGGATCGACAAAACCTTCGGGTTGCATCATATACAACTCTTCTTTAAAAAACCCGTTAAGGAACGCCGTTTTGACATCCATCTGCCAGATTTCATAAACGAAAAATGCAGCTATTGCTAACATGATTCAGACGGACTTAAGCATCGCTACCGGTGAGAATGTCTCATCATAGTCAACTCCTTGAACTTGTGAAAAACCCTTTGCCACAAGTCGAGCTTTATAAACGGTCACATTACTGTCCGCGTCCGTTTTCTTCTAAAAGATCCATTTGTTCTGAATAGCCTTGCGACCTTCAGGTAATACTTCCAAAGTCCACACTTTGTTTTCATACATAGATCATATCTCGGACTTCATGGCCTCCAGCCATTTGTTGGAATCCAACCCACCATTGCTTCTTCATAATTCGCAGGTTCATTGTGGTCTAACAACATGATTGATAAGACAGGATTACCGTACCACTCAGGAGCAGTATGTGATCTTGTCGACCTGCGAGGTCCGACAGTAACTTGATCCAAAACATCATGATCATCATCATCAGCTTCGTCCTCAAGCGGCGTCGCTTCGACAGAGGTTTCCCCCTGCCCTGCGCCACCATCTAGAGGGAGTAGAGGTTCTACAACCTCATCCGGTTCTATCTTCCTCCCAGTCAATTCTTTCGAGAGAAACTCCTTCTCAAGAAAAGCTCTATTCTTAGCAATAAACACTTTGATCCGGATATGAGATAGAAGGTGTACCCAACTGTCTCCTTTGGGTAACCTATGAAGATGCACTTTTCCGCTTTGGGTTCCAGTTTTTCAGGCTGAAGCTTTTTGACATAAACATCACATCCCCAAACTTTAAGAAATGACAACTTTGGCCTCTTGCCATACCATAGCTCATATGGTGTCGTCTCAACGGATTTTGATGGTGCCCTATTTAAAGTGAATGCAGTTGTCTCTAATGCATAACCCCTAAACGATAATGACAAATCGGTAAGAGACATCATAGATCACACCATATCTAACAAAGTATGATTACAACGTTTGGACACACCATTACGCTGTGGTCTACCAGGCGTTGTCAACTGTGAAACGATTCCACATTGTCTTAAGTGAGCACCAAACTCGAAACTCAGATATTCGCCCCCTCGATCAGAACGCAGGAACTTGATCTTCTTGTTACGATGGTTTTCGACTTCACTCTAAAATTGCTTGAATATCTCAAACGTTTCAGACTTGTGCTTCATCAAGTAGATATATCCATACCTACTCAAGTCATAAATGAAGGTGAGAAAATAACAATATCCGCCGCGCGCCTCCACACTCATTGGACCGCATACATCGGTATATATGATCTCCAGCAAGTCACTTGCACGCTCCATTGTTCCGGAGAACGGAGTCTTAGTCATCTTGCCCATGAGGCATAGTTCGCACGTGTCAAGAGATTCAAAATCAAGTGAATCCAAAAACCCATCGGTATGGAGTTTCTTCATGCGCTTTACATCAATATGACCTAAGCGGCAGTGCCACAAAAACGTGGCGCTATTATTGTTAATTCTACATCTTTTGGTCTCAATGTTTTGTATATGTGTGTCATCACAATCAAGATTCAATATGAACAAACTTCTCACATTGGGTGCATGACCATAAAAGATACTACTCATAAAAAAAGAACAACCATTATTATCTCACTTAAATGAGTAACCGTCTCGTAATAAACAAGATCCACATATAATGTTCATGCTTAACGCAGGCACTAAATAACAATTATTTAAGTTCATAACTAATCATGATGGTAACTGAAGTGAGACTGTGCCGACGGTGATTGCATCAACCTTGGAACCATTTCCCACCCGCATCGTCACTTCATCCTTCGCTAGCCATCGTTTATTCCGCAGTTCTTGTGTCGAGTTGCAAATATGAGCAATAACATGTATATCACAGGCACTACTACGAGAGTTGGATAAGTACACATCAATAACATGTATATCACATATACCTGATTTTTCTTTGGCCGCCTTCTTATCAACCAAATACTTGGGGCAGTTGCGCTTCCAGTGACCCATCCCCTTGCAATAATAGCACTCTGTTTCCGGCTTAGGTCTAGCCTTGGGTTTATTCGTCAGATTGGCAATAGTTTTGCCGCTCTTCTCGGAGTTACCCTTCTTGCCTTTGCCGTTTCTCTTGAAACCATTGGTCTTATTGACCATCAACACTTGATGCTCTTTCCGGAGTTCTGATTCTGTGACTTTCAGCATCGCGAATAACTCGCCGAGTGGCTTGTTAATCCCTTGCATGTTATAGTTCAACACAAAGCTCTTATAGCTAGGTGGCAGTGATTGAAGAATTCTGTCAGTGATAGCCTCTTGCGGGAGTTCAATCCCGAGCTCAGCTAGACGGTTTGAGTACCTAGACATTTTGAGCACATGTTCACTGACAGACGAATTCTCCTCCATCTTGCAAGCATAGAATTTATCGGAGGTCCCATACCTCTCGATCTGGGCGTTCTTCTGAAAGATAAACTTCAACTCCTGGAACATCTCATATGCTCCATGACGCTCAAAACGTCGTTGAAGTCCTGGTTCTAAGCCATACAAGATTGCACATTGAACTACTGAGTAGTCCTCCTTACGTGATTGCCAAGCGTTCAAAACATCTTGGTCAGACGTAGCGGGTGGTTCATCTCCTAGCGCAGCATCAAGGACATAATTCTTTTTCCCAGCTTGTAGATGAGCCTAAGATTACGTGCCCAGTCTACAAAGTTGCTTCCATCATCTTTCAACTTAGCTTTCTCTAGGAACATATTGAAATTCAGGGTTGCTACTGCGTGAGCCATTGATCTACAACATAAAATATTGCAAAGTGGACTTAGACTATGTTCAAGACAATTAGAGTTTAACTAATGAAATTACTAATAAACTCCCACTCAAATATACATGCCTCTAGTTACTTGAGTGTTGCATGATCCCAATTCACTAACTCAAGTCCGATCATCACGTGAGTTGAGTATAATTTGAGTGGTAAACATCTCTATGCTAATCATATCAACTATACGATTCATGCTCGACCTTTCGGTTCCTTGTGTTCCGAGGCCATGTCTGCACATGCTAGGCTCGTAAAGTTTAACCCGAGTGTTCCGCGTGTGCAACTGTTTTGCACCCGTTGTATGTGAACGTTGAGTCTATCACACCCGATCATCACGTGGTGTCTCGAAACGACGAACTGTCGCAACAGTGCACAGTCGGGAAGAACACAATTTTATGTTGAAATTTTAGTGAGGGATCACCTTATAATGCTACCGTCGTTCTAAGCAAGATAAGGTGCATAAAAGGATTAACATCACATGCAATTCATAAGTGACATGATATGGCCATGATCTTGTGCTTCTTGATCTCCATCACTAAAGCACCGGCATGATCTTTCATAACCCACAAGTATAGGGGACCACAACATTTTTTGAGGGTAGAGTATTCAACCCAAATTTATTGATTCGACACAAGGGGAAGCAAAAGAATATTCTCAAGTATTAGAAGTTGAGTTGTCAATTCAACCACACCTGAAAGATTTAGTATCTGCAGCAAAGTATCAGTAGCAGAGTAGTGTGATAGCAACAGCAGCAATGGTAACCAGTAGCAACAAAGTGACAACAGTAGCAGCAGAGTAACAGCAGTAGCGACAAAGTAGTAGTAGCAGCAGTGACAGAAGTAGCAGCAAAGTAACATAGCAAGGACCACTAGAAAAAACTCGTAGGCATTGGATCGGTGATGGATGATTATGCCGGATGTTATTCATCATGCAACAGTTATAACACGGAGAGGTATGTAACTAGCTTCAGTTCGTCAATGTAATGTAGGCATGTATTCTGTATGTAGTCATACGTGCTTAGGAAAAGAACTTGCATGCCATCTATTGTCCATCCCTCCCATGGCAGCGGTGTCCTAATGGAAACTATGGGATATTAAGGTTCTCCTTTTAATAGAGATCCAGACCAACTCATTAACACTTGGTGAATACATGAACTCCTCATACTATGGTCATCTCCGGGAGTGGTTCCGTCTATTGTCACTCCGGGGTTGCCGGGTCATAACACATAGTAGGTGACTACAACTTGCAAGATAGGATCAAGAACACACATATATTGGCGACAACATAATAGGTTCAGATCTGAAATCATGGCACTCGGGCCCTAGTGACAAGCATTAAGCATGGCAAAGTAGTAGCAACATCAATCTTAGAACATAGTGGATACTAGGGATCAATCCCCGTCAAAACTAACTCGATTACATGATAGATCTCATCCAACCCATCACCGTCCAGCAAGCCTATGATTAGATTACTCACGAATGATGAAGAGCCATCATGGAATTGGCGATGAAGGAAGGTTGGTGATGATGATGGCGACGATCTCCCCTCTCCGGAGCCCAGAACGGACTCCAGATCTGCCCTCGAGAGGAAGAACAGGTGGTGGCGGCGCCTCCGTATCGTAAAACGCGATGAACTCTTCTCCTTGATTTTTTTCCGGACGAAAGGGACTAAATAGAGTTGAGATTGGAGGCGGTGGAGCAACGTGGGCCCCACAAGCCTGCTAGGCATGGCCAGGGGGGGCCCGCACCTGGTGGGCTTGTGGGCTCTCAGCTCCACCCCTCCGCTTGATTCTTGCGCCGGTATTTTTTATATATTCCACAAAAAATCCCTGTAAATTTCCAGGTCATCCCGAGAACTTTTATTTCTGCGCAAAAACAACACCATGGCAATTCTGCTGAAAACAGCGTTAGTCCGGGTTAGTTCCATTCAGATCATGCAAATTAGAGTCCAAAACAAGAGCAAAAGAGTTTGGAAAAGTAGATACGATGGAGACGTATCAACTCCCCCAAGCTTAAAACCTTGCATGTCCTCAAGCAATTCAGTTGACAAACTGAAAGAGACAAAAGAAAAACTTTTACAAACTCTGTTTGATCTTTTTGTTGCAACTATGTCTAGCTCATATCCAGAATTTCAGCAAGATCACAAGCTAACCACATAAGCATATGACATCTAGGTCTCATGGTAAACTCATATCAATGGCATAATCAACTAGAGAGCAATAATAATAAGTCTCAAACGTCAACACTTCAATCAAAACAATCATGAAGCAGTACAAACATAAATGCAGAGCACCTTCAAAGACCAAGGGCTGACTAAACATTGTAAGGCAAAGAAGATCCAGTCACAGTCATACTCTATATTAGTCAAAAGCAAAGCATAAAAATGACAGAGGTGCTCTCTAATTGGTGCTTTTATAAGAAGAGAATGACTCAACAGGAACATTAATAGGCACGCCCTTCGCAGAGGGAAGCATTGATTTGCGGAGGTGCTAGAGCTCAGGCTTTTAAAACAGAGATAAATAATTTTGGGTGGCATGCTTTCATTGTCAACGCAATGACTAAGAGTTTTCACCATCTTCCATGCTACACATGCTATAGGCGGTTCCCAAACAGAAAAGTAAAGTTTTGACTCCCCCACCACCAATTAATCACACTCCACGACTAGCCGAATACTCGGGTGCCGTCCATACCAACATCAATCCAGGGGGAGTTTTGTTTGCAATTATCTTTTCGATTTGAGCATGGAGCTGGGCATTCCAATTATCGTCCCCTTTCTCGTGAATGATAGTGAATAAACACATATTGAGGATAACAAGCCTAGCATGAAAGCTACTGATCGCCCCTTGTCACCACATGAGCGGTTTGGGCATGCAAAACAGATTATTTCTTGAAGATTTAGAGAGTGGCACATGCAAATTTACTTGGAACGGCAGGTAGATACCACATATAGGTAGGTATCGTGGACTCATATGGAACAACTTTGGGTTTATGCAAGTGGATGCACAAGCAGTATTCCCGCTTAGTACAAGTGAAGGCTAGCAAAAGACTGGGAAGCGACCAACTAGAGAGCGACTAGAGTCATCAAAATGCATTGGTATTAACCAACAATGAGTGCAAGCATGAGTAGGACATAAATCACCATGAACATGAATATCATAGAGGCTATGTTGATTTTGTTTCAACTACATGCGTAAACATGCGCCAAGTCAAGCCACTTGAAACATTCAAAGGAGGATACCATCCTATCATACTACATCATAGTCATCTCAAAATTCATGTTGGCATCCAAGACAAACCATTATAAGCTCCTAGATAATTAAGCATGGCATCAGAAACTATGATCTCTAAGTTCTCATTGCAAACATGTTTCTCTCACAACAAAGCTGAATCAGGAACGATGAGCTATTCATATTTACAAAAACAAAATAGATCGAGTTCATACCAACTTTTCCAGGCTCAGTCACTTCATCATATATCGTCATTATTGCCTTTCACTTACACGACCGAATGATGTGAACAATAATAAGAGTGCTCGTGCATTGGACTAAGCTGGAATCTGCAGGCAAACACAAAGGAGAAGACAAAGTAATATGGCTCTTTGACAGATAAACAGATATGCATGCGAGAGCCACTAAACATTATAACCATGGTCTTCTACCTTGACCCAAAGAAAAAGAAAACTATTTACACGGGAAAGCTCCCAACAAGCAAAAGAAGAACATAAAATCTTTTTGGGTTTCCTCAAACTAGACAAACACACGAGAAGAAAGCGAGAAAAAGAAATAAACTAGCATGGATGATACGGTGGCAAAGTGTGAATACCGACTAACAAAGTGAAAGTGTAAGCAAGAATATAAAGTCGGTGAGAAACACGTACTCCCCCAAGCTTAGGCTTTTGGCCTAAGTTGGTCTACTCCCATGGAGGGAAATGACCAGCTCCGGGGTACTCCGGAGTGGACTGAGGATGCCACTGCTGTGTGAGCTCCACTGGCTCCCACTAATAAACTAACGTCTGGTACTCGACTGGTAGCTCGGGCACGTGCGGCTGGGGTTGGGCTATGCCCCAATATGCGTAGATGTCTGAGGGCATAATAATGTAAGTGCCTGTATGAAGATTGAACAAAGAAGGAGCAGGCAAAGTAATAGTCTCACGAGTACCCTGACTAAATACCAGGTTATAAATCATCCTTCTATTTATATCTCTATCAAGAAATTCATGGCGAACCATGCTATCATAATCTAGATATCTCTCAGGAAGAAGAATCTCTTCTTCCTCGTCCAGTCTAATAGGTATCTCAAAATGTCTAGCAAGACGGGTAGCATAGATACCTCCATAAACAACGCCTTTAGAACGGTTCGTGTTCAACCGTTGAGCTAATATAGTGCTCAAGCTATAAGTTTTATCATTATAAAGGGCTTCGCGCAAAACCGCAAGATCTGGGGAGCTAAGGGCCCCAGCTTTCCCACGGCCAATCAAACATTTTCCCACAAATAATGAGAAGTACTGAAGCACGGGAAAATGTATGCTAGCAGCTCTAATGCGAGACACACCTCTCTCCTCTCCTACAACAATAGTATCGATGAAAGCTTCCAAGTCCCGTGGACGAGGTTCACGAATATCACCAACATAAGGTAATTTGCAAACATTGCAAAAATCCTGAAGTGACATGCGCTGGGGGATATCATATAACTTGAACTCAACCATAGGAGGGTTCTTCCTTGGATAGAAGCTAAAGCTTTGCACAAAAATATTAGTGAGGAGGAGGTATTGCCGACACTTATCTTCAACGAAGGCGGTAAGGCCTGCGTTCTCCACCAAGTAATAAAAGTACTCATAAAGTCCGGCGGCGCGTAAGAACACATCGCTTGGCCACTCGCATGCTCGAACTTCTGCAACTCGAGGGACCGGATACTTGGGTTTCTTCTTCTCATTTTCATCATCCTTGGGGTCACGGCTTGAAGAGCCTCTTAGGAACCTCCTCATCTTTTCCTTTTCTCTCTCCGAAAATTTCTGAAATTTTTAGTGATTATATGGAAAAGTGAACAAGGCCCAACAAAACTCATAGAAACTACTCCAACAAGTGCCTAGAGGCCATATCACGCATCAAAATTACTTGGGACCAGCTAAAATTAGCATGCAAAGCTCAAGAACAGGGTCACCAAGGCAGCAAAAATACGCAACAAATAAGGCACTAGAGCAAAAACTAATTGGACCAATGGAGGAGTCACATACCAAGGAGCAATTTCCGCAAAACAGTTTGGTGAATGGGGCTTTGCACAAGGAGATCGAAAATTGCAGCAAGAAGAGCAAGAACATGGGTTTGAGCTGCGAAACGATTTTTCTGGAGGTAGGAGAAGCAGATGGGAGCTAGAATGAGTGGAGGGGGTGCATGTGGGCCCCACTAGCCTGGTAGGCGCGGCTAGGGGGTTGCCCGTGCCTCCAGGGCTTGTGGCCCACTGGTTCAGCCCCCTGACTAGCTCTCCGTATCAGTATTTTTCAAAAATTCGAGAAAAAATCGTACTTGATTTTCACGACAATCGGAGAACTTTTATTTTTGGGGTACTTTTCTACGGGACGCTAAAAGCAGAAAACAGGGAAAATTAAAGCTAAATTTATCATTTTTCTTCTAAGCAACCGAAGGTGAAAGCTTGGAACAGAGGATTGTGACTGCTCGATTCATCCATCCCATGGTCATCGAAAGAAATCCGTCAATGAGGTTGATCAAGTCTCCTTGACAAACTTGTTCGAATCACAAAAGAGAACGGAGAATTTTCGAATAGTCACTAGGTTACCTCAATGGGGATGTGAATATCCCCAACAAGCAAATCATACTTCATCTTGACAGGAGGTATAGGGCATTCAAAGCTCCCAATAAGAATCGATGAAGTTTTTTCGATAGCATTGACGCAATGTACTCGATATTGTTTCTTCGGAAAGTGCACCGTATGCACCTTACCGTTGACATGGAAAGTGACATTGCCTTTGTTGCAATCTATGACAGCCCCTGCGGTGTTTAAAAAGGTTCTTCCAAGGATGACCGCCATGGCATCATCCTCGGGAATATCCAGAATAACAAAGTCTATTAAGATAGTGACGTTAGCAACCACAACAGGCACATGCTCGCAAATGACGATAGGGACAGCAGTTGATTTGTCGGCCATTTGCAGAGAGATTTTAGTGGGTGTCAACTTATCCAGTTCAAGTCTATGATAAAGAGAGAGAGGCATAACACTAACACCGGCTCCAAGGTCGCATAAAGCAGTTCTAATGTTGTTGCCTTTAATGGAGCAAGGTATAGTGGGCACTCCGGGATCACCTAGTTTCTTAGGAGTTCCACCCTTGAAGGTGTAATTAGCGAGCATGGTGGATATCTCAACCTCAGGTATCTTCCGCTTATTAGTCACAATATTTTTCATGTACTTGGCATAGGGAGACATTTTGAGCATATCTGTCAAGCGCATTTGCATAAAGACAGGTCTAATCATTTCAACAAATTGCTCAAAATCCTCATCATCCTTTTTCTTGGATGGTTTGGGAGGAAAGGGCATGGGTTTCTGAACCCATGGTTCCCTTTCTTTACCATGCTTCCTAGCAGCAAAGTCATTCTTATCGTATCTCTTATTCTTAGGTTGTGGGTTATCAAGATCAACTGGTTCAATCTCCACATCCTTATCATTGCTAGGTTGAGCATCAACAAGAACATCACTATTGATATTATCATTAGGCTCATGTTCATCACCAGATTGTGTTTCGGCATCAGAAATAGAGACATCGTTTGGACCCTCAGGTGTAACAGCAACAGGCTTGCTAGCATGCAAGTTCCTATCATCTTTCTTCTTCTTCCTAGGATGACTAGGTGCATCAGTGCTAACTCCTTGAGAATCTTGTTCAATTTTCTTAGGATGACCCTCACGATACAAAGGTTCATGGGTCATTCTACCGCCTCTAGTGACGACTCTGACAGAATTGTCGTTCAACTCATTGAGCAAGTCATTCTGAGCCTTAAGTACTTGTTCTACCTGAGTTGTAACCATAGAGGCATGTTTACTCAGAAGCTTAAGATCATTGACGTTTCTGTCCACACAAGCACTTAAATGACTAAGCATACGAGCATTCTGTTCCAGTTGTGTGCTAACATAATCATTGAAACTTTGTTGTTTGGCAACAAAGTTATCAAATTCATCCAAGCATAAGCTAGCAGGTTTATCAAAAGGAATATCACTCTCTTCGAATCTACGAAGAGAATTTACCTCTACTACCTGTATCGGGGTATCAAGACCATGGATCTCTTTGATAGGTGGTATATTTTTGACGTCTTCAGATTTAATGCCTTTCTCTTTCATAGATTTCTTAGCTTCTTGCATATCTTCAGGACTAAGGAATAGGATACCTTTTTTCTTGGGAGTTGGCTTAGGAGGTGGTTCGGGAATAGTCCAAGCATTCGCATTGCACAAGATGTTATTCAATAGGATCTCAGCTTGTTCTACAGTTCGTTCCCTAAAAACACAACCAACACAACTATATAGGTGGTCTCTAGAAGCATCGGTAAGTCCATTATAGAAGATATCAAGTATTTCATTCTTCTCAAGAGGGTGATCAGGCAAAGCATTCGGTAGCTGGACGAGCCTCCCCCAAGCTTGTGGGAGACTCTCTTCTTCAACTTGCATAAAGTTTTATATTTCCTGCAAGGTAGCTTGCTTCTTATGGGCAGGGAAATATTTCTCAGAGAAGTAGTAGATCATATCCTGGGGGCTACGCATACAACCAGGAGCAAGAGAAGTGAACCAAGTCTTAGCATCATCCTTTAGCGAGAAAGGAAACAGCTTAAGGATATAGTAGTGGCGGATCTTTTCCTCACTAGTGAATAGGGTGGCTATATCGTGCAGTTTGGTAAGATGTGCTACAACAATTTCAGACTCATAACCGTGAAAAGGATCAGATTCGACCAGAGTGATTAACTTAGGGTCGACAAAGAATTCATAATCCTTATCGGTCACAAAGATAGGCGAAGTAGCAAACTTCGGGTCGTATTTCATCCTAGTGTTCAGAGATTTTTCTTTCCACTTCAGCAGTAATTTCTCAACATCATAGCTATCCTTGCAAGCAAGAAAGTCCTCAGCTATCTCTCCCTCCATAACATAACCCTCAGGCATATCAGGCAATTCATATCTAGGTGAGCTAGTTCTAACAGGCAAAATAGCAGGTTCTACTTCAATAGTATCAGCAGTTTCAGAAGTATCATCACATCTAGCAACAACTCTAGCAATTTGTGCATCAAGGAATGCACCTAGTGGAAAAGCAGTATCAAGCATAGCATCATCACAAGCATCATGGACAGCAGAAGTAGCATCATCAAGCACAGGCGACATATCAAGATTTCTAGCAGGACATGGTGTCGCAAACTTACTCATAACTGAAGGTGAATCAAGTGCAGAGCTAGATGGCAGTTCCTTACTTTTTCTCGTAGTTGAGGGCAAGACTTTAGTTTTTGGATCTCTCGGATTCCTCATAGTGATCAGCAGACATAAATCCCAAGTGACTCAGAGAATATAGCTATGCTTCCCCGGCAATGGCGCCAGAAAATGGTCTTGATAACCCACAAGTATAGGGGATCGCAACAGTTTTTGAGGGTAGAGTATTCAACCCAGATTTATTGATTCGACACAAGGGGAAGCCAAAGAATATTCTCAAGTATTAGCAGTTGAGTTTTCAATTCAACCACACCTGAAAGATTTAGTATCTGCAGCAAAGTATCAGTAGCAGAGTAGTGTGATAGCAACAATAGCAATGGTAACCAGTAGCAACAAAGTGACAGCAGTAGCAGCAGAGTAACAAGAGTAGCAACAAAGTAACAGTAGCAGCAGTGACTAAAGTAGCAGCAAAGTAACGTAGCAAGGACTAGTAGGAAAAACTCGTAGGCATTGGATCAGTGATGGATGATTATGCCGGATGTTATTCATCATGCAACAGTTATAACACGGAGAGATATGTAACTAGCTCCAGTTCGTCAATGTAATGTAGGCATGTATTCCGTATGTAGTCATACGTGCTTAGGGAAAAGAACTTGCATGACATCTATTGTCCATCCCTCCCGTGGCAGCGGGGTCCTAATGGAAACTACAGGATATTAAGGTTCTCCTTTTAATAGAGAACAGGACCAACGCATTAACACATACTATGGTCATCTCCGGGAGTGGTTCCGGCTATTGTCACTCCGGGGTTGCCGGGTCATAACACATAGTAGGTGACTACAACTTGCAAGATAGGATCAAGAACACACATATATTGGCGACAACATAATAGGTTCAGATCTGAAATCATGGCGCTCGGGCCCTAGTGACAAGCATTAAGCATGGCAAAGTAGTAGCAATATCAATCTCAGAACATAGTGGATACTAGGGATCAATCCCCATCAAACTAACTCGATTACATGATAGATATCTATGATAGCCTGACTTATTAGGGATGATAGACTACTCATATCAATAAGGAATTCCTTCTTTTTCGGGAGCCCATTCGAATAGAACTCTCAAGTTAAGCGTGCTCAGCTTGGAGTTGTTATAGGATGGGTGACCGACCGGGAAGTTGATCCCGGGTGCGCATGAGTGAGGACAAAGTGCGCTGAAAAGACTAGTATTGATATGTGGGGCCAGTCTAGATCCGCCAAGAGTAACGACCGCCGGCGGGTGTGTCCGGGGCATTACAAGTTTGGTATCACAGCCGACTTCGCGGTTACACGGATGTTTGCGGAGAGGTGTGCGGTCATGTTGTTCATGACGTTTGTGACCCGTCGTGGCACACACCATGGTACATGTACTGGACTGGATGCACAAACGTTTGTACCAAGAGGGAACGCTCCTGTGGCCCGACGAGGACGTTGGTTCCTCTGAGTGGTGGTGTATGTGATAGCCTGGCTTATTAGGGATGATAGACTACACATATCACTAAGGAATTCCTTCTTTTCCGGGAGCCCATTCGAATAGAACTCTCAAGTTAAGCGTGCTCAGCTTGGAGTTGTTCTAGGATGGGTGACCGACCGAGAAGTTGATCCCGGGTGCGCATGAGTGAGGACAAAGTGCGCAGAAAAGACTAGTATTGATATATGGGGCCAGTCTAGATCACGCCAGGAGTAACGATCGCCGGCGGGTTTGTCCGGGGCGTTACAATATCATCCAACCCATCACCGTCGATCAAGCCTACGATGAGATTACTCACGAACGATGAAGAGCATCATGGAATTGGCAATGAAGGAAGGTTGGTGATGACGATGGCGATGATTTCCCCTCTCCGTAGCCCAGAACGGACTCCAGATCTGCCCTCTAGAGGAAGAACAGGTGGTGGCGGCGCCTCCATATCGTAAAACGCGATGAACTCTTCTCCTAGATTTTTTTCCGGATGAAAGGGACTAAATAGAGCTAAGATTGGAGGCGGTGGAGCAACGTGGGCCTCACAAGCCTGCCAGGCGCGGCCAAGGGGGTGGGGGCGCGCCTGGTGGGCTTGTGGGCTCTCAGCTCCACCCCTCAGCTTGATTCTTGCTCCAGTATTTTTTATATATTCCACAAAAAAACCTCGTAAATTTTTAGGTCATTCCGAGAACTTTTATTTCTGCGCAAAAACAACACCATGGCAATTCTGCTGAAAACAACGTTAGTCCGGGTTAGTTCCATTCAAATCATGCAAATTAGAGTCCAAAACAAGGGAAAAAGAGTTTGGAAAAGAAGATACGATGTAGACGTATCAATCTTCTTGTCACTGGCGCCACACCATGATCTCCATCATCGTGCCGCCATCGAGGTTGTCGTGCTATCTATGCTATTACTACTAAAGCTACAACCTAGCAATATAGTAAACGCGTCTGCAAACACAAACATTAGTTTAATGACAACCCTATGGCTCCTGCCGGTTGCCGTAGCATCGATGTGCAAGTCGATATTAACTATTACAACATGATCATCTCATACATCCAATATATCATGTCATGTCTTTGGCCATATCACATCACAAGCATACCCTGCAAAAACAAGTTAGACGTCCTCTAATTTGTAGTTGCATGTTTTACGTGGCTGCTATGGGTATCTAGTATGATCGCATCTTACTTACGCAAAAACCAGAACGAAGATGTGCAAATTGCTATTTAACCTCTCTCCAAGGACCGCCTCGGTCAAATCCAATTCAACTAAAGTTGAAGAAACCGACACCCGCCAGTCATCTTTATGCAACGAGTTGCATGTTGGTCGATGAAACCAGTCTCTCGTAAGCGTACGAGTAATGTCGGTCCGGGCTGCTTCAATCCAACAATACCGCCGAATCGAGAAAAGACTAAGGATGGCAGCAAATCAAACATCAACGCCCACAAAAACTTTTGTGTTCTACTGGAGATTACATCTACGCATGAACCTAGCTCATGATGCCACTATTGGGAAACGTTGCATGGGAAACAAAAAATTTCCTACGCACACGAAGACCTATCATGGTGATGTTCATCTACGAGAGGGAGATTGGATCCACAAACCCTTCTAGATCGCTAAGTGTGAAGCGTTAAGAAACACGGTTGATATAGTGGTACAGCTTCGTGATTCAAATCACCGTCCTCCCACGATCCGTCCCACGATCCAGCGCCGAACGGACGACACCTCCGCATTCAGCACACGTACAACTCGATGACGATCTCCGCCTTCTTGATCCAGCAAGAGAGACGGGTAAGTAGATGAGTTCTCTGGCAGCATGACGATGCGCCGGTGATGGTGATGATCTATTCATGCAGGGCTCCGCTCGAGCTCCGCAGAAATCTAATCTAGAGGAAGAACTACGTGGTATAGGTTGAGTTGCACGTGGGAAAGTTGTGTTTCAAAAGCCCTAAAACCACCAATATATATAGGAGGAGTGGAGGATCTAGCCTTGGGGATCAAGGGATCCCCAAGGGTGCCGGCCGAGAGGAGGAGGTGGACTCCCACCCCAATTCAGTTTGGGGGGAGGAGTCCACTCCTTCCTTCCCACCTCCCTCTTTCCTTTTTTTCTTTCCTTTGGTCTTTTCTTCTTGTGGTGCCATAGCCCACTTGGGCTGGCATCACCAGTCCACTAAGGGCTGGTGCGCCACCCTAGTGCTATTGGGCTCACTCCCGGGTGGGTGGGCCCCTCCCGGTGAATACCCGGAACCCATTCGTCACTCCCGGTACACTGCCGGTAATGCCCGAAATCTTTCCGGTGACCAAATGAAACTATCCTATATATCAATCTTCATTTTAGGACCATTCTGAAAACCCTCGTGATGTCCGTGATCTCATACGGGACTCCGAACAACCTTCGGTCACCAACACATATAACTCAACTATACTAAAACATCATCAAACCTTAAGTGTGCACACCTTGTAGGTTCGAGAACTATGCAGACATGACCCGAGACACTCCTCGGTCAATATCCAATAGCGGGACCTAGATGTCCATATTGGATCCTACATATTCTACGAAGATCTTATCGGTTGAACCTCTGTGCCAAGGATTCATATAATCCTGTATAACATTCCCTTTGTCCTTCGGTATGTTACTTGCCCGAGATTTGATCGTCGGTATCTCTATACCTATTTCAATCTCGTTACTCGCAAGTTTCTTTACTCGTTCCATAATACAAGATCCCGTGACTCACACTTGAGTCACATTACTTGGAAGGCTTATATGTGATGTTGTGTTACCGAGTAGGCCCCGAGATACCTCTCAGTCACACGGAGTCACAAATCCCAGTCTTGATCCATGCTAACTCAATGGACACCTTCGGAGATACCTGTAGAGCACCTTTATAGTCACCCAGTAACGTTATGACGTTTGATACACACATGGTATTCCTCCGGTGTCAGTGAGTTACATGATCTCATGGTCATAGGAATGAATACTTGACACGCAGAAACCAATAGCAACAAAATGACACGATCACATGCTACGTTCATAATTTGGGTCTTGTCCATCACATCATTCTCCTAATGATGTGATCCAGTTATCAAGTGACAACACTTGCATATGGCCAGAAAACCTTAACCATCCTTGATCAACTGGCTTGTCAACTAGAGGCTTACTAGGGACATTGTTTTGTCTATGTATCCACACATGTATCTATGCTTTCATTCAATACAATTATAGCATTGATAATAAACGATTATCTTGAAATAGGAAATATAATAATAACTATTTTATCATTGCCTCTAGGGCATATTTGCAACAGGTCTTCAGGTCCAAAAGGCCGAATTCTTGTGATGGACATGATTAAAAGCTCAGATCAGAAACAACCATGAATATATCAAAAGGCTAGAAGGGCGACTTGGGATTTTTTACCTCTTGGGCCGGGTTAAAAACGCATAAAGGATTGAGCCCAATTTTGGAGCATTTCTCAGCAGGCTCGCCACTCAGCTTCTTTACGATTTCGGCAATGTATTCTTGTTCAAGCCTCACGTTGTAAAAGCATTGGGGTTGGATTAGGTCGCCATTATATTCACACATCAAGCCGTCCCGGCGGCTCAAAGGCATGATTCTCCACTCCACCCAGCAGCGGATCAGATCAACCCCAGTGAGACCATTGACAGTAAAAGCCCTGAGCTTTGTGAAGATAGGGACGAATGTGGCTTCTTCCTCTTCAGTTAACTTTTCAAGCAGTTTGAAATCCATGGTCATGCGTTCCTCCCTAAAGACTGGTAAAGGGTTCTCGTTGGATGGAGAAGTCTCGCGGCAGTAGAACCAAGTCTTTGCCAACCCTTGGGATGACTAGGCGAAGTAACAGCTGGGAACCCACATTCTCGCCGACACTGATTGTTAACTCCCCCAAGCTCTAGGCAAGGCCCATTGGCAAATTCAGTTTGGTGGTTCAGGTAAAAGAATTTCCTAAACAAAAGCACAATAGGCTCTATTTGCAGGTAAGCCTCGCAGAACACTTGGAATTGACACATGTTACTGATGGAGTTTGGCTCCTAAGTCCTGAGGATGAAGGTTGAAAAAATGCAAGGCGTCCCTGAAGAACTTTGAGCCAGGCGGTGTGAAGCCTCGCTCGAGGTGATCAGCAAAAATGACTACTTCGCCTTCGGCGGGTTGAGGAATTTGCTCCCCAAAGGCTGTTTGCCAGCCGATTGCTTCTTGGGGTGCAAGGTTGCCCACTTTAACGAATTTTGCAAGATAAGCATCATTTACTTCTATTGGCAGCCAGTTGCATTTGGAGAAGGAACCCACGATTGCAAAGTTAAAAAAGAAGGGACAAAGATCTGCATAAGAGGGATTGGTGGGTTGTCAGGACCTACGGAATGGTAACTCGCCGGCCAACAACTGAGAGCATGACTAAAAGGGAGTTGTGACTCGCCACAACATTAAGCGCGGGTTGTGACTCCAAAAATTTCCTTAGGATATTCCTAATCGAGGACAAACATGTTTACAATACCGAGAGATAATTTACCGATCTACGAGTGATTCTATTGAGGAAAATAATGCTTGCAAAAATTCAGGCGCTAAGAACGCGAAAACACTGTGAAAACAGTGTGTGGATCTGTAAAACAATGGAGGAAGAATAAAACTTGCTGGAGATTGTGATGGAACTACCGTAGTTTATTGCTAAAAGGAAGGATCTAAAACCATGCTTAGACGGGCTAATGGCGCGAGGAGCTGGCATTCATGGAGTTTCGGTGCTACCCTAAGAACTATGGAGGTTCGAGATCTAGGTCTAATGGAGAGAGGGAAGTTACCTGAAAAAGGAAGACGACGAATGAAGAAGGGCGCGGAGGTTCTGTGCCGGAGACCGCACACCCGATCAGCCTGAGAAGCGGTTGGTCCGCGACAAAGGTTTGGCGATGGCGTGGTGGTCGTGAAGCGAGCTCGAGGAAGAATACGCAACCGAGGAAATGGAATAGAGGTATGTGGGGATGCCCCTCCTCCTCCCTGCGGCTATTTAAATACCTAGGGCATAACCGAAACGACAAGCGTGGGAATCGAGGAGCTACACTGAAAAACCGGAAATAATGGCCCCTAGATTTTCGGGATGACAGGATATGACAAAAGATCCGTTGAGGAGTGATGTCATCAAAATCCCGGGAATTGTGGAGAAGATGACATCACCAATAAAGGACCTAGCGACTCAGACAATTCATAAGAGTTGGCGGTTCGTCGCTTATTTGAAGAAGGGTCAGAGATCGTGTATGAGTCACCGAAGACAAGTGTGAAGGTTTATTGGCGTGAACAAATTCAAGTCAATCTGGGGCCTAATGTTGGGGATATTACCTAAAGTATGACCCGCCCTATTGGGTCGGGTCAGGTAAAATGATGACTCTACATTAACGATCAAGATAAGCCTTGGCCCAGGGTCTCAGATGCGCCAGGAGACCTTGACAAAGGGCTTCTAGGGCCCATGAGCTGAATGGAGGTTCAAGATTAAGAGAAGATAAGTCGCCAAGGAGGTTACGTGACTTGGGAGACACGGCGACTTAGAGATATGGAAAGCCATGGTTTGTAACGTGGCTAGGACTTTGTAAGCCCTAGGGCCTCGACCTGTATATAAAGGCGAGTCTATAGGGCAGAAAGATTAAGTTAGAATCCATCGAGAGCTAGGTCAGGCGAGTTACGCCCTCCTTGTAATCGAATCCACCATCAATATACAAAAAGCAGGACGTAGGCTTTTACCTCCACCGGAGGGGCCGAACCTGGGTAAACCTGAGTCTCGCTTCCGCTCACCCTCTTTGAGTTGCCACCAAGGTGCGATGGCTCCATCACTAAGTCCTTTCACAAGGACATCTACCCTGACAAAACCACGACAGCTCGTGAAAGTCGACTTCTACCAAAATGATAGCCACCATCTCATCAAAAGACGTGACACCTTTGCCTCTATCAGCCACACCCTATTCGCTTGTGGTTGCACCGTCGTCTCCCGACGCCCATCTCCGGCCTATAAATTCTAATATATGCCAAAACCATATGGAACTTCCGGAAACACTTTTTCCGCCGCCAAAATCTATGTTCAGCCGTGTGCCCATATGGAGCCCTGTTCCGATGCCCTTCCACAGGGGGATCAATCACAAAGGGCCTCTACATAAACCTTGCTGCTCCCATGGTGATGTGTGAGTAGTCTACCACAGACCTATGTATCCATTTCTACTATCTAGATCTTAGAATATCAAGCAAATGACACTTGTAGAGCTAACATGCAACCTAGGAACAAGATAATTTACAATATCAACACTAAGTGGCAATACCTCAAATATACACATTTTCTAGGCTGGTAATATGCACATAGCATATTACTCCCCCATAATGTGATAACCCAGCATTTATTAGCAAGTGGCAAATGAAAACCAACAAGAGATAATTAATGGACCATTTAGAATTTGAGTTGCACATTAGTAGGACATACGACATAGAGACTAGATAAACTTGTAATATTAATACTAAGTGGTATTACTCATGTATACGCATTTATAGGATTGTGAGGTGTGCAGAACACATCACTCCCCCACAATGGGATAATCCATTAATCCCTCAAAAGAGCCAACATAGACACAAAGAGGATGCAAAAAGGCTCAACACAAGATTCACATATACATGATGTGCAAACCAATATAAACATACTTGATTACTCAAGATAAGCAAGTTGGAAGCACAACAGATACAAACACATGCACGGTACAAAGCCACAACATGCAAAGGGGCAAGTAACTAACAATGTAAACAATTTAAGTACAATATACTGTAAGGAGGCACATTGGATATAAGATAGAAACTCGATAATATAAATGACTTGGCTTGAGATAATATGAATGATGAAGACCCCTTAATTCTTCATTATGTATCCAAGTCTCCAATGTCCTCCAATATCACCTATTGATCAAGTTTGAGCTTGTTGGTCCCCAACCATGTTGGGTGCTAAGAGGTTAGTCACAATAGGCTTGGCTACCCAAATGGTTCTTTTCTTGACACCACTTTGAGTACCATAAAACTTGGCGAACACATTGCCAACCTTATCCTTCCCAAGAGAATAGATATCATCAATAATGATTGGGTTGGATAAATCACCTCTCGTGCAAGAAGAAGCGAAGTGACACTTCTCATGATATAAGTAGCAACATCTAACCTTTACTTTCTTCCCAATTTATTTCTCAACTTGAGGAGTGTCGGCTTGAGTCTTCTTGGGAAGAGGCCTTTTTTTCAACTTGTGGTCGAGTATGTGTTTGAACTTGTGGCTGCTTCCCTTGTTGCTTGTGACTTTGGGGCTTCTTCTTCAATGGGCAAGATCTAACATGGTACCCATCAATTTTGCCCTTGAAGCAAACAATCTTGGCCGAATTCTTGACTTGTTCTTGGCCCTTCTTCTTTAAGATTTTGGACTTCTTCTTCTTGTTGGAATTGAATCCAAGTCCACCTTTATCATTTGGGGATTTTTGCCCACACAAGGTATTGTTGAGTGTGTGCATCCCTTCATGACTCATTTCCAAGTCTTTCTTTAAGGAAGTGACTTGGGCCTTGAGCTCTTCGATTTTCTCTACATGGTTAGTATCAAAACAAGTACTAGAGGAAGTATAAGCATCATTATTAGAGCAACAAGGCAAGGAAAGTAATTCATCATAAGATGTAGCAACATTATGAGTAGAGGAATTACGAGGACTAGCACATGGCACTATAGCATTTTGACTAGAAGTAGTGCTAATGTCCACATGAGGCTCACTTGATGTTACCTTGGTAGTAATAGCCTCATGAGCTAATTTTATAACATTATGGGATACTAGAAGATCCTCATGAGAGATTGTGAGCATTACATGACTTTCTTGCAATTTCCCATAATTGCTAGATAACAACTCAAGTTGAGACCTTAGCTCAACATTCTCCTTTAATACGAATGCTTCACAAGAAAGAGAGTTAGTAGCACAAGCATCATAATTAACAACAATAGGAGAAGGCAACTTGGCAAGCTCTTTAGCATAAGAAGCTTCAAGTTGGGCAGGAGACTCGATGAGTTCGATGAGCGAACTCTTAATAGCCCTTGAGCCATTTTCGAGGTGCTCATAGTCCTCAAGGAGTTTAGCATGAGAAACTTAAAGATTATCATTTATATTTCTAAAATCATTAACCACCTTGAGGGCTCTATCATGGGATTCCTTTAATCTAGATAATTCTAGAGCAAAGGTCTGCTCAAGAGATTCCTTGGTGGTTTGCTCATTTTCAAGAGCTTGGGATAGATCTGCTTGCCCGGTGCTTTACACCACAATGACTGAGCTCCGAGGCACAACCACACTTCTAGGGGTACCAAGTACCCAAGGGTAATAAGCTTCTCAACTTCTCACTTCCACGTATCACCGTGGACAACTCAAACCGATGCAACTAATGCAATGGCAAGAACACACGAAGTGGTCAAGTCCCTCACACTCAAATCCATCGACAACAACAAAAGCTGTGGAGAAATATGAGAGGAAGAATAAGGAGCTCACAAAGAACTCCAAGATCAAGATCTAAGGGGTTCCCCTCACATAGAGGAGAAAGTGATTGGTGGAGATGTGGTCCTAGATCTCTTCCCTCTTTTCCCTTAAGAACTAGCAAGAATCATTGGAGGGATTGAGAGTTAGCAAGCTCTAAGAAGGTCAACAATGGGGGAAAAACACGAGCTCAATGGATAGATAAGGTCCAATGGGGAAGAAGACATCCTTTATATAGTGAGGGAAAGAATCCAACCGTTACCCCCACTCACAGCCCGACCGGAGCGGTACTACCGCTGCTATAACGTCTGAGGGACCGGTAGTAAAAAACTACTACCGCTGACACCACGAGCGGTACTACCGCTGGGTACTAAAACTGCCATAAGTTTCGCATACGAACTCTGAATCCAGCAAACTCAAGCTTGTTGAATTCACAACGACAAGAGCTATCCAACTTTGAAAAATATAGCTTTCTTCTTATATCCACAATACCGAGATTGCATCTTCAATTTCTTGCTTCTTCTTTATTTGCATGCAGGAAATAGACCCTCGTGGTCACGTTGATCGTGCTCCGGCGTGGTCAATAACCTCTCGGAGTTGGTTCAACGATTCCTAAGGCGCAACGTCTTTGCACATTCATAATCGGATCGTGAAAGTCGACTTCCACCAAAAATATAGCCACCATCTCATCAAAAGACGTGACACCTTTGCCTCTATCATCCACACCATATTCGCTTGTGGTCGCATCCTCGTCTCCCAACGCCCTTCTTCGGCCTATAAATTTTAATATATTCCAAAACCATATGGAACCTCCCGAAACACTTTTCCACCGCCACAAGTCTTTGTTCTGCCGTGTGCCCATATGGAGCCCTGTTCCGATGCCCTTCCAGAGGGGGATCAATCACAAAGGGCCTCTACATCAACCTTGCTGCTCCCATGGTGATGTGTGAGTAGTCTACCACAGAACTCTGGGTCCATTTCTAGTACCGAGAAGTCTCTCTCTCTATATATACATATGTATAAATGTGTGTGTGTGTGTGTGTGTGTGTGTGTTCTTCAATACAAAGTTCATTGCATCTTCGCGATGATCTATTCGATGTAATCACTTTTTGCGGTGCATTTGTTGGGATCCAATTAATTGTGGCTTTATGTTCAGATTATTCATGATCAAGATTTGAGTCTTCTCTGAATTATATGATTCTTAATTCTCATGATTGTTATAGGTTCAGAAATCTCTCCGCTCTATTGATTTGGTTTGGCAAACTAGATTGATTTATCTTTTAGTGAGAGAGGTGTGTTGTAGTGGGTTCAATCTTGCAGTGCTCAATCACAGTGATAGAAAGGGACATGCACATATTTGTATTTCTGCCACTAAGGATAAAACGATGGGGTTCATTCATATAGATTGAGTTTACTTTGTCTACATCTTGTCATTGTTCTCCAAGCATTACTTTGTTTTACTTAATACTCTAGATGGATGATGGAAAGCGGTCGATGGGTGGAGTAATAGTAGTAGATGCAGGTAGGAGTCGGTCTACTTGCTTATGAACATTATGACTATGTACACATAATCATTGACGCCAATAAATATTGCATAATTATGCGCTTTTCTATCAATTTCCCAACAATAATTTGTTTACCCACTCTATGCGTTCTACTAGAGAGATGCCACTAGAAAATACTATGCCCCCGGGTCTATTCACATATAAATTTACAAACACTACCATTTCTTCTCTGACTTTATTTACTTATTATTTATTTTGCAATTCATATTTATCCAACTGTCATCTGCACTACTTATCTGCTTGCAAGTAACGACTTCAAGGGGATTGACAACCGTCTTGCCCCCGTTGTGTGCAAGTGTTTGCTATTTTGTGTGTGGGTACCGAGGTTGGGAGTTGTGTGGTCCTCCTATTGGTTCTATAACCTTGGTTCTCACTTAGGGAAATACTTATCTATATTGTGTTGCATCATCCCCTCCTCTTCCTGGAAAAACCCAATGCAGATCACACGAATCAGGAAGGATTTCTAGCGCCGTCGCCGGGGAGTATCACCAACTTACTATCAAGTACCTTCTCACAAACTATCATTAACTTGTTCTACTTTTGATTTTATGTTATATTTTGCTTGCTATAAAAATCGAAAATACAAAAATATTTATCTTTGCTAGTTTACTTGTTTGCTTGCGTTACTCGCTAGTCTACTTGTTTTGCTTGTTACTTTGCTTGCTTGGTCACCATGTCTTAAGACACCACTAAGTTATGTGACTTCTCAAATACTAATAAGAATGATTTTATTAGTACTCCTATACAACCCGCCACTAGTGCGGATTTTTATGATATAAATGTTGATTTGGTGAACCTAGTGATGAAAGAACAATTTTTGGGAAGTCCAGATGAGGATCCCATTGCTCATCTTAATATATTTGTTGAATTATGTGATATGAAAACAAACAAGGACATGGATAATGATTTGTTCAGATTAAAATAATTTCCTTTTTCTTTACGAGATAAAGTTAAATCTTGGTTCTGATCTTTACCACGTAACAGTATTAGAATATGGGATAAAGGTAAATATGCTTTTTATTACCAAGTATTTTCCTCCTGCTAAGATCAACTCCCTTATAAATAAAATTATGAATTTTAAGCAACATGAACAAGAACATGTTGCACAACCTTGGGAGAGGATGAAATTGATGATTAAAAATTGCCCTACTCATGGTTTGAATTTGTGGATGATTATCCAAAATTTCTATGTTAGACTAAACTTTGTATCTAGAAAAGTTCTAGATTTTGCCGCACGTGTTACCTTCATGGAGGTAACATTAAGAGTGGCCACCAAACTTATGGACAACATCATGACAAACAATTCTCAATGGCATACCGAAAGAGCTCCAAGTGGTAAGAAGGTAAATTCTATTGAGGAAATCGCTACTTTGGGTGAGAAAGTGGATGCTCCTACTGATTTGGTTCGTAGTAAAAATTCTCATGTTGATCCCAATGATATGCCCTTGTCTACTTTGATTGAGCAAGAGGTTAATTCCATTGACATGAATTTTATCTCGCGAAATAATTTCAATAATAATGCTTGTAGAGGAAACTTCAACACTAGACCGTACACCGGTAACTCCTCTAACAATTATGGTAATTCTTATGGAAATTATTCTACAAAAAATAATAATCTATCCTCTAATCTTGAGAAAAAATTAAGGAGTTCATTAGTTCTCAAGAGATTTTTAATACTATGGTAGAAGAAAAGTTGCATAAAGTTGATGATTTGGTTAGGAACATGGACAAAATTGCTCTTGATGTAGAAACTCTTAAAAATAAAAAATTGCCACCAAGGCGTGATATCAACGAGTACATTAAATTCACTCAAATATTTATTGATGAGAGTAAGGAGAGGATCGCAAGATTGACAGCCAAATGCGAATTATTGGAAAACGCTCTTCCACTCGGTTTTTATTGTAATCATGATGATCTTAAAATGATTGGTAATCTAATCGAAATCTTTACCATTTTCATCGGTGTAGAGGTGGCCATTTGTTGGCTTTGGAGTCTTGTAGCCTTTACAATCTTGCATGTCAAACTTATTGAGGCAGTCCTTGAGGTACTTCTCCTATGATATGAAGATCCCATTTGGTTGATGTCGAATTTGAAGCCCAAGGAAGAACTTCACCTCTCCCATCATAGACATCTCATATTGATCTTACATCATGAAGCTAAATTGATCACTGTATTGATTGTTAGTACATCCAAAGATAATTTCATCAACATAGATTTCACTTACAAGAAGTTCACCATCATATGATTTAGTGAAAAGAGTAGGATTTAGTGAAAAGAGTAGGATTGAGTGAACCAGGGTTGAAGCCTTTCTCCTTGAGAAATTTCTTGAGTGTGAAATACCAAGCCCGTGGTGCTTGTTTGAGGCCATACAATGCCTTGTTGAGCCTGTAGACCATGTCGGGGTGTTTTCGATCTTCAAACCCTCGTGGTTGAGCAACATATACTTCTTCCTCAATATTACCATTAAGGAATGTACTTTTGACATCCATTTGGTATAAGCTTATATTGTGGTGGTTAGCATAAGCAAGCAATATGCTTATGGCCTCAAGTCTAGAAACGGGTGCAAATGTTTCATCGAAGTCAATACCCTCAACCCGTGTGTAGCTTTGAGCGACAAGACGAGCCTTGTTTCTGACCACTTGGCCAGGCTCATCTTGCTTGTTGCGGTAGATCCACTTTGTGCCGTTGATATTTTGCTTGCATAGATCGAGACGCTTGACTAGCTCCCATACATTGTTGAGCTCGAATTGATGAATCTCTTCTTTCATGGCTTGAATTCATTCTGATTCCATGAATGCTTCATCTACTTTGGTGGGCTCTCAGATTGACCCAAAAGCAAAATGCCCACAAAAGGTAGCCAGTTGGTTAGCTTTTGAGCGAGTGAGAGGACCTCGTGCATTAATGTTATCGAGCATCTTCTTGATTTGAACTTCATTTGCAACTCTAGGATGAGAAGGTCAAAGAATTTGGTTCTGCTGCTGAGCATTGTCTTCGTCAGCAGCATTGTCTTCACGACCATCATTTTCTTCTTGACGGGCAGGTGGAGGAACAATGACCTCCTCGACAACTACCTCCTCAGGTATGATTTCACCAGTGCCAATCAGCCTAATAGCTTCATCAAATAGAAGTTCACCTCCCATAGGTGGCAGGTGCTCTCTTTGCGACCATTAGTTTTGTCGAACCACACACTTACAGTCTCAACAATTTTATTGTGAAAAATGTTGAAGACTTTGTAGGTGTGTGGATCCGTTCCCATAACCAGGCATGAAACCCTCAGGTGACTTTGGTGCAATTTTTGACGTGTGATGCGAATATGTAATCCAATATCTTGCATCAAAGACTTCGAAATAACTTACATTGGGTTTCTTACCAGCAAGTAGCTCATATGAGGTTTTCTTGAGGAATTTATGAAGATATACCATGTTGATGATGTGCCATGAAGTGTCAATGGCTTTAGGCTAGAAATTAGTTGGCATCTTGTATTCATCGAGCATAGTGCGAGCCATCTCAATAAGTGTCATGTTCTTGCGCTCCACAACGATGTTCTACTATGGTGTGTAGAGAGCAGAGAACTCACAAGTGACACCAAGGAGTCAAAAAAGGTATCCAAACCCGTGTTCTTGAACTTTGTGCCATTGTCACTCCTGATATGCTTGATTTTGACATTGTAGTTGATCATGCACCTGTTTGCAAAGCGCGTGAAGACATCCCACACTTCACTCTTATAAAGTAAGATGTGATCCCAGGTATATGTAGAGTAATCATCAACAATTACAAGTCCATATCTATTAGAAGTGGTAGAGAAAGTGGAATAGTGAGTAGGGCCGAATAAGTCCATGTGGAGCAGCTCAAAGGGACTGGATGTCGTCATGATATTCTTCGAGGGATGTTTGGCCTTAGTCATCTTCCCGGCTTCACGGACACCACACAAATGATCCTTCTTGAACTTGACACCCTCGACGCTAATGATGTGATTATTCTTGGCGAGTGTATGCAAGTTCCTCATACCAGCATGTCCTAGCCTTTGATGCCATAACAAGCATTCTGAAGCTTTTGCTAGAAGACATGTGGCGACCTGTGGTCCTGCAAAGAAGTCTACTATGTATAGATCACCTCTTCGAAAACCTTCAAAGACTTCGGTTTTGTCAGAGGCCATTAGTACAATCCACCATCATTTGCCAAAAATGACAAACATGTCGAGATAACAAAGCTTTGAGACAGATATTAAGTTGTAACCAAGGGATTCGACAATCATCACATTTTCCATGTGCCTATCCCATGAGATGGAAACTCTACATAGTCCCAGTACTTTTCTGCTGCTTTTGTCGGCAAAGAAGATGTGATCTTTTGTTGGAGGTCGAAGAGTTGACTCCATCAATAGGCTTCGATCACCAGTCATTTGACTAGTGCATCCATTATCCATAATCCATTAGGTTGGACTGAATTTGTCTTCCTGCATTGAGAATTAGTCTTGTTCAGAAAGGCATGCAATAACATCATGCATTGATGAACATATTGCAGTAATAGTAACAGTAACACCCGACGATATAAATGGTAACACCATTTTCATTAGATTTCTTGCGTCTAGACAAGAAGGTTTTCGGGCCTCTAGAGATAGTATTCGAGTTGGGCTACATCCTCTCAAGAGACCTGATGTTGTATGAAGATACTAGTTCTTATTAACCACCCAAATCCTGAGGGGTGGCTTAGAAGCAATAAGACGTAGATCAACATCACTGAATTTAGACAGTGCTTCCCTAATAGCATGTTTCAAATGAGGGTTAGAGTACTCGAATGAATATGCAGCAGATTTGTAGATGGGTGAACATAGCGATTCATGCCGTGGTGCTCATATTCATGAGTCTTTTGAGTCCTTCCCTGTGAAACATAGTTGTTAGTGTGATCATATGAAGAACTTTGTATTCTCGAAGACATTGATCTGGGCAATGTTTTCTTCTTGAGAGATATCATCATGACATTCAGAGGAAGCTTCTAAAGAAGACATTTGGGAACCCAGATCGTCTTCATGTGTCAACCATTCTTAATGTTAATGCCAATGAACCTAGTAAATACTTCACCATTTGAAAATTTGAACATTTTGTAGTTGGAATCCAAGGATGGATGAATGATGATAGGATTAGCACAGTTAAAGCCGGATAATGTGGATGGATCAACTGAGGGGCCCTTTGCAGCAACCCATGTGGTTTTAGGGTACTGCTGAGGCTTCCAATAAGATCCTTCAGCAGTGATGTTTCTTTCAGAACCAACACCCTATTTCCTAGAGTTTTTGTTCGGGGTTGTCTTATTGAGGACATCACACAAGATGTGATGTCCCTTCACACTTTTGTATATACCTGTCTCAAGCAATGTCTTCAACCTGTCATTGTCATCAGTGATAGTAGTGGTTTCCTCCGATGAGGGGTTATATACCACAGATACAGTTGACTATATTGCATTTTCAGAAGAATTTGAACATTCAAAAGTGGAATCATTAGCTTCATGAGCAAGGCATTTTAAGCATGGAGCATTAAACTCATCCTGAGCGGTACTGATCTGTTCAACAAGGAGTGAGTCGTTTTCCTTCTGAAGATCATCATGAGCCTCTTTCAACTTCTCAAGATCAATATTTCTTTGAAGATATTCAAGAGAAAGCTTCTCATGACCAGTTGAGAGAGAATCATGAAGATTTTGGAGATCCTCAAATCAAGTATGAAGATCACACATATCTTTTGCCATAATTTCATTCAGACTCATCTCGCTACACAACAGGTCATCGTTTTTCTATAGAGTTTCTTGCATTTTTTCCATACTATTCAGCTGCTTAGTAGAAATTTTGGCAAGTTTAGAATAGCTCAAGTCATCATTAGATTCCGCTTTGCTATCAGAGACATAGTGTGAAGATTTTGAGGATACCTTGGAGCCTTTTACCATGAAGCAGTAAGCAAGAACATTGTCATTGTCACTAGCTTCAGTGTTTATGAGATGACCATTATATTCAGGGTGGAAGACAGAGAGACGAAAAATGCAGAAGCTATAGCAAATCCAGCAACTACAGAACTAGACTCCTCCTCACACCCCTCTTCAGCTTTAGACCAAGATTTACCATCACAATCCATCTCCTTGCTAATGAAAGCATGTGCTTTGGATATTTTGTTATGCGACGAAGACTTGGATGAAGAATTGTGGTACGTGTTCTTCTTGTCATCAGGATCATATTTCTTGCTCTTATTCTTTGATTCCTTCTCCCACCGAGGACAATCAGTGATGAAGTGACCTACTTTCTTGCACTTGTGATAGGATTGCTTCTTGCTATCATGCAAAGACATTTCACCAGATTTCTTGGATTCACACCTTGAATACTTTCCAAAGAATTTTGACTTGGCAAACTTATGGAACTTTCATAAAATTAGAGTGAGTTCTTTGCCAAAGTCTTTGGCACCATCAGAACTGCATTCAGATTTGCCTTCACATGAAGACACAACCTTTTTCTTCAGTGCACGAGAACAACCATAGCAGGAACCATAGATTTCCCTTTTCTCATCTTTCTGGAACTTGTGAGTATTGAGCCTCTCAAGTATATCACCAGGATCCAATTCCTTAAATTGAGGGCGTTCTTGGATCATGACGGCAAGAGTGTCAAAGGAACTATTAAGAGATCTCAATAGCTTCTTCACAACTTCATGTTTGGTTATATAAGTGGTGCCTAGTGCATTCAAATCATTTGAGATATCAGTGAGACGATCAAATATGAGTTGGACATTTTTGTTGTCAAGCCTTTTGAAGCGGTTGAACAGGTTGCGCAACACATCTACACACGAGTCTCTCTATGCTGATACACCTTCATTGACTTTGGACAACCATTCCCAGATTTTCTTCCTGGACTCAAGAGCACTCACACGGCCATACAGTTATTTCGTCAGGTGACCACAGATGATGTTCTTGGCGGTGGAGTCCAGCTGAGAAAATCTCTTCACATTAGCAACACTGACACCTTCGCCAATCTTGGGAACACGAGGCATGATGACATACCGTAGGTCATTATCGATGTCTTTGAGATGCATGTGCATCTTATTCTTCAAGTATGGGTAATCAGTACATCAAAGAGAGGGCACATAGCAGAGACCTTGATTATCCCCGCAGTCGACATATCTAAAACTCCAGGTTAAACCAAAACACAAAACAAGGGAGTACCTTGCTGTCATACCAATTGAAAATGCTAGTTATCTTCTAGAGGGGGTGAATAGGTGATTTTTATGAAAAGTTTTGAAACGGTAAATGTATTCAAAGGAAGCGATACATGATCAGGTAGGGATAACGATCAAGGATCTAAGCAAAGCATGCAATACTACAAAGACATTCAAACATATAAAGCATATCCATCATGCACACTAAGATATATCAATGATAAACTTAGGTAGTGCAAAGATAAACAACAGTTGGGGAATGTTTTCAGTGAATGTCTTCGAGTTGAGGTGATCAAGCAATGGCTTTGTAGTACAATAAGTAAGGGATGGAAAGATAGAACCAATAGCTTGATGAAGACACGGGATTTGTTGGACCAGTTCCAGTTGTCGTGACAATTGTATGTCTCGTTGGGGAGGCTTATACCTCATCTTCACCTTTATCCCCTTGAGGTCGAGGTCTCTCAGGCCATGCCCAATCACTTAGATAAGTCTTCAAGGGAGTTTTCCGAAACCCGTACAAACTTGGTCACCCATCAATCCACAGTGACTCTTGGATTGATCTAGACCATGGTCACCCGATAATCGACAATGACTCTTGGATGCACTAGACCATGATGCCTAACTATCTCAAGATCACAGTCTTCTTGTGTAAACAATCTTCAGTTTTCTCACAACAGAATGATTTCGGTAATGCTCAAACACTCTGGCTCAAGGTGTTTGAGTTTATCCTTGAAGGATAGTTCTCTCTCTCAATGTCTTCGAAGTGGGTTTCTCCAAAACAACAATAGTCGATCTAACTCTGAATAGACACCAACTTACTCTGGAGGGGGTGGGTGAAAGCACAATTGCTCCCTAAGGTGGTTTGGTAATTAATTACAACATATGCATCATTGGACTAATGAGTTTATTCACGAACATTTCAGAAAAGTTCAAAGATGCTTTGGCTATAGGATTGTGTGGAGATGCCCCTTTGATGCAAGGAAGGAATAGGATTGGCTAAAGTTTCAAGCAAGAAGACTCTTGATATTATACTTTCTGAGAAATCACTTCCAGTCCGTAGGAAAGCTAATACTATTAAAAGGGGGTGAGGTATTATGATGAATTAGTTTCTCAAGTTCTTAGAGAAAGCCACCAAAAATAATCAGCCATTGTCCCACAAAATATATCTTTCCCAAGACACATATGCAAAACTGGTGCCACCAACATTTCCTATTCGGCCATACCAATTCTACACTTGGACAGATCCTATGCTAAACCCACCATCTCGGTACAACCAATATTCCTATCGATGCCACCAAGATTTGGTGACCAACATTCTGTTGAGATGATTTCAAGTTTCAGAATTTCCGAGTTTGAAATAAGTGTCACCTAGTTTGGAAACCAGTCTAGGTCATTGTATCGATACCACCGAGATTCCTATATCGGTCTCATCGAGAATTCAAAAGTTGCCACATTTAGTGCAACTCGGTACCACCGAGATTCATTCTGGTGTCATCGAGTTGGGCAATAATTTTGTCTCCTTTGGATTTTTGGGCATGCCTATATATACCCCACTACATACCTCTCATTCGTAGAGGAAGCACTCAGAACACACTTACACTTTCCAGATCCATTTTTCTGAGGGAGAGCCACCTACTCATGTGTCGAGATCAAGAGATTCCATTCCAACCATTTGAACCTTGATTTATAGCCTCCCCAAGTTTCTTTCGACAAGATCAATCTCTCCTACCCTTGCCAAATCTGAGAGAGAGTGATTGAGTGCTGAGGAGACTATATTTTTAAGCACAAGAGCAAGGAGTTCATCGTTCTACCACATCTATTACCGTTTGGAGGGTGGTGCCTCCTAGATTGGTTAGGTGCCTCCTACTTTGTGTTGTGGGGTTGAACCAGTATGTTTGTAAGGGCAAGGAGATCGCCTATTTTGTGAAGATCTACCGTGAGTGAGGCTAGTCCTGTGTGAACGGAAGCCGTGGTGGAATAGACAAGGCCGCTTCTTCGTGGAACCCTTGTGGGTGGAGCCCTCCGTGGACTCTTGCAGCCATTACCCTCCGTGGGTTGAAGTCTCCACTAACTTGGACGTACTATAGCGCCACCTATCGGAACCATGCCAAAAATTGTCGTGTCAACCTTTGCGTTTGACCTGCCTACCTTACCCTCTACTTTATACTTGCATGTTTTACTTTCTGCTGCAATACTCTTAGATATGCATGTGTAGGTTGTACTTGACTAGTCATAGTTGCTAAAACTGGCCCACACTTAAAATTGGGCAAAGGCTAACTTTTTATCTTGTCAAGTATGTCTAATCACCCCCTCTAGACATATATACTTTTGATCCTACAAGTGATATAAGATCTTTGGTCTCCATTGCATTGGTTTCACAACCTAGGAGAGTATGGCGTCTAGTGAGGGAAACTATCACCTTAGAGGTCCATATTTCGATGGCACTAATTTTGCTAGTTGGAAGCAAAAAATGAAAATGCATGTTCTTGGTTATAATCCTGCCATTTGGGCTGTTGTTCGTGTTGGTGTGCAAGGTGATTTCATCGGAGAAGGAAGATAACCGGATCGTGATGCCACAACAAAAAACTGAAGATGTTGCAATTCAATGCTCAAGCATGTCATATCCTGTTCAACTACTTGTGTCCCGAAGAATTCAATAAAATCAGTCTCCTTGAGAATGCAAAAGAAATTTGGGATACTTTCATTGATATGCACGAAGGTACCGATTCCGTCAGAGAATCTAAGTTGGATGTGCTTCAAAGTCAGCTTGACAAGTTCAAGAGGAAGGAAGGTGAAGCAGTCACTGAGATGTAATCTAGGCTAGCTCTCATCGCAAATGAGATTGCCGGCTTCGGAAGCGAAGAGATGAACGACAAATTCATCATTAAGAAGATACTTAGAGCTTGGGATGGAAGATACGACACCATGTGCACATTAATACAAATGATGCCCAACTACAAGGATCTCAAGCCTACTGAAGTTATTGGAAGGATTGTTGCTGATGAAATGTCACTCAAGGACAAATATGAGTTGCACAACAAATCAAGCGGTGCTTACAAAGCTTCAGTCGATGCTCCCACTACTTCAAGTGACAACCTTGTAACCAATGAAGAGATCCGCCTCATGGTTAGAAAATTCAACAAGTTCTACAAGAATAGAGGCAAAGAGAGAAACTCAAGATCAAGATATGGTGAGAAGCGTTCGTCTAGCCGTGACCGAAGCTGCTACAACTGTGGAAAGCCCAGACACTTTTCAATGAGTGCTTGGCTCCCCAAAAACAGAGAGAAGAGTCACCTAGAATACGAAGCTCAAGAGATGAGTCGCCTCATAGAGAGAGAGAGAGAGAAGAAGTAGAGAAGACCATTATGAACGAAAACACTCCCGGGGAGGTAGAGAGTTGGAGAAAAAAGGTAAAGTATACCAAGAGAAGTTCAAGAAGAATACATCAAGCTCATGTTAGGGAATGGGTTTCTGGCTCCAAGTCTGACAACCACTCCGAGAGAAGTTATCATTCCAACTCTGAATACAGTCGAGATGAAGGTGTTGCCGACATTGCACTTGTTTCCTCCAACTCCTACAACTTATTTGATTCACCAATTGAAGGGATTGGAAACTGCTTCATGGAAAAAGGCCCCAAGGTATCACACCTCGAGTATTTTGACTTTGATAGTGATGAGGATGAATTGTTAGGGGAAGATGACTTGCTCTCTGATAAGACTAGTGATAGCACTGAAAATGAACTTGCTAATTATCATGATAGTCAAGAGAAATCGAATGATGATTATAAGAAACATATTGAACGACTAGCTAAAGAATTAAACACTCTTAAGTTAGCTCATGAAACTACTCTAGAAGATCAAAGAGAGCTTGCAAGAGCACATGAGAAGCTACGCTTCAAAAACTTAAATTTAGAGCAAGAGCATGAGTTCCTAAAAGCAATCAATGATGATCTTCGAAAGAAGAGTTCCTCTTATCTAGCAAATGATTAATATTGTCTACTTTTGTTCCACAAGTTAAAACCAAGAACACTAGTAACAAAGGCAGGAAAGTTGCTTCATCTAGTAACAATAATGTAAAAGCTAAATCAAATGATGTTGTTGCTAGTAGCTCTCTTGATTCCACTAATGATTCTCTTAGCCAAGTTATACTTGAGCAAGAAAACGATTTATTGAAAGGGATTATAGGGATAGGTGTCTTCAAGAGTCTTTCTGGAAGTAAGCAATTCGAAGAAATTGTACGCAAGAAAGGAGGACATTGGAAGAAGCAAGGTGTTGGCTACTTCAACATCAACGGAGATGTTTGGGAAGAAGGTCCATATCCCATTCCCAATTTTGTTCCTCAAGAGGAGAAGTGTGATCCTACTCCTCCCAAGGGAACAAGCTCTCAAGATGACCTTCAACCACAAGCCCACAAGGGCAAGGGAAAGCTTCAATAGGACATTGACTCATTTGAGGAAGAACCCCAAGCCAAGGTCGAGTGGGTTGCCAAGGACACTTCTAGAACTACCTCATATAGTGCTACCACAACTCCGAGGATCCCCAAGAGGAAGAACTATAAAGTTATTGAGGGGAGGCTCCGCCAATGAAATTCACTCTTATTCATTTTGCCAGGAACTACATGCAATCAACCTCAACCATATGCATTAGTTCAAGGAGTCACACATCCCCTCAAAGGCGAGAAAGGGACAAGGTAAGTAATGCATCTTTGGACATAACCTCCCAAGTATTTTACTCCATGTCCATAGATATATTTGCATTTGTTCCTTTTGCTTTGGGACTAACCCATGTAGGTGAGAAGAGTAAGAAACAACAAGGATTTCTCCCAACTCAAGATGATCTTCCTCAACAATGAGCATCCACCACTACTTCACGTACTTGAAGTCTTCTATGACAAAACCCAAGGTTAGTTGATCCCTCTTAGGTGGGATGTCATATGAAGGGGAGATTCACTCTAAATCTTGAGTGTAAGAATCTCCTAAAGATATGAACACATTAATGCATTAGGTAAAAGTGGTAACCCCACTTGTGCTTAAACGATGAGTATGACCTACGATCAAGTATTCTTACTTGGCTCCTAAGTCAATATACTCATATATAGATGACTTCGTCATCACCAAACTACTTGATAGATGCTAGAATGTTTGTGCATGTTCACCATGTTTTGTTTGACATCTTATTGTGTGAGCATGTTGGTATGCATATTTTAATCTTTTGAGGATATCCAATTTTTGTTATTTGGCTTTCTATTTATATTGGCCAATTGGATATACAAGAATTCCTAAGTACCCTTCTCTAGCTATCTATGCTTTCTCATCTCAAATTATATCCATGCTACATCACAAAATTTGAGCAAGCACTTTAGGGACACTCTGTGTGAGGAGCACCCGGAGATCCGTCTCGATAAGGGATGAATTCTAAAACCTCGCAAAGTGCATCTCGGTGTGACCAACCTTAATTTTTTTGTCCCACCAAAGCCTAGGGTTGATCAGTTTTATTCATATTGCTATCACCAAGTTTTGCTTTTCAGCCTCACCGAGTGTCCCTATCAGTTGACAGTTATGGAACTCGGTAGCACCAAAAATCACAACTTGTTGTCACCGATAGTGAGGGGCTATAAATATGTGTGGACCCGACTGTTTAAAAATTTCTTTAAAACGTCGCCTTGCTGCACCACTTGCTGCCATGCCCTAGTCCCTTGGACATCAATCTTGATCCTCCCGTGCGCCCTCTCCATTGGAGTCCTTGGCACCGACGGAATCTTCACTGTCGTCGCCACCGTAGCAGATCCACACCAAGTTAGGGTATGGATTCGATCAATTTTTGATCTCCCCTTGTGATTCTTGCGCAAATTAAGTTCTCTCTATTTGAATCCACGATTGCAAGTATTCTATCGAGAAGAAACATCCTTTAGAATAGCGAGCAATGAAGATTTTAGGTTTAACAGTCCGCCAGATTGAATCTCGGTGTTACCGAGTTGAAAAAGTTGGTAGCACCGATTTTAGTTTTAGGGTTGTTGAGAATGGTCTTGGTGTAATCGAGTTCTTCTGTTTGGTGAAACCAAAAAGGGGTGCCAAGTTTCTGTAAAAGAGATCATGTGTCTCGGTGGCTCCGAATTTTTGACTCGGTGGAACCAAAATCAATTTTGCTGAAAGTTAAAACTAAATTTTTAGAGTTCAAATTTGACAAAACTTCTGCAATTTTGTGATGATTATCTTTTCAAGCTCTTCTATATCTTTTCACGGGGTTTGCTTGTCTGCTTGTCTGGCAGTTCGCTTGTGTGTTTGGTTTGCAAGATGTGAGGTTCCGATGACAGTCAGAACAACTTCAGTGAGCCCCATGCTGAATCTGATTCACGCACTAGTCCTCACAGGAGCCCTTCTAATCCATGTACCCTGATTACCCACAAGTGTAGGGGATTTATCGTAGTCCTTTCGATAAGTAAGAGTGTCGAACCCAACGAGGAGCATAAGGAAATGACAAGCGGTTTTCAGTAAGGTATTCTGTGCAAGCAGTGAATTCATCGGTAACATATAGTTTTGTGATAAGGTAATTCGTAACGGGTAGCAAGTAACAAATGTAACAATGGTGAAGCAAAGTGTCCCAATCCTTTTTGTAGCAAAGGTCAAGCCTGAACAAATTCTTATATAAAGAAAAGCGCTCCCGAGGACACATGGGAATTTATGTCAAGCTAGTTTTCATAATGCTCATATGATCCGCGTTCGTTACTTTGATAATTTGATATGTGGGTGGACCAGTGCTTGGGTGCTGCCCTTACTTGGACAAACATCCCACTTATGATTAACTTCTCTCACAAGCATCCGCAACTATGAAATAAGAATTAATATAAATCTAACCATAGCATGAAACATATGGACCCAAATCATCCCCTTACGAAGCAACGCATAAACTACGGTTTAAGCTTCTGTCACTCTAGCAACCCATCATCTACTTATTACTTACCAATGCCTTCCCCTAGGCCCAAATAATGGTGAAGTTTCATGTAGTCGACGTTCACATGACACCACTAGAGGAGAGACAACATACATCTTATCAAAATATCGAGCGAATACCAAATTCACATGATTACTTATAACAAGACTTATCCCATGTCCTCAAGAACAAATGTAACTACTTACAAAGAATATTCATGTTCATAATATGAGGAGTATTAATAATCATTAAGGATTTGAACATATAACCTTTCACCAAATAAACCAACTAGCATCAACTACAAGGAGTATTAATAAGCATTAAGGATTTGAACATATAACCTTTCACCAAATAAACCAAGGAGTAATCAACTACAAGGAGTAATCAACACTTCTAGCAACCCACACGTACCAATCTGAGGTTTTGAGACAAAGATCGGGTACAAGAGATGAACTAGGGTTTGGAGAGGAGATGGTGCTGATGAAGATGTTGATGGAGATTGACCCCCTCTCAATGAGAGGTTCGTTGGTGATGACGATGGCTTCGATTTCCCCTCCCGGTGGGAAGTTCCCCACGCAGAATAGCTCCGTCGAAGCTCTAGATTGGTTCAGTCGAAGTTCCTCCTCAAAATGGCGGCGCTTCGTCCCGAAAGCTCTGATATGATTTTTTTTCCAGGTCAAAACCCTTCATATAGTAGAAGATGGGCACGAGAGGCCTCCAAGGGGGCCCACAAGCCATAGGGCCGCGGGCAGGGGGTAGGCCGCACCCAGCAGGCTTGTGACCTCCTGGTGGGTCCCCTCTAGTATTTCTTTCGCCCAATAAATTTTATGTTTTCCAAAACAATTCTTCCTAACTTTTCACGACTTTTGGAGGTGTGCAAATTAGGTCTCTCAGATTTTCTCCTTTTTTGGTCCAGAATTCCAGGTGCCGGCATTCTCCCTCTTCGTGTAAATCTTGTAAAATAAGAGAGAAAAGGCATAAGTATTGTACCATAATGTGTATTAACAGCCCATAATGCAATAAATATTGATATAAAAGCATGATGCAAAATGGACGTATCAACTTCCCCAAGCTTAGGCCTCGTTTGTCCTCAAGCGAAAGCCAAGATCGATAAATATGCCCACATGTTTAGAGATAGAGGTGTCGATAAAATAAAATACGGATATGAAGGCATCATGGTTATCTTTAGAACAACAACACATATTGACATATAATATCTTATGCTAGAGTAACAATTCATTCACAAGGTAAAATATGAATCAAGAACTCTATTGAGAACTAACAAACTATGATTTCAGTCATTGAACCAATTCCAATTTATCACAACGTAGGAAAGAGTCAATATAAGAGCTTATAAAGAAAATCCACATACTCAATCATCTTATGGTCTTTCATAATTGCTAACACTCACGCGGTACCTATGAGGTCAAAGCTTCAATCGGACATAGAGAAAGATAGGGGCTTATAATTTTGCCTCCCAACTATTTACCTCAAGGGTAATGTCAACAATAATAACTCATGATCACCCACATGCGAGTGGATATATTTGTCTAGATGATTCCCCAACACACGACGCTTGCCAAAAGATAAAGGCGAAATAAAGGAAATGGTGAAAATCACCACGACTCTTACATAAAGGTAATTACTAGAAAGTAAACATAACAGATAGGCCCTTTGCAGAGGGAAGCAAAGGTTGTCATGCGCTTTTGTAGTTGGATGCGTAATCCCTTAATGGAAAAGAACGTCCCTTTATATTGCCCCTTGTGATAAAGAACTTTATTATGCAGCATGTCGCTTGTATTTCTTCTATATCACAAGTTCGTATAAAGTTTATTTTCCTTGCACTAATAAATCACATATATTTAAAGAGCAATCTTTATTGCTTGCACCGATGACAACTTACTTGAAGGATCTTACTCAATCCATAGGTAGGTATGGTGGACTCTCAAGGCAAAATTGGGTTAAAGGTTTTTGGATGCACAAGTAGTATCTCTACTTGGTGCAGATTTTTTTTGGCTAATATGAGGTGGAAGCAAGCGACACATGTTGAAGGATCTATAACCATATAACTTCTATTCGGAAATAAGCAAACACAACTCATTATGTTGTCTTCCTTGTCCAACATCAACTTCTTAACATATAATATTTTAATGAGTGCTCACAATCATAAAAGATGTCCAAGATAATATATTTATATGTGAACATCTCTTTCTTTATTACTTCCTTATAATTGCAATAATGAACAATAGATTTGTTTGTCAACTTACAACAAATTTCAATCGACATCTTTTTATATGTGAAGTCATCACTCACCATAAGATCATTATGTATGCTCTTTTGCTTTTATTCTATACTTCTTTCTATTTCCTTTTCTCAAGATCATAGCAAGCAAGCAAAGCCCTTGACTCAAAACTACTATTTATTATATAACTCTCAGACTTGCTTACATAGGGGAAAATATAAAAACTCAAAACTAGATCACACTAAAACTTTATTCTACTAAATCAAGATATAACCAAAAGGATCGAACAAAAAACGAAGAAAGTAAAAGGTGTGATGGTGATACGATACCGAGCCACCTCCCCCAAGCTTGGCACAAGCCAAGGGGAGTGCCCATACCCATGTGTTTAGTTTTGTTTCTTCGGAGGTGGTGATGTTGGAGTTGTTGGTGAGGTTGAAGGTTTGTCAAGTTTCCTCTTAAGCATGAAATTTTGTTCCCTCGGATCGTCTACTTCTTGCTCGAGCCTCAATATATTTTGACATAATTCATCCTTGCTCTCCTGTAGAAAGTGAGAAGGGATAAATAGAACCTCGGGTTTTCTCCTTGTATTTGGGAGGCTCGACTTCTTGAACTCCACATGCATATCTTCAGGTCGAGGTAGGAGAATATCCTCTTCTTCCGAGCTTTCTTCCGCGTACTTGCATATCTCCAGTTCCTCCACCGAGAACAAACCATAAGGATCTAAGACCCCGTAGAGCTTGGGATTGGCAAGATAATGCGATAGATAGCTCTGCCCATCGGAATCTTGGGACGACATCTTACTCTAAATCTGCTGCAGAAATAGATCAAAACGAAAACATGAGATATTGACGAGATACAAAGGTCAAGACCTTCGAGAGATTATATAATGAATTTTCGTCGACCCGAAGGAGTATTCCACAATAAAATGGAGTCTGCAGGTTGCACGGGGTGGCCACATGCCTGCAGGGCGCGCCGAGAGGGTAGGCTGCACCCTCCTGGCTTGTCGCCTCCTCGTGCACTCTTCGGATTGCTTTACATTTTCCTAATTTTTTAAATATTCCAAAACTATTAAAACTTGCCATTGGAAAAGTTTTGGAGTCAGTTTGCTTGTCCTAACACATACCTATTCCTTTTCAGAGTCCAAAACATTCTGATAGGTCTCCCTAATGTACTCTTCCATAGTTATGGTATTGATAATATTAGTTTCAAGATTTATGGGAGTACGTCAGATATAATGTTTGATTCTTTGCCCATTTACCACTTTCGGATTTGTGCCTTCAGCGTTGTCGATATTGATGGCACCGGAACAATATACTTCCTCGATAATGTAGGACCCTTCCCATTTAGAGAGAAGTTTTGCTGCAAAAAAATTTAAACGAGAGTTTTATAGCAGGAAATGATCATCTACATTGAATTTGCGCTTTTATATCCTTCTATCATGCCATCTCTTAACCTTCTCATTAAACAACTTAGCATTCTCATAGGTCTGGGTTCTCCATTCATCAAACGAGCTAATGTAAAATAACCTCTTTTCACTAGCAAGTTTGAAATCATAGTTAAGCTCTTTAATTGCCCAATAAGCTTTATGTTCTAGCTCTAGAGGTAAGTGACATGCTTTACCATAAACCATTTTATAAGGAGACATACCCATAGGGTTTTTGTAAGCGGTTCTATAAGCCCATAATGCAATCGTCAAGTTTCTTAGACCAATTCTTTCTAGACCTATTAATGGTCTTTTGCAAGATCAATTTAATTTCTGTGTTGCTCAATTCTACTTGCCCACTAGACTGAGGATGATATGGAGATGCAATTCTATGATTAACATTATACCTAGCAAGCAATTTACGGAAAGCACCATGAATAAAGTGTGAACCACCATCAGTCATTAAATATCTAGGGACTCCAAATCTAGGGAAAAATAACCTCTTTCAGCATTTTAATAGAAGTGTTATGATCAACAGTACTAGTTGGAATAGCTTCTACCCATAAAGTAACATAATCAACAGCAACTAGAATTTGAGTATACCCGTTGGACTTTCGAAAAGGTCCCATATAACAAAAAAACAAGACATCAAATGGTTCTATAACTATAGAGTAATTCATAGGCATTTCCTGACATTTACTAATATTACCAATTCTTTGACACTCATCACAAGACAAGACAAACTTGCGAGCATCCTTGAAGAGAGTAGGCCAATAAAAACCAGATTGTAATACCTTGTTGATACGTCCCAAACGTATCTATAATTTCTGCTTGTTCCATGACCTTTTGGGTGACATTGTTATATGTTTTGCTACACTTTTATATCATTTTAAACATATTCGGAATAACCTACTAACTCAGTGCACCCAGTGCCAGTTTCTGTTTGCTGATTTCTATTTTGCAAGGGCCTTTACCCAATTTTCGAAGCCTGAAAAATTCCAGAAAAAATATATAAAAAATCAGGAAAACAGAAGCTTCCGGATCACCGAAGATGGGCCATAGGGGGGCCAGGGGCCTCCAGGTGGCCTGCTGGCGCGGCCAGGCCCTAGGTCGCGCCAGGAGGTCGCCTAGGTGGGTCTCATCTCCTCCGGTGCCCTCCTTTGGCCTATATTTAGAGTCCCGAGAGGAAACCCTCACAGAACATCCGGAATCGCGAATTTCTCCATCGTTCCGCTGCCACAGCGCTTCCGAGATCTGGAGCGTCAGGAGACCTCTTCCCGGCACCCTGCCGGAGGGAGGATTGACCTCCGGGAGCTTCTCCGACACCATGGAAGCTTCCCGGACGTGTTGTGAGTAGTCCTCCTTGGACCATGAGTCCATGACCAGTAGATATGTGATGTCTTCTCTCCAATCTTGTGCTTCAATGGTTAGTCCTTGTGAGCTGCCCTACATGATCAAGGCATCTATGTAATTATCTTGCTTTTTCTATGCTCGGTTTGTTGGAATCTGATGGATTATGAGATTATGTTCAGATTGTTATGAGTTATATATTTGATCATCCTTTTATATTATGTTCCTTAGTGATTCATGCATGTTCTCCATTGCTATTTATTGCTTTGGCCGAGTAGTAGATTGTAACTCCAATAGGGAGCGTTATGCATGATTGTGGGTTCATGCACCTCGATGTCTAGCTTGAGTGACAAAAACATGAGACTAGGGGATGTGCTTGTTGCCACCAGGGAGAAAACAACGGTGCTTGTGACCATGGTTGCAAGGATTGTTTAGCTTACGCATAGTTCATTAATGCAGTTGTCCGTTGCTTTGAGTTTACACTTTGGGTGGGGCTCGCAACTTAATACCGGCGAGATGTTCTGGATAGATATCTCAAGGTGGATAATTAGTAAGTAGATGCTGATGAATAAAAGGTCTACTTGTCTTGGCGCACTGCCCATTAGTATTGAACCTCTAACTATCAAGTAGCATAATTAGCATTGCAGTGCGTTCATAATTGTGTCAATTGTTGAGATGTGATTTGTTTACCCAAGCATAGTGAACATCATGTGACTCCGGTCCATATCACCATCATTGTTTACACCTCCATCATTTATTGCTTTTATTTACTTTTCCGTTGCAATCACTATTACCTCCCCGCTGGTGTTTTGATCCTTTGCAAACTACAAGGCTGGAGAGATTGAAAACCTCTCTATACTCGTTGGGAGCAAAGTTATTTGTTGTGTGTGTAGGTCCACGTCTTCTGCTAGCGCCAGGGTGGAAGACACCTACTTGTTGAGCCAAGGAGTCCTCCTGGTTCGATAAACCTTACAGTCTCCGTGTAAGCAAATCTGCTGCGGACTACATCTCCACCTACCACTTGGGGTAACCCACGAGGGGCGAGAAGTATATCCATCAACTCCTCATCAAGAAAACTTCAGGTGCCATTGCTGGGGACTCCAGTCTTCAAGATAGGATTGCATGCTATCCTTTACCTTTGCTTTTTAGTCTTGTTAGTTTGCTTTCTAGTTTTTTAGAGTCCTATACCAAAAACCACAAAAAAATTAGTTGCTTTGTCCTTGCTTGTTGTTACTGCTATGGGTTCCACTGAGAACACTAAGTTGTGTGACTCCACTAGTTAGGCTTATGGAAAACTGCACTCTTAGTTCGCTGCTTGGGGAATGCCGTTTTACCACACCCGTGGTAGAGAAGTCTCCTCCACCTACTGAATGTATCCCATTCAAAATACGAATTGGGATAATTAAAATAATTAGGAATGATTGTTATGCAGGAGATGGAACAGTCAATCCTAGTATTCATTTGTTGAAACTTACAGGACTTTGTGAGTTGTTTAAGATTTCAGGTTTGACATGAGATGGATTCATGAGGAAATTATTTGCCTTGTCACTGAAAGGAAAAGCATTGGAATGGTATATGCTACTAGATGATTCTCACCTACGGTATTGGGAAGAGATTCAATCTCTCTTTTACTCCAAGTTTTATCCTCTTCATGAAGTCCATGTGGATCATGGTAACAATGCTTTTATGTGATACTTATATTGTTGAGTTTATTCATGATCCCACTGAAAATTATTATGAGAAGGGAACATTTGCTTATAGATATCTGAATAATATCAAGTTCCCTCTCTTTATGTTGAAGGTTTTGAAGCTACACTTGTTTTGCCTTCCTATCATTATTGCTTTGTGCTTCAGTGAATTATTTTATTGCAATATTCGTATGCATAGGAAGCATGTTAGAGTTAAATGTGTTTGGTATTTTCTTCTTGATGCTCTCTTTTGTTCTACAACTCTTATTCCTACGAGAGCATCATTAAAATCTTAAGCCTATCTTTATGGCTATAAAGAAAGAGCTCTAGGGAGACAGCCCTTGTTATCTTTACTTTGAGTTTTTTACTTTCAGTTTTAGTGGTCTTGATGCTTGTTACTACTGTAGCAACATCATTGTATCTTTATTTTCAAGCTTTCTGCCAAGTTTTAGCCTCCGATTGCAAGAAAGTTCAAAAGTTGTGACATGCTGTCCAGAAACATATTATGTCTACTTGACGGAAAAAATCGCCAAAAGTCACCAGATTATCTTTTTGATCTAACTTTGTTTGACAGCATGCTGTATATAATTGCCTTTCTGGCATCTGTTCTGAGTTTTTTGATTTGAATGGCAGAAGTGCCCCAAATAAATTATTTACTACTTGATGTTCTATTTTTCACAGATTCTGCCATGTTTTGCGTTTTCATTGTTCTGCAAATCTTAAGCTTACTTTTTTATTTGCAAAAACCTTTTGGTATTCATAAGAAGCAGTAAGTTTTAATGAAATTTTTTATTTCCAACAGGTAATGAATTATTTTATTAAGGGAACTAACCACTCTAATCAGCTTATGATGAATTTCGTATGAAGGGAGTTTTCAAGTATGCGATGTGAGATGATGAAAGAAGATACATGAGTGTCAAGCGCTCAGGCTTGGGGATGCCCCCATGCAACCCAAGAAATATTCAAAGGGGACTCAAGCGTCTAAGATTGGGGATGCCCCATGCACCCCCTTCTCCATCATGATAGTTTTCACTTGTCTTTATGTTGAGTACTTCTTATAAAGTGTGATGATTTTTCTTTTTATTCATGTAAAACATAGCGTGTTGCCCTTAAGTGAGGAAAAGATCCCAAAGTGGACAAAACAAAAGATCCCAAAGAGGACAAATGAGAGATAAAAATAAAGAGCCAAAGAGGCCATAAAAAAATAAAAAAGAGAGAAAAAGAAATAAAAGAAATAAAAAGAGAGAAGGGGGGCAACACTACTATTCCTTTTGAAAGATCCACACTCGTACTCCATTGTTATATTTGTACTACATAGAGATTATCATTCATGCATAACTATGTGGGGACCCTTACACTATAGAACTTGGTTTGCATATTCCAATGATGAGCCTCCTCAAATGAGCTCTAGGTCTTCATGTGCAAACAAGTTGGATGCACCCCCACTAGTTCCATTGGAGAGCTTACCTTAGCTCATATGTGCATCCGTTACATGACAATCCCTACTCCTCACATCATATCTATCATTTGGCTTTCTCTCGCCTATGGTTGTCCTCCTTGATGTGAGCCTTTCACACCTTTTTGTCTTCCTTCCCCATCATTATTCTATTTGCCATCCTAATTGCCAACATATCTTGCTTACGCTGATCCATTACATGAGTGCTCAAAATTGAAAGGGAGAGGATCATTTTGATTTGTGCCTGACTAGTGGTCTGGGGATGAGTCAAAATAAGATCCCGAAGGAGACCAAGTGTGAAATATTAGTAGATTTAGTTCTCAATTGAAAAAATAGTTTATTATCTCAACCCATCTCACACTTCTTGCAATCAAACACCATTCGGAGACATTCGAGTCATGGACAACGAGAGCTCTTGCACCTTTATGTTCTTACTTTGCTAAACTCAATACTAGATATAGACTCTTGCTTGTTATTGTCTTGACTTGAATTGCATATCTTACTAGCTTTACTTTGAACTTCTTATATGTGTGTTAGCATGTCACTACAGAAATTATTCTATTATCATTTCTCTACTCGAGGACGAGCAAAAATTAAACTTGGGGATGTTGATACGTCCCAAACGTATCTATAATTTATGCTTGTTCCATGATCTTTTGGGTGACATTGTTATATGTTTTGCTACACTTTTATATCATTTTACACATATTTGGACTAACTACTAACTCAGTGCACCCACTGCCAGTTTGTGTCTGCTGATGTCTATTTTGCACGGGCTTTTACCCAATATTTCGAAGCCCAAAAAATTCCAGAAAAAATATAAAAAAGCAGCAAAACGAAAGGTTCCGGATCACTGAAGATGGGACACACGGGGGCCAGAGTCCTCCGAGGCGGCCTGCTGGTGCAGCCAGGCCCTAGGCTATGCCAAGAGGTTGCCTGGGTGGGTCCACCTCCTTCGGTGCCCTCCTTTGGCCCATATTTAGAGTCCCGAGAGGAAACCCTTACAAAACTTCCAGAATCACGAATTTCTCCTCGTTCCGTCGCGACAACGCTTTTGAGATCGGGAGCGTCAGGAGACCTCTTCCCGGCACCCTGCCGGCGGGCGGATTGACCTCTGGGAGCTTCTCCACCGCCATGGACGCTTCCCGGAGGTGCCGTGAGTAGTCCTCCTTGGACCATGGGTCCATGACTAGTAGCTATGTGATGTCTTCTCTCCAATCTTGTGCTTCCATGATTAGTCCTTGATGGATATACTTCTCTCCCCTCGTTGCTTAACCCAACTGGAAGGTGGAGATGTAGTAAGCAGCAGATTTCCCTTACACGGAGACTGTAAGGTTTATCGAACCAGGAGGACTCCTAGGATCAACAAGTAGGTGTCTTCCACCCTGGTGCTAGCAGAAGACGTGTACGTGCACACACAACAAATAACTTTGCTCCCAACGAGTACAGAGAGGTTGTCAATCTCTCTCGCCTTGTAGTTTGTAAAGGATCAAAACACAAGCGGGAAGGTAATAGTGATTGCAACGGAAACGTAAATGAAAGCGGTAAATGATGGAGGTGTAAACATTGATGGTGATATGGACCGGAGTCACATGATGTTCACTAGTGATGTCTCTCTCCCAAAAGACGATAAAAAACTATGCTTGGGGTAAACAAATCACACTTGTGAAATTGACAGTATTATGAACGCGTCGCAATGCTAATTATGCTACTTGATAGCTAGAGGTTCAATAGTAATGGGCAGTATGCCAAGACAAGTAGACCGTTTATTCATCAGCATCTACTTAGTAGTCATCCACCTTGAGATATCTGTGCAGAACATATCACCGGTATTAATTTGCGAGCCCCACCCAAATTGTAAACTGAAAGCAACAGACAACTGCATTAATGAACTATGCGTAAGGTAAACAATCCGTGCAACCGTGGTCACAAGCACCATTGTTTTCTCCCTGGTGGCAACAAGCACATCCCCTAGTCTCACGTTTCTGTCACTCAAGCTAGACATCGAGGGGTATGAACCCACAATCATGCATAACGCTCCCTCTTGCAGTTACAATCTGCTGCTTGGCCAAAGCAATAAATTGCAATGGAGAACATGCATGAATCACTAAGGAGCATTATATAAAACGATAATGAAATATATAACTCATAACAATCTGAACATAATCTCATAATCCATCGGATCCCAACAAATCGAGCATAGCAAAAGCAAGAGAATTACATAGATGCCTTGATCATGTAGGGAAGCTCACAAGGATTAACCATTGAAGCACAAGATTGGAGAGAAGACATCACATAGCTACTGGTCATGGACTCATGGTCCAAGGAGGACTACTCACGGCACATACGGGAAGCGTCCATAGCGGTGGAGAAGCTCCCGGGGGTCAATCCTCCCCCGACAGGGTGCCGGGAAGAGGTCTCCTGATGCTCCCGATCTCGGAAGCGCTCCGTCGGTGGAACGATGGAGAAATTATGCAGTTCTATCTGCAACATGATGTCCTCTGTAGGCCTCAGAGTGATACTTGTGTAGGACATGTCCATGTTCATGCTCGGGTACACAACGTCTAATAATACCATCTACTCCTTTTTAAAGGTGTGGATCATTCCAAAAGTAATGTCTTAAATCATAAAAGAACTTCTTCTTTTGTTGGTATGTGAAGCTAGGCAGTATAACTTTAGCAACAATGTAGTTAGGATAATCAGCATACCAGGGAGCATTGCATGAAGCATTTATGACAACTAATTGTTCATCAGGAAAGCTATCATCAATAGGTAGTGGGTCATCAAGAACATTCTCTAATCTAGACAAGTTATCTCCTACGGGGTTATCAACGCCCTTTCTATCAATAATATGCAGATCAAATTCTTGTAGCAGAAGAACCCATAAGGTACTTAATAGGAGCGTGATTTGTGTGAGAAGTTACTTTGGAATCAACAATAAAGGTCTAAACTTATCGCAAGCAAACACAACTGCTAATACCTTTTCAGTGGTAGTGTTGTTTCTTTGAGTGCTGTCTAGAGTTTTACTAGCATAATGGATGGCATTTAATTTCTTATCAACTCTTTGTCCTAGAACAACACCAACAGCATAATCACTAGCATCACACATAATTTCAAAGGGTAGATTCCAATCAGGTGGTTGAACAACAGGTGCAATGATCAAGGCTCTCTTAAGAATTTCAAATGCTTCTACACAATCATCATAAAAACGAATGGAACATCCTTTTGCAAAAGATTAGTGAGAGGCTTAGAAATCTTAGAGAAGTCTTTAATAAATCTTCTATAGAAACCAGTATGACCAAGGAAACTTCTTATACCTTTGATATCTGTTGGACACGCCATTTTTTCAATAGCATCAACTTTAGCTTTATCAACTTCAATACCTATTTCGGAGATTTTGTGTCCCAAGACAATGCCTTCATTAACCATAAAGTGGTCCTTCTCCCAATTCAAGAGAATATTAGTTTCTTCGCATCTCTGCAAAACTCGATCAAGGTTGCTCAAGCAATCATCAAAAGAAGTTCCGTAAACGAAAAAATCATCCATGAAAACCTCAACAATCTTTTCACAAAAGTCACAGAATATAGCCATCATACATCTTTGAAAGGTAGCAGGTGCGTTGTATAAACCGAAAGGTATACGTCTATAAGCAAAGGTACCGAAAGGGCAAGTAAAAGTGGTCTTCTCTTTATCTTCTTTTGATATAAGTATTTAACAGAAGCCAGAATAACCATCTAGAAAGAAAAAATGTGTATGTTTGGATAGTCTTTCTAGAATTTGATCAATAAAAGGTAGAGGGTAATGATCTTTCCTAGTAGCCTTATTTAATTTCATGAAATCAATTACCATTCTATATCTTGTAACAATTCTTTGCGAGATCAATTCATCTTTATCATTAGGAACAACAGTAATACCTCCCATTTTAGGGACACAATGAACGGGACTAACCCATCTGCTATTAGCAATACGATAAATTATACATGCCTCCAGATGCTTTAGTATTTCATTTCTTACCAATTCCTTCATTTTATGATTTAATCATCGTTGGTGATCAACAACTGGTTTAACATCAGGCTCCATATTGATTTTGTGCTGACATAGAGTGGGACTAGTGCCCTTAAGATCATCAAGAGTATATCCAATAGCGGCACAGTGCTTCCTTAGAGTTTTCAATAATCACTTTTCTTCATGCTCTGAAAGGTTAGCACTAATAATAACATGATATACCTCCTTTTCATCAAGATAAGCATACTACAGAGTATCAGGTAATTGTTTAAGCTCAAACACGGGATCACCCTTAGGTGGAGGAGGATCCCCAAGTATTTCACACGCAGGTTGTGTTTCAAAATCGGCTGCTGATCAAATAAAATCTTATCTATTTCATTCCTTTCATTCATATGCATACCATTTTCATGGTGTAGAAAATATTGTTCTAAGGGATCAGTAGGAGGCACAATGATAGAAGCGAGACCAATATTTTCATCTTTACTAGGCAATTCTTTGTCATGGGGTTGTCTACTAAATTTAGAGAAATTGAACTCATGAGAAACAACACCAAACTTACAGTAATCATTTCTTTCTCACAATAAATCTTAGCATTAACAGTATTCAAGAAGGATCTACCGAATATAATGGGACAAAAATCATCTTGTGGGGAACCAAGAACAAAAAAATCAGTAGGATACTTTGTTTTCCCACACAAGACTTCAACATCTCCAACAATCCCAATTGGTGCAACAGTATCTCCATTAGCAAGCTTGATGGTAACATAAATTTCTTCTAATTCAGCCGGTGCAATATCATTCATAATTTCTTGATGTAAGATAAAGGGAATTGCACTCACACTAGCACCCACATCAAATAAGCCATGATAACAATGATCTCCTATTTTAACAGAAACAACGCGCACACCAACAATAGGTCTATGTTTACCTTTAGTATCAGGTCTAGCAATTCTAGCAGCTTCTTCACAGAAATGAATGACATGCCCATTAATATTATCAACCAAGAGATTCTTTCTCCTTCACGAGGCCAAAAATTATAAATATAATTCCGATCATGATGAACAAGATACATAGGATGAAACTTCTGATGAAATTCCAATTTCAGTCGGTTGTAGTTCCATGATCCAATATCATGACATAGCCTATACCATGTCAACGCCTTTTCCTTCAAAGATAAAGGAAACACCTTCTTCTTGACATCATCCTCGGGCATACCTGCAAGCATAAATAATCCACAAAGTTCATCCACATAGATTAGATGCAAATCAGGATGTAGTGTTCCATCTCCTGCATAAGGATTAGCTAGCAATTTTTCTATCATACCCGAAGGAATTTCATAATAAATATTTTCAGTAGGTGCAGCAGGTTGAGGAGAATCTCTTTGTGCTTCCGGTCGGGGTGAAGATACCCCTAACAAGCCCCTCAAAGGATTATTTTCCATAGTGACAAGCGACAGTAAATTTCAGCACAATATATACATTTTTCCTTACCAAGTTCCACTCACGAAAGGCACTTCACTCCCCGACAACGGCAGCAGAAAAGAGTCTTGATGACCCACAAGTGTAGGGGGTCTATCATGGTCCTTTCGATAAGTAAGAGTGTCGAACCCAATGAGGAGCAGAAGGAAATGACAAGCGGTTTTCAGTAAGGTATTCTCTCCAAGCACTGAAATTATCGGTAAAACAGTAACATCCCAATTTTCTTAAATTCGGATGTTAATAGATCATTCATTTGCATCTCATATTTTATGCATCATTGTGTTCCTCTGAAAATTTTATCGTTATGTGACTGCGGGCAATTTATTGGAGTGGAGATAATATGACTTCTCCCCTCTGAGTTAAAGTCACCATTTTGGTTTTTGCAAATTTTTCTAAACTCCGAAGTTTTTTTTGTTGTTGAGTTTTTCGATCGAGTTGTGTGACCTATTGCATAAAACTATTTTTAAAAAATTTGCATTAGGTGGAACTAGGGTTCCCATAGATATATTATATGTATATGTATATATATATATTAGTAGTATATTTTTCTGTCTTGTTTTTCTCCTAAGTATTCTAGTGCATATATGTATATTAGTTCCTACTTTTTGTTAGCTAGGAATATATATTTTTTACTGTTTTGGTTTTCTTTCTTTTCTTTTTTGCTGCTGTTAGTTTGTTTTAAAAAAAAATAGAACTGCCAGGCCGAGCCACAAGGGCTCAGCCCAGCCCCCATGCATGCATGCATGCAGCCCCCTCCCCCACGTCCCAACCTCCCTCTCCCTCCCCACGTTTCCCTCTCTTTCCTAAGTTCTCTCTCTCTTCTCTTCCCCCACGTGAGTACTCCCTCCCTTTCCTTATTTCTCTCTTTCCTATTTCTACTCCCTCCTTTTCCTTTTGTCTCCACCGCCACCTCTCCCTCTCTTTCCTATTTTCTCTCCCATGATCTCCTTCCCAAAGTTCTCCCTCTCCTTCCTTTCTACTCTCCTCCCCTAAGCCTATATAAACCCCCCCCACCGTCACCTCTCCCCAACCCTAGCCGCCGTCTCCACCGCCGCCTCCACAAGCCGTCGCCGGCGCCTCACCCCTCCGCCGCCCTAGCCGCCGCCGCGAGCAGCGGCAGCAGCCCAAAAGCTGCTGCACCTCGGCCTCGCCGCGGAGGAGGAGCCCTCCCCGAACTCTCTCTCCACCGCCGCCTCTTCCCCGCGGAGCAGGAACCTCACCGCCGCCGCCCGACGCCCCACCGCCCGGAGCTACTCCCTCCTTCCTCGCCGGCCATCTCCTTTCTTGCCGGTGCAACACCTCCAGCAGCAGGTAGCAACCTCTCTCTCTATATATTTCATGCACTCCATCTCAGCCCTTAGATCCCATGCAACACCATGCAATGGCTAGGATTAGATCACCTATACCCCTTCGGTTTATTCCGGAAAACCAACGGTTCTCTTGTTCACTTAAGATTTAGCCAGTGGTTTTGCTAGCCATAGGACGTTTGCTGCAAACCAAGAAACACACAGCCACTACAGCCATTAGAAGCTTGCCACGTGTGCCTCTCATTAGCACTAGCAGTTTTGTAATTTTCTGTCCAGATTTCGAAAACAGAAACTTTCAATCTTGTTTTGATCACAACTTTTTATCCCTACGTCCAATGACATTGATTCGTGTTCCAGTAGCTCAAAAATTTCCTGTAGTTTTTAAAAATATATAGTTTTTCTGTGTTTGGAATTTTTAAATACAAGTTAGAGCATATTTAGTTTAAACACTGTTTTGCCTATTCCTGGAGTTTGAAAAATGATATTGAGTTGATTCTTTTTGCTACTGTTTTCTAGTGATAAAACCTTACTGTGGTAGAATTTTCAGAATTTTCCAAGTATTTTTACTGGTGTTTGCAACAGAAACAAGTTTCTGTCCTACCGACGCGCGATAAAATTCTTTTGCGTAGTCGTTTGCCAGTCATTGCATGTGATGTTATTTTTACTCGTGGCATGATTGAATTGCTTATGGTGTGCTTTGTGTTTGTATCAGTAGATCATCCGGAGTGCGAAGCGTGTTACTTAGAGACGCTCGAGCAGGACAACTATCATCAAGGCAAGTCATCTTTGATCATGTTATTTTTACCTATGTTTTCAATGCATAGTAGATCACCTTCTTTGCCCAATTTGCATGCTGCCTAGGTACTTGGAAACTTTAATCCTTGTTGTAGTATCATGTGGTAGGAACACCAACACCCCGATACTTGGCCCCGGGACGACAATGTTATATATGCTATGCTCTAGTAGACGGGTTATCGGTTGAGTGTATTCCACGAGTGATGCGAGGTTGATATAATAACCAAGACCGGACTAAGACAAGATTTTCAAGACCTCGGACGCAATGCAACACTGGGTGAAGGACGGTTGATCGGCTCCCTGGAGAACCCAGTGGATGCCCGGGATGCTGGAGAGGCCATGTCATCCTGCGGAAAGCTTCACCCAGGCTCAAAGGGACGGATGGAGACTTCAAGACTCAAGGCTTACCTGCACAGCCACAAGTCATTATGGGCTCTGGCTTGGTTGGACAACGCGGCAACTCTGGACAGGCGGTGCTAGCAGATGTAGACGAACGGTAGGAATGGATGGGCACCGACAGGGATTCAGAGGGACCCGTTGAAAGACCATGTTTTGATCATCCGGTCTTCAAACACCCTGAAGTGCGAGGACAAACCCGGAGGCGATCAAATCTTGTGGGGAACGTGTGCAAAACTCTGCAGAGTACCCAACCTAATCGATTAGCCGTGTCCACGGTCATGGACAACTTGAGCCGAAGGCATTGAATTTCCCCTGAACTCTCGACACAACTTAATAATGATGTGGGTGTTAACAACTATTCGGGTACGAGAACTGGTTGGCGGAACCATCTCGTTAACAACAAACTATGTAGTAATATTTTGCTTTCGACCCCTTTTGTTGTAGGATAAAACTGGCTTTATGCAAAAACTTAGCTCCACCGGCCAAATATGCATGTAGAGATAGTTGATTATTATTTTACCCCCTCTCTTGATGATTTGCCAGCATATTCAATATGCTGACCTACACGGCTGCAACGTATCATGTTGCAGAGTACTTTTCCGACCAGGAGTGAGGCTACGATTCTACGCTCAGCGACATGCCCTTGGAGTCGGATGGACTCGTCTACCTGATGCTTCCGCTTAGTCTTCGTTAGATAATCTCATGAGTTGGCCTTCAGCCACTTTATTGTACTCCTTTATTGTAATAAAGTACTCTTTATGAGATTTCGATTAATAAAGCTGTGTGATTGCACTCTTGAATATATACATTATGTACTGTGTGTGTACCAGCATGATCTTGGGATGGTACAGAAACACCAGAGGCTTGACTCGTTGAGTCGGGTCGTTACAGATATGGTATTCAGAGCACACGCTGACCTTAGGACGTAACCTCTAGGAATGGATGAGCACCGACAGGGATTCAGAGGGACCCGTTGAAAGACCATGTTTTGATCATCCGGTCTTCAAACACCCTGAAGTGCGAGGACAAATCCGGAGGCGATCAAATCTTGTGGGGAACGTGTGCAAAACTCTGCAGAGTACCCAACCTAATCGATTAGCCGTGTCCACGGTCATGGACAACTTGAGCCGAAGGCATTGAATTTCCCCTGAACTCTCGACACAACTTAATAATGATGTGGGTGTTAACAATTATTCGGGTACGAGAACTGGTTGGCGGAACCATCTCGTTAACAACAAACATTGTAGTAATATTTTTGCTTTCAACCCCTTTTGTTGTAGGAGAAAACTGGCTTTATGCAAAACTTAGCTCCACCGGCCAAATATGCATGTAGAGATAGTTGATTATTATTTTACCCCCCCCCCTTTCTTGATGATTTGCCAGCATATTCAATATGCTGACCTACACGGCTGCAACGTATCATGTTGCAGAGTACTTTTCCGACCAGGAGTGAGGCTACCGTTCTCCGCTCAGCGACATGCCCTTGGAGTCGGATAGACTCGTCTACCTGATGCTTCCGCTTAGTCTTCGTTAGATAATCTCATGAGTTTGGCCTTCAGCCACTTTATGGTACTCCGTTATTGTAATAAAGTACTCTTTATGAGATTTCGATTAATAGAGCTGTGTGATTGCACCCTTGAATATATACATTATGTACTGTGTGTGTACCAGCATGATCTTGGGATGGTACAGAAACACCAGAGGCTTGACTCGTTGAGTCGGGTCGTTACAGATTAGATGGCCACCTTCGTCCCTGTTAAGTTCACGGAGTTTTGCCAGCCCGACACCACTATGCCGTTCGGAAAAGAGCTAGTGCAGATCACCAAGGATTTGAGGATTGCTCTGCCGACTATCACAGGGAAGCCAACTTCGTCTTACCCGGAGGATTCACGCTACAGGATCGAGGTGCATATTCCCGGAAGGACATTCGAGCCGCGCACTGAGCCGATGGATTTCAAGTTCATCGCACCCAACTGGATTCTCGGAAGGGACATGGCGATTCATTGTGCACTCGGACGTATCAAGGATGAATACAAAGGCTGCCCTATGTCTCCAGACCTATTCGTTGTATCCCGGAGAAATGAAGACGGAGACATCATCTCAAACAAGACCAATGACGCTCTCTTGTCTTATGCCCAGACCTTGGAGAAGCACAGCGGAACTCTGGAGTATCACGCGATCAAGGACGCCAGGAAGATCAAGCAACTGTCACTCCGCGAGCTTGAACTTGAAGATGCAGCCCGGGAAGCCCACTATGAGCATGAGCTGGAAGTGAAGGATTTTCTGGAGCGGATCGAGAAGCTGAAGACTCGAGTTGCATACCTCGAGGAGGAACTGGACATGGGCGAGAACCTTCATCCCGAAGGAGACGTAGCCCCCGTGATCAGCAACGACGAGGACTATGAAGAAAGCTCCACCGAAGGACCCGACACCATGCTATTACGAGGAGGACACTTAGACTAGACCACCAAATTTACTTTATCGTTTTACGTGTTAGGCCGATGTTTAGGATTATCGATTTTGTATCCTCGTGTGAACCTTTGTGATGATTGAACAAAATGTGTGGTGTGATAATTGTGTGTTGCATTCATATGGGTAGTGTAATTCCTTTTAGACCATTGTTCTATGCTAATCTCACCCCTCTACAAACATCAGATGCCCCCGAGACGCGCCCCTGAGTCCAACTTTCCGTCGGAACTCACTCAGTTGATCCAGCAACAAAATGCCTTGATGCAGCTGATCATCCAGAACCAGAACAACAACAACAACCGTCCCCCACCCCAGGCCGACAACCTTACCCGTTTTCTGAAGTTGAACCCTCCAACTTTCTCCAGCAGCATTGAGCCCATTGTGGCAGATGATTGGCTTCGGAAGATGGAGCATGAACTCATCACCGCTGGTTGTTCTGAAGCTGAGAAGGTGCGTTTTGCCGCGCACCAACTTGAAGGCCCTGCAGCTGCTCGGTGGGAGAACTACACCACCACTTATCCCATTGGTTGAGTCACTTGGGAGCAATTCAAGCAAGCTTTCCGCACCGCGCATGTCTCAGCTGGTGCAATGAGTCTGAAGAAGCGTGAGTTTCGCAACTTACGCCAGGGGAGTCGCACTGTGGCCCAGTACGTTGATGATTTCAGCATGCTTGCCCGTTATGCACCTGGAGATGTGGCCGATGATGCGGCCAAGCAGGAAAAGTTCTTGGAAGGACTGAATGATGAGCTGAGCATTCATTTGACGGTAGCCACCTTCAACAACTACCAGGAGCTGGTTGATAAGGCCCTCATCTTGGAGGGGAAACATCAGCAAATGGAGAACCGCAAGAGAAAGTATGGGGTTGGAAAGTTCAACTCCGGCACTCAGCAGAAGCCTCGCTACACCCCCTACTCAGGGAATACCGGGACTGGATCCGGTAAGTTTGGTGGACATGTTCAGCATAACCACCCTGTGCACAACCATGGAGGCCAAAACCATGGAGGAAATGGGAACCACCGCAACAACATCAACTTCAAGAATGGCGGTACTGGCACTCAGCAGCAGTCAGCTCCAGCTCAGAAGGATCTGACTCACATCACTTGCTTCAAGTGTCAGAAGAAGGGACACTATGCCACTGATTGTCCCCAGAACAAGCAGGGAAATGGAAACGGCAACGGCAACGGCAACGGCAACTCTGCAGCAAAGAAGCCCAATCCTTTTCCTCGAGCTCAGGTGAACCACATTGATGTGGAAGAAGTCTATGATCACCCCGATACTGTGGTTGGTAAGTTTTTGCTAAATTCACATCCAGTATTGGTACTTTTTGATTCTGGTGCAACGCATTCATTCATATCAAGGGTAGTTGTGGAAAAGTATAGTTTGCCAACTAGAACCCTCAGCCAACCTATTAAGGTCAGTTCCCCAGGAGGCATGATGACAGCCGGGATAGGATGCCATGCTTTGAGTCTCAACATCGGGAACCATAATTTTCCCACCGACCTCATCGTATTAGAGTCCCTAGGATTGGATGTAATTCTAGGCATGGATTGGATGGCCAAGTATGAAGGTAATATCGACTGTGCCCTTAAGTCTATTTTGCTCACCACCCCCGAGCAGAAGCAGATTAAGTACGTGTCTCAGCGCCCGACACGGAGTAAGCGAGTAAACTCTCTCACGGGAGTAGTCCAGGAGGAGGTACCGATCGTATAGGAGTATCCAGATGTATTTCCGGAGGAATTGCCGGGCATGCCACCCGATAGAGAGATTGAGTTCTTGATTGAGCTATTACACGGAACAGCACCGATATCCAAGAGACCTTATCGGATGCCCGCAAATGACTTGATAGAAATCAAGAAGCAAATTAAGGAGTTATTGGACAAAGGGTATATTCGCCCAAGTTCTTCACCTTGGGGAGCCCCAGTGCTCTTAGTTGAAAAGAAGGACAAGTCCTTGAGAATGGTTGTCGATTATCGTGCATTGAACGATGTGACCATCAAGAACAAGTACCCCTTGCCGATGATCAATGATCTGTTTGATCAGTTAGTTGGAGCTCGCATATTCTCAAAGATCGATCTTCGATCCGGGTATCATCAGTTGAAGATTCGTGAACAAGATATACCCAAAACAACCTTCACCACTCGGTACGGCTTGTATGAGTACACGGTCATGTCATTTCGACTGACTAATGCTCCGGCATATTTTATGAATCTGATGAACAAGGTATTTATGGAGTACTTGGACAAGTTTGTCGTGGTGTTCATCGATGACATACTGATATTCTCCAAGAACGAAGAGGAACACAAGGAACATCTGCGTCTAGTTCTGGAGAAGCTTCGAGAGCATAAGTTATATGCAAAGTTCAGCAAATGTGAGTTTTGGTTGAACGAAGTCGGATTTCTCGGACACGTCATCTCAGGAGAAGGAATAGCAGTGGACCCTGCCAAGGTCGCAGCAGTCACCGAATGGGTAGCACCCACTTCAGTCAAGGAGATCCGCAGTTTCCTCGGACTTGCCGGATATTACCGGAGGTTCATTGAGAATTTCTCAAAGATTGCCAAGCCCATGACAGAGTTATTGAAGAAGGAATCCAAGTATGTTTGGACTGAGGAATGTGAAACCAGTTTTCAAGAGCTGAAGAAACGTCTTGTTACAGCCCCAGTGCTGATATTGCCGAACATTCAGAAGGATTTCCAGGTTTACTGTGACGCTTCTCGTCAAGGACTTGGAGGAGTGCTCATGCAAGAAGGCAAAGTTGTAGCCTATGCATCCAGACAGCTCAGACCTCATGAGTTGAATTATGCCACACATGACTTGGAACTAGCAGCCGTAGTGCACGCTCTCAAGACCTGGAGACATTTCCTGATCGGAAATAGTTGTGATGTTTACACTGATCACAAGAGCCTGAAATATATCTTCACGCAAAAGGAGTTGAACATCAGACAGAGGCGATGGCTAGAGTTGATCAAGGACTATGACATGAGATTGCATTATCACACAGGCAAGGCAAATGTTGTAGCTGATGCGTTGAGCCGCAAGAGTTATGTGAACACGCTCACAGCGGGAGGATTACCCCAGGAGTTAGTCGATGATCTCCGAGATCTCAAATTGGAGATAGTTCCAAGAGGATTTGTTGCCACACTGGAAATTCAGTCTACTTTGACGGAAAAGATCCGTGAAGCACAGAAGGCTGACAAAGAGATAGCTGAGATTAAGCAGAAAATGGAAGACGGGAAAGCTAAAGGTTTTCGTGAGGACGAACACGGAACTTTATGGTTTGAGGATCGCATCTATGTGCCCAATGATCCCGAACTCAGGAAGTTGATACTTCAGGAAGCTCATGATTCCCCGTACTCGATACACCCCGGTAACACCAAGATGTATCTGGATCTGAAAGAAAGTTTCTGGTGGACAGGATTGAAGAAAGACATTGCCGAGTTCGTAGCTATATGCGATGTTTGTCAGCGAGTAAAAGCCGAGCATCAGAAGCCAGCAGGTTTGCTCCAACCTCTGCCGATACCCGAATGGAAATGGGAAAAGCTTGGTATGGACTTCATCACAGGATTACCTCGGACCCGTTCTGGCTATGATTCTATTTGGGTTGTGGTCGATCGATTGACCAAGGTAGCTCACTTCATCCCGGTGAAGACTACCTACACGAGTGCCAAGCTGGCCAAGATTTATATGACGAGGATCGTATGTCTGCACGGAGTACCAAAGAGCATTGTGTCTGATAGAGGGACTCAGTTCACATCAAAATTTTGGCACCAACTGCATGAAACCTTGGGAACGAGATTGGAGTTCAGCACAGCATTTCACCCACAGACAGATGGACAGACCGAGAGAGTTAATCAGATTCTGGAAGACATGTTGAGAGCTTGCGCCCTAGACTATGGGTCTAGTTGGGATGACAATTTACCGTATGCCGAGTTCTCATACAACAACAGCTACCAGACCAGTCTGAAGATGGCCCCTTTCGAAGCTCTATACGGAAGGAGGTGCAGAACACCGTTGATGTGGGATGGAGTTGGAGACCGACAACTTTTTGGTCCCGATCTTATCCGAGATTCTGAAGAGAAGGTCAAGCTTATTCGTGACCGACTCAAGATAGCCCAGTCCAGGCAGAAGAGTTATGCCGATAACAAACGCAAGGAAGTAACGTACGAAGTGGGAGATCGAGCATATCTTCGGGTATCTCCACTTCGAGGAATCAAGAGATTCGGTGTGAAAGGAAAATTAGCACCACGTTTCATTGGCCCCTACAAAATTCTTGAACGTAGAGGCGAAGTTGCATACAAACTGGAACTGCCGGAAGGATTGTCCGGAGTTCATGATGTCTTCCATGTTTCCCAGTTGAAGAAATGCCATGCTGAGATGGCCGATGTTCCGTTGAGAGATACAGTGCCCCTAGAGGCCATACAACTTGACAGCGATTTGACGTATGAGGAGAAACCTGTCCGGATTCTCGAGACCGCCAACAGAGTTACCCGCAGCAAGATCATCAAGTTCTGCAAGGTGTTGTGGAGCCACCACACCGAGGAAGAAGCCACCTGGGAACGAGAAGAGGATCTTCGTCGAGACCACCCGCACCTATTTTCTAGCCAACCCGAATCTCGAGGGCGAGATGCATCTTAAGGTGGGTAGGTTTGTAACATCCCAATTTTCTTAAATTCGGATGTTAATAGATCATTCATTTGCATCTCATATTTTATGCATCATTGTGTTCCTCTGAAAATTTTATCGTTATGTGACTGCGGGCAATTTATTGGAGTGGAGATAATATGACTTCTCCCCTGTGAGTTAAAGTCACCATTTTGGTTTTTGCAAATTTTTCTAAACTCCGAAGTTTTTTTTGTTGTTGAGTTTTTCGATCGAGTTGTGTGACCTATTGCATAAAACTATTTTTAAAAAATTTGCATTAGGTGGAACTAGGGTTCCCATAGATATATTATATGTATATGTATATATATATATATATATATATTAGTAGTATATTTTTCTGTCTTGTTTTTCTCCTAAGTATTCTAGTGCATATATGTATATTAGTTCCTACTTTTTGTTAGCTAGGAATATATATATATATTTTTACTGTTTTGGTTTTCTTTCTTTTCTTTTTTTGCTGCTGTTAGTTTGTTTTAAAAAAAAAATAGAACTGCCAGGCCGAGCCACAAGGGCTCAGCCCAGCCCCCATGCATGCATGCATGCATGCAGCCCCCTCCCCCACGTCCCAACCTCCCTCTCCCTCCCCACGTTTCCCTCTCTTTCCTAAGTTCTCTCTCTCTTCTCTTCCCCCACGTGAGTACTCCCTCCCTTTCCTTATTTCTCTCTTTCCTATTTCTACTCCCTCCTTTTCCTTTTGTCTCCACCGCCACCTCTCCCTCTCTTTCCTATTTTCTCTCCCATGATCTCCTTCCCAAAGTTCTCCCTCTCCTTCCTTTCTACTCTCCTCCCCTAAGCCTATATAACCCCCCCCACCGTCACCTCTCCCCAACCCTAGCCGCCGTCTCCACCGCCGCCTCCACAAGCCGTCGCCGGCGCCTCACCCCACCGCCGCCCTAGCCGCCGCCGCGAGCAGCGGTAGCAGCCCAAAAGCTGCTGCACCTCGGCCTCGCCGCGGAGGAGGAGCCCTCCCCGAACTCTCTCTCCACCGCCGCCTCTTCCCCGCGGAGCAGGAACCTCACCGCCGCCGCCCGACGCCCCACCGCCCGGAGCTACTCCCTCCTTCCTCGCCGGCCATCTCCTTTCTTGCCGGTGCAACACCTCCAGCAGCAGGTAGCAACCTCTCTCTCTATATATTTCATGCACTCCATCTCAGCCCTTAGATCCCATGCAACACCATGCAATGGCTAGGATTAGATCACCTATACCCCTTCGGTTTATTCCGGAAAACCAACGGTTCTCTTGTTCACTTAAGATTTAGCCAGTGGTTTTGCTAGCCATAGGACGTTTGCTCCAAACCAAGAAACACACAGCCACTACAGCCATTAGAAGCTTGCCACGTGTGCCTCTCATTAGCACTAGCAGTTTTGTAATTTTCTGTCCAGATTTCGAAAACAGAAACTTTCAATCTTGTTTTGATCACAACTTTTTATCCCTACGTCCAATGACATTGATTCTTGTTCCAGTAGCTCAAAAATTTCCTGTAGTTTTTAAAAATATATAGTTTTTCTGTGTTTGGAATTTTTAAATACAAGTTAGAGCAGATTTAGTTTAAACACTGTTTTGCCTATTCCAGGAGTTTGAAAAATGATATTGAGTTGATTCTTTTTGCTACTGTTTTCTAGTGATAAAACCTTACTGTGGTGGAATTTTCAGAATTTTCCAAGTATTTGTACTGGTGTTTGAAACAGAAACAAGTTTCTGTCCTACCGACGCGCGATAAAATTCTTTTGCGTAGTCGTTTGCCAATCATTGCATGTGATGTTATTTTTACTCGTGGCATGATTGAATTGCTTATGGTGTGCTTTGTGTTTGTATCGGTAGATCATCCGGAGTGCGAAGCGTGTTACTTAGAGACGCTCGAGCAGGACAACTATCATCAAGGCAAGTCATCTTTGATCATGTTATTTTTACCTATGTTTTCAATGCATAGTAGATCACCTTCTTTGCCCAATTTGCGTGCTGCCTAGGTACTTGGAAACTTTAATCCTTGTTGTAGTATCATGTGGTAGGAACACCAACACCCCGATACTTGGCCCCGGGACGACAATGTTATATATGCTATGCTCTAGTAGACGGGTTATCGGTTGAGTGTATTCCACGAGTGATGCGAGGTTGATATAATAACCAAGACCGGACTAAGACAAGATTTTCAAGACCTCGGACGCAATGCAACACTGGGTGAAGGACGGTTGATCGGCTCCCTGGAGAACCCAGTGGATGCCCGGGATGCTGGAGAGGCCATGTCATCCTGCGGAAAGCTTCACCCAGGCTCAAAGGGACGGATGGAGACTTCAAGACTCAAGGCTTACCTGCACAGCCACAAGTCATTATGGGCTCTGGCTTGGTTGGACAACGCGGCAACTCTGGACAGGCGGTGCTAGCAGATGTAGACGAACGGTAGGAATGGATGGGCACCGACAGGGATTCAGAGGGACCCGTTGAAAGACCATGTTTTGATCATCCGGTCTTCAAACACCCTGAAGTGCGAGGACAAACCCGGAGGCGATCAAATCTTGTGGGGAACGTGTGCAAAACTCTGCAGAGTACCCAACCTAATCGATTAGCCGTGTCCACGGTCATGGACAACTTGAGCCGAAGGCATTGAATTTCCCCTGAACTCTCGACACAACTTAATAATGATGTGGGTGTTAACAACTATTCGGGTACGAGAACTGGTTGGCGGAACCATCTCGTTAACAACAAACTATGTAGTAATATTTTGCTTTCGACCCCTTCTGTTGTAGGATAAAACTGGCTTTATGCAAAAACTTAGCTCCACCGGCCAAATATGCATGTAGAGATAGTTGATTATTATTTTACCCCCTCTCTTGATGATTTGCCAGCATATTCAATATGCTGACCTACACGGCTGCAACGTATCATGTTGCAGAGTACTTTTCCGACCAGGAGTGAGGCTACGATTCTACGCTCAGCGACATGCCCTTGGAGTCGGATGGACTCGTCTACCTGATGCTTCCGCTTAGTCTTCGTTAGATAATCTCATGAGTTGGCCTTCAGCCACTTTATTGTACTCCTTTATTGTAATAAAGTACTCTTTATGAGATTTCGATTAATAAAGCTGTGTGATTGCACTCTTGAATATATACATTATGTACTGTGTGTGTACCAGCATGATCTTGGGATGGTACAGAAACACCAGAGGCTTGACTCGTTGAGTCGGGTCGTTACAGATATGGTATTCAGAGCACACGCTGACCTTAGGACGTAACCTCTAGGAATGGATGAGCACCGACAGGGATTCAGAGGGACCCGTTGAAAGACCATGTTTTGATCATCCGGTCTTCAAACACCCTGAAGTGCGAGGACAAATCCGGAGGCGATCAAATCTTGTGGGGAACGTGTGCAAAACTCTGCAGAGTACCCAACCTAATCGATTAGCCGTGTCCACGGTCATGGACAACTTGAGCCGAAGGCATTGAATTTCCCCTGAACTCTCGACACAACTTAATAATGATGTGGGTGTTAACAACTATTCGGGTACGAGAACTGGTTGGCGGAACCATCTCGTTAACAACAAACTATGTAGTAATATTTTGCTTTCGACCCCTTTTGTTGTAGGATAAAACTGGCTTTATGCAAAAACTTAGCTCCACCGGCCAAATATGCATGTAGAGATAGTTGATTATTATTTTACCCCCTCTCTTGATGATTTGCCAGCATATTCAATATGCTGACCTACACGGCTGCAACGTATCATGTTGCAGAGTACTTTTCCGACCAGGAGTGAGGCTACGATTCTACGCTCAGCGACATGCCCTTGGAGTCGGATGGACTCGTCTACCAGATGCTTCCGCTTAGTCTTCGTTAGATAATCTCATGAGTTGGCCTTCAGCCACTTTATTGTACTCCTTTATTGTAATAAAGTACTCTTTATGAGATTTTGATTAATAAAGCTGTGTGATTGCACTCTTGAATATATACATTATGTACTGTGTGTGTACCAGCATGATCTTGGGATGGTACAGAAACACCAGAGGCTTGACTCGTTGAGTCGGGTCGCTACAAAAACATAGTTTTGTGATAAGGTAATTCGTAACGGGTAGCAAGTAACAAATGTAACAATGGTGCAAAAAAGGGGCCCAATCCTTTTTGTATCAAAGTACAATCCTGAACAAACTCTTATATTAAGAAAAGCGCTCCCGAGGACACATGGGAATTTATGTCAAGCTAGTTTTCATCATGCTCATATGATTCACGTTCGTTACTTTGATAATTTGATATGTGAGTGGTCCGATGCTTGGGTGCTGCCCTTAATTGGACAAACATCCCACTTATGAATGACCTCTCTCACAATCATCCGCAACTAAGAAAGACGAATTAAGATAAACCTAACCATAGCATGAAACATATGGATCCAAATCAGCCCTTACGAAGCAACACATAAACGGGGGTTTAAGCTTCTGTCACTCTAGCAACCCATCATATACTTATTACATACGAATACCTTCCCCTAGGCCCAAATAATGGTGAAGTGTCATGTAGTCGATGTTCACATGACACCACTAGAGGAGAGACAACATACATCTTATCAAAATATCGAACGAATACCAAATTCACATGATTACTTATAACAAGACTTATCGCATGTCCTCAGGAACAAATGTAACTACTCACAAAGCATATTCATGTTCATAATCCGAGGAGTATTAATAATCATTAAGGATCTGAACATATAATCTTCCACCAAATAAACCAACTAGCATCAACTACAAGGAGTAATCAACACTACTAGCAATCCACACGTACCAATGCGAGGTTTTGAGACAAAGATCGGATACAAGAGATGAACTAGGGTTTGGAGAGGAGATGATGCTAATGAAGATGTTGATGGAGATTGACCCCCTCTCGATGAGAGGATCGTTGATGATGACGATGGCTTCGATTTCCCCCTCCGGGAGGGAAGTTTTCCCGGCAGAAAAGCTCCATCGGAGCTCTAGATTGGTACCGTCCATGTTCCGCCTCGTGATGGTGGTGCTTCGTCACTAAAGCTCTAATATTATTTTTCTAGGTCAAACCCCTTCATATAGCAAAAGATGGGCACCGGAGGCCTGCCAGGGGCCCACAAGCCACAGGGGCGAGACTAGGGGGGTAGACCGCGCCCATCAGGCTTGTGACCTCCTGGTGGGTCCCCTCTGGTATTTATTTCACCTAATATTTTTTATATATTCCAAAACAATTATGATTAACTTTTCAGGACTTTTGGAGCTGTGTAGAATAGGTCTCTCATATTTGCTCATTTTCCGGTCCAGAATTCCAGCTGCCGGCATTCTCCCTCTTCATGTAAACCTTGTAAAATAAGAGAGAAGGGGCATAAGTATTGTACCATAATGTGTATTAAGTGCCCATAATGCAATAAATATCGATATAAAAGCATGATGCAAAATGGACATATCATACCCCCAGTTCCCTTGGCATGCCCAAGGCATCCACCAGGTCGAGGAAGAATCTCAATTCTAATGAAGAAGATTTTGATTTTGTTCCTGACGTCCCCGCTCCTGAGAAGAAGAAGGAGAAGTCTGTTGTGAGGGAGGTAGTAAGGAAAGAGTATACCAAACCTTTTGAGGCTAGGCTAACTAAAAAGCAAGATGTAAAGAGACCCAGGAAGATGATTGTCCGTGTCATTGGTAGACAAACCTCAATGTATGAAGATCAAGTAGAAACTACTGATGTTGATGAGGAGGAGGAAGAAATACCAGCTAAGGTCCCTCCTCCAAAGAAGAACAAGCTTATTGTTGATGGCATGCCCAAGAAATCTGCACCAAAGCCTTCAACTCCTAAGAAGTCTATAGCTCTCAAGACGAGTACAAATGACATACCTGCAGTTGTCAAAGAGAAAGGCACTGCTTCCACAGCCTTTGCCGCAGAGGAAGAAGAAGAGGATGCACCTATTCTCATGAATCTAAGACCTCATCTGCCACTAAACAATGAGGCTCATCCAATTGTCGAAGACATGACAAATGGGAGAGATGTAGGGTTGATAAAGTGGAGAGCCATTGATCCATATTCTATGAGGAGAAGAACTGCCATTGATCCCTGCTTTCACACAAGGGAACAACATGATTTCTATAAGACAAATTTGTTTGACGAAATTCCAGCAGTCAGTGACATGAAATATGTCGAATGGGAATACATCAAATTCAATGAAGATTTTTTTCCCATGTGAGAGAAAACTTCAATCTTGTTGACATTGAAGAGTTTGTTGGCAAAGATATGAATGCATGGAATTATGAGATGATTATGCAATTTTACTCAACAGTTCATTTCTATGTAGATGGCACAATTGTCTGGATGACTAATGGTCATAGATATGAAGCCACAGTTGAAGAATGGGCTACTATCATTAGTTCTCCAAAAGCATGTGAAGAGGACTTGGATGTGTATTCAGAACCTAAGATGAATCACAACTTCATGGCTAACATGTACAAGCCAGTGCCCAATGACTATCTCCCTTCTCACAAGCTTGGCTCTGTCTATTTCTTGTAAGAAGGGATAACCACTACCAACACTATCTTGAGGCATACCCTGATGCCAAGTCAGGTGATGAAAAAATGATTAGAGACTTTTCCATCAATATGTTGCATCATATAAACACCCACACTCACGTCAAGGTGATGGTTTTGATTGCTGAGACTGTCAGAAGGACCGCTACGGATCATAAGAGATCATGTGGATATGCACCATACATTCAGATGCTCATCAGTGCCAAGATTGGAAAGCATGCATATGATCTCGATTATCCTCATTTGCCACTTCATCTGGAGTTTGATGATAATGTAGTTGTGATGGATGACACCCATCCCAGCTCAGCTACAACCATAGAGGCTACACAGGCAGCTACTATAGAGGCTGCTAGGAATGCTCTAGCTCAACACCCATCCCAACTCAAAACCAGAGATGAACAGATGTCCTTCTTGGTCAGCACCATCCAAGGGATGGAGACGAATATTTCAGAGATCTTGCTGAACCAGAAGAGTTTAGATAGGATCGTGGAGACAAAATTCCATGATCTAGATGTGAAGGTAACAGAGTTGACCACTACTCTTGAGCAGCTTTAGCATGAAGTTGACTCAGTGAAGATTCCATGCTCAGATGATGAAGATGATGACGATGATTCGCCTCTTCATACTACCACTCGATTCATGACCCAGACTAGATCAACAGTTGTGCCAGTACCGGAAGAAATACCGTCTTCATGAACTCAAGCATCAGCTCTTGCTCCAGCACCTCTAGTGTGTGCACCTCCAGCTCCAGCGACATCTACCGACGACCTCGTCGATGCTCTCTTGTCTACTCCAACTTCAGCTATTGGAGGAGATCGTGCCGAGAGATACGCTTACACTAGACATGTGAACTTTTTGGTACTTGTTGCCAAAGGGGGAGAAGTGTATAGATCAATAGGGCTTCGAGAGAGAGAGCGTTTGACTTTATTTTCTCTCATTTGTTTTTTCAACAATTTTTGTATTTTGGATGACTTTATCTGCTTAGATGTGTGTTTTATCATACGCTTTGATTGATTGATGCTACCACGTTATTACTTTTGAGCTATCTTCATGATGATCATTCACTTGCATGTTGGTGTTATGTGCATTGCTATTCATTCATATCATTTATGCACACCACGAAGTTGTATGTGACATGGAAGAGTAAACCATGATCCTTATCGATTGCGCATTTGCATTCAAACGCAAATTTTAAATAATGCAAAAAATTGGGGGAGCTCTTGCTTTTCACATACTTCTCAAAGCATCGATGCTAATCATTGATTATATCCTTTGTCGAAGCCTTGATCTATATGTTGTCATCAATTACCAAAAAGGGGGAGATTGAAAGCACAATTTCTCCCTAAGGTGTTTTTGGTAATTAATCACAACATGTGCATCATTGGACTAATGAGTTTATTCAAGAACATTTCAAAAAAGTTCAAAGATGCTTTGGCTATAGGATTGTGGATATGCCCCTTTGATGCAAGGAAGGAATAGGATTGGCTAAATCTTCAAGCAAGAAGACTCGTCATTTTATACTTTGTGAAAAATCACTTTGAGTCCATAGGAAAGCCAATACTATTAAAAGGGGGTGAGGTATTATGATGAATTGGTTGCTCAAGTGCTTAGAGATAGCCACCAAAAATACTCAGCCATTCACCCATAAAATATATCTGTCCAAAGCCAAATATGGAAAATCGGTGCCACCAACATTTCCTACTCGGCCATACCGATTTTACACTTAGCAGATCCTATGCCAAACCCACCATCTCGGTACAACCAACATCCCTATCGGTGCCACTGAGATTTGGAGGCCAACATTCTGTTGAGATGATTTCAAGTTTCGGAATTTCCGAGTTTGGAATCGGTCTCACCGAGTTTGGAAACCAGTCTAGGTCATCATATCGATACCACCAAGATTCCTATATCGATGTCACCAAGAATTCAAAAGTTGTCACATTTAGTGCGACTTGGTAGCACACAGATTCATTTCAGTGCCACCGAGTAGGGCAATAATGTTGTAACGGTTGGATTTTGGGGGATGCCTATATATACCCCTCCACCTACCTCTCATTCATAGAGGAAGCACATAGAACACACTTACACTTGCCTGATCTATTTTTCTGAGAGAGATCCACCTACTCATGTATTGAAATCAAGAGATTCCATTCCAACCATTTGAACCTTGATTTCTAGCCTCCCCAAGTTGCTTTCCACAAGATCAATCTCTCCCACCCCTGCCAAATCTGAGAGAGAGTGACTGAGTGTTGAGTAGACTATCTTTTGGAGCACAAGAGCAAGGAGTTAATCGTTCTACCACATCTATTACCTTTTGGAGGGTGGTGCCTCCTAGATTGGTTAGGTGTCACTTGGGAGCCTCCTACTTTTGTGTTGTGGATTTGAACCAAGATGTTTGTAAAGGCAAGGAGATTGCCTACTTCGTGAAGATCTACCGTGAGTGAGGCTAGTCATGTGTGTATGGAAGTCGTGGTGGAATAGACAAGGTCGCTTCTTCGTGGACACCTTGTGGGTGGAGCCCTCCGTGGACTCTCACAGCCATTACCCTCCATTGGTTGAAGTCTCTGTTGGGAAACGTTGCATGGGAAACAAAAAATTTCTTACGCACATGAAGACCTATCATAGTGATGTCCATCTACGAGTGGAGATTTAGATCTACGTACCCTTGTAGATCGCACAACAGGAAGCGTTAAGAAACGAGGTTGATGTAGTGGAACGTCTTCACGTCCCTCGAACCGTCCCACGAATTGTCCCGCGGTCCCTCCCACGATCCGTTCTGATCTAGTGCCGAACGGACGTCACCTCCGCATTCAGCACACGTACAGCTCGACGATGATCTCGGCCTTCTTGATCCAGCAAGCAAGATGGAGAAGTAGATGAGTTCTCCAGCAGCGCGACGACACTCCGGTGGTGGTGATGATCTACTTTTGCAGGGCTCCGCCTGAGCTCCGCAGAAATCTGATCTAGAGGTGAAATTGTGTGGTTTAGGCTAGAGTTGCACGTGGCGAAGTTGTGTCTCAAAAAGCCCTAAATCACCACTATATATAGGAGGGAGGGGGAGGAGCTAGCCTTGACTTACACTTAGTCACATTGCTTGCAAGGCTTGTGTGCGATGTTGTATTACCGAGTGGTCCCCGAGATACCTCTCCGTCACACGGAGTGACAAATTCCAATATTGATCCATATTAACTCAACTGACAAATTCGGAGATACCTGTAGAGCACCTTTATAGTCACCCTGTTACGTTGAGACGTTTGATGCACACAAGGTATTCCTCCGGTGCTAGTGAGTTATATGATCTCATGGTCATAGGAACAAAGACTTGACATGCAGAAAACAATAGCAATGAAACAACACGATCAATATGTTATGTTCATAGTTTGGGTCTAGTCCATCACATGATCCTCCTAATGATGTGATCCAGTTATCAAGTGACAACACTTGCATACAGTCAGAAAACCTTGACTATCATTGATCAACTGGCTAGCCAACTAGAGGCTTGCTAGGGATATTGTTTTGTCTATGTATCCACACATGTATCTATGTTTTCATTCAATACAATTATAGCATGGATAATAAACGATTATCTTTAAACAGGAAATATAATAATAACTATTTATCATTGCCTCTAGGGCATATTTCCAACAGTCTCCCACTTGCACTAGAGTTAATAATCTAGTCCTCACATCGCCATGTGATTTACATTGTAATAAATCTAACACCCATACAGTTCTGGTGTTGATCATGTTTTGCCCGTGGAAGAGGTTTAGTCAGCGGGTCTGCTATATTCCGATCCGTGTGCACTTTGCAAATATTCACGTCCTCTCCTTCTACGTAGTCGCGAATGAGGTTGAAGTGTCGTTTGATGTGCCTGGTCTTCTTTTGAAACCTTGGTTCCTTTGCTAAGGCAATGGCACCAGTGTTGTCACAGAACAGATTTATTGGATTTAGTGCACTCGGCACAACTCCAAGATCCGTCATGAACTGCTTCATCCAGACACCCTCCTTTGCTGCCTCCGAGGCAACCATGTACTCCGCTTCACATGTAGAATCTACTATGACGTTTTGCTTGGAACTGCACCAGCTTACCGCACCCCCCATTAAGAATAAACACGTATCCGGTTTGCGACTTAGATCATCCGGATCGGTGTCAAAGCTTGCGTCGACGTAACCTTTTATGATGAGCTCTTCGTCTCCTCATAAACGAGAAACATTTCCTTAGTCCTTTTGAGGTACTTGAGAATATTCTTGACCGCCGTCCAGTGATTCACTCTTGGATTACTCTAAAACCTGCATGCCATACTTATGGCCAAGCTGACGTCTAGTCTAGTGCACAACATTGCATACATGATAGAACCTATGACTGAAGCATAGGGGCGGTACTCATTTGTTCTCTATCTTCCGCAGTTGCTAGGCACTGAGTCTTACTCAATTTTATACCTTGTAACACTGGCAAGAACCCTTTCTTGGACTGATCCATTTTGAACTTCTTCAAAACTTTATCAAGGTATGTGCTTTGTGAAAGTCCTATCAGGCGTCTCGATCTATGCCTATAGATCTTAATGCCTAGAATGTAAGCATCTTCTCCTAGGTCCTTCATAGAGAAAATTCTATTCAAGTAATCCTTTATGCTCTCCAAAAACTCCACGTTGTTTCCAATCAGCAATATGTCATCCACATATAATATTAGAAATGCCACAGAGCTCCCACTCACTTTCTTGTAAATACAAGATTCTCCAACCACTTGTATAAACCCAAATGCTTTGATCACCTCATCATAGCGCTTATTCCAACTCCGAGATGCTTGCACCAGTCCATAAATGGATCGCTGGAGCTTGCATACTTTGTTAGCATTCTTTAGATCGACAAAACCTTCGGGTTGCATCATATACAACTTTTCCTTAATAAAACCGTTAAGGAACGCCGTTTTGACATCCATCTGCCAGATTTCATAATCCAAAAAATCCAGCTATTGCTAACATGATTTGGACGGACTTAAGCATCTCTATCAGTGAGAACATCTCATCATAGTCAACTCCTTGAACTTGTGAAAAACCCTTTGCCACAAGTCGAGCTTTATAAACGGTCACATTACCATCTGCCGCCGTCTTCTTCTTAAAGATCCATTTGGTCTGAGTAGCCTTGCGGCCTTCACGTAGTACTTCCAAAGTCCACACTTTGTTCTCGTACATGGATCCTATCTCGGACTTCATGTCTTCCAGCCATTTGTTGGAATCCGGGCCCACCATTGCTTCTTCATAATTCGCAGGTTCATCGTTGTCTAACAACGTAATTGATAAGACAGGATTACCGTACCACTCAGGAGTAGTACGTGATCTTGTCGACCTGCGAGGTCTGATAGGAACTTGATCCGAAGTTTCATGATCATCAACATTAACCTCTTCCTCAACTGGCATCGCAACGACACGGGTTTCCCCTTGCCCTGCGCCACCATCTAGAGGGATTAGAGGTTCGACAACCTCATCAAGTTCTATCTTCCTCCTACTCAATTCTTTCGAGAGAAACTTCTTCTCAAGAAAAGCTCCCTTTTTAGCAACAAACACTTTGCCCTCGGATTTGAGATAGAACGTATACCCAACTGTTTCTTTTGGGTAACCTATGAAGACGCACTTTTCTGCTTTGGGTTCCAGCTTTTCAGGCTGAGGCTTTTTGACATAAGCATCACATCCCCAAACTTTAAGAAACAACAACTTTGGTCTTTTGCCATACCACAGTTCGTATGGTGTCGTCTCAATAGATTTTGATGGTGCCCTATTTAAAGTGAATGCAGCTGTCTCTAATGCATAACCCCAAAACGATAACGACAAATCGGTAAGAGACATCATAGATCGCACCATTTCAAACAAAGTACGATTACGACGTTCGGACACACCATTCCACTATGGTGTTCCACGCGGTGTCAACTGTGAAACAATTCCATATTGTCTGAAGTGAGCACCAAACTCGAAACGCAGATATTCACCCCCACGATCCCGTAGAAACTTGATCTTCTTGTTACGATGATTTTCAACTTCACTCTGAAATTGCTTGAACTTCTCAAACGTTTCACACTTGTGCTTCATCAAGTATACATAACCATATCTACTCAAATCGCCAGTGAAGGTGAGAAAATAATGATATCTGCCACACGCCTCCACACTCATCGGACCACACACATCGGTATGTATGATTTCTAACAAGTCACTTGCACGCTCCATTGTTCCGGAGAACGGAGTCTTAGTCATCTTGCCCTTGAGGCATGGTTCGCACGTGTCAAGTGAATCAAAGTCAAGTGATTCCAAAAGTCCATCAGAATGGAGTTTCTTCATGCGCTTTAGACCAATATGACCTAAGCGGCAGTGCCACAAAAACATGGCGCTATCATTGTTAACTCTAACTATTTTGGTCTCAATGTTATGTATATTAGTATCATCGCTATCAAGATTCAATATGAACAATCCTGTCACATTGGGTGCATGACCATAAAAGATAGTACTCATATAAATAGAACAACCATTATTCTATGACTTAAATGAGTAACCGTCTCGCAATTAACAAGATCCGGATATAATGTTCATTCTTAACGCAGGCACTCAGTAACAATTATTTAAGCTCATAACTAAATCTCATGGTAAGTGAAGTGAAACTGTGCCGACGGCGATTGCATCAACCTTGGAACCATTTCCCACGCGCATCGTCACTTTATCTTTCGCTAGCCTTCGTTTATTCCACAGTTCCTGTTTCATGTTGAAAATATGAGAAACAGAACCGGTATCGAATACCCAATCACTACTATGAGAGTTGGTTAAGTACACATCAATAACATGTATATCTAATATACCTGATTTTTCCTTGGCCGCCTTCTTATCAGCCAGATACTTGCGGTACTTGCGCTTCCAGTGACCCAGTCCCTTGCAATAACAACACTCTGTTTCAGGCTTAGGTCCAGCCTTGGGTTTCTTCGTCGGATTAGCTATAGGTTTGCCACTCTTCTTTGACTTACCCTTCTTACCTTTGCCGTTTCTTTTGAAACTAGTGGTCTTATTCCCATCAACACTTGATGCTCTTTACGGAGTTCTGACTCTACGACTTTCAGCATCGCGAATAATTCGCCGGGTGACTTGTTCATCCCTTGCATGTTATAGTTCAACACAAAGCTCTTGTAGCTTGGTGGCAGTGATTGAAGAATTCTGTCAGTGATAGCCTCTTGCGGGAGTTCAATCCCCAGCTCAGCTAGACGGTTTGAGTACACAGACATTTTGAGCACATGTTCACTGAGAGACGAATTCTCCTCCATCTTGCGAGCATAGAATTTATCAGAGGTGTCATACCTATCGATCTACAACACAAATTAGCTTTCTCCTCGAACGTACTAAAATTCAGGGTGACTGTCGCGTGAGCCATTGATCTACAACACAAATATTTCAAAGTGGACTTAGACTATGTTGAAGATAATTAGAGTTCAACTAATCAAATTACTTGCTAAACTCCCACTCAGAAAGTACATCTCTCTAGTCATTTGAGTGGTACATGATCCAAATTCACTAACTCAAGTCCGATCATCACGTGAGTTGAGATTAGTTTCACTGGTAAGCATCTCTATGCTAATCATATCAACTATATGATTCATGCTCGTCCTTTCGGTCTCATGTGTTCCGAGGCCATGTCTGCACATGCTAGGCTCGTCAAGCTTAAGCCGAGTGTTCCGCGCGTGCAACTGTTTTGCACACGTTGTATGTGAACGTTGAGTCTATCACACCCGATCATCACGTGGTGTCTCGAGACGACGAACTGTAGCAACGGTGCACAGTCGGGGAGAATACAATTTCGTCTTGAAATTTTAGTGAGAGATCACCTTACAATGCTACCGTTGTTCTAAGCAAAATAAGGTGCATAAAAGGATTAACATCACATGCAATTCATAAGTGACATGATATGGCCATCATCTTGTGCTTCTTGATCTCCATCACCAAAGCACCGGCATGATCTTCTTGTCACCGGTGCCACACCATGATCTCCATAATCATGATCTCCATCAACGTGTCGCCATCGAGGTTGTCGTGCTACTTATGCTATTACTACTAAAGCTAGGACCTAGCAATATAGTAAACACATTTGCAAACACAAACGCTAGTTTAAAGACAACCCTATGGCTCCTAACGGTTGCCGTAGCATCGACGTGCAAGTCGATATTAACTATTACAACATGATCATCTCATACATCCAATATATCACATCACATCATTGGCCATATCATATCACAAGCATACCCTACAAAAACAAGTTAGACGTCCTCTACTTTGTTGTTGCATGTGTTTACGTGGCTGCTATGGGTATCTAGTATGATCGCATCTTACTTACGCAAATACCACAATGGAGATGTGCAAATTGCTATTTAACCTCTCCAAGGACCGCCTCGGTCAAAATCAATTCAACTAAAGTTGAAGAAATCGACACCCGCCAGTCATCTTTATGCAACGAGGTTGCATGCCAATCGATGAAACCAGTCTCTCGTAAGCGTACGAGTTATGTCTGTCCGAGCCGCTTCATTCCAATAATACCGTCGAATCGAGAAAAGACTAAGGAGGGCAGCAAATCGAACATCACCGTCCACAAAACCTTTTGTGTTCTACTCGACATGACATCTACGCATGAACCTAGCTCATGATGCCACTGTTGGGAAACGTTGCATGGGAAACAAAAAATTTCCTACGCACACGAAGACCTATCATGGTGATGTCCATGTACGAGTGGAGATTTAGATCTAGGTACCCTTGTAGATCACACAACCGGAAGTGTTAAGAAACGCGGTTGATGTAGTGGAACGTCTTCACGTCCCTCGAACCATCCCACGAACTGTCCCGCGATCCGTCCCACGTTCTGTTCCGATCTAGTGCCAAACGGACGGCACCTCCGCGTTCAGCACACGTACAACTCGACGATGATCTCGGCCTTCTTGATCCAGCAAGCAAGATGGAATAGATGAGTTCTCAGGCAGCATGATGGCACTCCGGTGGTGGTGATGATCTACTCCTACAGGGCTCCGCCCGAGCTCCGCAGAAATCGGATCTAGAGGTGAAACAGTATGGTTTAGGCTAGAGTTGCACGTGGCAAAGTTGTGTCTCAAAAAGCTCTAAACCACCACTATATATAGGAGGGAGGAGGAGGGGCTAGACTTGAGGCACAAGGCCTCAAGGGTGCGCCGACGCTAGGGAGGAGGAGGACCCCTCCTCCAATACGGTTTGGGAAGGAGGAGTCCTCCTCTTCCTTCCCACCTCCCTCTTTCCCTTTTCTTTTTCTTTTCTTTTTGGTATTTTCTTATGTGGCGCCATGGGATCCTTGGGCTGACTCCACCAGCCCACTAAGGACTTGTGGTGCCACCCTAGGGCCTTGGGCTCACTTCCGGGTGGGTGGGCCCCTCCCGATGAACACCCGGAACCCATTCGTCACTCCTAGTACACTGCCGGAATTGCCCGAAACTTTTCGGTAACCAAATGAAACCATCCTATAGATCAATCTTCGTTTTCGAACCATTTCGGAAACCCTCGTGACGTCTGTGATTTCATCCGGGACTCTGAACAACATTCAGTAACCACACATATAACTCAACTATACTAAAACATCATCGAACCTTAAATGTGCAGACCCTGCGGGTTCGAGAACTATGTAGACATGCCCCGAGGCTCTCCTCGGTCAATATCCAATAGGGGGACATGGATGCCCATATTGGATCCTACATATTCTCCGAAGATCTTATCATTTGAACCTCAGTGTCAAGGATTCATATAATCCCGTATATCATTCCCTTTGTCCTTCGGTATGTTACTTGCCCGGGATTCGATCGTCGGTATCCGCATACCTGTTTCAATCTCGTTACCGGCAAGTCTCTTTACTCATTCCGTAATACGAGATCCCGTGACTTACACTTAGTCACATTGCTTGCAAGGCTTGTGTGTGATGTTGTATTACCGAGTGGGCCCCGAGATACCTCTCTGTCACACGGAGTGACAAATCCTAGTCTTGATCCATACTAACTCAACGGACACCTTTGAAGATACCTGTAGAGCACCTTTATAGTCACCCAGTTACGTTGCGACGTTTGATGCACACAAGGTATTCCTCTGGTGCCAGTGAGTTATATGATCTCATGGTCATAGGAACAAATACTTGACACGCAGAAAACAATAGCAATAAAACGACACGATCAATATGGTACGTTCATAGTTTGGATCTAGTCCATCACATGATTCTCCTAATGATGTGATCCAGTTATCAAGTGACAACACTTGCATATAGTCAGAAAACCTTGACTATCATTGATCAACTGGCTAGCCATCTAGAGGCTTGCTAGGGACATTGTTTTGTCTATGTATCCACACATGTATCTATGTTTTCATTTAATACAATTATAGCATGGATAATAAACGATTATCTTTAAACAGGAAATATAATAATACCTATTTATCATGGCCTCTAGGGCATATTTCCAACAGTCTCCACTAACATGGACGTACGGTAGCACCACCTATAAGAACCATGCCAAAAATCGTCGTGTCAACCTTTGCGTTTGATCTCCCTACCTTACCCTCTACTTTACACTTGCATGTTTTACTTTCGGCTACAATAATCTTAGATATGCATGGTGTTCTTGACTAGTCCTAGTTGATAAAACTAGCCCACACTTAAAATTTGGAAAAGGCTAAGATTTTATCTTGTCAAGTAGTCTAATCACCCCGCTCTAGACATACTTTCGATCCTACAGTGGGCTATTTATAGCCAATAGGCAACCCTCCATGATATGACCAAAATGACCCTAGGTCAATGGCCAGCCGACATGTGTTCCAACGATCGAATTTCGAAGACACACGTGGCAACATTACTTGGGCTACAAGCAATGCTGACTCAACCAACCGTGGAAGAGATTTCCTCTCATTATCTTCGCTCGAAGACATAGGTAAATGGGGGCTGAGCATAAGGTCAACATCTCACTTCGATCACATCGACCCCATTTATCTATACGATGGGTCCTATGACTCAGGATAGAAGAAACAAAACAAGAAAAGAGTTCGTCTTCTGATACGTCCATTTTGCATCATGTTTTATTGCTGCTATTTATAAAGTTTTTGATCAATATAACAATTCGTGGAGTATTTATAATGCCTTTTCTCTCTTAATATGCAAGATTTACGCAAGGAGGGAGAGTGTTGACAACTAAATTCAGGGCCTGAAAAATCTACAACAGAGATACCTATTCTGCACATCTCCGAATGGGCTGAAATTTCAGGGAGAATTATTTTGGAATATAAAAAATACTAGGCCAAAGGTCCACTGGAGGAGGCAAGCCAGGTGACCACACAACACGAGAGCGCGCGACCCCTGGGCCGCGCCCTGATGTTGTGTGGAGCCCCTGGCCCACGTGTGGCCTCCTCCTTTTCCTAGATAAGTCATTTTACCATAAAACTTTTATATGGAGACTTTCGGGATGAGGCGCCACCGCCACGAGGTGGAACTAGAGCAGGAGCACTTTTTCCCTCTCGCGAGAAGATTCCGCCCGGGACACTTCGCTCCGGGAGGGGGAAATCGAAGCCTTTGTCATCACCAACAACCCTCTCATCGTGGGAGGACCAATCTTCATCATCACCAGAAACAACACCATCTCATCTCAAGCCCTTGTTTATCTCTTGTATTCAATCTTTGTGTCACGACTTTAGATTGGTACATATGATTGGCTTGTAGTGTTGATTACTTATAGTAGTTGATGCTAGTTGGTTTGCCTATTGAGATATTAAATGTTCAAATCCTTTGTGTTATTCAATACCCCTATGATATCGAACACCATGATGATGAGTGAGTAGTTACTTTTGTTCTTGAGGACATGGGAGAAGTCTTGTCATAAGTAATCATGTGAATATGGTATTCGTTCGATATTTTGATGATATGTATGTTGTGATTCTCTTAGTGGTGTCATGTGAACGTCGACTACATGACACTTCACAATTCATTGTCCTAAGGGAACTCATTCTGGAGTAGTAATTATATGATGGGTTGCTAGAGTGACAGAAGCTTAAACCCCACTTTATGTGCTATTCCGTAAGGGGCTCATTTGGTTCCGAACGTTTATTGCTATGGTTAGACTTTGTCTTAATACTCTTTTCGTAGTTGCAGATGCTTGCGAGAGGGGGTAATCATAAGTGGGAGGCTCGTTCAAGTAAGAATAGCAACCAAGCACCGGTCCACCCACATATCAAATCATCAAAGTAGCGAACACGAATCAAAAGAACATGGTGAAAGTGACTAGATGGAATTCCTGTGTGTCCTCAAGAACGCTTACATCGCTATAAGTACTTGTTCTGGCCAGTCCTTTGCACTCAAAAGGATTGTGCTATCTTTCTGCACATTATTTACTTTTGTCCCTAGTTACTCGTTACAAATTATCTTGCTACCAAACTATCCTTCACTGCTTGTTTTAGTGCTTGCAGAAACTACCTTGCTGAAAACCACTTGTCATTTCCTTCTGCTCCTTGTTTGGTTCGACACTCTTACTTATCGAAAGGACTACGATTGATCCCCTATACTTGTGGGTCATCAATACTCTTTTCTGGTGCAATTGCAGAGGAGTGAAGTGCCTTTGGTAAGTGGAAATAGGTAAGGAAATATTTTTGTTACGTGCTGAAATTTATTGCTACTTGTCACTATGGAAAGTAATCCTTTGAGAGGGTTGTTCGGGGTATCTTCACCTTGACCAGAAACCACTAGAGTTGCCTCTCCACCACCTACTAAAGCTACAGGAGATATTGCTTATGAAATTCCTGCTGGTCTTATTGAGAAACTTTTAGCTAATCCTTATGCAGGCGATGGAACTAAACAACCTGATATGCACTTAATTTATGTGGATGAAATTTGTGGATGGTTTAAGCTTGTAGGTTTACCTGGAGATGGGGCTAAGAATAAACTGTTCCCTTTATCTTTGGAGGGAAAGGCATTGACATGGTATAGGCTATGTGATGATAGTGACACATGGGATTGGAATCGTTTGAAATTTGAGTTCCACCAGAAATTTTATCCTATGCATTTGGTTCATCGTGATCGAAATTATATTTATAACTTATGGCCTCGTGAAGGAGAAATTATCGCTCAAGAATTGGGGGGGGGGCTCAAGTATATGCTTCATACATGCCCCAGTCCTGAGCTCTCAAGATAAATAATTCTTCAAAAAAATTATTCTCGACTTTGTCATAATGATCGAAATATGCTTGATTCTTCTTCAACTCGTTCTTTTATGAAAAGGCTATTGAATTTAAATGGGATCTTCTTAAAAAGATGAAGCACAACCATGAGGATTGGGAGATCGACAAAGGTAATGAGTGAGGTATAAATCTTGAGTTTCATTGTGTTAAATCTTTTAGGGAAACAGATGCCTTTCACAAATTCCTCACCAAGTATGGACTTGACTCTGAAATAGTAGCCTCCTTTTGTGAATATTTTGCTACTCATGTTGATCTTCCTAAGGATAAGTGGTTTAAATACCATCCTCCTATATCAATTAAGGAAAAACTTGCTGAGGTTGAAAAAGAGAAAACTATTGTCTACAATGTTGATCCAGTTGTTCCTACTACTTATTTTGAGAAATCACCTTTTCTTGTTAGAATTAAAGAGCACTCTAAGGTTTCTTCTGTAGTTAGGAAAAGTTATGTTAGAACACCTACACCTTTTGAGAAAAATTAAGGTTGAACCTAGCATTGCTTTAGTTAAGGATTTTTTAGTTGATGAATTGGACGAACATGTCATTTCCTTCTGTGATAATGCTTCTAGAATTGCTAGTCCTCATATTAAAAATAAAAATAGATCCGTAGTTGGCCTGCTTGTTATTTCTATTAAAATTGGAGATCATTGCTATCATGGTTTATGTGATGTGGGTGCTAGCATAAATTCTATTCCTTTTACTTTATATCAAGAAGTCATGAATGATATTGCACCTGGTAAGATTGAGGATATTGATGTCACTATTAAGCTTGCCGAGAGAAATACTATTTCACCACTTGGTATTGCCAAAGATGTTGAAGTCTTATGTGGTAAGAGCAAATACCCTACTGATTTTCTTGTTCTTGGTTCTCCACAAGATAGCTTTTGTACAATCATATTTGGTAGATCTTTCTTGAATATTGTTAATGCTCAAATTGATTGTGATAAGGAGATTGTTAGTCTCAACTTTGGTGGTGTGTCTCATGAATTTAATTTCTCTAAGTTTCGTAGACAACCACATGATATAGAGTTACCTAGTAAAGATGAAATTGTTAGTCTTGCTGTTATTGATGTGCCTCTAATACGTCTCAAACGTATCTATACCTTCTGCTTGTTCCATGATCTTTTGGGTGACATTGTTATATGTTTTGCAACACTTTTATATCATTTTACACATATTTCGACTAACCTACTAACTCAGTGCACCCAGTGCCAGTTTCTGTCTGTTGAAGTCTATTTTCCAGGGGGGTTTACCCAATTTTCCGAAGCCCAAAAAATTCCAGAAAAATATATAAAAAATCAGCAAAACAGAAGCTTTTAGATCACCGAAGATGGGCTAGAGGGGGGCCAGGGGCCTCCCAGGCGCCCTACTAGCGCGGCCAGGCCCTTGGCCATGCCAGGAGGTCGCCTAGGTGGGTCCCACCTCCTCCGATGCTCTCCTTTGGCCTATATTTAGAGTCCCGAGAGGAAACCCTTACAGAACTTCTAGAATCATGAATTTCTCCATTGTTCCGCTGCCATAGCGCTTCCGAGATCGGGAGTGTCACGAGACCTCTTCCCGACACCCTCTCGGAGGGAGGATTGACCTCCAACAGCTTCTCCACGGCCATGGACACTTCCCGGACGTGCCGTGAGTAGTCCTCCTTGGACCATGAGTCCATGACCAGTAGCTATGTGATGTCTTCTCTCCAATCTTGTGCTTCAATGGTTAGTCCTTGTGAGTTGCCCTACATGATCCAGGGATCTATGTAATTCTCTTGCTTTTGCTATGCTCGGTTTGTTGGGATCTGATGGATTATGAGATTATGTTCATATTGTTATGAGTTCTATATTTGATTATCGTTTTATATTATGTTCCTTAGAGATTTATGCATGTTCTCCGTTGTTATTTATTGCTTTGGCTAAGTAGTAGATTGTAACTCCAAGAGGGAGCATTATGCATGATTGTGGGTTCATGCCCCTCGATGTCTAACTAGAGTGACAGAAACATGAGACTAGGTGATGTGCTTGTTGCCACCAGGGAGAAAACAACGGTGCTTGTGACCATGGTTGCAAGGATTGTTTACCTTACGCATAGTTCGTTACTGTAGTTGTCCGTTGCTTTGAGTTTACAATTTGGGTGGGCGTCGCAACTTAATACCGGTGAGATGTTCTGGATAGACATCTCAAGGTGGATGATTAGTAAGTAGATGTTGATGAATAAACGGTCTACTTGTCTTGGTGTACTGCCCATTACTATTGAACCTCTAACTATCAAGTAGCATAATTAGCATTGTGGTGCGATCATAATTTTGTCAATTGCCCAACTGTGATCTTTTTACCCAAGCATAGTTGTTTATCGTCTTTTGGGAGAGAGACATCACTAGTGAACATCATGTGACTTCGGTCCATATCACCATCATTGTTTATACCTCCATCAGTTACCGCTTTCATTTACTTTTCCGTTGCAATCACTATTATCTTCCCGCTTGTGTTTTGATCCTTTGCAAACTACAAGGTCAGAGAGATTGACAACCTCTCTGTACTCGTTGGGAGCAAAGTTAATTGTTGTGTGTGCAGGTCCACATCTTCTGCTGGTGCCAGGGTGTAAGACACCTACTTGTTGAGCCTAGGAGTCCTCCTGGTTTGCTAAACCTTACAGTCTCCGCGTAAGGGAAATCTGCTGCTGAGTACATCTCCACCTTCCACTTGGGGTAACCAACAAGGGGCGAGACGTATATCCATGAACTCGTCATCAAGAAAATTTCTGGCGCCGTTGGCAGGGACTCCAGTCTTCAAGATAGGGGAGTTGCATGCTATCCTTTACCTTTGCTATTTAATCTTGTTAGTTTGCTTTCTAGTTTTTTTCTTTAGAGTCGTATACCAAAAACCACAAAAAAATTAGTTGCTTTGTCCTTGCTTGTTGTTGCTGCTATGGGTTCCACTCGAAACACTAAGTTGTGTTACTCCAGTAGTTAGGCTTATGGAAAACTGCACTCTTAGTTCGCTGCTTGGGGAAGGCCGCTTTACGACACCCGTGGTAGAGAATTCTCCTCCACCTACTGAATGTATCCCATTCAAAATACCACTTGAGATAATTGAAATAATTAGGAATTATTGTTATGGAGGACATGGAACAATAAATCCTAGTATTCATTTGTTGAAACTTACAGAACTTTGTGAGTTGTTTAAGATTTTAGGTTTGACAAGAGATGGAGTCATGAGGAAATTATTTGCCTTGTCACTAAAAGGAAAAGCATTGGAATGGTATAGGGTATAGGCTACTACATGATTCTCACCTATGGGATTGGGAAGAGATTCAGTCTCTCTTTTACTCCAAGTTTTATCCTCTTCATGAAGCCCATGTGGATCATGGTAACAATGCTTTATGTGATACTTATACTGTTGATTTTATTCATGATCCCATTGAAAATTATTATGAGAAGGGAACATATGCTTATAGATATTTCAATAATATCAAGTTACCTCTCTTTATGTTAAAGGTTTTGAAGCTGCACTTGTTTTGCCTTCCTATGCTTATCGCTTTGTGATTCAATGAATTATTCTATTGAAATATTCCTATGCATAGGAAGCATGCTAGAGTTAAATGTGTTTGGTATTTTCTTGTTGATGCTCTATTTTGTTCTACAACTCTTATTCCTACGAGAGCATCATTAAAATCTTAAGCCTATCTTTATGGCTATAAAGAAAGAGCTCTAGGGAGACAACCCTTGTTATCTTTACTTTGAGTTTTTTAGTTTCAGTCTTAGTGGTCTTGATGCTTGTTACTACTGTAGAAACATCATTTTATCTTTATTTTGAAGCTTTGTGCCAAGTTTTAGCCTCCGATTGCAAGAAAGTTCAAAAGTTGTGACATGCTGTCCAGAAACCGATTCTGTCTGCTTGACGGAAACATTTGCCAAAAATCACTAGATTGTCTTTTTTATCTGAAATTTTTTGGCAGCATGATCTATATAATTTACTTTCTCGCATCTGTTCCGAGTTTGTTGATTTGAGTTGGATAAGTGCCACGGATAAATTATTTACTACCTGCTATTCTTTTTTTCATAGATTGTGCCATGTTTTGCGTTTTCATTGTTTTGCAAATCCTAAGCTTACTTTTTATTTGCAAAAACCTTTTGAAATTTATAAGAAGTAGTAGATTTTCATGAAAATCTTTATTTCCAGCAGGTAATGAATTATTTTATTAAGGGAACTAACCACTCTAATCAGCTTATGATGAGTTCCGTTTGGAGGGAGTTTTCAAGTATGCGATGGGAGATGATGAGAGAAGATACAGGAGTGTCAAGCGCTCAATCTTGGGGATGCCCCCATGCACCACAAGAAATATCTAAAGGAGACTCAAGCATCTAAGCTTGGGGATGGCCCCATGCATCCCCTTCTCTATCAACAATCATCAGTTCGTCCATCTCCATGTTATATTTTTATCACTTCATATGTTATGTGCTATGCTTGGAGCGTCCCACTCTTGAATTTTTATTTAGTTTTAGTTTTCTTGCTGTTCATAAGAAGTCTGAACCTAGCCTACCTTGTTTGGGAGAGACACACGCTCCATTCCACTCTAGAACACAACATAGGTTTTCATGCTTATCCTTTTTGTGTGTTCTTCATCTTTTCGTAGCTACTGTCATGCTTAGTTCTTAGTTTTCATGCTTATATTTTAAGAGCTATTATTTAAGTTGCTTATGGAACTATCATGAGTTTTCATGCTTATCTTGTTTAGAGAATTGGCTCGTTGCACTGAATTGTGTGTCTTGCATGAGTAGGTAACTAGGGTTGCTATTTAAGTATAATAGTAACTTGCAATAGTTTTGAGGTATTGATTTGAGTAATGTTTGGACTATTGGTGCCAAGAGCTTGATTCTATTAGTGATAGGTGTCGTATTTTGGTAAATCCGTGTGTTTTTCAAAATAAAAACTAAAATTAGTTGAGAACTCTAGCTATTAAATTGATCGCTAACCTCTGGAGGGGTTGGAATATATAGAGTACCTTCACGTTACCATGAGTCGAGGATGCGCAAGGATAACCAAACCCCCAAACAAACCTCCTCGGGGTACTTGTTTCTTTGTGAATTTCCTAACTAGATAGAAAGTTACCGATAATAAGTGTATGAGCTCTTCGGACTAATGGGAGTATTCGATTGTTGGCACTTCCACCATCCATATTTTGCTAGCCTCTTCGGTACCGTGCATTGCCCTTTCTCACATTGAGAGCTGGTGCAAACTCCGCCGGTGCATCCAAACCCATGACATGATACGCTCTGTCATACATAAGCCTCATTATATGTTTCCTCAAAACAGCCACCATACCGACCTACTAAGGCATTTCCATAGCCTTTCCGAGATACATTTCCATGCAACATCCACCATATCATGACTTGATCTTCATGTCATACATGATTTTGCTTGATCGTCGAGACGCATGCTAGTTGGGCCTTGCCTTTATTAGTGCTACATGACGCGCTAGTATCATGGCATATCCTGCTACACTGGCAGAGGCATGCATTTGCATACATCATGATAGTTTTCACTTGTCTTTATGTTGAGTACTTCTTATAAAGTGTGATGATTTTTCTTTTTATTCATGTAAAACATAGAGTGTTGCCCTTAAGTGAGGAAAAGATCCCAAAGTGGACAAAACAAAAGATCCCAAAGAGGACAAATGAGAGATAAAAAAGAAAGAGCCAAAGAGGCCATAAAAAAATTTAAAAAAGGAGAAAAATAAAAAAAGAGAGAAGGGGGAAACACTATAGAACTTGTTATATTTGTACTACATAGAGATTATCATTCATGCATAACTATGTGGGGACCCTTACACTATAGAACTTGGTTTGCATATTCCGATGATGAGCCTCCTCAAATGAGCTCTAGGTCTTCATGACCAAACAAGTTGGATGCACCCCCACTTGTTCCATTGGAGAGCTTACCTTAGCGCATATGTGCATCCGTTACAAGGCAATCCCTACTCCTCACATCATATCTATCATTTGGCTTTCTCTCGCCTATGGTTGTCCTCATTGATGTGAGCCTTTCACACCTTTTTGTCTTCCTTCCCCATCATTATTCTATTTGCCATCCTAAGTGCCAACATATTTTGCTTACTCTCATCCTTTGCATGAGTGCTCAAAATCGAAAGGGAGAGAATCATTTTGCTTTGTGCCTGACTAGTGGTCTTGGGATGAGTCAAAATAAGATTCTGAAGGACACCAAGTGTGAAATTTTAGTAGATTGAGTTCTCAATTAAAAAAATATTTTATGATCTCAACCCATCTCCCAATTCTTGCACGCAAACACTATTTGGAGACATTCGAGTCACGGACAACGAGAGCTCCTGCACCTTTTTGTTCTTACTTTGCTAAACTCAATACTAGATATAGACTCTTGCTTGTTATTGTCTTGACTTGAATTGCATATCTTACTTGCTTTACTTTGAAGTTCTTATATGTGTGTTAGCATGTCACCACAGAAATTATTGTGTTATCATTTATCTACTCGAGGAGGAGCACAAATTATTCTGTTGAGATGTCCCAAACGTATCTATAATTTCTGCTTGTTCCATGATCTTTTGGGTGACATTGTTATATGTTTTGCTACACTTTTATATCATTTTGCACATATTTGGACTAACCTACTAACTCAGTGTACCCAATGCCATTTATGTCTGTTGATGTCTATTTTGCAGGGGATTTTACCCAATTTTCCGAAGTCCAAAAAATTCCAGAAAATACATATCAAAAATCAACGAAACAGAAGCTTCTGGATCACCGAAGATGGGCCAGAGCGGGCGAGGTCCCTCCCACGCGGCCTGCTAGCGTGGCCAGGCCATAGGCCGAGCCAGGAGGTCGTCTGGGTGGGTCCCACCTCCTTCGGTGCCCTCGTTTGGCCTATATTTAGAGTCCCGAGAGGAAACCCTTACAGAACTTCTGGAATCGCGATTTTTTTCATCCTTCCGCCGCCGCAACGCTTCCGACATCGGGAGCATCACGAGACCTCTTCCCGACATCCTGCCGGAGGAAGGATTGACCTCCGGGAGCTTCTCCACCGCCATGGACGCTTCGCGGACGTGCCGTAAGTAGTCCGTCTTGGACCATGGATCCATGACCAGTAGCTATGTGATGTCTTCTCTCCAATCTCGTGGTTCAATGGTTAGTCCTTGTGAGCTTCCCTACATGATCAAGGCATCTATGTAATTCTCTTGCTTTTGCTATGCTCGTTTTGTTGGGATCCTATGGATTATGAGATTATGTTTAGATTGTTATGAGTTATATATTTGATTATCCTTTTATATTATGTTCCTTTGTGTTTCATGCACGTTCTCCGTTGCTATTTATTTCTTTGGCAGAGTAGTAGACTGTAACTCCAAGAGGGAGCATTATGCATGATTGTGGGTTCATGCCCCTCGATGTCTAGCTTGAGTGACAGAAGCATGAGACTAGGGGATGTGCTTGTTCCCACCAGGGAGAAAACAACGGTGCTTGTGACCATGGTTGCAAGGATTGTTTACCTTACGCATAGTTCAGTAATGCAGTTGTCCGTTGCTTTGAGTTTACACTTTGGGTGGGGGTCACAACTTAATACCGGCGAGATGTTCTAGATAGATGTCTCAAGGTGGATGATTAGTAAGTAGATGTTGATCAATAAATGATCTACTTGTCTTGGCGTACTACCCATTACTATTGAACCTCTAACTATCAAGTAGCATAATTAGCATTGGAGTGCGATCATAATTCTGTCAATTGCCCAACTGTGATTTGTTTACCAAAGCATAGTTGTTTATCGTCTTTTGGGAGAGAGACATCCCTAGTGAACATCATGTGACTCTGGTCCATATCACCATCATTGTTTACACCTCCATCATTTACCGCTTTCAATTACTCTTCCGTTGCAATCACTATTACCTTCCCGCTTGTGTTTTGATCCTTTGCAAACTACAAGGCCGGAGAGATTGACAACCTCTGTGTGCTCGTTGGGAGCAAAGTTATTTGTTGTGTGTGCAGGTCCACGTCTTCTGCTAGCGCCAGGGTGGAAGACACCTACTTGTTGAGCCTAGGAGTCCTCCTGGTTTGATAAACCTTACAGTCTTTGTGTAAGGAAATCTGCTGCTGACTACATCTCCACCTTCCACTTGGGGTAACAAACGAGGGGCGAGAAGTATATCCATCAACTCGTCATCAGCCTCCTACTGATCCTTTGGAACATTATTTGCTTGAGCATGAGATTGATTTGCATACGAATGAAAGGAATGAAATAGGTGAGGTTTTCTTTAAGCAACCACATATCCTTAAGCATAATTTGTGTGTTGAAACTTTGGGAGGTCCTCTTCCACCTAAGAGTGATCCTATGTTTGAATTGAAGCAATTCCCTGATACTCTGAAATATGATTATCTTGATGAAAAGAAAATATATCTTGTTATTATCAATGCTAACCTTTTTAGAGCACGAGGAAAAGAGATTATTATAAGTTCTAAGGAAGCACCATGGTGCTATCGGATATACTCTCGATAATCTTAAGGGCATTAGTCCCACTCTATGTGAGCACAAGATTAACATGGAACCAAATGCTAAACCCTTTGTTGACCACCAATGACGTTTAAATCAAAAGATGAAGGATGTGGTAAGAAGTAAAATATTAAAGCTTCTGGAAGCAGGTATTATCTACCCCATAGCTGATAGTAGATGGGTGAGTCCAATTAATTGTGTTCCTAAAAAGGGTGGTATTACTGTTGTTCCTAATGATAAGAATGAACTTATACCTCACAGGATAGTAACTGGTTATAGGATGGTGATAGATTTTAGAACGTAGAATAAAGCTACTAGGAAAGATCACTACCCTTTACCTTTTATTGGTCAAATGTTAGAAAGGTTGTCTAAGCACACACACTTTTGTTTCTTGGATGGTTATTCTAGTTTTTCTCAAATACCTGTTGCACAATCTGATCAAAAGAAAACCACCTTTACCTGCCCTTTTGGAACTTTTGCTTATAGACATATGCCTTTTGGTTTATGCAATGCACCTGATACCTTTCAAAGATGTATGACTGCTATATTCTTTAACTGTTGTGAAATGATTGTTGAGTTTTTCATGGATGATTTATCTGTATAAGGAACTTCTTTTGATGATAGCTTTAGCAACCTTGACCGAATTTTCGAGAGACGTGAACAAACAAATCTTGTCGTGAATTGGGAGAAGTGCCTCTTTATGGTTAATGAAGGTATTATCTTGGGCCATAAAATTTCTGAAAGAGGTATTGAGGTTGATAAAGCAAAAGTGGATGCTATTAGAAGATGCCAAGCCCGAAGGATATTAAAGGTAAAAGAAGCTTCCTTGATCATGTTGGTTTCTATAGGAGATTTATTGAAGACTTCTCCAAAATATCTAGTCCTCTTACCAATATTTTGCAAAACGATGTTCCTTTTGTTTTTTATGATGATTGTGTAGAAGCCTTTGAAACTCTTAAGTCAGCTGTGGGGACCCCGACTTACGAGTCGAGATCGCCGAATGAACGTGCTCAGTGACTCCATACATCAATGCTCACCGAACACACAGATGTTGAATATTAAGAGTCTTACATCCAAGTACCAAAATATTACAACACATGACCGATAAGGTCAAGTTCACAAGGTAGGGCCTATAAGGCCAAATCACACTGATACAACTAGTAGCGGAATCTTTGGGCTAAGCGGGTGCCCATGCCATCAGCCTACACCAACACGCATTCCGATTGGGAAGTGTCCTAGTTCGCAGGGCAGTCTCCGAAGACGTACTCTTCTCCAAACTCCGGCCCTTCCATGTCTGGTCAATAATATAACCAGTGGCAAGCCAATGAGTACTTTGAATGTACTCGCAAACATCCCACGAGATGAACAATGCAATTGATGGAATAACAACAAGCAGTATTGGTGGATAGTATCATAAATATAAAGAAACATGATCATGGATGTGCAACATAAGCTAGATGGCACTTAGATGAACAGGTTACATATATCATCATATCTGTCAAGGGATGAACACTTCGGGTTCACCCGATATGCCAAGTCACCAAACTTGGCCATATCAACTCTTTCTTAGATAACACCATTAAACACACATGCACCTGGTTTATGCGGAAACGACTGGACGTAGTTTAGGAAGGATTACCCAACTGTCCTTGACCGTGGACACGGCTATTCAAATAGTTTTACACTCTGCATAGGTTGTACACTGTACCAACAAGATCCCGTAAACTTCTGTGTCATCCACGAGTCGCAGTATATAACATACCCGAGGTAAGTACCCGATCAATGCCTTTCCCCTGATGATACTAGACAAAGATATCCACTCGATTGGTACCCAGCCCACATGATGTACGTCTTACGAGCACCAACTCTAGACAGTATCATCCATGCGGGGACCACAACGGTGTGCCTGAAACACGTAAAAACGGCATAGTCGTCCTACGTGGCACGACCCCGTCATGAGAGTGACCACACATCACTCCCGCCACTATTAATGTGGCTCTTTGCTAGCACCGACCAGAGTAATCAACAAAGCCTCGTCCCGTAAAGGGGTAACATGGTTGCACATGTAAGGTTGGGACGGTCGTCACATCATAAATCTATTCCCATTTCTGGAACCACTCACACCAAAATACACCCGGTGCACCACTTCTCCAAAAGTGGCCACCTATCTCATCATCACCCTCGGGCATTAGTGGCACCCAACGGGTTTTCATAAACCTTTGATTTAACAATCATCATGCTCATGCTACTATTATGCTTAGCACTACTTGTCAACATGATATTGGCGTGACCCTCATAGGTGGTAGGATCATGCTCAAAATGCAAGTCCTCTGGAGGAGCCATTGGTAACATCACATCGATGATTTACCGAATACTTATGATCACATGCAATGGGAGTATTTGCTTTACTAGCATGCAATATGACATATGCTCCAACATGGTCAAAGGGTTGCTTGCCTTGATCACCTAAGTATCCGGGGTCTTTGAGGTCTTGAAGTCCAACTCCTTCGTCAAACGTGGTTTCTATCGTCATAATAAATAAAAAGCAATAAGTAGCTCACTCAAAAACAGATCACAAAATCACTTTAAAAATGTTGTTTAATTCTAATAAATCCATATTGTTATTTTAAAAATATGTGTCTCTGGTTTTAGTGAAAGGATTGTTTTTAAAACCGCTTGAACAGAAGCAAAACTATTCCAAATAACCTTTTTAATTATTATAAAACAGAAAGGTTGTCTCAAAAATTTGTAGAAAGGCTCTCTTAAATCCTACTCATTTTTAGAAGAATTATGGTGGAAGAATAATAAAAATATATTGAATAATTATTTCTATAAAAATCTTTCAAAAACATATTTAACAGAAAAAGAAAAGAGGCTGGGGCCCAGGCCTGGCTTGGCCCGGCCCAGCTGGCCAACCCGCCAGCCCAGGCGCGCGCGGCCAGGCTCAAACCTGACGCGCGGGCTGCTATGGTCAGCGGCAGAGAGGGGAGAGAGGGAGAGACAGGAGCCACCGGCAGGTGAGTCCCACCTGTCGGGGTCGTCTTCCACCTCGGGACACAGAGGAGGGGAAGCTCGCCGGCGATGCTACCGACGTTCTCGAGCCCAACAAAGGGCAGAAATGGGACTAGCCTACCGTCGCCTAGCTGGTGGTGGTCGAGAGGTCGGCGGGGAGGCCCTGCTTCACCGGTGATGAGGTGCTACGGTGGAGCAGTTTCGGGAGGCAGATGAACTGGGCACTATGGGCATGGATTAGCTCGGGGAGGTGATGGGGAAGCTCCCTGAGGTTGCTAGGATCTCGTGGGAGGTGAAAGGAGCACTAAAGCTGCCCTGTAGCCCGAGATCGACACAGCTCCAAAGCAGCGGGGGCTCGGTCGATCTCGAGCACACGAGCTCGTTGTGCTCCAATGGAGAGGCTAGGGGTGGAATTCAGTCTCTAGAGAGGTGGGATGGAGGTGCTGGAGCGAGGGGGAGGCCCTATTTATAGGCTCCCAACGGTGTATCGATCCGGTGGCGCCGGTGGTTTCACCACAGCTCGCACGAGGAGCAGTGAGCCTTCGGGATCGAAACCACGGTGTGCGCACGTGGTTTAGGACCTGCGTAACCCACCGAGAGGGCGAGAGAGCGAGGAGGAGCGTGCACGCGTGGCCACGGTCTTCTGGTGGATATGGCGCACGTGGGCTCGCGTCGCTCCGGTCAACAAAGCAAGGGATGAGGGGGCCTGGAGCTGCCCTGATGTAGAGAGGTGGTCGGGGACTCGAAATGGCAACAGGGGGAGGCTTGAGTCGGTCGGGCTGGCCACCTTGGCCTCAGGTGTGCCCAGCAGCGTGCCCAGAGCGCAGTTTTGGCATGCCACGACATGCTGGCGCACTCTGGGCGCTTTGTCCTTGTGTGGGCTGTCGTGGGGATTGGCGTGAGGATGCCTAGCCATTTGGGAGCCGAGGGGCTCACTGTTGCCCATGGGAGGAGAGGAAAGAAGAGATGCCAGTGCTAGACCAGAAATTAGAATGAGGATTTTGGAGCCTTCTTCTTGGATTCAAAGAGGGTCCACTCTCCTGCAGTTGGGAGTGGTGCTGGCTACTTGGTCAAAGAGTTTGGAGGGAAGAGCTTAAGTATGGAGTGGGGTAGGAGTTGTTTTGCTATTATGGCAGTAGGTGTCCGACAGGTGTTTGGGCTAGCAACACCTCACCACTGGTGGTGAGAGTTAACATAATTAACTTTTATGAATTAATAAGATACTTCACCAAATTTGAGCCTCATAGGATGAGTTTGGCAATGCAAACTAGAAATCACCCCCCAAATGACAGATCTGTCCCTCCCAAAGGGAATGTTGGTAGATTACCTCCTGCAAATCTCATTTTTGACAGAGACTCCTCATTTGGGGTGTTGAACACTCCTGCAAAGTTTCAACCCATTAAGATAAAATTTGCAATGTAGAGATGGTTGAATTTGGTTCTGGACAGAAAGGGTTTTGGAATTATTTAGTGAACCAATCCACCTTGGAATGACGTGAAACTTGGTGTGGCCACTAAATATAGCTTGGGAAGGTTGCTCTAATTTTATGGGATTTTATCGGAAATATTTCCGTTGGAAATATTCCAAAAGATCGAAACAGACACAATAGGTTTTCAAGGATTTACTCAAATATTTTGAATATAAATAGGGGTTGAAAATCTTATGTATGGAAAATATATGTCCTCTGAGTGTCTCCAAATTTTCTGAGATATATCTAAGGCAGAAAAGTATTTTTCCATATAGGAATCTCATTTCTAGCCTCAAAAATGGACATGCAATTAAAATAGGAAAATAATTCATAAAATAATTATTTTATGGTCTTAGTGAGCTAAAATAGTTTTAAAACTAGATCACCATCTTTGGGTGAAAGCACTCCCTTGTTGCCAAGGATTTGTAGTGCAACCCAAAGGATGGTTTTGAAATAGCCAAAAATAAGAAAAGGAATTTTCAGAATATTTAGGTTATGAAAAATATGGTTTCGATATAACACAATCAAGATACGAGCATACAATGACAACCATGCCACTCACAACATTGGTTTTTGAAAAGTTTTAATAAACTCAGATTTTTGAACTAAAGTAAAAGTGAAGTGAAAACAGGGTCTGACAGACCTATCCCCCTTACAAGAATCTCGTCCCCGAGATTCTAAAGCTAGGTGCTACAAAGGTACGGAAATTCAGATCGGAGATAGTCTTCATGTTCCCATGTTGCTTCTGCTTCGGTGTGGTTGGTCCACTGAACCTTGAAATACTTGATGGTGCGGCTTCTGGTGCAACGCTCTCCTTCATCCAAAATGCGGATTGGCCTCTCACGATAAGTGAGATCTGGCTGGAGGTCGATGGCCTCATGGTCAACGTCCTTATAAATATCTGGATGATTCGGCGCTTGCATACACTTCCGGAGTTGTGACATGTGGAAGACGTTGTGCACACCCAAAAGTTCCGGAGGAAGCTCCAACTGGTAAACAACTTCTCAACGCCTAGATGTGATCTAAAAAGTTCCAATGAACCTTGGAGCAAGTTTCCCCTTGATGTGGAAACACTTGGTTCCTTTGAGAGGTGTGACGCGGAGGTACACCTGGTCTTCGAGGTTGAACTCTAATTCTCCGCAGTGAGAATCCGCATAGCCCTTTTGTCGCGACTTGCTGCCTTCAAGTTTTCTCGGACAAGTTGCACCTTATATTCTGCCTCTTGCAGAACTTCCGGCCCGAAAATCAACCCTTCGCCGGTTTCGGACCAGTTGAGCAGGCTGTGGCACTTTCATCCATACAACACTTCAAATGTGGCCATCTGGAGACTTGACTCGTAGTTGTTGTTGTATGAGAACTCAGGAACGACAGACAGTCTTTCCATTTGGTACCATGTGCCAAGACGCATGCATAGAGTATATCTTCGAGTATCTGATTCACTCTCTCCGTCTGTCCGCCCGTCTGCGGGTGGAAAGCAGTGCTAAAAAAAGCTTGGTTCCAAGGGCTTCTTGGAACTTCTTCCAGAATCTAGAGGTGAACTGTGTGCCTCGGTCAGATATGATCTCCTTAGGAACTCCATGAAGGCTAACAATACGCTCAATGTAGAGGCTAGCCAGCTTGTCGCCCCCATAGGTGGTACTGATCGGAATGAAGTGAGACACCTTGGTCAGATGGTCGATGATGACCCATATAGAGTCATAGCCTCTGCTGGACCTAGGTAAGCCAGTGACGAAGTCCATGCCGACTCGGTCCCACTTCCATTTGGGCACCTCGAGAGGTTGTAGCAGTCCATCATGTCGTTGGTGTTCAGCTTTGACTCGCAGCACACGTCGCACCTGGCAACATAAGATGCTATTTCTCTCTTCATGCCATGCCACCAGAATATTTCTCGAAGGTCCTGATACATCTTGGTGCCACTGGGGTGAATAGAGTAGGGCGTGTCATGGGCTTCCTGCAGGATCAAATCCTTGAGTTCTGCCTTGTTTGGTACGCATAAACGTTTCCCAAACCACACAACACCTTCCTCATACACCGAGAATTCTAGGGCCTTGCCTTCCTAAATCTTCTGCTAGATGCCTTCAATGCTCTTGTGCCCTTTCTGGGCCTCCTGGATGTCATCTGCCAGCGTGGGTTTGACTTCGTGGGTGGCTAGGAATCCTTGTTCAACCATCTCCAACCCGAAGCTTTCCATCTCTTCATACAAGGCGGGTAGCCTTTCCTAGAGCATAACATTCAAGGTGCTGGCCTTCCTGCTTAAGGCATCGTCCACCACATTGGCCTTACCGGGGTGGTATTGAATGTCGAGGTCGTAGTCTTTGATTAACTCCAACCATCTTCGCTGCCTCATATTCAATTTCCTTTGAGTAAAGATATACTTCAGACTTTTGTGGTCAGTGTATATTTCACATCGCTTCCCCAGAAGGTAATGTCGCCATGTCTTCAGGGCATGCCCTACTGCTGCCAACTCGAGATCATGGGTGGCAGAGTTTTCCTCATGCGGGCGCAATTGCCGTGACAAATATGCCACAACCCTGATGTCTTGCATTAGGACTCCATCGAGCCCGGTTCTGGAGGTATCACAATATATGACAAAATCCTTGCTGATATCTGTAGTAGCCAATACCGGGGTGGTAGTCAATTTATTTTTCAACTCCTCGAAGCTTGCTTCACACTCCGGCCTCCATTCGAACTGCTTTCCTTTCTTCAAGAGCCGTGTCATTGGTCGAGCGATGCGGGAGAATCCTTCTATGAACTTGCGGTAATATCCTGCGAGTCCGAGGAAGCTCATGACTTCCTTCCAATCGATTGGCGACTCCCAATTGGTTATTGTAGTAATCTTGGAAGGGTCAACCACCAATCCGTTTGTCATCATGGTATGACCCAAGATTCCAACTTCGTGCAACCAGAATTGACAATTGCTGAATTTGGCATAAAGTTGGTGCTCTCGAAGCTTCGCCAACACTAACCTCAAGTGTTGCTCATGCTCTTCTTTGGATTTGGAGAAGATTAATATGTCATCGATGAATACGACGACAAACTTGTCCAGGTATTCCATGAAGACCTTGTTCATGAGGTACATGAAGTATGCTGGGGCATTCGTCAACCCAAATGACATGATAGTGCAGTCGTATAGACCGTACCGGGTCACGAATGCAGTCTTGGGTATGTCTTCGGGTCGGCTCTTCAGTTGGTAATATCCAGATCGGAGATCGATCTTGGAAAATACCTTGGCTCCATTTAACTGGTCAAACAAGTGTTCAATCTTGGGGAGTGGGTATTTGTTCTTGATCGTGACTTCATTGAGAGAACGGTAATCGGTGCAGAGTCTGATAGTCCAATCCTTCTTAGACACGAGCAGAACAGGTGATCCCCAAGGTGATGAACTCGGATGAATGAATCCCTTCCTGAGCTGCTCATCCAGCTGCTTCTTCAGCTCGGCTAGCTCTTTGGGTCCCATCCTATAAGGCTTCTTATAGATAGGCCTTGACCCGGGCATGATCTCAATGATGAACTCGATGTCTCGGTCGGGAGGCATCCCTGGCAGCTCATCAGGAAAGATGTCCGGGTATTCACAGACTATCGGCACTCGATCCAGCTCTTCACCCGATAGGCACTTAACCTACGGGACTTGATTGGATGTAGGCTCAGGGACATACTTTACTTTGACCCCTTGGTCACTTGTCATGGTAATAGTGTTGTTGGCACAGTCCAAGATGCTCTGTTGCTTGGCCAACCAATCCATTGCAAGGATTACTTCTAAGCCTTGCGACTTAATCACGATGAGATCTGTTGAGAAGCTTATCCCATTAATATTGGTCCCGACTCCTCTACATCCTAGGTTGGTCCTTAGCACTGCTCCCAGGGTATGTACTGCCATTTACCCATTAAGTAGGGTAGGCTTCAAACCACATTTTTTTGCAAACTTCTAAGTAACAAAAGAATGTGAAGCACCACAATCAAAAAATATTGTTGCTGGGGTGGCGCTGACGAGGAACATACCCAGAATGTAGTCTTTGTCTTCTTGTGCTTCTTCTGCAGAGATGTGATTAATATGCCCCTGTCGTGGCACTGCTGATTGCGAGGACCTTGGTTCCTGCCTGGTGCTCCTTAACCTTGTCCCTGATTTAGAGCATTGGGACACGGTGCGTCGGGCTTCTTTTTGGGGCACTGCCTGGAATAGTGCCCAGCTTGTCCACATCCAAAATAGGTAACCTGTCCCGGGATGTTGGTCTTGACTCCACCGTTGTTTGGCAGGTTGATTGCTGGTTTGGTGTTGACTTGCTGCTGAAGCTGGTAGTTCTGGCGGAATGTTGGTGCCTTGTACTGCTGTTGCTGATAGCTGGGTCTTGCTGGAGCTGACTTCCATGGGTGTGGTTTCGGGTTACTGGGTCCTCAACTACCCATCAGCTTGTGCTTACGGGTGTCGTCCATTACATGACGCTTATCCTCCAACATGAGGGCCTTATTAACCAGATCGCAGAAGGTCCGGCATTCACAAACAACCAATTCATACTGGAGTGATTGTTGCAGTCCTTCCATAAAGCGTTCCACCTTTGCGGCCTCAGTGTTGATGTCCTCTGGTGCATATCTCGGGAGGAGGTTAAACTTCTGCAGATACTCCTTGACGGTTCCACTACCTTGCCTTAAAGATCAGAATTCCCGCTTCTTAATGGTCATCATTCCGGGAGGAATGTGAGCAGCGCGGAATCCTTCATTGAACACTGTCCAAGTGATAGCTTGCCCTTCTCGCATGATCGGGAACCCGTCCCACCAAGCTCTGGTCGTGCCTCCGAGATAGTGAGAAGCATAAAGGACTTTCTCGCGATCGTCGGTGCACTTGACCAGTGCAAGGAGGTCTTCAATAGTGCGGATCCAGTCATCAGCATCCAATGGTCCAGTCGTCTCCATGAATATAGGAGGCATAGTCGGCATAAACTCAGATAGAGTAGAGCGACCGTTGCCTTTTACATTTTGCGGCGGATTGTTCACCAAGACTTGAGAAGATATTGGATGGCGGCATTATTGGATTGACGTTCCTCCCAGAGAGCTTGGTGGAACTTAGCCACGGTCAGGCTCTCCGGAGGAGGCGGTGGCGGAGGAATATCGCCTTCTTACTGCTCGTGGTGGTCTCCAGCTTGATCGTTCCCACCGGTTCCCTGCTACTAGCTAGAGGAGGTAGAGCCGGGGTTGCTGAAGGTGCTGGTGCAAGTTGAAATCACCATCCTGTCAGGGGAGTAGACAGGTCAATATGTCGAATTGGCCGAGAATCATAAGGGATCATGCTCTAATAAGGGAGTTTGGTGTCGTGCTAGTGTGAGATTTTTAAACATAGGTTTTTGGGGAAAGCTAATGCATTAAATTTAAAACAAGTGATGTAGTCGCTTACAAGCTGCCTAAGGCAGAAATGCGGCTTGCATCATACATGTTCACAGAATACTCATGGTTCACATGAACCGATACATGGACTCAACTACGCTTGGGGAAGACTCCTAATTGCCTAAGTCTTACTTGTAAGCGGCAGACTGCTCGGTCTCGTAGGCAGGCTCTGCAGGGTCTTCGTCTTCATCCTCATCGGTACTTTCTTCCTTCAGAGGTGTGGGTGACGGAAGTGATCTGTCACGACGTCTCTTAGTCGGTGAAGCGATGAGGAGCTTAGTGTACTCTTCCATGGTCAGACGGCAACTCTGAATAGGAGTGGCCTGGAGCGGTGGTATTCCTCCTCGGAAGGCAATGGCTAACTGCCCTACGGGTGCTCCTTCCTTCTCGACTGTGCGGGCTTCATCTTTTCCAGGCGAAGTAGGTCCTTGACTTGCTGTAGTTCTTGGCAAAGCGCCATCGACTCCTTGATCAAAAGGTGAGTCAAGGTGTCGGCGGAGAGGCTGAAGTAGGTCTCAAACCTTAGTGGTGTTCCGTCCTTAATAAAAGGCAGGTGACGAGTAGCTGGCTCGTTAGCTATCTCGGGAAGGATGTCGCGGAGACGCACGAGCGCCTCTCGTGCGGCAATCTCCACTGCCAACATCAAATTCTTCATTTGTGGTCCTTCAAAGAACCAACTAGTTGGGGAGTCGTTAGCCTTCACTATCACGTCCACGTGATATTCCTTGGTGTCCGCATTGACCCACTGCTCGTGGTAGAGGAAGAGGGGCGTGCGGTGAACTTGATACTTCTCGAGGCTATCTCCCAAAAGTAGGGGAAATCCTGTCTCCAGAAGCATCTCAGGTACGGCGTCCATCTACAAGGTTGTAGGAGAGGGTTAGAAATTTTTGGTGGGTGCAGAAAATCTCAAGTGTAAGGGCTAAGTGCACTATTGTCTCGACTATTGCCCATGCTACCTAAGGCTTCCTTCAGTCAACCTGGCTCTGATACCAACTTTGTGGAAACCCCGACTTACAGTCGAGATCGCCAAATGAACGTGCTGAGTGATCCCAAACATCAATGCTCACCAAAAACACAGATGCTTAATATTAAGAGTCTTACATCCAAGTACCAAAATATTACAACACATGACCGATAAGGTCAAGTTCACAAGGTCGGTCCTATAAGGTCAAATCACACTCATACAACTAGTAACGGAATCTTAGAGCTAAGCGGGTGCCCATGCCATCAGCGTACACCAACAAGCATTCCGACTAGGAAGCGTCCTAGGTCGCAGGGAAGTCTCTGAAGACGTACTCTTCTCCAAACTCTGATCCTTCTATGTCTAGTCAATAATATAACCAGTGGCAAGCCAATGAGTACATTGAATGTACTTGCAAATAGCCCACGATATGAACAATGCAATTGATGGAATAACAAGTAACATGCAGTATTGGTGGATAGTAGCTTAACTATAAAGAAACATGATCATGGATGTGCAACATAAGCTAGATGCTATTTAGATGAACAGGTTACAGATATCATCATATCAGTCAAGGGATGAACACTTCGGGTTCACCCGATATGCCAAGTTACCAAACTTCAACTCTTTCTCAGATAACACCATTAAACACACACACACCTGGTTTATGCGGAAACAACTGGACATAGTTTAAGCAGGATTACCCAACTGTCCTTGACCGTGGATACGACTATTTGAAGAGTTTTACACTCTGTAGAGGTTGTACGCTGTACCCATGAGATCCAGGAAACTTCCGTGTCATCCACGACTCGCGGTATATAACATACCCGAGGTAAGTACCCGATCAATGCCTTCCCCTAATGATAGTAGACAAAGAGATCCACTCAATTGGTACCAACTCCACATGATGTACGTCTTACGAGCACCAACTCTGGACTGTATCATCCATGCAGGGACCAACGGTGTGCTCGGAACACGTAAAAATGGGATAGTCGTCCTACCTAGCACGACCCCGTCACGAGAGTGACCACACATCACTCCCGCCACTAATAATGTGGCTTTTTGCTAGCACCGACCAGAGTAATCAACAAAGCCCCGTCCCATAGAGGGGTAATGTGGTCGCACATGTAAGGTTGGGATGGTCGACACATCATAAATCTATTCCCATTTCGAAACCACTCACACCAAAATACACCCGATGCACCACTTCTCCAAAAGTGGCCACCTATCTGATCATCATCCTCAGGCATTAGTGGCACCGATGGGGTTTTCATAAACCTTTGATTTATACCATCATCATGCTCACACTACTATTATGCTTAGCACTACTTGCCAACATGATATTGGTGTGACCCTCATAGGTGGTAGGACCATGCTCAAAATGCAAGTACTCCGGAGAAGCCATTGGTAACATCACATCGATGATTTACGGAATACTTATGATCAGATGCAACGGGAGTATTTGCTTTACTAGGATGCAATATAACATATGCTCAAACATGGTCAAAGGGCTGGTTGCCTTGATCACCTAAGTATCCGGGGTCTTCGTGGTCTTCAAGTCCAACTCCTTCGTCAAACGTGGTTTCTATCGTCGTAATAAATAAAAAGCAATAAGTAGCTCACTCAAAAACACATCACAAAATATTTGTCTCTGGTTTTAGTGAAAGGATTTTTTTAAATCACTTTAAGAAAAGCAAAACTGTTCCGAATAACCTTTTTAATTATTATAAAACAGAAAGGTTGTCTCAAAAATTTGTACAAAGGCTTTGTTAAATCCTACTCATTTTTAGAAGAATTATGGTGGAAGAATAATAAAAATATATTGAATAATTATTTTTATAAAAATCTTTCAAAAACAGATTTAACAGAAAAAGAAAAGAGGCTCGGGCTTAGGCCTGGCTTGGCCCGAGGATTGGGTCAGCCCAGCTAGCCAGCCAGCCAGCCCAAGCGCGCGCGGCCGGGTTCAAACCTGACGCGCGGGCCCCTGCGATCAGCGGTAGAGAGGAGAGAGAGGGAGAGACAGGAGCCACCGATAGGTGAGCCCCACCTGTCGGGGTTGTCTTCCACCTCGGGACAGAGGGGAGGGGAGGCTTGCCGGCGATGCTACCGACGGCCTCGAGCCCAACCAATGGTAGAAATGGAACCAGCCTACCGTCGCCTACCTGATGGTGGTCGAGAGGTCGACCGGGAGGCCCTCCTTCACCGGTGACGAGGTGCTATGGCGGAGCAGTTTCGGGAGGCAGATGAACTAGTGCTACGGGCGTGGATTAGCTCCGGGAGGTGATGGGGAAGCTCCCTCAGGTTGCTAGGATCCCGTGGGAGGTGAAAGGAGCACCGGAGCTTCCCCGTAGCCCAAGATCGACGGAGCTCCGAAGCGGCGGGGCCTCGGTCGATCTCGAGCACATGAGCTCGCTGTGCTCAAATGGAGAGGGTAGGGCTGGAATTCAGGCTCTGGAGACGTGGGATGGAGGTGCTGGAGCGAGGGGGAGGCCCTATTTATAGGCTCCCGACGGTGTACCGAGCCGGTAGCGACGGTGTGCGGACGTGGTTTAGGACGTGCATGACCCACCGAGAGGGAGAGAGAGCGAGGAGGAGCGTGCACGCGTGGCCACGGTCTTCTCGTGGATCTGGCGCGCGTGGGCAGGCATCGCTCCGGTCAACAAAGGGAGGGAGGAGGGGCCCTGGAGCTGCCCTGATGCAGAGAGGTGGTCGGGGACTCGAAATGGCAACACGGGGAGGCTTGGACCGGCCGAGCTAGCCACCTTGGCTTCGGGTGTGCCCAACAGCGTGCCTAGAGCGTAGTTTTGGCATGCAACGACATGTTGACGCGCTCTGGGGTGCTTTGGCCTTGTCTGTCCTGTCCTGGGGCTTGGCCTGAAGATGCCTAGCCGTTTGTTAGCTGAGGGGCTCAGTGTTGCCCATGGGAGGAGAGGAAAGAATAGATGTCAGTGCTAGACCAGAAAATAGAATGAGGATTTTGGGGCCTTCTGCTTGGATTCAAAGAGGGGCCACTCTCCTGCAGTTGGGGAGTGGTGCTGGCTACTTGGTCAAAGAGTTCGGAGGGAAGAGCTTAAGTGAGGAGTGGTGTAGGAGCTGTTTTGCTATTATGGCAGTAGGTGTTCGACAGGTGTTTGGGGTAGCAACACCTCACCACTGGTGGTGAGAGCTAACATGATTAACTTTGATGAAGAAATAAGGTACTTCACCAAATTTGAGCCTCATAGGACGAGTTTGGCAATGCAAACAAGAAATCACCCCCCAAATGGCAGATATATCCCTTCCAAAGGGAATGTGGGTAGATTAGCTCCTGCAAATCCCATTTTTGGCAGAGACTCCTCATTTGGGGTGTTGAACACTCCTGCAAAGTTTCAACCCATTTAGATAGACTTTGCAATGTAGAGGTGGTTCAACTTGGTTGTGGACAAAAAGGGTTTTGGAATTATTTAGTGAACCAAACCACCTTGGAATGAGGTGAAACTTGGTGTGGCCACTAAATATATCTTGGGAGGGTTGCTGGAATTTTATGGGATTTTAATGGAAATATTCCAAAAGATCAAAACACACATAATAGGTTTTCAAGTATTTACTCAAATATTTTGAATATAAATAGGGGTTGAAAATCTTATGTATGGAAAATATATGTCCTCTGAGTGTCTCCAAATTTTCTCAGATTTATCTAAGGGAGAAAAGTATTTTTCCATATAGGAATATCATTTCTCGCCTCACAAATGGACATGCAATTAAAATAGGAAAGTAATTCATAAACTAATTATTTTATGGTTTTAGTGAGCTAAAATAGTTTTAAAACTAGATCACCATATTTGGGTGAAAGCACTCGCTTGCTGCCAAGCACTTGTAGTGCAACCCAAAGGAGGGTTTTGAAATAGCCAAAACTATGAAAAGGAATTTTGAGAATATTTAGGTTATGAAAAATATGGTTTTGATATAACACAATCAAGCATACAAGCATACAATGACAACCATGGCACTCACAACATTGTTTTTTAAAAAGTTTTAATAAGCTCAGATTTTTGAATTACAATAAAAGTGAAGTGAAAACAGGGTGTGACATCAGCTTTAATTTGTGCACCTGTTATTGAGCCACCTGATTGGGATTTACCTTTTGAAATTTCGTGTGATGCTAGTGATTGTGCTGTTGGGAATGTTCTAGGACAGACACTTGATAATAAGTTGACTGTTATTCATTATGCTAGTAAGACTTTGGACACTGCCCAAAGGAATTATGCTACCACTGAAAAATAGTTTCTAGTAGTTGTGTTTGCTTGTGATAAGTGTAGATCTTATATTGTTGATTCCAAAGTTACTATTCACACTAATCATGTTGTTATTAAGTATCCTACGGAAAAGAAATATGCTAAGACTAGGCTTATTAGGTGGGTTCTTTTGTTGCAATAGTTTGATCTTTGTATTGTTGATAGGAAAGGTGCTGAGAATCCTGTGGCTGATAACTTGTCTAGATTGGAAATTGTGCTTGATGACCCACAACCTATTAATGATAGCTTTCCTGATGAGAAATTAGCTGCTATTAATGTTTCTCATCATACTTCTTGGTATGCACACTACGCTAATTATATTGTTGCTAAGTTTATACCCCCTAGTTTTACTTACCAGCAAAAGAAAAGGTTCTTTTATGACTTGAGACACTATTTATGGGATGACCCACATCTTTATAAAGAAGGTGTGGATGGTATTGTTAGACGTTGTGTACTTGAGCATGAACAGGAACAAATTGTTCAGAAGTGTCACTCTGAAGCTTATGCACGACACCATGAAGGAGATAGAACCACACATAAGGTATTGCAATCCGGTTTTTATTTGCCTACTCTCTTCAAGGACGCTCGTAAGTTTGTCTTATCTTGTGATGAGCGTCAAAGGATAGGTAATATCAGTAGACGTCAGTAAATGCCTATGAATTATTCTCTTGTTATTGACCCATTTGATGTTTGGGGTTTTGATTATATGGGACCTTTACCTAAGTCCAATGGGTATATGCATATTCTTGTTGCTGTTGATTATGTCACTAAATGGGTCAAGGCTATCCCCACTACTAGTGTTGATCACAACACTTCTATTAAAATGCTTAAGAAGTAATCTTTCCAAGGTTTAGAGTCCCTAGATATATTATGACTCATGGTGGTTCACATTTTATTCATGGTGCTTTCCGTAAGATGCTTGCTAAATATGATGTTAATCATAGAATTGTGTCTCCCTATCATCCTCAATCTAGTGGTCAAGTTGAATTGGGCAATAGGGAGATATAGTTGATTTTGTAAAAGACTGTCAGTAGATCTAGAAAGAATTGGTCTAAGAAATTAGATGATGCTTTGTGGGCTTATAGAACTGCTTATAAGAATCCTATGGGTATGCCTCCTTATATAATGGTTTATGGAAAACCATGTAATTTACCTCTTGAATTGGAACATAAAGCTTTTTGGGTTGTTAAAGAACTTAACTATGACTTCAAGCTTGTAGGTGAAAAGAGGTTATTTGACATTAGCTCACCTGATGAATGGAGAACCCAGGCCTATGATAATGCCAAGTTGTTTAGAGAAAAAGTCAAACGATGGCATGACAAGAGGATCCAAAAGAGAGAATTCAAAGTGGGTGAATATGTTTTATTATATAATTCTTTTCTTTGGTTCTTTGCAGGTAAACTTCTCTTCAAATGGGAAGGACTGTATATTATCGAAGAAATTTATCGTTCTTGAACCATGAAGATTAATAATGTCGCGGGTACAAACCCGAAGGTGGTAAATGGACAAAGGATCAAGCACTACATTCCAGGTACACCCATTAATGTTGAAACTAATACCACTAAGACTACTACACCGTAGGAACATATCAAGGAGTCCTTACGGAACACTCCAGAATAGAGAAAAAAGAATAGGTACGTGATACAATAAGTAAACGGAATCCGAAAATTCCATAGGAATATATTCTGTCAGTTTTGGAATATTAATAAAAATATAAAAATAAAAGGAAGTTGGGAGGGTCCACCAGGTGCCCACACAGCACCTAGGCGCCCCCCCTAGGGCGCGCCCTGATGCTGTGTGGGGCACAGGTGCACCTTCACGACTCCGTTTTCCTCCCATTTTACTTGTTATTGAAGATAAAAATCTATCTATACTCCCCATACTGATTTGAACACCACATCACGAGATATCTTGTGTTCTTGTTTCTTGATGTTTTCTGTCATATCTAAAATCTCCATGGCCTCCTCAAGCTCCTCCAAGGACAACTTCTACGAGAATGTCATCAACCCTTACCTTCTGGAGGTGATGAAGCACCCTCAGGAGTTTGTGACCCGTGAGGGGATGCTCCACACCCGGGATGTTCAAGGACCCAAGAGTGTTGGGGAACGTCGCAAGGGAAACAAAAATTTTCCTACGCGCACGAAGACCTATCATGGTGATGTCCATCTACGAGAGGGGATGAGTGATCTACGTACCCTTGTAGATCGTACAGCAGAAGCGTTGGTGAACGCGGTTGATGTAGTGGAACGTCCTCACGTCCCTCGATCCGCCCCGCGAACAATCCCGCGATCAGTCCCACGATCTAGTACCGAACGGACGGCACCTCCGCGTTCAGCACATGTACAGCTCGACGATGATCTCGGCCTTCTTGATCCAGCAAGAGAGACGGAGAGGTAGAAGAGTTCTCCGGCAGCGTGACGGCGCTCCGGAGGTTGGTGATGACCTTGTCTCAGCAGGGCTCCGCCCGAGCTCCGCAGAAACGCGATCTAGAGGAAAAACCGTGGAGGTATGTGGTCGGGCTGCCGCGGAAAAGTCATCTCAAATCAGCCCTAAAACCTCCGTATATATAGGTGGGAGGGAGGGGAGGAGGCAGCCTCAAAACCTAAAGGTTTGGCCGAAATTGGAGGTGGAGGAGTCCTACTCCAATCCTACTTGGAGTAGGATTCCACCTTCCCACTTGGAAACTCTTTCCACCTTGTGTTTTTTCCTTCTCAAACCTTATGGGCCTTAGTGGGAACTTATTCCAGCCCACTAGGGGCTGGTTTATCTCTTCCCATAGCCCATGAGACCCCTTGGGGCGTGACACCCCTCCCGATGGTCCCCGGCACCCCTCCCGGCACTCCCGGTACACTACCGATGAGCCCGAAACTTTTCCGGTAACCAAATGAGGTCATCCTATATATCAATCTTCGTTTCCGGACCATTCCGGAAACCCTCGTGACGTCCGTGATCTCATCCGGGACTCCGAACAACATTCGATAACCAACCATATAACTCAAATACGCATAAAACAACGTCGAACCTTAAGTGTGCAGACCCTGCGGGTTCGAGAACTATGTAGACATGACCCGAGTGACTCCTCGGTCAATATCCAATAGCGGGACCTGGATGCCCATATTGGATCCTACATATTCTACGAAGATCTTATCGTTTGAACCTCAGTGCCAAGGATTCATATAATCCCGTATGTCATTCCCTTTGTCCTTCGGTATGTTACTTGCCCGAGATTCGATCGTCAGTATCCGCATACCTATTTCAATCTCGTTTACCGGCAAGTCTCTTTACTCGTTCCGTAATACAAGATCCCGCAACTTACACTAAGTCACATTGCTTGCAAGGCTTGTGTGTGATGTTGTATTACCGAGTGGGCCCCGAGATACCTCTCCGTCACACGGAGTGACAAATCCCAGTCTCGATCTATACTAACTCAACTAACACCTTCGGAGATACCTGTAGAGCATCTTTATAGTCACCCAGTTACGTTGCGATGTTTGATACACACAAAGCATTCCTCCGGTGTTAGTGAGTTATATGATCTCATGGTCATAGGAACAAATACTTGACACGCAGAAAACAGTAGCAACAAAATGACACGATCAACATGCTACGTCTTATTAGTTTGGGTCTAGTCCATCACATGATTCTCCTAATGATGTGATCCCGTTATCAAGTGACAACACTTGCCTATGGCCAGGAAACCTTGACCATCTTTGATCAACGAGCTAGTCAACTAGAGGCTTACTAGGGACAGTGTTTTGTCTATGTATCCACACAAGTATTGTGTTTCCAATCAATACAATTATAGCATGGATAATAAACGATTATCATGAACTAAGAAATATAATAATAACTAATTTATTATTGCCTCTAGGGCATATTTCCAACAGTCTCCCACTTGCACTAGAGTCAATAATCTAGTTCACATCACCATGTGATTCCAACGAATCCAACACCCATATAGTTATGGGGTCTCATCACGTCTTGCTCGTGAGAGAGGTTTTAGTCAACGGTTCTGAAACTTTCAGATCCGTGCGTTCTTTACAAATCTTTATGTCATCTCACAGATGCTGCTACTACGTGCTATTCGGAAATGCTCCAAATATCTACTCTACTATACGAATCCGTTTCACTACTCATAGTTATTCGGATTAGTGTCAAAGCTCGCATTGACGTAACCCTTTACGACAAACTCTTTAACCACCGCCATAATCGAGAAAAGTTCCTTAGTCCATTGGTTACTAAGGATAAATTTTGACCGCTGCTAGTGATTCAATCATGGATCACTTTCTGTACCTCTCAACATACTTTGAGTCAGGGCACACATCAGATGCGGTACACAGCATAGCATACTTTAGATTCTACGGCTAAGGCATAGAAGACGACCTTCGTCTATACTCTTTATTCTGCCGTGGTCGGGTTTTGAGTCTTACTCAAATTCACACCTCACAACGCAACCAAGAACTCCTTCTTTGCTGATCTATTTTGAACTCCTTCAAAAACTTGTCAAGGCATGCATCTTGTTGAAACTTCTATTAAGCGCTTTCGATCTATCTCCATAGATCTTTGATGCTCAACGTTCAAGTAGCGCAATCCAGGTACTCCTTTGAAAAACTCCTTTCAAACAACCTTTTATGCTTCACAGAAATTCTACATTACTTCTAATCAACAATATGTCAACCACATATACTTATCAGAAATTCTATAGTGCTCCCACTCACTTCTTTGGAAATACAAGTTTCTCGTAAACCTTGTACAAACCCAAAATCTTTGATCATCTCATCAAAGTGTATATTCCAACTCCGAGATGCTTGCACCAGTCCATTGAAGGATCACTGGAGCTTGCATACTTTCTAATATCTTTAGGATCGACAAAACCTTCTGGTTGTATCACATACAATGTTTGCTCAAAGAAACCGTTGAGAAAACAATGTTTTGACATCCTATGTGCAATATTTCATAAATAATGCATCAACAACTAACATAATTCTAACAGACCTTTAGCATCGCTATGAGTGAGAAAGTCTCATCATAGTCAACTGTTTGATCTTGTCGAAAACATCTTTGCGACAAGTTGAGCTTTTCTTAATAGTGACTTGTCACCATCATTGTCTGTCTTCCTTTCAAAGATCCATCTTTACTCAATAGTCTTATGACCATCAAGTAGTTCTTCCAAAGTCTACACGTTGTTTTCATACATGGATCCTCTCTCGGATTTCATGGCTTCCAGCCATTTGTCGGAATCTGGGCCCACCATCGCTTTCTCCATAACTCGTAGGTTCACTGTTGCTCAACAACATGACCTCCAAGACAGGGTTACCGTACTACTCTGCAGCAGTACGCGACCTTGTCGACCTACGAGGTTTGTAGTAACTTGATTCGAAGCTTAATGATCATCATCATCAACTTCCACTTCAATTGGTGTAGGCGCCACATGAACAACTTCATGTGCCCTGCTACACACTGGTTGAAGTGATGGTTCAATAACCACATCAAGTTCTACTACCCTCCCACTCAATTCTTTCGAGAGAAACCTTTCCTCGAGAAAGGATCCGTTTCTAGAAACAAACACTTTGCTTTCGGATCTGAGATAGGAGATGTACCCAACTGTTTTGGATATCCTATGAAGATGCATTTATCCGCTTTGGGTTCGAGCTTATCAGACTGAAACTTTTTCACATAAGTGTCGAAGCCCCAAACTTTCAAGAAACGACAGTTTAGATTTCTCTAAACCTCAGTCTATACTGTGTCATCTCAACGGAAATACGCGGTGCCCTATTTAAAGTGAGTGCGGTTGTCTCTAATGCATAACCCATAAACGATAGTGGTAATTCGATAAGAGACATCATAGTATGCACCATACCAAATAGTGCGTGGCTATGACGTTCAGACACATCATCACACTATGATGTTCCAGGTGGCATGAAGTGCGAAACAATTTCCACATTGTCTTAACTGCGTACCAAACTCGTAACTCAGATATTCATTTCTATGATCATATCGCAGACAGTTTATCCTTTTGTTACGATGAACTTCACTCTGAAACAGAATTGAACTTTTCAATATTTCAGACTTGTGATTCATTAAGTAAATACTCTTGCATCTACTTAAATCGTCATTGAAGTAAGAACATAATGATATCCACTGCATGCCTCAGCACCCATTGGACTGCATACATCAAAATGTATTACTTCCAACAAGTTACTATCTTGTTTCATCTCAATGAAAACTAGGCCTTGCTCATGTGGTATGATTTGCATGTCACTAGTGATTCAAAATCAGGTGAGTACAAAGATCCATCAGCATGGAGCCTCTTCATGCAATTTATACTAACATGACTCAAGCGGCAGTGCCACAAGTAAGTGGTACTATCATCATCAACTCGTATCTTTTGGCTCCAATATCATGAACATGTGTAACACTACGATCGAGATTCAATAAACCATTGAAGGTGATTATTCAAGAAAATAGAGTAACCATTATTCTCTTTAAATGAATAATCGTATTGCAATAAACACGATCCAATCATGTTCATGCTTAACGCAAGCACCAAATAACAATTATTTAGGTTTAACACCAATCCCGATGGTAGAGGGAGCGTGCGACGTTTGATCATATCAACCTTGGAAACACTTCCAACACGTATCGTCACCTCGCCTTTAGCTAGTCTCCGTTTATGTCGTAGCTTTCATTTCGTGTTACTAATCACTTAGCAACCAAACCGGTATCCAATACCCTCATGCTACTAGGAGTACTAGTAAAGTACACATCAACATCATGTATATAAAATACACTTCTTTCGACTTTTGCCAGCCTTCTTATCTACCAAGTATCTAGAGTTGCTCCGCCTCAGTGACTGTTCCCCTCATTACGGAAGCACTTAGTCTCGGGTTTGGGTTTAATCTTGGGTCTCTTCATTAGTGCAGCAACTGTTTTGCCGTTTTCATGAAGTATCCCTTCTAGCCCTTTCCTTTCTTGAAACTTAGTGGTTTTACAAACCATCAACCATTGATGCTCCTTCTTGATTTCTACTTTCGCAGTGTCAAACATCGCGAATCGCTCAAGGATCATTGTATGTATCCTTGATATGTTATAGTTCATCACGAAGCTCTTAAAGCTTGGTGGCAGTGACTTTTGGAGAACCATCACCATCTCATCTGGAAGATTAACTCCCACTTGATTCAAGTGATTGTCGTACTCAGACAATCTGAGCACACGCTCAACGATTGAGCTTTTCTCCTTTACTTTGTGGACAAAGAATCTTGTTGGAGGTCTCGTACCTCTTAACAAGGGCACAAGCATGAAATCACAATTTCATCTCTTTAGAACATCACTTATGTTCCGTGACGTTTTACAACGTTTTCGGCGCCTTGCTTCTAAGCCATTAAGTATTTTGCACCGAACTATCGTGTAGTCATCAGAAACGTGTATGTCGGATGTTCATAGCATCCACAGACGACGCTCGAGGTGCAGCACACCGAGTGGTGCATTAAGGACATAAGCCTTCTGCACAGCAACGAGGACAATCCTCGGTTTTACAGACTCAGTCTGCAAAGTTTGCTACTATCAATTTTCAACTAAATTTTCTCTAGGAACACATAAAAACAGTAGAGCTATAGCGCAAGCTACATCGTAATTCGCAAAGACCATTAGACTATGTTCATGAAAATTAGTTCAATTAATCATATTACTTAAGAACTCCCACTCAAAAAGTACATCTCTCTAGTCATTTGAGTGGTACATGATCCAAATCCACTATCTCAAGTCCAATCATCACGTGAGTCGAGAATAGTTTCAGTGGTAAGCATCTCTATGCTAATCATATCAACTATACGATTCATGCTCGACCTTTCGGTCTCATGTGTTCCGAGGCCATGTCTGCACATGCTAGGCTCGTCAAGCTTAACCCGAGTGTTCCGCGTGTGCAACTGTTTTGCACCCGTTGTATGTGAACGTTGAGTCTATCACACCCGATCATCACGTGGTGTCTCGAAACGAAGAACTGTCGCAACGGTGCACAGTCGGGGAGAACACAATTTCGTCTTGAAATTTTAGTGAGAGATCACCTCATAATGCTACCGTCGTTCTAAGCAAGATAAGGTGCATAAAAGGATTAACATCACATGCAATTCATAAGTGACATGATATGGCCATCATCATGTGCTTCTTGATCTCCATCACCAAAGCACCGGCACGATCTTCTTGTCACCGGCGTCACACCATGATCTCCATCATCATGATCTCCATCAACGTGTCGCCATCGGGGTTGTCGTGCTACTCATGCTATTACTACTAAAGCTACATCCTAGCAAAATAGTAAACACATCTGCAAGCACAAACGTTAGTTATAAAGACAACCCTATGGCTCCTGCCGGTTGTCGTACCATCGACGTGCAAGTCGATATTATCTATTACAACATGATCATCTCATACATCCAATATATCACATCACATCGTTGGCCATATCACATCACAAGCATACCCTGCAAAAACAAGTTAGACGTCCTCTAATTTTGTTGTTGCATGTTTTACGTGGTGACCATGGGTATCTAGTAGGATCGCATCTTACCTACGCAAACACCACAACGGAGATATATGAGTTGCTATTTAACCTCATCCAAGGACCTCCTCGGTCAAATCCGATTCAACTAAAGTTGGAGAAACCGACACTTGCCAGTCATCTTTGAGCAACGGGGTTACTCGTAGCGATGAAACCAGTCTCTCGTAAGCGTACGAGTAATGTCGGTCCAAGCCGCTTCAATCCAACAATACCGCGGAATAAAGAAAAGACTAAGGAGGGCAGCAAAACGCACATCACCGCCCACAAAAACTTTTGTGATCTACTCGAGAAGACATCTACGCATGAACCTAGCTCATGATGCCACTGTTGGGGAACGTCGCAAGGGAAACAAAAATTTTCCTACGCGCACGAAGACCTATCATGGTGATGTCCATCTACGAGAGGGGATGAGTGATCTACATACCCTTGTAGATCGTACAGCAGAAGCGTTGGTGAACGCGGTTGATGTAGTGGAACGTCCTCACGTCCCTCGATCCGCCCCGCGAACAATCCCGCGATCAGTCCCACGATCTAGTACCGAACGGACGGCACCTCCGCGTTCAGCACACGTACAGCTCGACGATGATCTCGGACTTCTTGATCCAGCAAGAGAGACGGAGAGGTAGAAGAGTTCTCCGGCAGCGTGACGGCGCTCCGGAGGTTGGTGATGACCTTGTCTCAGCAGGGCTCCGCCCGAGCTCCGCAGAAACGCGATCTAGAGGAAAAACCGTGGAGGTATGTGGTCGGGCTGCCGCGGAAAAGTCGTCTCAAATCAGCCCTAAAACCTCCGTATATATAGGTGGGAGGGAGGGGAGGAGGCAGCCTCAAAACCTAAAGGTTTGGCCGAAATTGGAGGTGGAGGAGTCCTACTCCAATCCTACTTGGAGTAGGATTCCACCTTCCCACTTGGAAACTCTTTCCACCTTGTGTTTTTTCCTTCTCAAACCTTATGGGCCTTAGTGGGAACTTATTCCAGCCCACTAGGGGCTGGTTTATCTCTTCCCATAGCCCATGAGACCCCTTGGGGCGTGACACCCCTCCCGATGGTCCCCGGCACCCCTCCCGGCACTCCCGGTACACTACCGATGAGCCCGAAACTTTTCCGGTAACCAAATGAGGTCATCCTATATATCAATCTTCGTTTCCGGACCATTCCGGAAACCTTCGTGACGTCCGTGATCTCATCCGGGACTCCGAACAACATTCGGTAACCAACCATATAACTCAAATACGCATAAAACAACGTCGAACCTTAAGTGTGCAGACCCTGCGGGTTCGAGAACTATGTAGACATGACCCGAGTGACTCCTCGGTCAATATCCAATAGCGGGACCTGGATGCCCATATTGGATCCTACATATTCTACGAAGATCTTATCGTTTGAACCTCAGTGCCAAGGATTCATATAATCCCGTATGTCATTCCCTTTGTCCTTCGGTATGTTACTTGCCCGAGATTCGATCGTCAGTATCCGCATACCTATTTCAATCTCGTTTACCGGCAAGTCTCTTTACTCGTTCCGTAATACAAGATCCCGCAACTTACACTAAGTCACATTGCTTGCAAGGCTTGTGTGTGATGTTGTATTACCGAGTGGGCCCCGAGATACCTCTCCGTCACACGGAGTGACAAATCCCAGTCTCGATCTATACTAACTCAACTAACACCTTCGGAGATACCTGTAGAGCATCTTTATAGTCACCCAGTTACGTTGCGACGTTTGATACACACAAAGCATTCCTCCGGTGTTAGTGAGTTATATGATCTCATGGTCATAGGAACAAATACTTGACACGCAGAAAACAGTAGCAACAAAATGACACGATCAACATGCTACGTCTTATTAGTTTGGGTCTAGTCCATCACATGATTCTCCTAATGATGTGATCCCGTTATCAAGTGACAACACTTGCCTATGGCCAGGAAACCTTGACCATCTTTGATCAACGAGCTAGTCAACTAGAGGCTTACTAGGGACAGTGTTTTGTCTATGTATCCACACAAGTATTGTGTTTCCAATCAATACAATTATAGCATGGATAATAAACGATTATCATGAACTAAGAAATATAATAATAACTAATTTATTATTGCCTCTAGGGCATATTTACAACAAAGAGGACTGGGAGCATGGAGGAAAGTCTCAAAGCGGTGGAGCAAGAGATCTTGAAGTGCAAGGTGATGGTGGATCATGGACTCAGCGACAATCACTCTGTGATCATGGTGTTCACGCGTGAGAATAGGGTGGGTGGCCAACGTTTGGAGAACATCGTCCTCAACCTTAACGATCGTATCTACTATATTCAAGATCAAATCTATGGCCTCCAGCTCCAAAACTATGAGTTTGAAGAAAAATTCAAAGGTATGAGTTCCGCTGCCAGTTTCAGGGCTGCGGGGCCTTGCTCTGCGTATTATGGTGGATAAACCACCCCATGGAAGTCGGAGGATGGTCTTGCTTTCTTCATCACCACGATCACCTAAGGAGGAATCTTGATCAGATGAGTATGGTGTTGGAAATATGCCCTAGAGGCAATAATAAAATGGTATTATCATATTTCCTTGTTCATGCTACAATTGTATTAATAGGAAACAGTAATACATGTGTGAATAAATAGATCATAATGTGTCCCTAGCAAGCCTCTAATTGACTAGCTCATTAGTCAATAGATGATCATGGTTTCCTGGTCATGGGCATTAGATGTCATTGATAACGGGATCACATCATTGGGAGAATGATGTGATGGACAAGACCCAATCCTAAGCATAGCACTCGATCGTATTGTTCGTATGCTAAAGCTTTTCTAATGTCAAGTGTCTTTTCCTTCGACCGTGAGATTGTGAAACTCCCGGATACCGTAGGAGTGCTTTGGGTGTATCAAACGTCACAACGTAACTGGGTGACTATAAAGGTGCACTGCGGGTACCTCTGAAAGTGTGTGTTGGGTTGGTACGAATCGAGATTGGGATTTGTCACTCCGCGTGACAGAGAGGTATCTCTGGGCCCACTCGGTAGAACATCATTATGAGCTCAATGTGACTAAGGAGTTAGTCACACATTGACGTGCTACGGAACGAGTAAAGAGACTACGGAATAGGTATACCGACGATCGAATCTCGGGCAAGTTCTATACCAACACACAAAGGGAATTGTATACGGGATTGATTGAATCCTTGACATCGTGGTTCATCCGATGAGATCATCATGGAGCAAGTGGGAACCACCATGGGTATCCAGACCCCGCTGATAGTTATTTCCCAGAGAGGTGTCTCGGTCATGTTTGCCTGTCTTCCGAACCCGTAGGGTCTACACACTTAAGGTTCGATGACGCTAGGGTTATAGGGAATTGTTATACGAGGTTACCGAAAGTTGTTCGGAGTACCGGATGAGATCCTGGACGTCACGAGGAGCTCCGGAATGGTCCGGAGGTAAAGATTGATATATAGGATGGATGGTTTTGGACACCGGAAATGTTTTGGGCGTCACCGGTAGTGTACCGGGACCACCAGAAATGGTCCCGGGGGTCCACCGGGAGGGGCCACCAGCCCCAAGAGGTAGCATGGGCCAAAATAGGGAGGGCAACCAACCCAAAGTGGGCTGGTGCACCTCCCACAAAGAGGCCCAAGGCGCAGGAGGTGGAGAGGGGGGGAAACCCTAGGCGCTGGTGGGCCTAAGGCCCACCTAGGGGTAGGCCACCCCCTCCCCCTGCCCTGGCCGACGCACCTCCCATCTGGGGGGCTGCCACACCACCTAGGGTGGCAACCCTAGGGGTGGCACCCCCTCCCCTCCTCCTATATATAGTGGGGGTTTTGGGGCTGTTTTACACACGGTTTTCCCTCTCCCTCGGCGCAGCCCTGCCCCCCTCCTTCGTCCTCTCTCACGGTGCTTGGCGAAGCCCTGCCTGGAGACCTCGTCTCTCCATCGACACCACGCCGTCGTGCTGCCGGAGATCTTCCCCAACCTCTCCCTCCTCCTTGCTGGATCAAGGTGTGGGAGAAGTCACCGAGCTGCACGTGTGTTGAACGCGGAGGTGCCGTGGTTTGGCACTAGATCGGAATCACACCGCGATCCGAATTGCCGCGAGTATGACTCCATCAACCGCGTTCTAGCAACGCTTCTGCTTAGCGATCTTCAAAGGTATGAAGATGCACTCACCCCTCTCTCGTTGTTGGTCTCTCCATAGGAAGATTTGAATATGGCGTAGGAAATTTTTGAATTTATGCTACGTTACCCAAAAGTGGCATCCGAGTCAGGTTTTCTATGCGTAGATTCTATGCACGAGTAGAACACAAAAGGTTGTGGGTGATGATTTTTCAATTGCTTGCCGCTACTAGTCTTATTCTTTTCCAGCGATATTGTGGGATGAAGTGGTCCGGACCGACATTACACGTACGCTTACGTGAGACTGGTTCCACCGACAGACATGCACACCGTGTATAAAGGTGGCTAGCGGGTGTTTGTCTCTCCCATTCTAGTCGGATTGTATTTGATGAAAAGGGTCCTTATGAAGGGTAAATAGCTTTGGCATGTCATCGTTGTGGCTGTCATGTAGGTAAGAAAGCGTTCTTGCTAGAAACCCAATCAGCCACGTAAAACTTGCAACAACAATTAGAGGACGTCTAGCTTATTTTTGCAGGGTTTGACATGTGATGTGATATGGCCAAAGTTGTGATGTTGCATGTATGATGTATGAGATGATCATTTTATTGTAATAGGTTTCACGACTTGCATGTCGATGAGTATGACAACCGGCAAGAGCCATAGTAGTTGTCTTAATTTATTGTATGAGATGCAACGCCATGTGCTTACTACTTTTACTTCATTGCTAACGGTTAGCCATAGTAGTAGTGATAGTAGTAGTTCGCATGACGACTTCACGGAGACACGATGATGGAGATCATGATGATGGAGATCATGGCGTCATGCCGGTGACAATGATGATCATGCGATGCCTGAAGATGGAGATCAAAAGAGCAAACATGATAATGGCCATATCATGTCACTATATGATTGCATTGTGATGTTTATCATGTTTTTCATCTTATTGCTTAGAACGATGGTAGCATAATAAGATTTTCCCTCTTAAAATTTCGAGAACGTATTCCCCTAAGTGTGCACCGTTGCGAAGGATCGTTGTCTCGAAGCACCACGTGATGATAGGGTGTGATAGATCCTAACGTTCGCATACAACGGGTGTAAGCCAGATTTACACACGCGAAACACCTAGGTTGACTCGACGAGCTTAGCATGTACAGACATGACCTCGAATACAAGAGACCGAAAGGTCGAACATCAGTCGTATGGTTGAATACGATCAGCATGAAGTTGCTCACGATGATGACTAGTCCGTCTCACGTGATGATCGGACATGGGTTAGTCAACATGGATCATGTATCACTTAGATGAGTGGAGGGAAGTCGATTTAAGTGGGAGTTCATACTTAATTTGATTAAGTGAACTTAATTGTCATGAACTTAGTCTAAAAATTGTCTTTATAAGTATTGTAGATGGCCAACGTGAACCTCAATTTCAACGCATTCCTAGAGAAAAACAAACTGAAAGATGATCGTAGCAACTATGCGGACTAGGTTCGCAACTTGAAGCTCATCCTTGAAGCAGCTAAAAAAGGCTTATGTCCTTGATGCACCGCTAGGTGACCCTCCCGCTCCCGCAGCAGCCCGGGACATTCTGAACGTCTGGCAAACACGGAGTGATGACTACTCTCTGGTTAGGTGTGGCATGTTATACAGTTTGGAAACGGGGCTCCAAAGGCGTTTTGAGCAACACGGTGCATGTGAGATGTTCCAAGAGCTGAAACTAGTTTTTCAAGCTCATGCCCGTGTCGAGAGATATGAAGTCTCCGACAAGTTCTTTGGCTGTAAGATGGAGGAGAATAGTTCTGTCAGTGAGCACATACTCAAAATGTCTGGGTTACACGGTCGTCTGACTTCACTTGGAGTCGAACTTCCGGATGATGCTATAATTGACAGAATCCTCCAATCTCTCCCACCAAGCTACAAACGTTTTGTGCTAAACTGCAACATGCAAGGGATGGAGAAGACCATTCCCGAGTTGTACTCGATGCTCAAGTCTGCAGAAGTGGAAATCAAAAAGAGCATCAAGTGTTGATGGTCAACAAGACCACGAGTTTCAAGAAGGGCATGGTAATAAGACCTTCAAGAAAGACGGCAAAACCGTTGCCGCGCCCGGTAAGCCAGATGCCAGGAAGAAGAAAAAGAATGGACCCAAGCCTAAGACTGAGTGCTTCTATTGCAATGGAAAAGGTCACTGGAAGCGGAACTGCCCCAAATACTTAGTGGACAAGAAGGCCGACAACGTTAAAGGTATATGTGATATACATGTTATTGATGTGTACCTTACGAGCGCTCCTAGTAGCTCCTGGGTATTTGATACCAGTGTTGTTGCTCACATTTGCAACTCAAAGCAGGAACTGCGGAATAAGCGGAGACTGGCCAAGGACGAGGTGGCGATGCGCGTCGGGAATGGCTCCAAGGTCGATGTGAGCGCCGTCGGCACGCTACCTCTACATCTACCGTAGGGATTAGTTTTAAACCGTAATAATTGTTATTTAGTACCAGCTTTGAGCATGAATATTGTATCAGGGTCTTGCTTAATGCGAGACGGCTACTCATTTAAGTCAGAGAATAATGGTTGTTCTATTTATATGAGTGATATGTTTTATGGTCATGCTCCGCTGGTGAATGGTTTATTCCTGATGAATCTCGATCGTGATGTTACACATATTCATAGTGTGAATACCAAAACATGTAAAGTTGACAATGATAGTTCCACATACTTGTGGCACTGCCGCCTTGGTCATATCGGTGTTAAGTGCATGAAGAAGCTCCATACTGATGGACTATTAGAGTCTCTTGACTTTGAATCATTTGACACCTGCGAACCGTGCCTCATGGGCAAGATGACTAAGACTCCATTCTCAGGAATAATGGAGAGAGCGAACGACTTATTGGAAATAATACATACTGATGTGTGTGGTCCAATGAACGTTGAAGCTCGCGGTGGCTATCGTTATGTTCTCACTCTCACCGATGATTTGAGTAGGTATGGGTATATCTACTTAATGAACCACAAATCTGAGACGTTTGAAAAGTTTAAGGAATTTCAGAGTGAGGTCGAGAATCAACGTGACAGAAAAATTAAGTGTCTATGATCTGATCGTGGAGGAGAATATTTGAGTCATGAGTTTGGCACACACCTAAGGAAGTGTGGAATCGTTTCACAAGTGACGCCGCCTGGCACACCGCAACGCAACGGAGTGTCTGAACGTCGTAATCGCACTTTATTAGATATGGTACGATCTATGATGTCTCTTACCGACTTACCGCTATCATTTTGGGGATACGCATTAGAAACTGCAGCATTGACTTCAAATAGGGCACCGTCTAAATCCGTTGAGACGACACCATATGAACTATGGTTTGGCATGAAACCGAAGTTGTTGTTTCTTAAAGTTTGCGGCTGCGATGCTTATGTGAGGAAACTTCAACCAGAAAAGCTCGAACCCAAAGCGGAGAAATGTGTATTCATAGGATACCCTAAGGAAACTATTGGGTATACCTTCTATCTTAGATCCGAAGGTAAAACCTTTGTTGCCAAGAACGGATCCTTTCTAGAGAAAGAGTTTCTCTCAAAAGAAGTAAGTGGGAGGAAAGTAGAACTTGATGAGCTAATTACACCCCCTCTCGAATAGGAAAGTAGCGCATAGCGGGAAATTGTTCATGTGGCGCCTGCACCAACTGAAGAGGAAGTTAATGATAATGATCATGAAGCTTCGGATCAAGTTACTACTGAACCGCGAAGGTCCACAAGGGTACGCTCCGCACCAGAGTGGTACGGCAACCCTGTGATGGAAATCATGTTGTTGGACAACGGTGAACCTTCGAACTATGAAGAAGCAATGGCGGGCCCGGGTTCCAACAAATGGCTTGATGCTATGAAATCCGAGATAGGATCCATGTATGAGAACAAAGTATGGACTTTGGTGGACTTACCGGATGACCGGTGAGCCATAGACAATAAATGGATCTTCAAGAAGAAGACTGATGCAAACGGCAATGTAACCGTTTATAAATCTCGACTTGTCGCAAAGGGTTTTCGATAAATTCAAGAAATTGACTACAAAGAGACTTTCTCTCCCGTAGCGAAGCTGAAATCAGTCCGAATCATGTTAGCAATTGCTGCCTTTTATGATTATGAAATTTGGCAAATGGACGTCAAAACAGCGTTCCTTAACGGGAACCTTAAGGAAGAGTTGTATATGATGCAACCAGAAGGTTTTGTCGACTCTAAGGGTGTTAACAAAGTGTGCAAGCTCCAGCGCTCCATCTATGGGCTGGTGCAGGCATCTCGGAGTTGGAACATTCGCTTTAATGAGGTGATTAAAGCATTTGGGTTCATACAAGTTTATGGAGAGCCTGTCTGTACAAGAAAGTGAGTGGGAGCTCTGTAGCTTTCCTCATATTGTATGTGGATGACATATTATTGATGGGGAATAATATAGAGATGTTGGAGAGCATAAAGGCCTATTTGAATAAGAGTTTTTCAATGAAGGACCTTGGAGAAGCTGCATACATATTAAGCATCAAGATCTATAGAGATAGATTGAGATGCCGCATAGGTCTTTCGCAAAGTACTTACCTTGACAAGATATTGAAGAAGTTCAATATGGAAAACTCAAAGAAAGTGTTCTTGCCAGTTTTGCAAGGTATGAGATTGAGTAAGACTCAGTCACCGACCATGGCAGCAGATAGAGAGAAGATGAGTACTGTCCCCTATGCTTCGGCCGTAGGCTCTCTAATGTATGACATGCTGTGTACCAGACCTGGTATAAACCTTGCCATAAGTTTGGTAGGGAGGTACCAAAGTGATCCCGGTATGAAACACTGGACAACGGTCAAGAATATCCTTAATTACCTGAAGAGGACTAAGGAGATGTTTCTCGTTTATGGAGGTGACGAAGAGCTCGTCGTAAAGGGTTACGTCGATGCTAGCTTCGACACAAATCCGGATGACTCTAAGTCACAGACCGGATACGTATATGTTTTGAATGGTGGGGCAGTGAGCTGGTGCAGCAGCAAGCAAGAAGTCGTGGCAGCGTCTACATGTGAAGCGGAGTACATAGCTGCTTCAGAAGCGGCTCATGAAGGAATTTGGATGAAGGAGCTCATCACCGACCTTGGAGTGGTTCCAAGCGTGTGGGGTCCAATGACACTCTTCTGTGATAACACTGGGGCCATCGCCATTGCCAAGGAGCCCAGGTTTCACCGGAAGACCAAGCACATCAAACGCCGCTACAACTCCATCCAGGACCATGTCCAGAGTGGAGTAATAGATATTTGTAAAGTACACACGGATCTGAATATTGCAGACCCAATGACTAAACCTCTTCCACGAGCAAAACATGATCAACACCATAATACTATGGGTGTTCGATACATCACAATGTAACTAGATTATTGACTCTGGTGCAAGTGGGAGACTGTTGGAAATATGCCCTAGCGGCAATAATAAAATGGTTATTATCATATTTCCTTGTTCATGATAATCGTCTATTGTTCATGCTATAATTGTATTAATAGGAAACAATAATACATGTGTGAATAAATAGATCACAATGTGTGCCTAGCAAGCCTCTAGTTGGCTAGGTCGTTAGTCAATAGATGATCATGGTTTCCTGGTCATGGGCATTAGATGTCATTGATAACGGGATCACATAATTGGGAGAATGATGTGACGGACAAGACCCAATCCTAAGCATAGCACTAGATTGTATTGTTCGTATGCTAAAGCTTTTCTAATGTCAAGTGTCTTTTCCTTCGACCGTGAGATTGTGCAACTCCCGGATACCGTAGGAGTGATTTGGGTGTATCAAACGTCACAACGTAACTGGGTGACTATAAAGGTGCACTACGGGTACCTCTGAAAGTGTCTGTTGGGTTGGTACGAATCATGAGCTACGGAACATCATCATGATTTGTCACTCCACGTGACGGAGAGGTATCTATGGGCCCACTCGGTAGAACATCATCATGAGCCCAATGTGACTAAGGAGTTAGTCACACGATGACGTGCTACGGAACGAGTAAAGAGACTTACCGGTAACGAGATTGAACAAGGTATATGTATACCGACGATCGAATCTCGGGCAAGTTCTATACCGACAGACAAAGGGAATTGTATACGGGATTAATTGAATCCTTGACATCGTGGTTCATCTGATGAGATCATCGTGGAGCAAGTGGGAACCACCATGGGTATCCAGACCCAGCTGATGGTTATTGGCCCGAGAGGTATCTCGGTCATGTCTCCATGTCTCCCGAACCCGTACGGTCTACACACTTAAGGTTCGATGACGCTAGGGTTATAGGGAATTGTTATACGAGGTTACCGAAAGTTGTTCGGAGTCCCAGATGAGATCCTGGACGCCACGAGGTGCTCCGGAATGGTCCGGAGGTAAAGATTAATATATAGGATGGATGGTTTTGGACACCGGAAATGTTTCGGGCGTCACCGGTAGTGTACCGGGACAATCGGGACCACCGAAAATGGTCCCGGGGTCCACCGAGAGGGGCCACCAGCCCCAAGAGGTAGCATGGGCCAAAAGAGGGAGGGAAACCAGCCCAATGTGGGCTGGTGCGCCTCCCACAAAGAGGCCCAAGGCGCAGGAGGAGGAGAGGGGGAAACCCTAGGCGCTGGTGGGCCTAAGGCCCACCTAGGGGTGCGCCACCCCCTCCCCCTGCCCTGGCCGCCGCACCTCCCATCTAGGGGGGCTCCCGCACCACCTAAGGTGGGAACTCTAGGGGTGGCACCCCCTCCCCTCCTCCTATATATAGTGGGGGGTTTTGGGGCTGTTTTACACACGGTTTTCCCTCTCCCTCAGCGCAGCCCTGCCCCCCTCCTTCCTCCTCTCCCACTGTGCTTGGCGAAGCCCTGCCGGGAGACCTCGTCTCTCCATCGACACCACACCATCATGCTGCCGGAGATCTTCCCCAACCTCTCCCTTCTCCTTGCTGGATCAAGGTGCCGGAGACGTCACCGGGCTGCACGTATGTTGAACGCGGAGGTGCCGTGGTTCGGCACTAGATCAGAATCACACCGCGATCCGAATCGCCACAAGTACGACTCCATCAACCGCGTTCTAGCAACGCTTCCGCTTAGCGATCTTCAAAGGTATGAAGATGCACTCACCCCTCTCTTGTTGCTGGTCTCTCCATAGGAAGATCTGAATATGGCGTAGGAAATTTTTGAATTTATGCTACGTTACCCAACATATGGGCACTCCCCTTGTCTTGTGCCAAGCTTGGTGGGGGTGCCCCGGTATCGTATCACCATGACTCTTATTATCTTTATCTATTTTCAATTGGATCCTTAGTTATTTCATGATCTAGTAGAATAAAAGTTTGGTATGATCTATCTTTGAGTGCAAGTTTCTTTCCATATATCTATGTAATTGTGTGTGAGTTAAATAATAAAGAGTAGTTTGAGTTTTGCTTCTTTACTCTTGTGCTCTCATGAAAATCAATGAAATAATGAAAATAAAAAGATCATATGCTAATCTTATGGTGAGTAATGACATCACATAAGGAAGAGTATAAGTGGTAAAATTTATTAAAGGTTGACAAAGATAGCATTGGGCAATGATGGAATTCATGAAAAATTTAATAAGGAAGAGAAGATTCACATGCAAATATATTATCTTGGATATATTTTATGATTGAGGGCACCCATAAATATTGGGATTTTTATTCCCATGCCCCTGGTTCCTTAGTCATACTCAGTTTTCCCCACACGCTCATTTTGGGTAAGTTTTCAGGCATTTTTCAAGGGCAAAAGTGAGGAAAATGTGAAAGAAAAATTTCATTGCATGGGGAAAAGTGAGCAAAAACTAAGGAAATGGGAAAAGGGAGTATGACTAAGGAACCAGGGGCATGGGAATAAAAATCCCTTAAATATTATATGCCAAACAGTTGATGTTGGAAAAGGAAGACAACGTAATGAGTTGCTTTTGTTCATATTCACATAGAAGTTATATTGTCGTGGATCCTCCAACATGGGGTGCTTGCTCAATACCTTTTCTAGCCAAAAACTCCACACTAAGTAGAGAAACTACTTGTGCATCCAAAATCCTTTAACCAAATACATGACATAAGAGTCCACCATACCTACCTATGGATTGAGTAAGATCCTTCAAGTAAGTTTTCATCAGTGCAATAAATCAATAAAAATTGCTCCTAAATATGTACGGCCTTTTATTGTAAGGGAAAATAAGCGTGGTAAAAACTTGTCATGGCAAAGAATAAAAGTGACAGACTGCATAATAAAGGTCGGTATCATAAGGGGCAATATCACGTGATGTTCCTTTGCACTAAGAGTGAGTGCATCCAAAATTAAAAGTGCATGAAAATCTTTGCTTCCCTCCATAAAGGGCCTATCATTTATTTTATGCAAAGAGTCAAAGTTTTCCCTATATTACTTTTTATTTTATCATTTGGCAAGCATCATGTGGTGTGGAAACATCTAGGCTCATATATCCAGTTGAATGTAGGTGAGCATGAGTAATTATTGTTGACATCACCCTTGAGGTGAATAAGTTGGGATTCCTATCTTCCTTTGTGCCCTGATTAAATTTTATGCTCCGTATGTATGGACTGAATGTTACCAATCATGAAAGACTAGATGATAGTTGAGTATGTGGATTTGCGAAAAGGCTCCTACATGTGACCCTTCGTGAGAGTACAATGAATTGCAATTGCATTGTTGACTAAGAACATAGTTTGTTACTTTTCAAGAATGTTTATGCATCATACTTCAACATTGTGGTGAATTTTTACTTTCTCATGAGAAGTCTATGATGATATTTATTGTTGTTATGTTATTGTTCATGATGCTTCCATGCTCGTATTTTATTTTTATCGACACCTCTCTCAATAAGCATGTGGACATGTTTTTCCATTTCGTCTTTCACTTGACGACAAGCGAGGTCTAAGCTTGGGGGAGTTGATTCGTTGATAACCCACAAGTATAGGGGATCAATTGTAGCCTTTCTCGATAAGTAAGAGTGTCGAACCCAACGAGGAGCTAAAGGCAGGACAAATATTCCCTCAAGTTCTATCGACCACCGATACAACTCTACGCACACTTTACGTTCGCTTTACCTAGAACAAGAATGAAACTAGAAGTACTTTGTAGGAGTGATAGGATAGGCTTGCAAGAAAGTAAAGAACATGCAAATAAAACTAGGGGCTGGTTAGATAAAGAAACAACTATGAGTGTCTAACGAGCGTGGAAAAGTGGTGGTAGGAGTTGCGGAATTGTCCCTAAGCAATTGACTACGTTACTAGATCGATAGCAAGTATCATGTGGGAGAGGCCTCTGCTAGCATGTCATCCCTAACTTGGAATTCTATGCACTTATGATTGGAACTATTAGCAAGCGTCCGCAACTACTAACGTTCATTAAGGTAAAACCCAACCATAGCAATAAGATATATTGGTCCCCCTTCAATCCCATATGCATCAATTTCTATGCTAGGTTTGAAGCTTCTGTCACTCTAGCCTGCCAATCCATAGTCCTATCAACATACAACTAACCCGATGGTGTGATCCACGCGCGCGATCATATGATGGGCACCAAAGGATAGCAACATGACCACAAGCAAATTAAACCAATCATAGCAATTCATCAATCACCGATAGGACAACGATAATCTACTCAGACATCATAGGATAGCAACACATCATTGGATAATAATATGTAGCATAAAGCACCATGTTCAAGTAGAGGGTACAGCAGGTTGCGGGAGAGTGAAGATGGATGAAGATGTTGGTGAAGATGATGGAGATGTTGGTGAAGATGACGGAGGTGTTGGTGTAGATCGCCGTCACACGATGATGTCCAGGGCGGCGTTCCGGCGCCGCCGGGAGAGAGGGGGAGAGAGCCCCCTCCTTCTCCTTCTTCCTTGAACTCCTCCCTAGATGGGAGAAGGGTTTCCCCTCTGGTCCATGGTCTCCATGGCGGCGGAGGGGCGAGAGCCCCTCCGAGATTGGATCTCCCTCTCTGTGTCCTTCTGTTTCTGCGCTCCCAGATTCTGCGTTTCACCGTTTCTTAAATTCCCGGAGATCCGTAACTCCGATTGGGCTGAAATTTTAACACGATTTTCTTCCGGATATTATCTTTCTTGAGGCAAAATAAGGGATCCAACCGCCTTAAGGAGTGGCCACAAGCCTTCCTGCCGCGGGACCACCCCCTGGCCGCGGCGACAGGGCTTGTGGGCACTCCGTGCATCGCCTCGCGTTGATTCTTCTTCCCAAAAATCATAAATATTCCAAAACAAATCCCCGTAAATTTTTATTACGTTTGGACTTCGTTTGGTATGGATATTCTGCAAAACAAAAAACATGCAACAAACAGGAACTGGCACTGGGCACTGGATCAATATGTTAGTCCCAAAAATAGCATAAAAATGTTGCCAAAAGTATATGAAAGTTGTAGAATATTGGCATGAAACAATCAAGAATTATAGATACGACGGAGACGTGTCATACGTCCATGTTGCATAATGTTTTATTGCTACTATTTATAAAGTTTTTGATCAATATAACACTTCATGGTGTAATTCTAATGCATTTTCTCTCTTAATCTGAAGATTTACACAAGGATGGAGAATGCACGCACCTGGATTTCAGGGCCTAAAAAAATACAGTAGAGATACCTATTCTGTACATGTCCAAATGGGCTGAAATTTCACGGAGAATTATTTTCTAATATATAAAAAATATTGGGCCAAAGATCCACTGGAGGAGGCAAGCCGGGTGCCCACACAGCACGAGGGCGCCCCCCCCCCGGGCCGCGCCGTGATGTTGTGAGGTGCTCTTGGCCCATGTCGGGCCTCCTCCTTCTGGTATATAAGTCATTTTACCCTAAAACTTTTATGAGGAGACTTTCGAGACGAGGCGCCTCGCCACGAGGCGGAACTAGAGCAGGAGAAATTTTGCTCTCGGGCGGGCAGATTCCACCGGGGACACTTCACTCCGGGAGGGGGAAATTGAAGCCTTCGTCATCACCAACAACCCTCTCATCATAGGAGGGCCAGTCTTCATCATCACCATCAACAACACCATCTCATCTCAAACCCTTGTTTATCTCTTGTATTCAATCGTTGTGTCAGAACATCAGATTGGTACGTGTGATTGGCTTGTAGTGTTGATTACTTATCGTAGTTGATGCTAGTTGGTTTGCCTCTTGAGATATTAAATGCTCAGATCCTTTATGTTATACAATACCCCTCTCATCTTGAACACCATGATGATGAGTGAGTAGTTACTTTTGTTCTTGATGACATGGGAGAAGTCTTGTCATAAGTAATCTTGTCAATTTGGTGTTCGTTCGATATTTTGATGATATGTATGTCGTGATTCTCTTAGTGGTGTCATGTGAATGTCGACTACATGACACTTCACCATCATGGGCCTAAGGGAGCTCATTGTCGAGTAGTAATTAAATGATGGGTTGCTAGAGTGATAGAAGCTTAAACCCCAGTTTATACGCTATTCCATAAGGGGCTGATTTGGATCCAAACGTTTATTGCTATGGTTAGACTTTGTCTTAATTATCTTTTTGTAGTTCCGGATGCTTACGAGAGGGGGTAATCGTAAGTGCGAGGCTTTTTCAAGTAAGAACAACACCCAAGCACCGGTCCACCCACATATCAAATCATCAAAGTAGCAAACACAAATCAAAAGAACATGGTGAAAGTGACTAGATGAAATTCCCGTGTGTCCTCAAGAACTTTTGCATCACTATAAGTACTTGTTCCAGCCTGTCCTTTGCACTCAAATGATTGTGCTATCTTGCTGCACTTTATTTACTTTTGTCCCTAGTTACTCGTTACAAATTATCTTGCTACCAAACTATCCGTTACTGCTTGTTTCAGTGCTTGCAGAAACTACCTTGTTGAAAACCACTTGTCATTTCCTTCTTCTCCTCGTTGGGTTCAACACTCTTCCATATCGAATGGACAATGATTGATCCCCTATACTTGTGGGTCATCATATTCGCGTTTCGTTATCTACAAGCGATTATCTTCGTGCACCACCAATGGCTTCGGCCATCATCAATGTCTTCGCACATTTTTGGGGGTCGTCTTCAATGGTTAAAACGAATCTTCAAAGACTTCTATCTTTGTTAACCTGTGAACTCTCACAAATACATTAGTTGCTCAACCATGTTTGTCTTCAATACTCCAAAACCAACAAAGGGTGGCAATAGATGCACTTACAACATGCCTTTCCATGTACTTACTCAGGGCCACAATGAGCGATGATGTTGTTTGTCGTCGAGGTTAGTTGCTCCCATGTCTTATAGAATTTTACATCATTTGTGCAATCATAGTTTAGCTTCTAATATTAACTTGTTTCTTGTTGCTTGTAGGTACATATGTTAGCGATAATGATCCATGCTTCAACCCCTTTTCCATATGGGGTAATGAGATATTCATGAACAATTGTCAAGTGAGGAAATTAAGAAAGATTGTTAGGCGAAAGAGATGAGTGATGGGAATTAAACTCTTTATTTTCACTTTATTAGGGACAATAATAAAATTAAGGATAGTAAGTAATATATAGCCTTCTTTTCCTGCCCACGATAAGTTACTCTATTAGACATGAATATCTATAAGTTTTCTCTTTTCAGTGGTTTCCGAAGCAATTTACTCATGATAACCTTGCAAACTACATGACCGGAATGGAGGCAATGAAGGTTAAAGCATATAATTCATACTACCATGATAATGGTTTGGAAGTCTTCCTCGAGACGATGAAGGACAGGCGGGACCTCATGACACGGGGTTAGAAAAGTTGTGTGCGTGTTTGGCATGGTGGAGGGAACATTATGGCCATTCCTCTTCTTCAACACCATTGAGAGACAAAATGATTTACACATCTCTCTTCACCTTTACCGCCACTAATACTATAAATTGTGGTTTATCATAGTTACTCTTGTGCCAAATTCTATAATTTTGAACATATTGTAGTGTGATTTCGATTTATTCATTTGTTGTTGAGCATAAGGTGATAATTATGGTCCACACTTCATAATTGGGTATGAATTGGTGGATGTGAAATATTTTAATTCCATACTTAACAATTCAAATTTTGAAATTTCCAACTCGAACAATAAGTTAACAAAAATAATAACTATTACGTAATAATTATAGACCCACGGTTAGAAATAGAACAATGTGTGTGATGGAAAAATATATTACACATGGTTCATTGAAGAATAACGTGTGTGATTCTCAGCGGTACAACAAAGTCACATCTCAAATGCGTGTGGGATTGTTAGCAATATCACGAACGTTTCCGTACGATATGCGTCTGCGATTGGCGGTAACAACACAAATGTTTCCAACCCATGTGCGTCTGTAATATTGGACGGAAATAAGATGGTTCACATACGAATTTCGTGTGTGATAGTAATACCTATGACACACACTTATTAAATGGACACTTCAGTGATAGTAGAGCCACACGCATATTTTGCTTTTTTGACTGTGTGATAATGTACCTATTGCAAACAGGTTCGTTGATTAAATGTTTTGATATTCATATTTTGCACATGAGCATATCTATGTAATCTTCTCTAATGTTTTGTGGATCACAAACGTAAGGTGAAGGTGTAACGTGTGGCCCCCTATTGCCCAAAGAGGGGAGGCGATAGTTTAAAACTACATCACGGAAAGGGGTAAAGTTCATTCGTATAGGAGTTAATTGTATGAGTGTAATTTGGTTCATGGTCATCTATAGGTCTTGCACCACGTAAGTTTTGGGCTAGGCCCATGTATGTGGAATAAAATAGTATTATGAAGTTTATGTGTATGGACTTAGAGAGGATGTCAACTTAAGGTTGCATTCAATCCCCCCTTCCCCCCTCCTTATGTTGGCCGAACCTCTCCTATGTCCCTACTTAAATATCCTCCGTAGGTCATTTTTTTAAGGTTTTAGGTTTATTTGATTGATTTTAACGTTTGCTACTTGATACATCTCAAACATATCGACTTCTCCAAACACTTTTGCTATTGTTTTGGCCTCATTCTTGCATGATTTGAATGAAACAAACCCGGACTAACGCAGTTTTCAGCAGAGCTGCCTGTAAGGTTTTCTTGTCTGCGGGAAAAGGGATAATTAGACGTCCCGGAAAATTCCCATAAACAATAGAGAAAATCCACGCATTGGGAGGGACCATGGGCCAGAAGATGGGCTAGAGGGGAGCCACAGGCCCCCAGGCGACCTGCTGGCGCGACCTGCCCCCTGCCCACACCGGGAGGCCGCCTGGGCAGGTCCCACCCCCTCTGGTGCACTACTTTGGCTCCTATTTTTACCCGTGATGAGGAAATTCCAGAACAAAAGTTGTTTTGCAAGTCTCGACGCGGAGCCGCTGCCACCCTCGGTTCTTCTTCGGGAGAGCTAATCTGGAGGCTGTTTTAGCCTTCGGAGAGGGGAAATCATCGCCATCATCATCATCACCACTCCATCATCGTTCCATGGCTTCTCCCATCATGTGTGAGTAATTCCCTGTTGTAGGTGAAGGGGATGGGAGAGATTGGATGAGTTAGATCATGTAATAGTTTGACACATTGTTGGGGGCATGTTGCCTATCATCTACTATGGTGTTTATCATCTTTGCTACTACTTGTTGCTCTTAATGCTTGTCACTTTGGGCCCGAGTGACATGATTTCAGATCTGAATACCATATGTTTTCATGAATATATTTGTGTTCTATATCCTATCCATGAGTAGTATGCTTGGGACACCAAAGGGGATGGGCTATAGTTTGAGGATTCCATGTATCCATTGAATGTTAATGCTTTGTTCCAGTGCTCTTTGACAGGAGCACCTTAATCTCCATAAGTCCCATTTGGCCCCGTTGATAGCGGGATGGTAGGAAAAAAGATGTTCTGCAAGTTCTTATTGCAAGCACGCAAGACTACCTCGGGATACATGCCAAATGTTTGATATATGCCTAGATGATCACTACTTTTCTATGTGCCTTGCCCCAAGTTAAATACATGATATCTCTCATCCATGACCAACCATCCATCTCCTTAGCCTACAGTGTTTTAATCCTGCTGATCACAAATAGCTTTACTTTCGTCGTTTTACTTTCGTTGCTTTGCCACTATTATTTCCGTTGCCACCATCAGTTCCATATCACCGTTGCTACTAATATTTCATTGCCAAGCAAGTATCTTTCAGGTGCGGTTGAATTGACAACTTAACTGTTATATCTTATAAATATTCTTTGGCTCCCCTTGTGTCGAATCAATAAATTGGGTTAACTTACCCGCGAAGACTGTTGTGATCCCCTACACTTGTGGGTTATCAGTACTCCTTTCCATAAACAAGATAACACGCAATACCTCATGTATTATGCGTCATTGGAACCCTATAGTGTTAATCAACTACTTCATATTACATCGTCAATTCAGATTGCATCTATCAAAATTCTTGCATGCTCTTTTGTTGCATGTTGTGATTGATCTTTGTGATAAGGTTGACTGTGTTTCCAGCACCACCAATAATCATGTTGGGGCTAGTTTAACTCTTGCTAAGGCACACCACGAGTGTTTAGTGTATCCAAACCATCAAAGCCTCGTTAAAAAGTTTGACCACCTTGTGCCTATCAGATCAGCTAGGTGAAAAAACAAATTATTAGTAAGGGGAAGGTGATCACCTACTATGTGACGATCTACCCCGAGTGAGGCTAGACCATCATGGTTAATCCATGGTGGAACAGCTTAGTTTCTCTTCATGAGCTATATTTTGTGGTCATAGTCCTCCGTGGGCAAATCAACCGGGGTCTCTGTGATCCTGTAAATTTTGTGGTCCAAAGACTCCAGCAATATGTAATATGATAGTGCAAATTATCTCGACCAGTGGACCACTGACCATCCCCGTATTTTTAATCTCCTAACCTTATTGACTTACTATGTGAGAATCAATTGACTGCAGGGGAGGTTGAATAGGAGATTTTAAAAATTCTTTGACAAAAATCATTCTCTCGAAGAAGTGATACGACTATTTTGCATCATGACTTGTTATCGATTTATGATATTATTTTCCATTATTCCTCACTATGATACAATTCTTACGCCTTTTATCTCTGAATATGCAACGTACATCAAAAAGAGGGAAATTACTGGAAACTGGAATTCCGGACCTGAAAACCAAGAAAAGGCAGAAACAATCAGTGGCTCCAAATGACTCGAAACTTCACGGAGAATTATTATGGAATATTTAAGAATTACTCGGCCAAAAGTGTACCAAGTGGGGGAACCTGCTGGCCACAAGCAAACAGGGAGCGCCCCCCCCCCCGGGCGCATCTTATTGCCTTGCGGGGCCTCAACAGGTCTCCCGATGCCCGTCCACTCCTATATGATGTGTTTTACCCTAGCAAAAATCGCGAGATACTTTAGGGACGAAGCTTTACCGTATCGAGGTGGAAACCTCGGCAGAGGCCCTTTTGCTCTCCAACAAAGAAATTATGCCGGGGAAACTTCCCTCCAGGGGAGGGATCGAAGTCATCGCCATCACCAACATTTCCTCCTTCGTGGGACGATCAATCTTCAGCACCATATCATCTCCAAACCCTAGGTCATCTCTTCTATTCAATCTTTGTCTCAAAACCTCAGATTGGTACATATGGGTTACTAGTAGTGTTGTTTACATCTTGTAGTTGATCCTAGTTGGTTTACTTGGTGAAATATATTATATTCAGATCCTTGATTACCATTATTATACCTCTGATCTTGAACATGTTGATGAGGTGTGAGTAGTTACTATTATTGTTGAGGACGTGGGAGCAATCTTGTTATAAGTAATCATGGGAAATTGGTATTTGTTTGATATTTTTATGGTGCATATGTTGTTGCTTCTCTTAGTGGTTGTAGGATCGAAAGTATATCTAGAGGGGGGTGATTAGACCACTTGACAAGATAAAAACTTAGCCTTTTCCTAATTTTTAGTGTGAGCCAATTTTAGCAACTATGACTAGTCAAGTACACCCTACACATGCATATCTAAGAGTGTTGTTGCGAAAAGTAAAACATGCAAGTGTAAATAGAGGGTAAGGTAGGGAGATCAAATGCAAAGGTTGACATGGTCATTTTTGGCATGGTTCTGATAGGTCGCACTATCGTACATCCATGTTAGTGGAGACTTCAACCAACAGAGGGTGACGGCTGCGAGAGTCCATGGAGGGCTCCACCCACAAGGGGTCCATGAAGAAGCGGCCTCGTCTATTCCACCACGGCTTCCATCCACACAAAACTAGCCTCACTCACGGTAGATCTTCACGAAGTAGGCGATCTCCTTGCCCTTACAAACATCTTGGTTCAACGCCACAACACGAAGTTGGAGGCTCCCAAGTGACACCTAACCAATCTTGATGGCACCACCCTCCAAAAGGTAATAGATGTGGTAGAACGATGAAATCCTTGATCTTGTGGTTCTAAAGATAGTCTCCTCAACACTCAATCAATTTCTCTTAGATTTGGCAGGGGTAGGAGAGATTGATTTTGTGGAAACTAACTTGAGGAGGCTAGAAATCAAGGTTCAAATGGTAGGAATGGAATCTCTTGATCTTAACACATGAGTAGGTGGCTCTCTCTCAGCAAAATGAATTTGGCAAGTGTTAGTGTGTTCTAAGTGCTTCCTCTACGAGTGAGAGGTAGTTGGAGGGGTATCTATAGGCAACCCCCAAAATCCAACCGTTACACCATAATTGACCAACTCGATGACACTGAAGTTACAAAACTCGGTAGAACTGAAAAGGTGACTAATGGTCAGATGGCACAACTCAGTGCCACCAATACAAAAACTCGGACATTCCGATTTTGTGTATCGACACAAGAGAAGGTTGGTCACCCAAACTCGGTAGCACCGATGGAGATTCGGTTGCACCAAAAAGGTAGGGTTTGGCTGGGATCTGTCTAAGTCTAAAATCGGTTTGGCCGAGTGATAAATGCTGGTGGCACCAATTTTGGATATTTGGCTTGGGACAGATATATTTTGTGGAAGAGTGGGTGAGTATTTTTGGTGGCTATCTCTAAGCACTTGAGCGAACAATTCACCATAATACCGCATCCCCTTTTAATAGTATTGGCCTTCCTATTGACTCAAATGTGATTTCTCACAAAGTGTAAAATGAAGAGCCTTCTTGCTTGAAGCTTTAGCCAATCCTATTCCTTCCTTCATAAAAGGCATGTCCACTCAATCCTATAGCCAAAACATCTTTGAAATTTTCTGAAATGTACTTCAATAAATTCATTAGTCCAATGATGTGTATGTTGTGATTAATTACCAAAACCAATTTAGGGAGCAATTGTGCTTTCAGTGGTGTCGTTTGAACGCCGACTACGTGACACTTCACCATGTTATGGTCCTAAGGGAAGACACTGTGGAGTACCAAGTAGATGATGGGTTGCGAGAGTGACAGAAGCTTATACCCCAGTTTATGCGTTGCTTCATGAGGGGCTGATTTGGATCCACACGTTCATGTTATGGTTATACTTATCTTAATTCTTCTTTCGTAGTTGTGGATGCTTCTGAGAGGGGGTAATCATAAGTGGGTTTCTTGTCCAAGTAATAAAAGCGCCTTACCAAAGGTCCACACACATATCAAAATATCAAAGTAACAAACGTGAATCAACTCAACATGATGAACATGACTAGACAGAAATTCTCATGTGTCCTCGGGAGAGCTTGCCTCATATAAGAGTACTTTCAGGATTGTCCTTTGCTATAAAAAGGATTAGGCTGTCTTGATGCATACTTGTTACTATTTATACTTGTCACTTGTTACGAATTATCTTGCTACAAAATTACTTATCATTGTTACTCATAGCACTTGCAAAGAACACCTTGTTGAAACTGCTTATCATTTCCTTCTGCTCCTCATTGGGTTCGACACTCTTACTTATCGACAGGACTATGATTGATCCCCTACACTTTTGGGCCATCAAGACTCTTTTTTGGCACTATTTTCGACGAGTGAAGTGTGTTTGGTAAGTGAAAATTGGTAAATAAACATTTTTGGTGTGTGGTGAAATTTATAGTTGCTTGTTACTGTGGAGGACCACCCTTTGAGTGGCTTGTTTGGGGGCATCTTTGCCTCGAATGGAAGTGGAAAAGGTTATATCTCAACCTATTCAACCTACTTAAAATATCTATTATGAGATTCCTTTGGGTATTTTAGAGAAACTGCTAACTAGTCCCTATGATGGTACAACTCTTCTCCATTACCACTTGATATATGCCGATGAGATTTGTGGATTGTTTAAGCTTGCAGGTTTATCTGGAGACAAATTTAATAAGAAGGTTTTACCTTTATCTCTGGAGGGAAAATAACATATGTGGTACATGCTACTGGATGATAGTAGATCAAGGGATTGGAATTGTTTGAAGCTGGAATTTCATCAAAAGTTCTATCCTATGCATCTAGTTCATCGTGATCGAAACTTTATATACAATTTTGGCCTTATGAAGGAGAAAGCAACGCTCAAACTGGTACTTTTCATAAGTTGAATAGTAAATATGGTCTTGACTCTCACATAGTAGCTTCTTTTTGTGACTCATTTGCTACTCATGTTGATCTCCCTAAGGAGAAGTTGTTTAAATATCATCCACCCATTGAAAAAATGTTAGATGAACATATTAAATCTAATAGGGAAGAAATAATTGTTAACCATTTGTTCCTACAGTTTACATTCAGAAACCAACTTTTCCTATTAGAATTAAGGAACATGCTCATGCTACAACTATGGTTAATAAAATTTACATTAAAACACCTAAACCCTCCTAATAAATAAATGTTGAGCCTAATACTACTATGGTTAAAGATATCCTAGTTGATAACATTGATAGACATGTTATTTATTTCTGTGACGAAATTGCTAGAATTGAAAAACCCGGTTAGAAATCCTCAAGATAAGTTAGACAAAAATAAACCTGTTTTTGGAATGTGTGTTGTTTCTGTTAAGATTGGAGATCATCGTTATCATGGCTTGTGTGACATCGGTGCTAGTGTTACTGCTATACCTTTTACTCTATATCAAGAAATTATGAATGACATAGCGCCCTCTGAGATTGAAGATATTGATGTCACTATTAAACTTGCAAACAGAGACACTATTTCACCACTTGGGAATATTAGAGATGTTGAAGTGTTGTGTGGAATTAAGTACCCTACTGATTACTTAGTACTTGGTTCAGAACAAGCTAACTATTGTCCTGTTATATTTGGTAGACCTTGCTTGAATACCTTTAGTACTCTAAATTAATTGTGCTACTAAGATGGTCAACTAATCTTTGGTCATGTGCCTCATGAATTTAATTTCTCCAAGTTTCATAGACAAACACATGAAAAATAATTACCCAGTAAGGATGAAATTACTGATCTTCATTCTATTGACGTGCCTCATACTGATATGTTAGAACAATATTTGTTAGACCGCGAAAATGATATGCATATGAATGAAAGAAACGAGATAGATGATATATTTCTTAGACAAACTCCTATCATTAAACATAACCTACGAGTTGATATCTTAGGGGATCCTCCTCTACCCAAGGGAGATTCCGTGTTTTATCTAAAGAACTTACCTAGTACTTTCAAATATGCTTATCTTCAGGAAAAGAAGATATATCATTTTATTATCAGTGCTAACCTTTCACGGCATGAGGAAAAGAGATTACTTAAAACTCTAAAGAAACATAGGGCTGCTATTGGATAAACTCTTGTTGATCTTAAGGGTATAAGCCCCACTATATGTCAGCACAAGATTAATATGGAACCAGGTGATAAACCTGTTGTTGATCATCAACACTGCTTAAATCCTAAGATAAAGGAACTGGTAGGAACTGAAATACTAAATCTTCTGGAGGTAGGTATTATTTATTCTATCGTTGATAGTAGGTGGGTAAGTCATGTTCACTTGTTCCTAACAAAGGAGGTATAATTGTTGTTCCTAATGATAAAAAGGAACTTATTCCACAAAGAATCATAACTAATTATAGGATGGTAATTGAGTTCAGGAAATTAAACAAAGCTAGTAGAAAATATCATTACCCCTTGCCTTTTATTGATCAAATGTTAGAAAGGTTATCTATGCACACATAGACTTTTGTTTTCTTGATGGATATCCTGGTTTCTCTCAAATACTTGTCTCAAAAGAGGATGAAGAGAAACTACTTTCACAGTCCCCTTTGGAACTTATGCATATAGACATATGCTTTTTGGTTTATGTAATACACCTTCTACCTTTCAAAGATGTATGCCTACTATATTCTTTAACTATTGTGAAAAGATTCTTGAGGTTTCCATGGATGATTTTATCGTATGCGAGACTTCTTTTGATGATTACTTGAGCAACCTTGATCGAGTTTTGCAAAGATGCGAAGAAACTAACCTGGTCTAGAATTCGGAGAAGTGCCACTTTATGGTGAATGAAGGTATAGTACTTGGGCATAAAATCTCTAAGCGAGACATTGAGGTAGACTAAGCTAAAGTTGATGCAATAGAGCTAATGCCATGTCCTAAAGATATCAAAGGTATAAGAAATTTTCTGAATCATGCTGGTTATTATATGCGCTTCGTTAAAGATTTCTCAAAAATTTCTAGGCCATTAACTGATCTTCTTCAAAAATTATTCCTTTTGTGTTTGATGATGTTTGTGTAGAAGCCTTTCAAGTACTTAAGAAAGCTTTGATTTCTGCACCTATTGTACAACCACCTGTTGGAATTTACCAGTTGAAATTATGTGTGAAGCCAGTGATTATGATGTTGGTGTTGTTTTAGGGCAAAGAGTAGGCAAGTGATTGAATGTTATGTACTATGCTAGTAAAACCCTAGACAATGCTCAAATAAATTATGATGAGTTTAGACCCTACATTGTTGATTCCAAAGTTACTATTCACATCGATCATGCTGCTATTAAATACCTTATGGAAAATAAGGATGCTAATCCTAGACTTATTAGGTGGGTGCTTTTAATTCAAGAATTTTGTTTGCATATCTTAGATAGGAAGGGAGCTGAAAACCCTATAGCAGATAACTTGTCTAGAATGGTAAATGTTCTTGATAACCCACTCCTTATTGATGACAATTTTCCTGATGAGCAACTCGCGGTTAGAAATGCTTCACATAGTACTCCTAGGTATGCGAACTATGTTAATTACATTGTTACAAAATATATACCACCTATTTTTACATACCAACAAAACAAGAAGATTTTCTATGATTTAAGACATTAGTTTCGGGATGATCCATATTTTTATAAAGGAGTAGATTGTGTCATTAGATGGTGTGTACCTGAGCATGAATAGGGACAGATCCTATGGAAGTGTCACTCCGAGGCATAAGGAGGACACTATGTTGGTGACGAAACTGCACACAAGGTACAACAATCCGGTTTTTATTGACCTACTATTTTCAAATATGCTCGTAAGTATGTCCTCTCTTGTGGTAGACGTCAGGAAATGCCTATGAATTTGAGACTTTGATTATATGGGACATTTTCCTTCTCCTAATGGGTATACCCATATTCTAGTTCTTGTTAATTATGTTACTAAGTGGGTACAAGCTATTCCAACTATAGTGCCGATCATAACACTTCTATTAGAATGCTTAAATATATCATTTTCCTGAGGTTTGGACTGCCTAGATATTTAATGACTGATGGTGGTTCACATTTTATTCATGCTGATTTTTGTAAACTTCTAGCTAAATACAATGTTAACCATAAAATTGCATCACCTTATCATCCTTCGTCTAGTGGTCAAGTTGAGTTGAGAAATCAAGAAATAAAATTAATTTTGCAAAAGATTGGTAATATGTGTAGAAAGAATTGGTCTAGAAAACATGATGATGCTTTATGGGCTTATAGAACTTATAAAAATTGCATGGGAATGTCCCCTTACAAAATGGCAATGGGAAAGCATGCGATTTACCTCTTGAGTTAGAACATACAGCAATTAAATAACCTAACTATGACTTGAAGCTTGCCAGTAAAAAGAGGTTATTTGATATTAGTTCATTAGACGAATGGAGGACACGAGCTTATCAAAATGCCAAGTTGCTTAAGAAAAAGGTTAAAAGATGGCATGAAAAAAGAATACACAAACTGGAATTCAATCTAGGAGACTTAGTTCTTTTGTACAATTCTCGTTTTAGATTTTTTGCACGTAAGATTCTCTCCAAATGGGAAGGCCCTTATGTTGTTGAGGAGGTCTATTGCTCTGGTGCTATAAAGATTAAAAACTTCGAAGGCAAAAATCCGAGAGTGGTATATGGACAAAGAATTGAACACTATATCTCAGGTATGCCCATCAATGTTGAAACTAATATTATTCAAGGCATGACTCCGGAATATTACATAAAATAGACCTTCCAAAACGCTCCAGTAAGCTGAAATGGGGTAGGTATGTGATACGGTAAGTAAACCGACCCCAAAAATTCCAAAAAATATATTTTCTCTCACTTTTGATATTTTTTCAAAGAAAACAAAAATAAAAGTAGTCAAGGGGACCCACGAGGGAGGCACAAGCCAACACGATGCGCCCACCCCCCGTAAGGCCCTGATAGCTTGTGGGGCCCTCGTGTGCCACCCGAACTATGTTTTCTTCCTAGACCCATATTCTGACCTAGAAAAATCATTATATAATGTCGAGTCTATTTTCACCACTGCATCGTGAGTTTCTCCATTGTTCTTGTTTCGACCTGTTTTTGTGACATATCTAGATCGCCATGACATAATCAAGCTCCTCCAAGGACAAGTTCTTCGAGAAGTTCATCAACCCTTACCTACCATAGGTGATGAAACACCCTTAAACCATCGAGATGCATGAGGGGGTGGTTCACATCTGTGACGTACAAGGACCAAAGAAGGAGGGGGGAAAGAAGGACAGGCGAGCAGCAATGGATCTAGAGATCTTCAACTACCAAGGGATGGTTGAGTGTGGTCTCTGCGCCAATCACTCCATGATTACGGATTTTGTTTGTAAGAATAATAATTACACCTAAGTACATGGGTACAGGCACTACCCCTAGCTTATTCCAAGCTTGGGGGAGGTTCCCCGGTATCGTATCACCATCACTTTTATCATTACCATCTACCTTAGTTCGATCCTTAATTATATCGTGTTTTTGAGAAAAACACATATTTTCTTTGCTTAGAATTTTTTGCTTTGACATCTATCTATCCTTGTAACCATGTGTGAGAGTTATATAATAAAGATTAGTTGAGTTTTTGTGCTTTAGTCTCATCCATCTATCATCATAGAATTGAAATAAAAGAAATAAAAAGATCGTATGCTAATTCCTTGAAGAGTAATGACTTCACATCAAAAAAGTATAAGTGATAAAAGTTGTTAGGAATAAACAAACATAGCATTAGTCATTGATAAAATTTATGCAAGATTATGATAGAGGAGAGGAGATTCACATATAAATACACTATTTTAGACATCTTTTATGATTGTGATCCCCCACCAAATATTATATAATTAGCAAGTGTTGATGTTGGACATGGAAGAGAACATAATGATCATGCTAGTTTACATTCACTTTGAAGTTATTTTGTCATGGATCCTCTAACATGGGCTGCTTGCTTTAGATATTTTTCTAGCCAAAAAAATTCTGCACTAAGTAGAGATACTACTTGTGCATCCACAACCCTTAAACCTAGTATCATGCCATGAGAATCCACCATATCTACTTATGTATTGAGTAAGATCCGTCAAGTAAGTTGCCATCGGTGCATCAAGCAATAAAATCTTCTCCTAAACATGTATGATCTTTTATTGTAAGGGAAAATAAGCTTTGTATGATCTTGTGATGGCAAAGAAATAAGAGCGACAGAGTGCATACTAAAGTTTGCTATCATAAGCGGCAATATAAAGTGATGCTCCTTTGCATTAAGAGTTTGCACATCCAACTTAAAAGTGCATGATAACCTCTACTTCCCTCTACGAAGGGCATATCTTTTATGTTTATGAATCTATCTTTGTGCAAGAGTTAATAAAGTTTATCCTTCCAACCTATCCACTCTCTAATTGGAAAGCATCATGTGTTGGGGACAAATCTGGATATATATATCTTGTTGGATATGGGATATCATGAACAATTATTTTTGACATTATGCTTGAGGTAAATAGGTTGGGTGGCAGAACCATAAAGCCCCTATCTTCATATGCGTTCGATGAAAATATTAGCACCAAAAATATTCAATGAGTGACAACGATCGTAGAAGACTAAATGTAGTTGAGTATGTGAACTTGCTAATATGAAAGCTCTTACATACACTCTCCTATGAAATATGACGAATTATGATTGTCTTGATGATTAACAATACAGTTTTTCATTTGCCAATAAAGTTTATGCTTCATGTTGTCTCGATGACAAAGAATACAGTTTTTCATTTGCCAATAAAGTTTATGCTTCATACTTCAACAACTGTGAATAGATTGTTACTTGTTTATGCGAATCTATATTATGAAAGAACTTGATGTTATGACAACATTCATGTTGCTCGCTTGTCCATATTCTGTTTCTATCGACACCTCTCTCTCAAACTATGTGGTCATTATTATCGAGTTCAGCTTTCGCTTGAGAACAAGCGAGGTCTAAGCCTGGGGGAGTTGATACGTCCATTTTGAATCATGAATTCTTATTGATATTTATGATATTATTGTCCATTATTGCTCATTATGATACAATTCTTGTGCCTTTTATCTCTGAATATGCAAGATACATCACAAAGAGGGAAATTAATGAAACTGGAATTCTCGACGTGAAACCATGAAAAAGGTCGAGAAATCACTGGACTCCACATGACCTGAAAATTCACGAACAATTTTTATGAAATATTTAAGTAATACTGGACCAAAAATATACTAAAGGGGGGGCACCTACTGGCCCCAAGCCAACAGGGTGCACCCAACCCCTAGGTGCGCCATGTTGCTTGGAGGGGCCCCAACAGGTCTCTCGACGCGCCTTTTCTCCTATATGGTGTGTTTTACCCTAGAAAAAATCATAAGGATACTTTTGGGATGAAGAGCCGCCGTATCGAGGTGAAACCTGGCTAGAAGCCCTTTTGTTCTCCGGCAAAGAGATTCTGTCGGGGAAACTTTCCTCCGGGAGCTGGAAATCGAAGACATCGTCATCACCAATGATTCCTCCTTCGTGGGAGCATCAATATTCATCAACATCTTCACCAAGAGCATATCATCTCCAAACCCTAGTTCATATCTTGTATCCAATCTTTGTCTCAAAACCTTAGATTGGTACATGTGGGTTACTAGTAGTGTTGATTACATCTTGTAGTTGATGCTAGTTGTTTTACTTGGTGTAAGACTTTATGTTTAGATCCTTAATTACCATGTTGATGAGGTGTGAGTAGTTACTATTGTTACTAAGGGTATGTGACAAGTCTTGTTATAAGTAATCATGTGAAATTGGTATTCGTTCGATATTTTGATGATGTTTATGTTGTTGCTTCTCTTAGTGGTGTGGTGTGAACGTCGATTACACGATACTTCACCATGTTATGGGCCTAAGGGAAGGCATTGTGGAGTAACAAGTATATGATGGGTTGCGAGAGTGACAGAATCTTAAATCCCAGTTTACGCATTGCTTCATGAGGGCTTGGTTTGGATCCACATGTGTCATGCTATGGTTAGATTTATCTTAATTCTTCTTTCATAGTTGTGGATGCTTGGGAGAGGGGTAATCATAAGTGGGTTTCTTGTTCAAGTAAGAACAACACCTTAGCACCGGTCCACCCAAATATGAAATTTCAAAGTAACGAACGTGAATCAACTCAGCATGATGAACATGACTAGACATAAATTCACATGTGTCATCGGGAGCGCTTGCCTCATATAAGAGTACTTTCAAGCATGTCCTTTGCTATAAAAGGATAGGGATACCTTGCTGCACACTTGTTACTCTTGATGCTTGTGACTTGTTACTTATCATAGTTACTCATAGCACATGCACATAATACCTTGCTAAAACTGCTTATCATTTCCTTCTGCTCCTCGTTGGGTTCGACACTCTTACTTATCAAAAGGACTATGATTGGTCCCCTATACTTGTTGGTCATCAAGAAGCATAGCAAAAAAATAACTATAAAGCGGAAAATAGGCAGAGAACAAACTACAGCATTAAATGACTTGGTGAGATAACTAGGCAGAAGTACCAAAATAATTCTATCAGGAGTCATTGGGTTTCCTTAAATAGGGAGGGTGTTGTAGATAGTAGGAAGGCTTTCCCTTAGTGAAGGACCAAGGTTTGATGAAACCAGTAGGAATCAACAAGCTGTCAACATAAGCAACACATACACACAAACAGGATAAAATATACTTGCACCTAACGCGGTAAGGGTCTTGGAAATATGCCCTAGAGGCAATGATAAAATAGTTATTATTATACTTCCTGTTTCAAGATAATCGTTTATTATCCATTCTATAATTGTATTGAATGAAAGCATAGATACATGTGTGGATATATAGAAGAAACAATGCCCCTAGTAAGCATCTATTTGGCTAGCCAGTTGATCAAGGATGGTTAAGGTTTTCTAACCATATGCAAGTGTTGTCACTTGATAACTCGATCACATCATTAGGAGAATCATGTGATGGACTAGACCCAAACTATGAACGTAGCATGTGATCGTGTCATTTTGTTGCTATTGTTTTCTGTGTGTCAAGTGTTCATTCCATGACCATGAGATCATGTAACTCACTGACACCGGAGGAATACCTTGTGTGTATCAAACGTCACGACGTTACTCGGTGAATATATAGGTGCTCTACAGGTATCTCCAAAGGTATCCGTTGAGTTAGCATGAATCAAGACTAGGATTTATCACTGTGTGTGACGAAGAGGTATCTCGGGGCCCACTCGGTAATACAACATCACATACAAGCCTTGCAAGCAATGTGACACAAGTGAAAGTCACGGGATCTTGTATTACGGAACGAGTAAAGAGACTTCCCGGTAACGAGATTGAAATAGGTATATGGATACCCACGATCAAATCTCGGGCAAGTAACATACCGAAGGACAAAAGGAATGTGATACGTGATTATATGAATCCTTGGCACAGAGGTTCAATCAATAATATATTCATAGAATATGTAGGATCCAATATGGACATCCAGGTCCCGCTATTGGATATTGACCGAGGAGTGTCTCGGGTCATGTCTGCATAGTTCTCGAACCCGCGGGGTCTGCACACTTAAGGTTCGGTGACGTTTTAGTATAGTTGAGTTATATGTGTTGGTGACCGAAGGTTGTTTGCAGTCCCAGATGAGATCACGGACTTCACGAGGGTTTCCAGAATGGTCCGGAAACGAAGATTGATATATAGGATGGTTTCATTTGGTCACCAGAAAGATTTCAGGCATTACCGGCAGTGTACCGGGAGTGACGAATGGGTTCCGGGTATTCACCGGGAGGGGCCCACCCACCCATGATTGAGTCCAGTAGCCCTAGGGTGGTGCACCAGCCTTTAGTGGGCTGGTGAGGCCAGCCCAAGTGGGCTATGGCGCCACAAGGAGAAAAAACCAAAGGAAAAGAAAAAACCAGGAAAGAAGGAGGTGGGAAGGAAGGAGTGGACTCCTTCCCCCAAACCAAATTGGGGTGGGAGTCCACCTCCTCCCCTTCGGCCGGCGCCCTTGGGGTTCCCTTGAGCCCCAAGGCTAGACCCTCCCCTCCTCCTATATATATTGGTGGTTTTAGGGCTTTTGAGACATAACTTTGCCACGTGCAACTCAAACCTAAACCATGTAGTTCTTCCTCTAGATCGGATTTTTGCAGAGCTTGGGCGGAGCCCTGCATGAGTAGATCATCACCTCCACCGGCGCGTTGTCAAACTGCCGGAGAACTCATCTACTTCCCCGTCTCTCTTGCTGGATCAAGAAGGCGGAGATCGTCATCGAGCTGTACGTGTGCTGAACGCGGGGGTGCCGTCCGTTCGGCGCTAGATCGGAACGGATCGTGGGACGGATCATAGGACGACGGTGATTTGAATCACGAAGATGTACCACTACATCAACCGCGTTTCTTAATGCTTCCCGCTTAGCGATCTACAAGGGTATGTGGATCCAACCTCCCTCTCGTAGATGAACATCACCATGATAGGTGTGACATCCCCGGATTAGGATGCCACGTCACCGTGTTTCCTATCATTGATCTCGCGATTGTTTGAGTCAGTTCAAATTTAAGACTTAAGTTTAAAATCAAACGAGAAAAGTTATAGGGTTGAAATAAAAATGTCGGGGGAGTTATATAAAAATTCCCTAATGAATTATATAACTGAATCGGGCTTCTTAAGATTTATTTCAATAACCATATAATTAAAACACAAAGCTATATATTTCTATATATATATAATACAATAAAAGAAAGTATCAAAAAAATATAATAAGTGGTAAGAGAATAATAATAATAATAATAAAAGATAAATAATGAAAGGAAAAGAAACAACAAAAAAAACAAAAAAGGAGACCAACCCCCCCCCCCTCGTGGCCCAGCTCGGCGTGGTGGCCAAGTTGGCCGACACCCACCGGCCCAACAGGGGGGGCCGAACCCTAGCGACCCCCTGGATCCCCTCGGCTCTCTATTCCCCCAGCCCGTCGCTAGGGGCTCCCTCCATCGAGCCCCCCCACAATCCCAGCCTCCATCCACTCGACCGTCAACCCAGGCCTAGATCCCGCAGACACTCCCCCCCACACACACTCCCGTCGGTCTCCCACCCGAGACCGAGCCCCTGCTCGCCCTGCTCTCGATCTTGTTCCCCCACCTACCGCTAACCTCCTCTCTCTCTCTCTCACCCCGAGCCCTCCTCTCCACCTCGCCCACCCCGGCCGGCGAGCCCCTCTCCTGCCTCCTCCCGCCGGCGAGCTCCCCCCACCGCCGGCCTCCTCATCCCCTCGTCGCCTCTGCCCCTCCCCGTCCCCTGGTTCGTGTCGGTTCTCCCCGCACCCCTTTGATCCAGATTGGATCGGGGCTGGGGGCCGAAACCGCGTTGGTCGGTGCCTCACCACCGGTCCTCCTGGCCGTGGTTGGCCGCCCGCGGTTCTGGCCGCAGCACCCCGTCTCGGGCCTCCCCTTGTTGGCCTCCAGCAGCCACACCCCGAAGCCATATCGGCCCCGTGCTGGATCCGCACCGGCGCCTCCGGATCTCCCCGCATCAACCCGGCCGGCCACCACCACGGCCACGGCGACCCCGTCACCGGGCCCCTCCCCGTCGGTCCTCCTCCGATCCACCACGACCCCAGCACCACCGACGGTCACCGCCACCTCGGGCTCTTCCTTGCCGGCACCGCACCATCGGCCTCCTCGTCATCCTCCAAAACGACCGACCCCGAGCCTCGCCGCCCCGTTCCCCGGCAACGCCGGTGAGCCCTTTTACGGGCTCCTCCCACCCTCTCCTTCCGTTTTCCGTCCCGGTTCCGTTCCAGAAATTAGTTTCTCTTCCCGGCGTCGTTCAGGTCTCGTAGGTGTAGTGGAGATTTGCCCTTTCCTCTCTGTTGAGAGATGATCAGAGAGATGGCAGAGATGAGAGTTAGAAAGAAATAAAAACAAATGATGTATTCCGTATGTTTGTATGTATGTATGTATGTATGTATTTGATGCCCATATTTATGTGTGTATTTGCGTATATAGATATTTCGAGGAATACGATATTTGCACGATTATGTATCTGTGATTAAAATCGAGTATTTGGCCTAAGGTCACTTACCGGTGGGGCCAACGCATCCGCTGTCTATGACAGGGAGGCCCCACGCGATAATTAATTAATATTAATGTTTTTATTAAATAAATAAATAGATATATTAGTTAAATTAATTAATTGGATAATTAGAATAATTTAGAGTATGACACGTGGGTCCCCCACTAAATTAATATGATTAATTGATATTTAATCTTAATTAAAACTTGTGCCTATGACGTTCGGGACCCGCTGGTGAGTTGACCAGTCAACTGTTGATGTCAGCATGACATCATGCTGATGTCATAATAGCTTTTTATTAAATTATTTAAATCTGTTTTGAATTCCTAATTATTGATTAAAACTTTAAAAATTAATATTAAATAATCCATAAGTCAGATCAAAATATTTTCAACATAAAAGTTGATCAGTAGAACGAGACGAACCCGGATACATGGTCCATTCGTCTGTCACGCGTCCCTAGCATAGCAAACATGGAACCTTTCCATCGTTTCCAGTAAAACCGGTAGTAGCCCGAGACCCGGAAAATATCGTCAGATATTCTTTCGACCCGTCTATGACGGATGTTGCTGCGTTAGCTCATGTCTAGCCTGCATCTTTCCATGTCATACTTTGTGTTGCATCGGTGCTATTATTTATTGTTTTCTTCCCCCTCTTCTTACCGGTAGACCCCGAGACTGACGCTGCTGCCGGGTACATCTACGACCCTGCCGATCAGTCCTTTGCCGCAGAGCAGCAAGGCAAGCAAACCCCCCTTGATCATTCCTATATCACCTATGTCTTTCTTCCTACTGCTTGCATTAGTATTTTGCTACTGTTGTAGTTAGCTCCTATATCAGATGCATAGCCTGTTTTTGATGAACTGCTACTTTCAGTCCTGTACCTTTAAAATGCCTAGTATAGGTGGAGCAGTCATCCCCTCTGACCCCGTAGTCCAGATGCCCCGCTTTTTTTCAAATCTCGATCTCTGATCGACGAGCCAGACCCGACACAGCACATACACCCCCTTCGTTGTACGAGCTACAGAGATACTATCGGGTACCGAGGGTGACACCTCGCTAAGTACTCCTGATGATGTCTCTGTAGTATAGCTAGTCGGTCGTGGTTATCGAGGGTGATTCCTCTTTCACCATTCCCGATGACGCCTCTGTCGTGCAACCCCGCAAGTGTGGGACCCCTGAGGGTGATTCCTCTAAACCCACCTTGACGGGTACATCGTTCGGAATCCAACGAGGGTGATACCTCGGATTCCCCCCCCCCCCCCCGATGTTACAACCACACAGTTACTCGACCATGTTACTGGGATCTTCGGTGATTAGTTGCAAGACGGGTGGATTCCCGTGAGATTGTGTTGTTGGCCTAATTAAAAATGTTAATGGATTTGGGTATTTTGATCTGGGTTGGTCGGAGACCTTTTCGCACTAACCGGCTACGCGGGAAGAATTATGGGTACGCGGCGTCGCGGTATCAGCCGAAGCTTTTCAGATGCCAGCAATGTAGCGGCACGCGCCCGACTGATCCCGAGATGCATCGCTCTTGTGATTAAGGGATGCTAGGACTGACGTCGGCCGCCCACGCCACGTGCAGGAGCGTGAAGGGGAACTGGGCCCACGAACCCTTTGTGCTTAGGATTTAGACCGGCGGGCTGGCCTCTCTGATTAGTCTTAGGTGGGGCTGCGACGTGTCGATATTCCGAGGCCGGGCAGGACCCAGAAAAGTATGTTCGGCCAGATTGTTATCGAGCGTGACGGGACATGTGGTGCACCCCTGCAGGGATGAAAATTAACTATTCGGATAGCCGTGTCCACGGTTACAGGACGACTTGGAGTTGTGCCCCGATCTTATACAACTACAATTGTTACTTAACTAGAATTAGTTTGCCTCGGGATTGCTTCCTCGCAGGGAGTCGAGGGAGGATCTTTAGGCGTGACCTCACTTTATTCTTGTTGTAACAATATGACTATTAATGTGTTACCCCTGTTCTACTCTCGTCTATTGCTGCAAGACCCTAAAGCTGCTAGTCTTCAACAGGACTAGGCATTCTCTCTCTTTTCTCGCATTGCTGCAGTCAGTCACAATATAACCCCCCCCCTTCTTTGATACTGATGCATAATTAGAATAGTTCTGATGTAAGACTTGCGAGTACTTTGGATGAGTAATCACCGCTGCTTTGCTCCCCCTTGTCCCCTTGATCCGTTTGCTGCGACCAGATGATGGAGCCCAGGAAATGGAGGTCCCCGCCACCGACGACTGCTACCCCGATGGTGCCTACTACTACGTGGAGGCCGCTGATGATCAGGAGTAGTTAGAAGGTTCCCAGGCAGGAGGCCTCGCCTCGTTCGATCGTTGTATCTTTTGTGCTAGCCTTCTCTAAGGCACCCCATGTTTTATGTCTGTACTCAGATATTTGTTTCTTCCGCTGACTCGTGTGTTTATCGAGCTTTCGTATTCTAGCCCTCGAGGCCCCTGGCTTGTAATATGAAGCTGATGTTATTTTATTTGTGTCTAGAGTTGTGTTGTGATATCTTCCCGTGAGTCCTTGGATTTGATCATATGAATTTGCGTGTATGATTAGCGTACGATTAAATCGAGGGCGTCACAATAGGTCTTCGTGTGTGTAGGAAATTTTTTATTTCCCATGCAACGTTCCCCAATAGTGGTATCAGAGCCATGTTCATGCGTAGATGTTATCTCGAGTAGAACACAAAAGTTTTTATGGGCGTTGATGTTCGATTTGCTGCCCTCCTTAGTGTTTCCTCGATTCAGCGGTATTGTTGGATTGAAGCGGCCTAGACCGACATTACTCGTACGCTTACGAGAGACTGGTTTCATCGACCAACATGCAACTCGTTGCATAAAGATGACTGGCTGGTGTCAGTTTCTTCAACTTTAGTTGAATTGGATTTGAGCGAGGCAGTCCTTGGAGAGAGGTTAAATAGCAATTTGCACATCTTCGTTGTGGATTTTGCGTAAGTAAGATGCGATCATACTAGATACCCATAGCAGCCACGTAAAACATGCAACAACAAATTAGAGGACGTCTAACTTGTTTTTGCAGGGTATGCTTGTGATGTGATTTGGCCAAAGACATGATGTGATATATTGGATGTATGAGATGATCATGTTGTAATAGTTAATATCGACTTGCACGTCGGTGCTACGGCAACCCGCAGGAGCCATAGGGTTGTCTTTAAACTAACGTTTGTGTTTGCATATGTGTTTACTATATTGCTAGGTTGTAGCTTTAGTAGTAATAGCATAGATTGCACGACAACCTCGTTGGCGGCATGACGATGGAGATCATGGTGTGGCGCTGGTGACAAGAAGATCATGTCGGTGCTTTGGTGATGGATATCAACAAGCACAAGATCATGGCCATATCATGTCACTTATGAATTGCATGTGATGTTAATCCTTTTATGCACCTTATCTTTCTTAGAACGACGGTAGCATTATAAGGTGATCCCTCACTAAAATTTCAAGAGAAAATTGTGTTCTCCCCGACTGTGCATCGTTGCGACAGTTCGTCGTTTTGAGACACCACGTGATGATCGGGTGTGATAGACTCAATGTTCACATACAACGGGTGCAAAACAGTTGCACACGCGGAACACTCTTGTTAAACTTCACGAGCCTAGCATGTGCAGACATGGCCTCGGAACACAAGAGACCGAAAGGTCGAGCATGAATCGTATAGTTGATATGATTAGCATAGAGATGTTTACCACTGAAACTATACTTAACTCACGTGATGATCGGACTTGAGTTGGTGGATTCGGATCATGCACCACTCAAATGACTAGAGGGATGTATTTTTTTTTGAGTGGGAGTTTATTTGTAATTTGATTAGTTAAAATCTAATTGTCTTGAACATAGTCTAAGTCCACTTTGCAATATTTTATGCTGTAGATCAATGCCTCACGCAGTAGCAACCCTGAATTTCAGTACGTTCCTAGAGAAAGCTAAGTTGAAAGATGATGGAAGCAACTTTGCAGACTGGGAACATAATCTTAGGCTCATTTTACAATCTGGGAAAAAGAATTATATCCTTGATGCTGCGCTAGGAGATGAACCACCCGCTACGTCTGACCAAGATGTTTTCAACGCTTGGCAATCGCGTAAGGAGGACTACTCAGTAGTTCAATGTGCAGTCCTGTATGTCTTAGAACTGGGACTTCAACGATGTTTTGAGCGTCATGGAGCATATGAGATGTTCCAGCAGTTGAAGTTTATCTTTCAGCAGAACGCCTGGATCGAGAGGTATGAGACCTTCGATAAATACTATGCTTGCAAGATGGAGGAGAATTAGTCTGTTAGTGAACATCTACTCAAAATGTCCGGGTACTCAAACCGTCCTGCTGAGTTGGGGATTGAACTTACGCAAGAGGCTATCATTGACATAATTCTTCAATCACTGCCACCTAGCTATAAGAGCTTTGTGTTGAACTATAACATGCAAGGGATGAACAAGTCACCCGGCGAGTTATTCGCGATGCTGAAAGTCGCAGAGTCAGAACTCCAGAAAGAGCATCAAGTGTTGATGGTCAATAAGACCACTGGTTTCAAGAGAAACGGCAAAGGCAAGAAGGGTAACTCCAAGAAGAGGGGCAAAACTGTTGCCAATCCGACGAAGAAACACAAGGCTGGACCTAAGCCGGAAACACAGTGTTATTATTGCAAGGGTATGGGTCACTGAAAGCGCTACTGCCCCAAGTATTTGGGTGATAAGAAGGCGGCCAAAGAAAAATCAGGTATAATAGATATACACGTTATTGATGTGTACTTAACCAACTCATGCAGTAGTGCCTGGTATTTGATACCGGTTCTGTTGCTCATATTTGCAACTCGAAGCAGGAACTGCGGAATAAACGAAAGCTGCCGAAGGATGAAGTGACGATGCGTATGGGAAATGGTTTCATGGTTGATGCAATCGCCGTGGGCACAGTCTCACTTCAGTTACCATCACGATTAGTTATGAACTTAAATAATTTTTATTTAGCACATGCGTTAAGCATGAACATTATATTTGGATCTTGTTTATTGTGAGACGGTTACTCATTTAAGTCAGATAATAATGGTTGTTCTATTTCTATGAGTAATATCTTTTACAGTCATGCACCGAATGTGAGAGGTTTGTTCATATTGAATCTTGATTGTGATGATACACATATACATAACATTGAGACCAAAATATGTAGAGTTAACAATGATAGCGCCACGTTTTTGTGGCACTGCCGCTAAGGTCATATTGGAGTAAAGCGCATGAAGAAACTCCATTCCGATGGGCTTTTGGAGTCACTTGATTTTGAATCACTTGACACGTGCGAACCATGCCTCATAGGCAAGATGACTAAGACTCCGTTCTGTGGAACAATGGAGCGTGCAAGTGACTTGTTGGAGATCATACATACCGATGTGTGCGGTCCAATGAGTGTGGAGGCGCGCGGCGGATATCATTATTTTCTCATCTTCACCGATGATTTGAGTATGTATGGATATATCTACTTGATGAAGCACAAGTCTGAAACGATTGAGAAGTTCAAGCAATTTCACAATGAAGTTGAAAATCATCGTAACAAGAAGATCAAGTTCCTGCGTTACGATCGAGGGGGCGAATATATGAGTTTCAAGTTTGGTGCTCACTTAAGACAACGTGGAATTGTTTCACAGTTGACACTGCCTGGATCACCATGGCGTAATGGTGTGTCAGAACGTCGTAATCGTACTTTGTTAGATATGGTGAGATCTATGATGTCTCTTACCGATTTGCCATTATCGTTTTGGGGTTATGCATTAGAGACAACTGCATTCACTTTAAATAGTGCACCGTCAAAATCTGTTCAGACGACACCATATGAGCTATGGTATGGCAAGAGGCCAAAGTTGTCGTTTCTTAAAGTTTGGGGATGTGATGCTTATGTGAAAAAGCTTCAGCCCGAAAAGCTGGAACCCAAATTGCAAAAGTGCGTCTGCATAGGTTACCCAAAGGAGACAGTTGGGTACACCTTCTATCTCAGATCCGAGGGCAAAGTGTTTGTTGCTAAGAACGGAGCTTTTCTTGAGAAGGAGTTTCTCTCGAAAGAATTGAGTGGGAGGAAGATAGAACTTGATGAGGTTGTAGAACCTCTACTCCCTCTAGATGGTGGCGCAGGGCAGGGGGAAACCTTGGTCAAAGCGATGCCGGTTGAGGAGGAAGCTAATAATGATGATCATGAAGCTTCGGATCAAGTTGCTATCGGACCTCGCAAGTCGACAAGATCTCGTACTGCTCCTGAGTGGTACGGTAATCCTGTCTTATCAATCATGTTGTTAGACAACAATGAACCTGCGAATTATGTAGAAGCAATGGTGGGTCCGGATACCAACAAATGGCTGGAGGCCATGAAGTCCGAGATAGGATCTATGTATGAAAACAAAGTGTGGACTTTGGAAGTATTACTTGAAGGTCGCAAGGCTATTCACAACAAATGGATCTTTAAGAAGAAGACGAACATGGACAGTAATGTGACCGTTTATAAAGCTCGACTTGTGGCAAAGGATTTTTCACAAGTTCAAGGAGTTGACTATGATGAGACGTTCTCACCGGTAGCGATGCTTAAGTCCGTCCGAATCATGTTCGCAATAGCTGCATTTTTCGATTATGAAATCTGGCAGATGGATGTCAAAACGGCGTTCCATAACGGTTTTCTTAGGGAAGAGTTGTATATGATGCAACCCGAAGGTTTTGTCGATCCAAAGAATTCTAACAAAGTGTGCAAGCTCCAGCGATCATTTATGGATTGGTGCAAGCATCTTGGAGTTGGAATAAGCGCTTTGATGAGGTTATCAAAGCATTTGGGTTTATAAAAGTTGTTGGAGAATCTTGTATTTACAAGAAAGTGAGTGGGAGCTCTCTGGCGTTTCTAATATTATATGTGGATGACATATTGCTGATTGGAAACAATGTGGAGTTTTTAGAGAGTGTAAAATATTACTTGAACAAATGTTTTTGAATGAAGGACCTAGGAGAAGCTGCTTACATTCTAGGCATTAAGATCTATAGGGATAGATCGAGGCGCCTGATAGGACTTTCACAAAGCACATACCTTGATAAAGTTTTGAAGAAGTTCAAAATGGAACAGTCCAAGAAGGGGTTCTTGCCAGTATTACATGGTATAAAGTTGAGTAAGACTCAGTCTCCAGTAACTGCGGAAGATAGAGAAAAGATGAGTATCGTCCCTTATGCTTCAGCCATAGGGTCTATCATGTATGCAATGTTGTGCACTAGACCGGACGTCGGCCTAGCCATAAGTATGGCAGTTAAGTTTCAAAGTAATCCTGGAGTGGATCACTGGGCGCTGGTCAAGAATATTCTGAAGTACCTGAAAAGGACTAAGGAAATGTTTCTCGTTTATGGAGGTGACGAAGAGCTCGTCGTAATGGGTTACGTCGATGCAAGTTTTGACACTGATCCGGATGACTCTAAGTCTCAAACCGGATACGTATTTATTCTTAATGGGGTGCGGTAAGCTGGTGCAGTTCCAAGCAAAGTGTAACATCCCAATTTTCCTAATTGGGAATGTTTACATTGTAGCTAAGCATCTATGCATAAGTGATTGAAATAAATTTAGCTCTGGATTTTTCCTTCATTTTTGTTTTGCATTTCTATCGCACGAGTAATGCCCGGAGAAAACTCTCTTGCATGCAAGAGAGAGAGCGGAGGAAAATGACACTCCAAAAGTGCGGGCAAATCTCTGAAATATTTGAGCAAATAAAACCCAAAGTTCTTTTGCAAAAATAATTGCAAAAAGAAATAAAGCAAATTGGGAATTTCTGAAAAAACATTTTTTTAAAGTTTTTAATTTGGCTTTAAAAAAATGTTATTCGGGTAGAGATTCTTTTGCTGATTTTTTTGATATATAATACCATATATAGATATTTTGATTTATTTTCTTTTTTGGCTTTTATATTTTTCTGTTTGGAAAGGTTTAATAAAAGGAAAGCTTTTTATTTTTTATTTTTATTCTAACCTAACCGCCGCCCCTGGGCAAGCCCACCCCGAGATCCCCACTTCTCCCTAGGATCAAATCCCAGATCCCCTACAACCGACCCCCTCGTCTACCCCCCTTCTCTGTGACCTGCGGGCCCTGCCCGAGCCCCCTCTCTCTCCACGTCACCCCCACCCTTCCCCTTCCTCTCTCCTCTCCTTCCTTCTTCTCCCAGCGCACCCGAGACCGACTCCACCCCCAGCGATTTCCTTCCCATTACTGCCTCCCTCTCCTTCCTTATCCCTCCCCCACCTAGCCTATATATACCCCCGCCCTAGCCGACCCCGTTCACAACCCTAGCCGCCGCCGCCGCCCGAAGCCGCCGCCGCCACGAGCTGCTCGCCGGAGCCCGAGGCTGCCACCCCTCGGCCTCGCCCTGGGACCCACCCCCCCGGAGCCCCCTCTCCCCCGAGCGCCTCCCCCCGCGGAGGAGCACCGCCGCCGCCTTTCCCGAAGTCCCCCACCGCCCCGGAGCTTCCCCATCCTCGCCGGCCAGCTCTCCCTCGCCGGTGCAACCCTCTGCCCAGCAAGGTAGCCCTCTCTCTCTCCTCGTTATTTCATGCATTCTATTTTAGCCCTTAGATCCCATGCAACGGTGTAGATTAAATCACTAGTACCCCTTCGGTCTAATAAGAAAAACCAGTGGGTTATTTTGTCACTTAAGTTTTAACCGGCGACTTTGCTTAGCCGTAGGCCGTTTGCCCGTAACTTTGAAACAAACAGCCCCGCAGCCAATAATAGCCTCACACGTGTAACTCTCTGTTAGCTCTAGTAGTTTTGTGTTTTTCTGTCTTTTTTACAAAAACAGAAACTTTCAAATTTGTTTTGACCACAACTTTTTATCCCTATGTCCATTGACATTGATTCTTTTTCCAGTAGCTCACAAATTTCCTGTAGTTTTTAAAAACATATAATTTGTCTATGTTTGAAATTTTTAAATATAAGTTAGAGCAGATTTACTGGTGTTTTCAAGTAAACAAGTTTCTGCCATACTGGCGCGCGATAAATTCCTTTGCGTAGTCTTTTGCAAATCATTGCATGTGATGTTATTTTTACTTGTGGCATGATTGAATTGCTTATGGTGTGCTTTGTGTTTGTATCGGTAGATCATCCGGAGTGCGAAGCGTGTTACTTAGAGACGCTCGAGCAAGACAACTATCGTCAAGGCAAGTCATCTTTGATCATGTTATTTTACTATGTTTTCAATGCATAGTAGATCACCTTCTTTTCCCAATTGCCTGCTGCCTAGGTACTTGGAAACTTTAGTATAAGTTGTAGTATCATGTGGTAGGAACACAACAACCCCGATACTTGGCCCCGGGACGACAATTTCTTAATGCTATGCTTGAGTAGATGGGTCATCGGTTGAGTGTATACCACGAGTGATGCGAGGTTGATATAATAATCAAGACCGGTTAAGACAAGATTTTCAAGACCTTGAACGCAATGCAACACTGGGTGAAGGACGGTTGATCGGCTCCCTGGAAAACCCAGTGGATGCCCGGGATGCTGGAGAGGCCATGTCATCCTGCGGAAAGCTTCACCCAGGCTCAAAGAGACGGACGGATATTTTCAAGACCCAAGGCTTGCCTGCACAGCCACAAGTCATTATGGGCTCTGTCTTGGTTGGACAACGCGGCGACTCTGGACAGGCGGTGCTAGCAGATGTAGAAGAATGGTAGGTATGGATGGGCACCGACAGGGATTCAGAGGGACCCGTTGAAAGACCATGTTTTGATCATCTGGTCTTCAAACACCCTGAAGTGCGAGGACATACTCGGAGGCGATCAAATCTTGTGGGGAACGTGTGCAAAACTCTGCAGAGTACTCAAATCTAATCGATTAGCCGTGTCCATGGTCATGGACAACTTGAGCCAAAGGAACTGAAGTTATCTGGATTTCTCAACACCATTAAATATATTTGATGAGGGTAATTATTGACAACTCGGGTACGAGAACTGGTTGGCGGAACCATCTCGTTAACAACCAACAATGTAGTAACATTTTACTTTTAGCCCCCTCTTGATGTAGGAGAAAACTTGTTTTTCGCTAAAAACTTATAGCCCCACCTGCCATATATGCATATAGTATAGATGATTACTTTCCACCCCTCTCTTATGTGACTTGCCGGCATATTCAATATGCTGACCTACACGGCTGCAACGTCTTATGTTGCAGATATTTTTCTTCGACGAGTAAGAGTACGATTCAGGGTTACGGTCTACACTCAACTTGCCGTTGGTGTTTATTGGGACTCCACTCCCTTGACTGCTTCCACTGAGATATTTAAGGTATATATCAGTTTTACGCTATTTACATGTGATTGCACTTTGATATATACATTTACTGTGTGTGCCAGCATACTGATCCAGGGATGGCACAGATACACAGAGGCTTGACTCGTTTTGAGTCGGGACCCGTTGAAAGACCATGTTTTGATCATCTGGTCTTCAAACACCTGAAGTGCGAGGACATACACGGAGGCGATCAAATCTTGTGGGGAACGTGTGCAAAACACTGCAGAGTACCCAACCTAATCGATTAGCCGTGTCCACGGTCATGGACAACTTGAGCCGAAGGCATTGGACTTCCCCTGAACCCTCGACACAACTTAATAATGATGTGGGTGTTAACAACTATTCGGGTACGAGAACTGGTTGGCGGAACCATCTCGTTAACAACAAACTTTGTAGTAATATTTTGCTTTCAACCCCTTTTGTTGTAGGATAAAACTGGCTTTATGCAAAACTTAGCTCCACCGGCCAAATATGCATGTAGAGATAGTTGAAATTTATTTTACTCCTCTCTTTGATGATTTGCCGGCATATTCAATATGCTGACCTACACGGCTGCAACGTATCATGTTGCAGAGTACTTTTCCAGGAGTGAGGCTACGATCTACGCTCAGCAACATGCCCTTGGAGTCGGATGGACTCGTCTACCTGATGCTTCCGCTTAGTCTTCGTTAGATAATCTCATGAGTTGGCCTTCAGCCACTTTATTGTACTCCTTTATTGTAATAAAGTACTCTTTATGAGATTTCGATTAATAAAGCTTTGTGATTGCACTCTTGAATATATACATTATGTACTGTGTGTGTACCAGCATGATCTTGGGATGGTATGGAAACACCAGAGGCTTGACTCGTCTTGAGTCGGGTCGCTACACAAAGCATCGTAGCAGATTCTACATGTGAGGCGGAGTACATGGCTACCTCACAGGCAACTAAGGAGGGTATCTGGATGAAGCAGTTCATGACGGATCTTAGAGTTGTGCCGAGCGCACTACATCCAAAAACTCTATTCTGTGACAATACTGGTGCCATTGCTTTAGCAAAGGAACCAAGGTTTCACAAGTAGACCAGACACATCAAACGACGCTTCAACCTCATCCGTGACTACGTCGATGGAGAGGACGTAAATATTTTCAAAGTGCACACGAATCTAAATGTAGCAGATCCGCTGACTAAACCTCTTCCACGAGCGAAGCATGACCAACACCAGAACTGTATGGGCGTTAGATTCATTCCAATGTAAATTGCATAGCGATGTGAGAGTAGATTATTGACTCTAGTGTAAGTGGGAGACTGTTGGAAATATGCCTTAGAAACAATGATAAAGTAGTTATTATTATATTTCCAATTTCAAGATAATCATTTATTATCCATGCTATAATTGTATTGAATGAAAGCATAGATACATGTGTGGATATATAGATAAAACAATGTCCCTAGTAAGCCTCTAGTTGGCTAGCCAGTTGATCAAGGATGGTTAAGGTTTTCTGACCATATGCAAGTGTTGTCACTTGATAACTGGATCACATCATTAGGAGAATCATGTGATGGACTAGACCCAAACTATGAATGTAGCATGTGATCGTGTCATTTTGTTCCTATTGTTTTCTGTGTGTCAAGTGTTCATTCCTATGACCATGAGATCATGTAACTCACTAACACCAGAGAAATACCTTGTGTGTATCAAACGTGACAACGTTACTGGGTGACTATAAAGGTGCTCTATGGGTATCTGTGAAGGTATCCGTTGAGTTAGCATGAATCAAGACTGGGATTTGTCACTCCGTGTGATAGAGAGGTATCTCGGGGCCCACTAGGTAATACAACATCACATACAAGCCTTGCAAGCAATGTGACTCAAGTGTAAGTCACGAGATCTTGTATTACAGAACGAGTAAAGAGACTTGTCGGTAACGAGATTGAAATAGGTATAGGGATACCGACGAACAAATCTCGGGCAAGTAACATACCGAAGGACAAAAGGAATGTTATACAGGATTATATGAATCCTTGGCACAGAGGTTCAACCGATATGATCTTCGTAGAATATGTAGGATCCAATATGGACATCCAGGTCCCGCTATTGGATATTGACCAAGGATTGTCTCGGGTCATGTTTGCATAGTTCTCGAACCCGCAGGGTCTGCACACTTAAGGTTGGGTGACGTTTTAGTATAGTTGAGTTATATGTGTTGGTGACCAAAGGATGTTCAGAGTCTCGGATGATACCACAGACGTCACGAGGGTTTCCGAAATGGTCCGGAAATGAAGATTGATATATAGGATGGTTTCATTTGGTCACCGGAAAGATTTCGGGCATTACCGGTAGTGTATCGGGAGAGACGAATGGGTTTCGGGCATTCACTGGGAGGGGCCCACCCACCCGGGATTGAGCCCAGTAACCCTAGGGTGGCGCACCAGCCCTTAGCGGGCTAGTGAGACCATCCCAAGTGGGCTATGGCGCCACAAGGAGAAAAAACCAAAGGAAAAGAAAAAAAACAAGGAAAGAGGGAGGTGGGAAGGAAGGAGTAGACTCCTTCCCCCAAACCGAATTGAGGTGGGAGTCCGCCTCCTCCCCTTCGGTCGGCCCCCTTGGGGCTCCCTTGAGCCCCAAGGCTAGCCCGTCCCCTCATCCTATATATATTGGTGGTTTTAGGGCTTTTGAGACATAACTTTGCCACATGCAACTCAAACCTAGACCACGTACTTCTTCCTCTAGATCGGATTTTTGCGGAGCTCGGGCGGAGCCCTGCAGGAGTAGATCATCACCACTACCGGCACTCCGTCACGCTGTTGTTGAACTCAACTACTTCCCCGTCACTCTTGCTGGATCAAGAAGGCAGAGATTGTCATCGAGATGTACGTGTGCCGAACACGGAGGTGTCGTCCGTTCGGTGCTAGATCGGAACAGATCGTGGGACGGATCATGGGACGACGGTGATTTGAATCATGAAGTTGTAACACTACATCAACCGCGTTTCTTAACGCTTCCCGCTTAGCAATCTACAAGGGTATGTGGATCCAATCTCCCTCTCGTAGATGAACATCACCATGATAGGTCTTCGTGTGCGTAGGAAATTTTTTGTTTCCCATGCAACGTTCCTCAACAAAGGCGGTTGTAAAACCTGTTATATTTCTATTTATAATTTTAAAAGAAAAACAATAGATAATAGTGGAGCGAAAAAATTGTAAAGGAAAATAAATAAGCAATATTTTTGAACCTGTATTGATGGAAGAATATACTCGGGGCATAGGTTCACGAGAGTTATATCTCTCGAAAGCACACATACGACATGGTAACAAAATACAGTTGGGGGATTGACAATAATAGCAATCTTAGTGACTATGATCATTCATGACATAATCTCATATAGGCATTATGTCTGTGATAAGTAAACAATTAAACATATTGGCGTCTAATACTAATACTCCACCCCAAGACAACTATCTAGAATACATCTCAAGATATTAAGTCTACAAGGAACATAGTACTACAAAAGCATGATGACATAATGTAGACACATAGAAATCTAGCAATAAGGTTAAAACCCGTCATTTTATACCTTGTGGAAAATATGTGTCTTGTCCCCATTCTGTCACTGGGATATTGAACACCACAAGGTTGAACCACGCTACCATGCACCACTCCATCTGAAGATCTACCTATCAATATTTGCTAGAGAATACAAAGAGGTAGGAAAGCATACACATCTACTTAATTATACAACAATTATTTTTCAAAATATTCAATATGACCATTAACAATTTGGTCATAAACTGACAATTCATCATGGTCCAACAAACACGATGCAAAATTGCATTAGATTGATCACAACTGTTGGGGATATACCCCATGGTATGACCTGGCCAGGGTATGAACCGATGGGTAATTGGCGGATCATAACCAGAGATGTCATATGGGATGTTGAATCCCTAAAGTTCAAGGCCCAGGAGGCGGCTCATGGAAGAAGGCCTGCTCATAGACTAGTACTTGGCGGGCCAGCTCAAGGACGGAGTCGTATGGAATTTACCTTACTTGAGAGACAAGGCAAGTAGAAATTGACTAGGACATAGGTTGTACTATGACCGGATTCTATTATAACCTCACACATCAACTTATATATAAAGGGGATCCCCTAAGGGAGAGATATCAAATAAAAATCCTCAACAGCTAGGTTAGCGATTCCGCACCCTTGTAATCAAAAACTTCATCATCAATAACATACCAACAAGACATAGGCTTTTACCTCCATCGGAGGGTTCAGACTTGGGTAAACCCTTGTCTCTCATTCCTGATCAACCCCATCCATGCAACCACCAAGTTGCAATAGCTCCTAGACTTAGCCTTATCACTAGGATATCTATCGTGACAAAACCACGACAGTTAGCACCCACAATAGGGCCAGTGCATGATGGTATTCAGTTCTTGTAGGGAGCTCTCCCAAGGATCGAGGGATACGCGATCGGCTGGATGACCATGAGTCATCGCGACAAGCTCTACATCGATGATTCAGGCTCGACTCCCGAGGTCGGCTCAATCGAGTATGGTTATCGGGTTCCCTTTGGCAAGATTCATGTTTTAATCAGCAAGATCGGTGAATTAGGACCCGATCCGGAGATCCACACTAACATCATCAAGCCGGCTCGGCACACTCGACCCAGCCGAGTCCAAGCCAGCCGGAGTCGTGTCTTTGTCAGATTCACTCAGGGGGGGTCGACCTCCCGGACAACTCTACGGATAGCGGAGACACTCTTGTCTTTTCTGACGGCGAGTCTTCGGTTGGATAGATTGAATCAACTTGCCCACTCTTCGATGGTAGGCTTGGGGGCTACCCAATGATGATATTGCTTGGGAGTCACTCAAGCCGCCTCGGCAAGCCGTCTTCTACATGGCAAGGACCACGGCGGCTATCGATTCTGTGACGGCTGGTGTGGCGAACGGCTCTAGCGCCTCGGCGCCAGCTCCAAATGCGACCGGGTCAAGCAAGACGCCTGGCTCAAGCTATGACCAACTTGATGGCTGAGATGACGAAGTTCTTAGCGACGCAGTAACCGCAGAGAATCAGGAAGAATGCAACTTTGAGTTAACTAAGCTGTGCGGGCAGATGGCTAAAGTGCAGGATGAAATCAACACTAATAAGACTCGTATGGTGGAGTTACAAGCTCACATCCACAATGAGGCCAAACGCTTGAAGGCAGAAGCTTGGCAGCTACGCCTTTATCGAGGCGCCTCGAAGGCAGTTCATTGGAGGAGGCACGAAAACCGCTTGCCTCCTAATTTTGAGGCGACACGTTTGTTCAATAATCCAGAGCGTACGCTGGGGACCTGGCAAACACGGGTGGATCAACTTTGTCAACCGTCTCAGCAGCACGGCCATCGCGTGCCCAATCAAAACCTCATCATTATCATACACAAGTGGGCCATTTCTCCAATCCCATTTACAATATGCTCGCGGTGACTCGTAACCTCGAAGCACTTTCGATCACCAGAAAACCCCCAATTGAAATTGAGGCCAGGAACGCCATTGAGATGTTGAAAACCGCGGCCACCCAACACACGCAATATCCTATAGTCGGGACCCGGTTCACTCTACCCCTTATGCAAGTCGCAGCAAAAGTCAATACATAGTGTCCCGTGCAGTTTCTAGCAGTTGGCACAGACAGCGGGCTCAGAAATACCCAACCCGGCCGATGGTGTAAAATGGAAAAACAATTTCAATGCGGCTCGGTCCTTGCACGAGGACAAAGTGGCAGCTGTTGTGGCGGGTAAAGTGCCTCCCTACACGCCCTAGCAAATTTCTTTGGGGTGGGTCTGAGCACCAGGACGATCGACATACCATGCATGCACCAGCTCTATGCAAAGAATGTATGCCGAAGGAATTCAATGGTCCTTGTAAGGTTACACGGCGGATCTCGAACCGGCTGTGTGGATAGAGAACTACGAGATATCCATGGACTTGGTGGATGTTAGTGATGCGGTCTGTGCCAAGTACTTAACCATGATGTTGGAAGGACCGGCTTCCACATGGTTGAAAGAACTCCCTCCCAATTCAGTCGATACTTGGGCAGAGTTGAAGAACTCTTCATAAAATACTTTGAAGGAACCTAGAAGCTCCCAATGATGATCGTTGATTTACAACATTCTATTCAATGTATGGATGAGTCTGCTCACCACTGGACTCGTCGGATCACGGAGATTATTCACTCTTCGGACAGTATAACAGCTCGCCAGGTGATACGTCTGCAATGTATATATAATTTTTGATTGTTCCATGCTATAATATTATCATTCTAAGATACTTTTTGGGTATTTATATACCAATTAAAATTAGTTTTGAGCACTAACATATTAACACAGTGCCTAGTGCTAGTTGTTGTTTTCTGCATGTTTTTGGCTTTTCAGTTTTATAGTACCAAAAAAAGTCCAATTGCCCCAAAACATTTTGATGATTTTTCTTGGACCAAAAGAACACCTAGAAGCTTCAAGAGGATACTGGAGACCTCACAATGGAGGAACCACACATCAGGGCGCGTCCAGGGGGGTTGGCCATGCCATGTAATGTGCTGGCCCCCTGAGGCGCCTCCTGACGTCCCTCTCTGGCCTCTAAATCTTAAAATATCCCAAAACCCTTCGAGAGACACCAGAAACAATTTTTCAGCTGTCCCAAGTCTCTGTTCCACCATGTGCCCATCTAGAGCACTGTTGCGGTGCCCTATCGTAGGGGGGTCGATCATGGAGGGCCTCTACATCAACCTTGTTGCTCCCATGGTGATGTGTGAGTAGTTTACCATAGACCTACGGGTCTATTATTTGTACCTATATGGTTATCTATGTCTCTCTTTATCTTCAATACACTGATCATCACATCTTTGCTTTGATCTATTCGATGTAACTCTTTTGTGCGGTGCGTTTGTTGGGATCCGATGAATTTTGGGTTTATGTTTAGATTATTCATGATAAAGATTTGAGTCTTCTTTGAATTCTATTATGATTCTTATTTTCATGATTATTATAGCTTTTTAAATCTCTGTGATCTATTTCAATAGTTTGGCCAACTAGATTCATATTTCTTTGGTGATAGGGGTGCGTTGTAGTGGGTTCAATCTGGCGGAGTTCTATATCCCATTGACAGAAAGGGACAAGGACACATCTTTATATTTTTCCTACTAAGAATAAAACGATGGGATTAATTCATATTGATTGAGTTCTCTTTGTCTACATCATGTCATCATTCTTCAAGTATTACTTTGTTTTACTTAATACTCTAGATGCATGTTGGATAGCGATCGATGGGTGGAGTAATAGTAATAGGCGCGGTCATGAGTTGGCCTATTTGCTTATGGACGTGATGCCTATATAAACATGATCATTGTCGTGAATATCACATAACTTTGTGTTTTTCTCTCAATTGCCCAACAAAAACTTTTTTACCCACCGTATGCCTACTACATGAGAGATGCCACTGGGGAAAACTACGGCCTCGGGTGCATTTACTTATAACTTTACAAACACTGCAATTACCTAGCTGCCTTTATTTACTTTTCAATTACCAAATTTTATCTACATATTTTACTTAATTGCAATTAACGAGTCCAAGGGGATTGAAAACCCTCTTGCCCGCGTTGGGTGCAAGTGTTTACTTCTTTGTGTGCAATCTCTGAAGATGGGGCTGGTTGTTACTCCTATTGGTTCGATAAACCTTGGTTACCTAATGAGGGAAATACTTATCTATACTGTGTTGCATCACCTATTGCTCTTCGTGGAAAACCCAACGTAGATAACAAGTATCAGGAAGGATTTTTGGTGCCGTTGCCGGGGAGTATCATCAACCTACTATCAAGTACCTTCCCACAAATTATCATTCACTTGTTCTTGTTTTTATTTGCTGTTTTATTTTGCTTTCTTCATAAAAATCTAAAATACAAAAATATTTATCTTGCTGGTTTACTTGTTTGCTTGCAATAATCATGTTATCACACAAACTAGAAGGTAAAGACTTATGGATCCATATAAAGTTTTCTACTTGGATCATCTTTGATCCATTCGTGCTCGTGGTGAAACCCCAACTATATTAGTTGAGGGAAATCACTAGATGAGCATGCTCATTTTTTCTGTCACCGGTTATCTCAAAAGTGGAAAGTCTTATGGTGTCAAATAATTTTTTTCGCTATGCTACGCTTGGAATCTGTGTGAAATTTATAGTTTTACTTGTTGCTCTAATAACCCTAAAAACACCTTCCCTACCTATGTGAGTTTAATGATAATGAAATTTTATCTTATTATGCCAAGGGTTTTTATAGTTACTATGATATCGAACAAATTGAAGAATTTGTTGCTTTTAAGGGTGCTTATGAAATTGCTTCTTTGATTGAAAAGTATGATGCTACTCTCTACAAATCTAAAAATTTGCCATACTTCAATATTGCTACAAAAACTATGCTCCTAATGCCTATGTTAAAGAATTTATTGAGAGAATTTTTACTGCTTTGTAAGAAAATTATGTTCCCATTGAATCGAGTGAAATATCCCCTCTTGATGAATGTGATGCTTGCTATCCTTATGGTCACGATGCCAATATTAATGATGCTTATAGAGATGAACTTTCTATAGTTCCCTATGTTGATAAAGAAATTATTGTTGTTGCACCCAAAAAACATGATTGCAATGATGTTACTATAAATTTATTTAATGTCAATTGTGCTAGTGATATGAAAAACTACAAGGTTGGCGATGATAATTTTAACATGTTCACAACTTATTGCAATGATTATTATTGGGGTGATGATGTTTCTGTTGGAAATATGCCCTAGAGGCAATAATAAATGGTTATTATCATATTTCCTTGTTCATGATAATCGTCGGTTGTTCATGCTATAATTGTATTAACAGGAAATAGTAATACATGTGTGAATAAATAGATCACAATGTGTCCCTAGCAAGCCTCTAGTTAGCTAGCTCGTTGATCAATAGATCATCATGGTTTCCTGATCATGGACATTAGATGTCATTGATAATGGGGTCACATCATTGAGAGAATGATGTGATGGACAAGACCCAATCCTAAGCATAGCACTAGATCGTGTTGTTCGTATGCTAAAGCTTTTCTAATGTCAAGTGTCTTTTCCTTCGACCATGAGATTGTGCAACTCCCGGATACCGTAGAAATGCTTTGGGTGTATCGAACGTCACAACGTAACTGGGTGACTATAAAGGAGCACTACGGGTATCTCCGAAAGTGTCTGTTGGGTTGGTACGAATCGAGATCGGGATTTCTCACTCTGTGTGACGGAGAGGTATCCCTGGGCCCACTCGGTAGAACTTCATTGTAATGAGCTCAGTGTGACTAAGTAGTTAGTCACGGGATGATGTGCTACGGAATGAGTAAAGAGACTTACCGGTAACGAGATTGTACAAGGACGGGATACCGACGATCAAATCTCGGGCAAGTTCTATACTGATAGACAAAGGGAATTGTATACGGTATTGATTGAATCCTTGACATCGTGGTTCATCTGATGAGATCATCATGGAACATGTGGGATCCACCATGGGTATCCAGACCCCGTTGATGGTTATTGGCCAGAGAAATGTCTCGGTCATGTCTGCATGCCTCTCGAACCCGTAGGGTCTACACACTTAAGGTTCGATGACGCTAGGGTTAAAGGGAATTGTTATACGAGGCTACCGAAGGTTTTTTTGGAGTCCCGGATGAGATCCCGGACGTCACGAGGAGCTCCGAAATGATTCGGAGGTAAAGATTGATATATAGGATGGATGCGTTTGGACGGCGGAAATGTTTCGGGCACCACCCGCAAAGTACCGGGACCACCGGAAGGGTTCCGGAGGCCCAGTGGGAGAGGCCACCAGCCCCAGGAGGCTACATGGGCCAAGTGTGAGAGGGAACCATCCCCTGGGTGGGCTGGTGTGCCCCCCACACCTGGCCCATGGCGCTTAAGAGGGGGAAGTTGGAACCCCAGCGCAGGTGGGCCTAAGGCCCACCAGGGGGTGCGCCACCCCCTCCTCCCCTCCTGGCCGCCACCCCTCCCCCCCCCCATCTAGGGATCCCCCCCTCAAGGTGGAAACCCTAAAGGGGGCGCCACCCACCCTTCCCCCTATATATGGCGGGGGTTTTGGCCATTGGAGACATGGTTTTCCATCTCTCTCTCGGCGCGGCCCTGCTCTTCTTCTTCCTCCTCTCCCATGGTGCTTGGCGAAGCCCTGCCGGTAGACCTCGTCTCTTCATCGACACCATGTCGTCGTGCTGCCGGAGATCTTCCCCAACCTCTCCCTCCTCCTTGCTGGATCAAGGTGCGGGAGACGTCACCGGGCTGCACGTGTGTTGAATGCAGAGGTGTCGTGGTTCGGCACTAGATCCGAATCACACCGCGATCTGAATCTCCGCGAGTACGACTCCATCAACCGCATTCTAGCAACGCTTCCGCTTAGCAATCTTCAAAGGTATGAAGATGCACTCTCCCCTCTCTCGTTGCTGGTCTCTCCATAGGAAGATTTGAATATGGCGTAGGAAAATTTTGAATTTAAGCTACGTTTCCCAATAGTTTCTTTTGATCTTGAAAAATTATTTAAGCCTCATGATGACTGTGTTATGGATATTAATGTTTGCAATAATATTGAAACTGGATTTGGAAGAGTGTCAACTTTAGATAAGAATCCCACATATTTGGAGAGTGTTCAATCATATGATTTTATTAATAAAAGTGGGTTTGGAGAGGTCATGGTTTTAGTTAATGGTGAGCCCATTACGAGTGGCGGATCGAGGATTTACAATTACTTGGGGCGGGATTTTAATGGGAAAATATTCAAAGCCTCAATACTTTTAGAACATTAGCTTCTAGGGTTGATCTACTAGGTAGTCCTAGAAAAATATCAATGTGCTTCATGTTCGTCGGTCTGTATAGCATTGCATATTCTAATTCATTTCCAGTATGCAACTTTCAAGAATTAGGTCAATAGGAAAAAAATTAAATAATGATAGAAGGAAGAAGAGAAGATTAGGGGTGAGCAGTGGAACTTGCTGCTTGTGTCCTCCATTGGTTGCTCACTTGTAGTTTTGAGAATGTTTCCTCCATTAGGCTTTGGCAGTGGCGATTATGCCGCCCCCTTTGTGGACGGTGAGCAGATACGTGTGGACTCGCTTCTCCATCTAGCACCATCAGTTGGGCACAGATAACGTCGAGGCGAGTAGGAGTTGTGTGATGCAGGGACCCAACACAAGGGCATGATGGAGATTCGTTTTCTTGAGACTAGCTTTTGATCTTGATGACAAGAGGAATTGGGAGCGTCAAGGCTTAAAAGTTTTTTCTTAGAACCGTCATGGCTTAAATTTGTACAATAATGGGCTCATGTTTTATTCGGCCTTTACTAGCTGGCCCACCTCATTACGTTAATGAATTGTTTTTTTCTCTTTTCTCATCTTCTTGCTCCAACCTACGACTGAACCTAAAGTCAAGAACACATCGTCTCGTCTCCCATGGTGGCCTCTAACCAAAGTAGGAGGGGAGGTACCTAGGTTCAAAAAAATTACTCGGGCGGCCGCCCCTAAATGACCCCATGCTGGCGCCGCCCCTGCACACTACCTTGGAAGATTGTATAACCTTTTTGCATCTGGATCATGGAGATAATATTTTATATGAGATCTATATTGTTGAATTTGAATATGATACTACATGTAATTATTATGAGTGAGGAAAATATGCTTACAACAATTTTTATGTTACTCACTTTTTTTTCTTTTTTTTCGGGAAAACGCAAAGGCTTGCGTTTCTTTTCATTGAAAAGGGAGAGAATATGAACAGTACATGCCTTCGAGAAGGAGGCTACAGGGGCTCAAAAGAAAGAAAAGAAAAGGAAAAGGAAAGAAAGGCACGCACAAGACTAGTGCACGTCCCAGGTGGGTGGCACGATCGTCCCAAGGCCGGTTGCCCCAGCCCGAATACAAAGGGAGGCTTCCTCTCTCATCTTTTTCGAAAGCACGGCAGTGGAGGGTCGTTCGCCGTCGAACACACATGAGTTGCGGTGCTTCCAAAGCATCCATGCTATGAGGAGGGTTGTCGTGGCGAGGCCCTTGCGCATAGCCTTAGTCGTGCCCAGCTTGGTTTGCATCCACCAGTCGTTTAGGGAGGCCTCTTGGTCTGGTGGCCGGCATGTCAAACGCAGCCAGGAGAGCGTGTCATTACACACCTGCCGCGAGAAGGGGCAGGTGACTAGCAAGTGGCGCATCGTTTCATGCTCTTGGTCGCAAAGGACACAGCGCGGGTGGTGTTGAAGGCCGCGGCGGCGCAGGCGGTCCGCTGTCCAGCACCTGTCTAGATTGGCAAGCCATTGGAAGAACTTGACGCGGGGTGGCGCCCAGCTTTTCTAGGTCAGCTTCCATGCATCGCAGCTAGTGGAGCCCTGGAAGGTGACGAGGTACACGCTGCGCGCAGAGTAGCAGCCATTTGATGTCCACCTCCAGATTAGCTGGTCCGGTCCCTCGGTGAGAACAAAGCCTTCCGTTTCGCGCCACAGCAGCAAGTATTGGCCTATTTCATGGATGCCTAGGTGGCCGCGGATGTCTCTAGCCCAAGTGTGGTTGAGGAGGCCTTCTGCAATGGTGCGTTGTTTGCGCTGTCGCTTGGGGATGCAAGCGTATAGCCTTGGCGCGACCTCGCTGACGGAGCGGCCACCGATCCAGCGATCCTCCCAGAATCTCCCCGTTCTGCCATCCCCGACGGCCAGTGTGGTGGAGGCGAAGAACAGGGCCTGCTCGTCCTTGGAGAATTGGAGATCGAGGCAGCGCCAAGCCCGGCCCTCACCGACGCGGCTGAGCCAAAGCCACCGCAGTCGTAGGGTGAGCCCCGCGCGCTCCATGTCCTGGACGCCCAGGCCGTCGAGGGAAAGCGGCCGGCAGATGCATCGCCAGTTGACGTGGCAGCTGCCACCGATTGCGGTGGCGCGGCCCTCCCAGAGGAATCCTCTCTCAATTTTTTCAATGAGCTTGGTGGTCTTCTTCGGGGGGGGCGAAGACGAGGACCTGGTGGATGGGGATCGCGCAGAGAACTGACTTGATGAGGGCGAGGCGGCCCAATTTGTTCATGAGCCGAGATTTCCAGCCGGGGAGCATGCCCCCCACCTTGTCGACCAATGGCTGCAGCTGGGCCCTGGAGGGTCGCCTGATGGTGAGGGGGATCCCGAGATATGTGAGCGGTAGGGTCGCGATCTTGCACCCACGGAGCTCCGTGGTCAGGTTTGTATCTCCCGGATCGAAGTTGAGCATGGTGGCAGAGCTTTTGTTGTAGTTGACGCGCAGCCCCGAGGCTCGACCGAACAGCTCCAGGATCGCCTTCATCGCAGCAATGTCACTCCAGGATGGGTGGCAGAAGAGTACCACGTCGTCAGCGTAGAGTGAGATCTCCGGGACGGGGCGGTGCGGGTGCAGCTGCTCCAAGATGCCCAGCGACACGGCCCGCTTAATGAGATGCCCCAGTGTGTCCACGAAAAGGACGAACAGTTGAGGTGACAGCGGGTCACCCTGTCGGAGCCCTCGGCGATGCCAAATAGGGGGGCCTGGCTCGCCATTGATAAGCACTCGCGTGCGTGTAGATGCCAGCGGGAGGGCCAGCCAGTCGAGGAATCGGCCTCCAAAGCCGTACTGATGGAGTACCTCAAACAGGAAGGGCCACGAGACGGTGTCGAAGGCGCGCGCGAGGTCGAGCTTGAGCAAGACCTGGGGGGCGCGCGATATCAGTGTAGGAGACATGTCGACTGCCGGACGAGGACAAAGTTGTCGTGAAGGGAGCGGCCGGCGATGAAGGCGTTCTGACTCCTGCTGACCAACCTGTCCAGCTTTGGTGCCAAGCATAGGGACAATGTTTTGGCGAATATCTTGGCGACCAGGTGGATGAGGCTGATGGATCTATAGTCGCCAATGGCCTGGGCATCTGGGCGCTTTGGCAAGAGCGTGAGCATGGCCTGGTTGAGGCGGTGGAATCCTCTACTCCGTAGCTGGAAGAGCTGATGGAAGACGGTGATGATGTCGTGCTTGATGCAGCCCCAGCAGGCGTGGAGAAATTCCGCGGTGAAGCCGTCGGGCCCGAGTGCTTTGCGCGCGGGCAAGCGCTTGATGGTGTCCCATATCTCCTCCTCCGTGAATGGAGCGTCGAGGTCCTGGAGATCATCGGTAGGGTCGATCAGGTGCTCCAGGTTTAGCGTGCACTCGCGGGCGGTGGCGGTGCCGATGAGGGCGTCAAAGTGCGTGAACGCGTCCTCAGACATCTCGCTGTGTTCGGTGAGGAGCCGGTCTGCAGTAGCAAGGCTAAAGATCGTGTTCTTTTGCCGGTGGTAGGAGCACTGCTGGTGAAAGAACGTTGTGTTGGCGTCCCCATCACGCAGCGAGGCGATGCGCGCCCGCTGCCGTGCGATGGTCCGCTCCAGCGATGCGAAGCCCAGGTAGGCCAGCTTCAGGTCTTTGTGCAGCCATACTTCTAGCGGCGATAGCGTACGCTCCTCTTGAGCCTTGTCGAAGCTGAGAATGAGCACCCTGCATAGCGCGAGCTTGTGCTTCACGCTGCCCACCGACCGTGCAGACCAGCTGGTGAGCGCCTTCGCGGTGGCCTGTAGGCGCAGCAGGAGGCGCCGGAAAGGATCAGCATCGTCCACTGATGCCCAAGCGTGCGCCACAGTCTGCTGGAATCCATCGAGACACAGCCAGAACTCCTCGAAACGGAAACCACGGTGGGCGGGAGGCGTGGGGGAGCAGTCCAGCAAGAGGGGCTGTGGTCGGAAACCACAGATGTTAGGCAGTGCAGGTGGCCTATGCCGACGGCATCCTCCTAGTCCGACGTGCAGAGCACGCGGTCGAGGTGTACTAGTGTGGGCGGGGATTGAGCGTCAGGCCATGTGTAGCGGCGACCATGGAGGTACACCTCTTTCAGAGCGAGGTCGTTGACGCAGCACCGGAAGCGGCCCATCATCCGCCTATCTAAGAGCCCCTTGTTCTTGTCCTCGTCGTGCAGGATCCGGTTGAAGTCATCGCAGATCATCCACGGGCCCGGTCAGTCACGACGCACCTCCCGGATCTCATGGAGGAACGCGATCTTGTCGTTGTCATCCTGGGGGCCATATACCACGGAGATCCACCACGGAGTACACTCCCGCGCAGCGACCCTGGCGGTAAGGATGTTGGTGCTGAGCATTGGGTCGGAGATGGTCACGACCCGGCTCTTCCACGCCAGGAGGATTCCTCCTCGTGTACCTTCCGCGGGCAGGTATAGGTAGCCGTCGAACTCCGTCCCGAGCACCTCTAGGACAATGGAGGAACTAATAAGTTCCATCTTGGTCTCTTGTAGGTAGACGACCGAGGCGTCGGACGTAGCCATGAGGGAGCGGATCGCTAGGCGTCGCACGCGTGCGTTGAGGCCACGGACGTTCCAAATCACGAACTTTAGGTTGTAAGCCATAAACTAACATGTTCGACGATGGGAAACAACTACATGCTAGACCTCCACGAAGCAGCCAGCAGGTACAGGCGTATGTGGACTCGCGGCCAGGCTCGCGGTCGACCATGTTGGCAATGGCCGCGATCACCTCAGCCGAGATTTCGGTCGGGAATACCCCGTCGTAGACCTTCATAGCTTCGGCCGTGATGGGCTGGTCGGCCCCGACGATCCCCAGGGCGCGCAGGACCTGCACGTGAGCACGCCGCTCCACGGTGGGGGGTACCGAGGCCGCGTTCTTCGTCGTTGCAGAACGGCCGCGCCGCGACGCAAAGTTGAGGGATTGGCGGCGCGGGCGTTTCCCGGGTGTAGGCAGGGCGGCCCGAAGCTGTCTGGTGGCCTCCGTGAGGAAGTCTCCCAGCGTCCAGGGAGCTGGGTGCGACCCTGGTCTCCGGCGCGCTCTCCTCATCGTGATCGGTGGCGAGGCGAAACGGTCAGGGGTGGGGCGGGCCGCTTCCGCAGGGAGGGGGTTGGGCGTCCTCATCCCGGAGCAAGGCTCGGCGGTGGCGTCACGGCCCAACCCAATCGAGGGCATTTGCTGTGGGCTCACCTCGGGGCCCGGCCCGTTGCTTGCGCGATTTGAATCCGCGGGGGCGTGGTCGCTGGCTGGCTGGCTGGCCAGTAGCGCTGGCAGGCGGGGCCGCGGGACTGTGCATTGCACCAGTGGATGACGCCGCCAGAGCGTCGCATGGCCCCGACGTGGGATCTTCCTCGGGTGCAGCGGATGACGCCACCAAAGAATCGCTTTGTCCCGACAAAGTATCGTCTTTGGGGATCGGGGGCGGTAGGGGCTGCGAGCCAGTGGGCCCATCGTTGTCTGGTTGCGAATCTGGGACCATGTCGCAGCTGCCAATCATGGGATCTGGTGGCGAGCGGGTCCGCGAGATAGGCGTTCCTGGCGAGGCGCCGGTCAGCTTCTGGTCATGCAAGGGAGGCGACAAATGGTGCATAGGAGTTGCGGGCCCCGAAGCTGGCATGGTGGGGCGGCTTGTGGACTGGGAGGCGCCAACTGTCCCGGCCAGAGGCGGTTCGGTCGCAGCTTGGACCGTTGGGGGGTCCGCATCTGCATGATCAGGCTGTCGGGCTTTCTTTTGCCAGACCCACTTTCCTCTTTTGGCTCGGCGACGAGGACGGCAGGCCCCTTCCTGGACAGGCCGTGGTGACATCCTCCTCGCGTTGGTGGCGGGCCCCGATTGGGGTGGCGGCGGCGCCGTACGAGAGCGGGAAATGGCGGTGCGCCAGTCAGTCTCCATGGCGACCCCGTTGGCCCGACGCGAGCCCCCTGCGGCCGACCAGGTCAGGGCGTCGAGGGTGACGTCGCAGGCCCGGCCGGCGGGCGTGGCCGGCGCGTTAGGGCGGTGACGCTTGCGCCCGCGGTGAAGATCCGGGCAGCGGCCATTGGTGCGCCCAGGAGGGGGTGCCCCACCGGCGCCACCGCGGCCGCCAGCATGGTCGCTCGGCGAGGGCGCCGGCCTGTCGAGCTCGGCCTGCACTAGCCGGATGGAGATCCGGTACGTGAGAGTGCGCACCGCGGGCGCCTGGGAGGGGACGCGTGCTGGGATGGTCTCCATGATATCAAGGGTGGCATGGCGGTGGATGGACGCCGGGTCGCGGGCGCGCCCGGAGAGCCGGAAGGTGGCGAGGTCCGTCCGGGAACGTGTGCCTAGATGGAGGCGCTCGACCCAGCAGGAGTCGCCAAGGATGCGTTCCACGGTGTCCAGGTTCCAGGCGTGTGCAGGGATGCCGCGGAGCTCGAGCTCCACGCGGTGATCCAGGCTCTCGCAGCCGGCGTGGGCTAGCTTGCTCCAGGGGCGGAGAGACAGCATGAAGGAGGGGCCTTCAATGAGGTGGTCACTATAGATGTGGTCCTTGGTCGCCTGGGAGGCGTAGATGATGAGGGAGTCTTTCGGGTGGTGGATGTGGACTGAGAAGTCGCCGGGGTGCAGCTCGAGGTTGGCGAAGAGCGTGTCCGCGACCTCGTCGGCTGTAACTGGCGGCCTGGAGCCAGTGATGGTGGCCACCATCCCGCGCTGCAGCACCGCCTCCGCCTCCTCGATCTCGACGGAGCACGGGATGAAGACGCGCGGCTGCACCAGAGGGCCGACGGCTGGCGCCGTGGCGCACGGGGGCTGGCTGGGCCGCGGCGGGGTTTCGCGCTGCTGGGGCGGAGTGGACGCCAGCAGCAGAGCGCGGTCCCTGGCCCGATGCTCCGGCGTGCATTTTCTAGACTCGTGGCCGTTGAGGAGGCAGCGCCGGCACCGGACCTGGTTCGTGCAGTTGCGGACGGTGTGGTTGGGGTCGAGGCAACGGAAGCAGAGGCCGGCGGCCTCCTCCGGCGTTGGGCTGCGACGGAGACGCGGCGCGGGGGCGTCCTCGCGGCGGGGGCGGCGGTGGCGGCGGTGGCGCTTGCTCCTCGGCAGGTCCCAGGTGCCGCCGGTGTCTGCCGCGTCCGCGGCCGCATCAGCCACGCGGTGGATATCCGAGCGGGGCCCGAGGCTGGTCGACGCAGGGGCGCGCGGGGGCTGCGCGGGGGCGGCTGGAGGCTGGCGCGCCGGCGGTGGGGGCGGAGGAGTGCACACCACATCGCGGTAGGAGCGCGAGTCCGACGAGGAGCTGTCCGAGTCTCTCCAGCGATCCTCGCGGTGGTGGCGGCTCGTGCCACAGCCAGCGTCAGTGGGGGCCATGACTCCGGGGAGGGCGAGGGCCGGGGAGGGAGGGGTAGGCGGGAGGTTCACCGGCGGAGGGCGTCGGCGGCGGTGGGCTTGGCTACATATTTCCTTGATAATTTATTTACTTATAAAATGCCTATGCATAGGAATTGTTTTAGACTTAAATGTGTTTTTTCACATGCTACATGATGCTTTCTTTATGTTTAACTTATTATCTTTCTTGTGAGCATGATTACCATGACAAACCTATCTTAATGGCTATAAAGAAAGAGCTTGTTGGGAGACAACCCAATACATTCTATTATTTTTAGTAAACATGATTATTGAATCTGTAATGATTGTGTTTTTATGTTTAAATTAGTGTTTGTGCCAAGTAAAGCCTTTGGGATGATTTGACTGATAGAAGAATTGATGCGGTCCAAAAACAAAAACTTTAACGTCCAGTGCAGAACTTTTGTAATTTTACCGAAACTTCATTTTAATCTGAATTTTTGACACAGTATTTTTATACAAATTCCTCACGTCTTTCGAATTTTTCAGAATTTTTGGAGTTAGAGAAGTATGGTATTTAATTATATATCTTTACTCATTGTTTTGTTTTAGACAGATTCTGTTGTTGATTGCATAGTTTGCTTGTTTTATGGATTGTATTAGGGGGTATAAGTCATGGAGAAGTTAGAATACAGTAACTTATGCAATAATAAAATATGAACCAAATTATAATAGTTCCTAAAGTATTTTATTTGTTTATTATATTAACGGATCTAGTGAAGTTTTTGTTTAGTTTTGTGTGCTAAAGTTTTAAAGTTTTGGGTGATATCACGATGGATGAAGGAATAAGAAGCGGCAAGAGCCTAAACTTGGGCCCAAGGTAATATTCTAGGAATATTCAAGCATCTAATCATGGGATGCCCCGGAAGGCATCCCCTCTTTGGTCTCAATCCATCGGTATGCCAATTGGAGCTATATTTTTATTCATCACATGATATGAGTTTTGATTGGAGCATCGTTTGCTTTAGTTTTATGTTGTTTTAGTTTTCAACAATCATTGTTTTGTGAATACACCAACTTGAAAGAGACACAAGATCACCATGATTTATTAGAATACTCTATGTGCTTCACTTATATCTTTTGATCTTAGGAGTTGCTCTAGTGTTTCAATTATATCTTTTAGAGCACGGTGGTGTATAGATTTTAAAGAAATAATTTCACTCTCGTTCTTCACTTTTATTTGTTTGAGAGATAATAAATAGCGACAGTAATTTGCATGGGTTATAATGCTAGTACAAAAATAATAGGTATTCAATGAGTGCATAATCAAAACCACATGTAGCACATAAAGGAGAAATCCTGGTTAATGATATTAATGTGGTGATGTGAAAGGGCATGAGTGCATGATCATTGGTTAATATAAGTATCCTAAAATAGATTTTTTAATTGTTGTTCATCCAAATATTTTTATGGCATGGTGATGATGTGTGAGCATACTTATTCCTCGGTGAAATCCTGGTGTTGTTTAAGTTGGGGGCGCGCAATGGTTAACTCCTAACAACCTCCTCCCTTGGGGCACGCGACTAGTGATTTGCTTCGAGAGAGCTAATAAAATCTTGCAACAAGTATGTTAGTTCTTTATGACTAAGCTGAATCCTTGGATATACGAACTCTGACCTCCACATATTTGCTAGCCTCTTCGGTACCGGCATTGCCCATTCTCACCTCGAGGATCGATGCAACCTTCGCTGGTGCATCCAAAACCCATGACATGATATGTTCCCTTGAATATAAATATTATTATATCTTCCTCGAACAGCCACCATACCTACCTATCATGGCATTTTCGTAGCCATTCTGTGATATATTGCCATGCAACTTCCACCATCACATGATATGCTTGTACTTCCACTGTCATATTGCTTTGCATTATCATATAAGCTCACATGGTATTTGTGACAATGCTGCCATTCATCACTTTTGTACATGTTACGCTTGGTCATTGCACATCCTGGTACACTGACAGAGGCATTCATGTAGAGTCATACTACAGTTTTTCATGTTGAGTTGTAAGTAAATAAAAGTGTGATCATCATTATTAGGGCACTATGTCGATGAGGAAAGGATGATGGAGATAATGATTCCACCACATGGTATTTGTGACAATGCCACCATTCATTATTTTATACATGTTATGCTTTCTAATTGCAAATCCTGCTACACTGCCAGAGACATTCATATAGTCATACTAGAGTTTTTCATGTTGAGTTGTAAGTAAATAAAAGTGTGATCATATTTACTAGGGCACTATCGAAGTGAGGAAAGGATGATGGAGATAATGATCCGCCCACAAGTAGGGATGAGACTCCGGACGAAAAATAAAAAGAAAGAAAAGAAATAAAAAGAAATAAAAAAGAAAAATAGAAAAAAGGAATAAATGAGAAAAAAGAGAGAAGGGACGTGCTACTACCTCTTTCTCCACACTTGTGCCTCAAAGTGGCACCATGTTCTTCATATAGAGAGTGTCTTGTTTTGTCACTCACACATGCTAGTGGGAATTTTTCATTATAGAACTTGACTTGTATATTTCAATGATGGGCTTCCTCAAATGCCTAAGGTCTTCATGAGAAAGCAAGTTGGACGCACACCAACTTAGCGTCAGTTGATATTTCATACATTTATAGCTCTAGTGCGTCCGTTGCATGGCAATCCCTACTCCCCGCATTGATATCTATTGATGGGCATCTCCATAGCCTATTTATACGCGTAGTTAATGCGAGACTTTCTTATCCACTTTCACCCCTTTCAAACTTACCACCATATTATATTCCACCTTTATGTTATACCCATGGTTCACGCTCATATATTAGGTAAGTAATAAATAGCTAAAGCGCGTGAAACAGTATGATCAAATTGCCTAACTTGACATTGTGGAGCTTAACATTTCTATCTATGTGGTGAAGACGGAGCCATGCTATGCTTATATGATAAAAATGATTAGGGTCTCGTATATTTTGAAACTTGATGATTATTTTTCTTATGTTTATGAATATTACTATGTTGATGTTTATGAATTCATTATATATCAATGATCAAACCTACATTATATTACATGTTGGGTAGCATGACACATAAAAAATTCTATTTTTATTATTTACCGACTCGAGGACGAGAAGGAATTAAGCTTGGGGATGTTGAAATGTCTCCAATGTATCTATAATTTTTTATTGTTCCATGCTATAGTATTATCATTCTAGGATACATTTTGGGTATTGATATACCAATTAATATTATTTTTTAGCACTAACCTATTAACCCAGTGCCCGGTGCCAGTTGTTATTTTTTGAATGTTTTTGGCTTTTCAGGTTTACACTACCAAACGAGTTCCAATTGCCCCGAAACCTTTTGATGATTTTTTGTGGACCAAAGAAGGCCTGGAACCTTCAGGAGGAGACCAGAGGCCTCCGGAGGGAGGCACCACACATCAGGGCGCTCCCAAGGGTTGATACTTGTGATCTGCGTTGAGTTTTCCGTGAAGAGGAACGGGTTATCGCAACACAATGTGGGTAAGTATTTCCCTCAGTTATGAAACCAAGGTTTATCGAGCCAATAGGAATATCAACCACAACCATCTTTAGCGGCTACACACAAAAGAACAAACAACTTGCACCCAACGCGGGCAAGAGGGTTGTCAATCCTCTTGTCCTGTTACTTGCAAGCAAGTGAGGTTTGTAGATAATTGTAGATAGCAAGATAAAATAAAAACAAGTAAATGGCAGCAAGGTAATTAAGGTTTTATCAACATGTTGTGAACACACCCATGGTCCATAGATTTCCCTAATGGTATCTCTCAACAAATATAGCATATGATGGGTAAACAAATTATTGTTGGGCAATTGACAGAAAAGCGGATAGTTATGTGATATTCACGGCAATGATCATGTGTATATAGGCATCACATCCATAAAAAAATAGGCCGACTCCTTCCTGCACCTATAACTTTTACTCCACTCTTCAACCGCTATCCAGCAAGCATCTATAGTATTAAGTAAAATAGAGTATTGAATGGAGAACAATGACATGATATAGACAAAGTAAACTAAAGCAATATGAATAAACCCCATCATTTTATCCTTAGTAGTAGCAGCAACAAGAAGACGCATCTTGTCCCCTTCTATCACTGGGATATAGAAATTCACATGTTGAACTTACCAACACGCACCTACGTCACCAAAGAAATATTGATCTAGTTGGCCAAACTATTCCAACAGATCGGAGAGAATTGTGAAGCTATCATAATCATGGACAAAAGAATCATATTAATATTCATAGGGGACTCAAATATTTATCATGAATAATATGAACATAATCCCACAATTCATCATATCTCAACAAACATACCGAACAAAAGGAATTACATCATATGGATCAAAGCAAAGATGTGATGAGCATTGTATTGAAGATCAAAGAGAGAGATGTCGCCATCTAGGTACTAACTATGGACCCGTAGGTCTATGGTGAACTACTCATACGTCATCATGAGGGCAGCAAGGTTGATTAAGTGTACCTCTGTGATTGATCCCCCCTCTGACAGGGTGCCAGAACGGAGCTCCAGATGGGATCCCGTCGAAACAGAGACTTGCGACAACATAAGAAGTGTTTTGGGACTCCATGTGGTGTTTTTAGGGTAGATAAGAATTTATAAGCAAAAGAACACAGTCAGGAGGGCCACGAGGGAGGCTCAAGCCATCAGGGTGCCCCCAGGCTGCATCATGTTGGCTTGTGGGCCCCTCGTGAGGCCTCTAGCCTTCTCCCGATGCGTGTTGGTCTTCTTTTTGTCCATAGAAAATCACCAAAAAGTTTCAGGGCTGGATTTCGTTTGGAATGGAAAACCTGAAAAATGAAAAACACGCAGAAAACAACAACTGGCGTTGGGCACTGGGTCAATATGTTAGTGCTCAAAAATAACATAAATTGGTAAATAAATACCCCAAAACTATTCTATAATGATAATATATTAGGACGGAACAATTAAAAATTATAGATACGTTGGAGACGTACCTGGGGTGGTAGGGCCCTGATATGTGGTGGCCCCCTCAGGCGCCTCCTAATGTCCCTCTTTGGCCTATAAATTTTAAAATATCCCAAAACCTTGCGAGAGCCATCGGAAACAATGTTTGTGTCGTCGCAAGTCTCTATTCTACCGTGTGCCCATCTGGAGCCGTGTTTCGGTGTCGTGCCAGAGGGGGGATCGATCATGGAGGGCTTCTACATCAAGCTTGATACTCCCATTGTTATGTGTGAGTAGTTTAACACAAACCTATGGATCCGTAGTTAGTACCAAGATGGCTAACTCTCTCTCTCTCTCTCTCTCTTGATCTTCAATACAATGATCCTCGCATCTTCACTTTGGTCTATCCGATGTAATTCGTTTGTGTGGTGCTTTGTTCAAATCCGATGAATTGTGGGTTTATCTTCAGAATATTCACGATAAAGATTTGAGTCTTCTCTAAATTCTGTTATGATTCTTATTTGCATGATTATTGTAGCTTCATAAATCTCTCCGATCTATTGAAATAGTTTGGCCAACTAGATTGATATTTCTTTAGTGAGAGGGGTAAGTTGTAGTGGGTTCAATCTGGTGGAGTTCTATATCCTAGTGACAGGAAGGGATAAGGAGACGTCTTTGTATTGTTCCCACTAAGGATAAAACAATGGGGTTAATTCATATTGATTGAGTTCTATTTGTCTACATCATGTCATAATTATCCAAGCATTACTCTATTTTACTTAATACTCTAGATGTACGTTGGATAGCGGTCGATGGGTTGAGTAATAGTAATAGGTGCAGGAAGGAATCGGTCTATGATGTGATGCCTGGTAGGTCTCCAATGTATCTATAACTTCCAATTGTTCGATGCTGATATATTATCTTTCTAGAATATTTTGGGATAGTTATTTACCAATTTATATTGTTTTTGAGCCCTAACCTATTGACCGAGTGACTAGTGACAGTTGTTGTTTTGTGCGTGTTTTCACTTCTGATGTTTTCGATACCAAATGAAGTCCAATTGCCTTGAAACTTTTTGGTGATCTTTTCTAGACCAAAAGAAAACCAACGAGCATCGGAAGAAGGCTGGAGGACACATGAGGGGCCCACAAGCCAATAGGGTGTGGCCTGGGAGACGCCCTAATGCCTTGTGCCTCCCTCGTGCCCCTCCCGACTCCGTTATCTGGCTTATAAATTCTCATCTTGCCTAAAAACATTAGAGGGAGTCCCTAAACACTTTTTGCGCAGTTGCACGTCTCTATTCTGATGGGAGGCCATCTGGAGCTCCATTTCGGGACCCTACCCGAGGGGGATCGATCACGGAGGGCTGATACTTGTGATCTGCGTTGGGTTTTTCATGAAGAGGAACAGGTTATAGCAACACAATGTGGGTAAGTATTTCCCTTAGTTATGAAACCAAGGTTTATTGAAATAGTAGGAACATCAACCACAACCGTCTTCACCGGCTGCACACAAAAGTACAAACAACTTGCACCCAATGCGGGCAAGAGGGTTGTCAATCCTCTTATTTTGTTTTTGCAAGCAAGTGAGGTGTGTAGACAATTGTAGATAGAAAGATAAAATAAAAACAAGTAAATAACATCAAGTTATTGAAGGTTTTATCATTATGTTGTGAATAGACCCGGGGGCCATAGCTTTCCCTAATGGCATCTGTCATGAAAAATAACATACGGTGGGTAAACAAATTACTCTTAGGAATTGACAAAAAAGCGGATAGTTATGTGATATTCATGGCAATGCTCATGTGTATATAGGCATCATGTCCATAAACATATAGGCCGACTCTTGCATGCACCTATTACTATTACACCACTCGTCGACCGCTATCCAGGATGCATCTAGAGTATTAAGTAAAACAGAGTAATGCATGGAGAACAATGACATGATGTAGACAAATTAAATTTGAGCAATATTAATAAACCCCATCCTTTTATCCTTAGTAGTAGAAACACAAAGACGCATCTTGTCCCCTACTGTCACTGGGATATAAAAAATCACCAGGTTGACCCTACCACAACGCACCTCTCTCACCGAAGAAATATAGATCTAGTTGGCCAAACTATTTCAATAGATCGGAGAGAATTACGAAGCTATCATAGTCATGCACATAAGAATCATATAAAAATTTAGAGGAGACTCAAATATTTATCATGAATAATCTAAACAAAAATCCACAATTCATCGAATCCCAACAAACCCACCGCATCAAAGGAATTACATCATATGAATCAAAGTGAAGTGTGATGATCATTGTATTGCGGATCAAAGAGAGAGATATTTCCATCTAGGTAATAACTATGGACCCATAGGTTTGTCATGAACTACTAACACATCGTCGTGGGGGCGGCAAGGTTTATTCAGAGGCCCTCCGTGATCAATCCGCCTCCGAAAGGGTGCTGGAACAGAGCTCCAGATGGCCTATCGTAGAAACATAGACTTGTGGTGGTGAAAAAAGTGTTTTGGGACTCCCTCTGGTATTTTTAGGGTGGCTGAGAATTTATAAGCGAAAGAATGGAGTTGGGAGGGCCACAAGGGAGGCACAAGCCATCACCCCCCAAGTTGCGCCCTATTGGCTTGTGGGCCCCTCGTGAGGCCTCCAACCTTCTGTCATTGCTCGTTGGTCTTCTTTTGTTCCAAAACAAATCACCAAAAAGCTTCAGGGCAATTGGTCTTCATTTCGTATGGAAAACCTGAAAAGTGAAAAACATGCAGAAAAGAACAACTCGCACTGGCACTGGGTCAATAGGTTAGTGCTCAAAAATAATATAAATTGGTAAATAAATACCCCAAAAGTATTACAGAATGATAATATATCAGCATGGAACAATAAAAAATTATAGATACGTTCGAGATGTATCAAGCATCCCCAAGATTAATTCATTCTCGTTCTCGAGTTGGTAAATGATAAAAACAGAATTTTTGATGTGTGAGGCTATCCATGACGTAACCTTATGCATGTATGCTCATTGAGAAACGAATAATTAACACATATTAACACAACAATACTTATAGGTATAAGCAGCAAATCATTAATTTTTAAAGGTATACAATCATCAAAGATTGTTTTACCCCCCATCCATCTTTATTATATTAGCAAGGCATGGCTCCATCTTGTGGGGACCCCGACTTACAAGTCGAGATCACCGAATGAACGTGCTCACTGATCCCAGAGATCAATGATCGCCGAACACACAGATACTTAATATTAAGAGTCTTACATCCAACATACCGATTAATACAACAAATGACCATCAAGGTCAAGTTCACATAGGTAGGGCCTATAAGGCCAACCACACTGATACATCTACTAGCGGAAATCTTGGGGATAAACGGGAGCCTATGCCATCAGCTTTCACCAATAGGCATTCTGACTGGGAAGCGTCCTAGTTTTGTGTCCGTCTCCAAGAACTAATTCTTCTACAAACTCCGGTCCTTCCATGTCTGGTCAATAACATAACCAGTGACAAGCCAGTGAGTACTTTGAATGTACTCGCAAACAGCCCATAATATGGATAATGCAGTTGGCATCATAACAAGTAATATGCAGCATTTGTGGAAAGCAAGTTTTGGGTGTAAATAAACATGTCATAGCAGGATATGCATTGTAACTAGGTGGTATTTAGAAGAACAGGTTACAGATATCAACATATCTGTTGAGGGCTGAACACTTCGGGTTCACCCGATATGCCAAGTCACCAAACTTGGTCATATAACCTCTAACTCACATAACACCATTACACACACTTGGTTTATGCAGAAACGACTGGACGTAGTTTAAGCGGGATTACCCAACTGTCCTTGACCGTGGACACGACTATTCGAATAGTTTTACACTCTTTAGAGGTTGTACACTGTAACCACGAGATCCGGGAAACTTCCGTGTCATCCACGACTCACGGTATATAACATACCCGAGACAAGTGCCCGATCAATGCCTTTCCCCTAACGATACTAGACAAAGAGTTCCACTCAATTGGTACCCATCCCACATGATGTACGTCTTACGAGCACCAACTCTGGACAGTATCATCCATGTGGGGACCAATGGTGTGCCGGAACATGTAAAAACGACATAGTCGACCTACCTGGTACGACCCCGTCACGAGAGTGACCACATATCACTCCCTCCACTAGTAATGTGGCTCTTTGCTAGCATCGACCAAAGTAATCAACAATGCCCCATGCCATAAAGGGGTAACGTGGTCGCACATGTAAGGTTGGGACGGTCGACACATCATAAATCTAATCCCGTTTCTGAAAAACTCACACCAAAAAAATTCCCGGTGCACCACTTCTCCTCAAGTGGTCACCTAACTCATCATCATCACCCTCGGGCATTAATGGCACCTGGCGGGGTTTTCGTAAACCTTTGATATTTACCATCATCATGCTCATGCTTCTATTATCTGTAGCACTACTGTCTACTTGTCGACATAATATTAGCGTGACCCTCGTAGGTGATAGGATCATGCTCAAATGAAAGTGCTCCGGAGGAGCCATCGGTAAGACCATATCGGTAGTTTACCTAATACTCATGTTCATATGCAACGGGAATAATTGCTCTACTTAGCATGCAAATAATACTTGCTCAAACATGGTCAAAGGGTTGCTTGCCTTGGTCATCTAGGTATCCGGGGTCTTCGGGGTCTTCGAGTCCAACTCCTTCGTCAAACGTTATATTTATCATCGTAATAATAGTAATAAAAATAAGTAGCTCACTCAAAAAGAGAAAACAAACTCACTTTAAAAATGTTATCCTATTCTGATAAATCTATATTATAGTTTTAAATATATTTCTCTCTCGTTTTGATGAAAATATTATTTTTAAAATCAATTTAACATGAGCTAAAGTATTCAGAATAGGCATTTTAATTATAACTACACAGAAAAGTTTTCACAACAATTTGTACAACTATTCTATTAAATTCTACTCATTTTTAGAAGAACTGTGGTGGAAAAATAATTAAATTTAATTAAGTAACAAACCCTACAAAAATCTTTTAAAACAAATTAAAACAGGAAAAGAAAAGGGCTCAGCCCTGGCCTGGCTCGGCTAGTGGGTGGGCCGGCCCAACAGGCCAACTAGCCAGCCAACAGCCGAGGCGCGTGCGCCATCAGGTTCAAACTAACGCATAGGCCCCTGCGGTCAGCATCAGAGAGAGGAGAGAGGGGAGATGAGCCACCGACAGGTGAGACACACCTGTCGGGGTCGTCTTCCATCTCTGGATTGAGGGGAGGGAGGCACGCCGGCGGCGACACCAACACCCTCATGCCCCAACGACGGCAGGAATGGAACCAGCACATCACCGCCTACCTTCTGATGGTCCAAGGGACGACGGGGAGGCCCTGGGTCACCGACGACGAGGTGGCCTCGGCGGAGATGCTACGGGAGGTGGTAGAACTGTGTGCTACGGGTAGGGATTCGCTCGGGGGAGTGGTGGAGAAGCTCCCTGAGCTCGGTCGTAGAGGAGGTGAGAGGAGTGCGAGAGCTGGCCTGTAGCCCGAGATCGACGGAGCTCCGAAGCGGCGGGGCCTCAGTCTATCTCGAGCACTGGATCTCGTTGTGCTCGAATTGGGTGGCTAGGAGCTCTATAGAGGCTCTGGAGGAGTGGGGTGAGGGTGCTGGAGCAAGGGGGCCTATTTATAGGCCGTCGACGGTGCACCGAGCGGGAGGCGTCGGTGGTTTCACTATGGCAAGCAGGAGAGGCAGAGAGAGCTCAAGGTCGAAACCACGGTATTGCGGACGTGGTTTAGGACTCCGGTGACTCACTGAGAGGGAGAGAGAGCGAGGAGTGCGCGTGCTGCGTGGCCACGTTCGTCTGGCCAAATCTGGCGCGTGCGGGCATGCGTCGCTCCGGTCAACAGAGAGGGGGAGGGGCCCTGAGGCTGCCCTGATGCAGGAGGGTTGTCGGGGACGTGGAGAGGCATTGAGGGGAGACTTGAAGCGTCCAGGGCTGGCCACCTTTGTCTTGGGTGCGCCCTGTAGCGCACCAAAAGCGCAGTTTTGGCATGTCACGGCATGTTGGTGCGCTCTGGGGTGCTTTTGTCGTGTCTAGCGTGTCATGGGTTGGGGAAGATGGTCCCTAGCCATTTGAGAGCTGAGAGACTCACTGTTGGTCAAAGGGAGTGATCAAAGAGGTAATGCCAAACTTGAGCCAGAAACGAAAATGGGGATTTTCGCTCTTCTGCTTGTAACCAGAGAGGGGCCACTCGTGTGCAGTTCAGGAGTGGTGCTGGCTGCTTGGACTAAGAGTTTGGAGGAAAGTGTATGGGTGTAGAGTGAGGTAAGTGCTATTTTACCAAGATGGCAGAAGGTGTTTGACACGTGTTTGGGGTAGCTACACTTCACCACTGGTGATGGAAGTTAACAAGATTGGGTTTTATGCAAAAATAAGATGCTCCACCAAATTTGAGCTTCATTGGACAAGTTTGGCAATGCAAACTTGAAATCACCCCCAAATGGGCAGTACTGGCCCTTCAAAAGGGAATGTGGGTGAATCAATCCCCACATATCCAATTTTTCGCAGGGACTCCTCATTTGGGGTGTGGAGAACTTCTGCAAAGTTTCAAGCCATTTGGACAAACTTTGCTATGTAGAGTTGCTTCAACTTGATTCTAGACACACGGGGTTTTGGGATTATTTGGTGAACCAAATCACCTTGGAATGAGGTGAAACTTGACATGAACACCAAATATAGCTTGGCAAGCATGCTAGAATTTTCTGGGAATTTATTGGAAATATTTACTTTGGAAATATTTCAAAAGGTCAAAACAGACAGAATAGGTTTTCAAGGATTTGCTCAAATATTTTGAACATAAATAGGGGTTGAAAATCTTATGTATGGAAAATATATGTGCTCTCAGTATCTCCAAATTTTCTCAATTTTTCTAAGGCATAAAAGTAATTTTTCATGCAGAAATATCATTTTTGACCTCGGAAATGGACATGCAAATAAAATTGGAAAATATTTTATAAAATAATTATTTCATGATTTTGGAGAGTAAAAATAGTGCTAAAACGAGAATACAATCTTTGGGTGAAGGCACTCCATGAAATCAGGGACTTGTAGTGCAAACCCAAAGCAAGGTTTTGAAATAGCTAAAATGGAAATAGGGTCTTTTGGATCCACTCATGCAAGCATACATACAAACAATAGCATTCATGGCACTCATAGCACTTGCTTAAAAAGTTTTAATAAACTCAGATTTTGAAAAGGCTACAGTTGAAGTGAGGTAAAAATAGGGTGTGACACATCTCCACCACATTAATACAAAAGTCAAACACCACAGTGTCCAGGTCAAGCAATTGGATCATACTCCATATGCATCAACTTTCTATTCTTCACGCAATACCTGAGCATTAATCATTGGGCATAACATAAATGTGGAATAGAATATAGTGGTAGGTTTCAAGGGGGTAAAAGTGGAGAAGATAGTCCCACATAAACTAGGTGTACCAATGAGCTATGGAGATGCTCGTCGATAAATATCGATGCGAGGAGTAGGGATTGCCATGAAAATGATGCACAAGAGCTATAAGTGTATGAAAGCTCCACTGAAGCTAAGTGGCGTGTGCATCGAACGTGATAGCACTGTTATCTATCTGATCATGATTGTTTGCCAATGTGGACGCCCCTGGAGCTATAAAAGGAGGCCCGAGGCAACCTAGCAAATGATTCGGACACTTGAAGATTCTACACTCGGTAGTTTCGGATCCCTACGGGATTAGAGCCAAGTGTACTTGTACGTACGTGATAGCTCTCCACGGCAACCCTTGTCGGGGCAGAACTCTGTGCGAACTTCATCTTCCTCAACCAATCCACCAAAGAAGGAGTAGAGTTTTACACTTCATAGCAGCCTGAACCTGGGTAAGAACACCCGAGTCTCATCATCGTGCCGCCTCGTAGTATCTGCTCTTTGTAACACACGACCCCCCCCCCCCCCACACAGAACCACAAGGGGCCAAAGGTCCCATAGGTGACCGAGTGCACATCGGCACCGACATCTTTGGTGCGCTAGGCAGGGGGATTCATTTGCACAAACCTGAGATTTCGAGCAGCGTGTTGATCTTCGTTGTTGTTTCCTTTTCACCATGGCTCCCAATAAGAAGACTGGCGCAAAAGCTCATCCTTCTACTTCGAAGGCCACGACGCTTGTTGTTGCGGATGCTGCTCAAGCCGCCGCAGCGTCGGGCGATGCGGGCACCGTGATCGACGCGGTCGGTGCAGGAGGTGCTACCGTTGTGTTCCCCATGGCTGAAGCTGGAGCAACGAATGTCGGAGGCGAGCAGCAGCGACGTGATGACGAGTTTGGCCCTCGTGCTACGGGTGAAAGGGACACCCACGCTCCCCACTTCTGACGCATCAGCGGCCGCAGCCACAATAGTGGCGCCCAATCCGAAGCAAGCCGCGATTCAATTGATGCGCCTGCCACGGGGGATGCTCCTGGGTGCATGCCTCGTCCAGAGCAAGACGGAGTGTTAGGCGGGGCCATGGATCCACGAGCTCAGCCTCCCAACGCCATACAGCTACGTCGACCGGTGCATGATGTCAAGGGCGTGACAATGCTCCTCCCGGTTCCACCACGAGTCGACCGACATCCCGTTCCGCCTCTCTGCACATGCCGGACACGACTGCGGAGGCAATGGCGCGGGCACAGTTGTTTTTGAACTTTCCACCAGCGAACGACAAGATGGAGGAATGAAGGGCCACCATTCAGATTTTGATTGGCTTCGCCGAAGCCAGCAAGTCGCATCGGGAAGGACTGTCCCATTGTCCATGGACAACGACAGCGGCCGGACTAATGGTCGTGCCGAGCGGGACACACAAATAGTGTAGTCCCCTCCTCGGCAGCAAACCCCATGACAGCCACGACAACCTCCACGCACTGATGGGCCCAATGCGGCATCCCTGGCCTCGTCCGACCCACGCGACGAGCAAGACCAGCGGTGTGTTCTAGAAGACCGGTGGAAGGAGGACGAGCGTATCTTCATTGAAAGACACCAAGAAACACGCCGTCAATCTTACATGTGCAACGGCATAGATGTCAGCGATCCCGCCCCGAGTGATGGCGGATACCTACCTTATGAGTCGGGTGTCCCGCCTTCACTCGCGAGCTGCGATAGGTCCACTGGCCATCGAGTCAAGCCTTCAACCCTTAATTAATGGAGAAGTACGACGGGAAGCTTAACCCAGCAGAGTTCCTGGGCATCTACATTATAGCCGTCCAGGCCGCCGGAGGAATAGATGAGAAGGTGCTAGCCAACTATTTCCCTTTGGCACTTAAGCCAAACAAGAGGTCGTGGCTAGTGCACCTACCGGAGAACTCCATTTCGTCTTGGGCTGACTTGTGTAACGAGTTCGTTGGCGCCTTCACGGGTGGGAACCAGGAGCTAGGACAGCCCAGCGACTTGCACGTCCTCCCACAGAAGGAGGGGGAAAACCCACGGAAGTACATCCAAAGATTCAGCAGAGTGCACCGCAACATTCCCGAGATACACCCCGCAACCGTGATTGTCGTGTTCCATTCGAACATGTGCAACATGACGATGCGGGCCAAGATGAATGTCAAACTCCCCAAGACCATCAACGATCTGTACACGTTTGCGGACAAGTGTGCATGAGCTGAAGAAGGAATCTGACTCCCGAAAAAGGAGGATGGTGTCGGAGTCGACTCTGACAACGATGAAGAAACCCCTAGATTGAAGGGGAGGAACTGGAAGCGCAACAAGAAGCACAAGGGCAAGGAAGTGTTGGCCATAGAAAGTTCTGGTGACCTCTGCGCCGGCAATAAGGTGAAGGCCGAGACCCCCGGTAAGGGAGCTGCCTCATTCGCTGATTGCCGGGAGGCTGCAGCGGTAGAGAAAACCGGAAAGTCTTACACGCCATATTACAAGATCCATCACACCAAGGGCCACGATCTCCAAGAATGCCACCAAGTCAAGCAGCTTGCTGCGAATAAAAAGCAGAATACGAGAAGCGTGGCAGATAATGCTGTCGGAAGGGACGTGGTGGTAGAACCAGGCGGACGCGACAAGGACCCGCGGCAAAAGGAAAAGCCTGCTATAGGTCGCGAGAAGAGAAAGCAAGATGACGTGAGTGACGATGAAGACGATGGAGAAGAGTGCAGCGATAGAGAATTCTAGAAGGCCGCCGATGCCATATGCGTTGATGGGGGTGCTTCCTTGCACTCCTCTCGTCGCCAGCTCAAACAGTGGGTGCACGAAGTTAATGCCATGGAGCCTACGGAAGAGTCTCAAAGGCCGCTCGAATGGTCCCGCACACCTATCATCTTCGACGGGGAAGATCACCCGGATCGCGCTACCGTGGTCGGGTGAGTGTCGCTATTGGTTTCTCCAACAATCTGCAACCTCAACGTCAGTAAGATGTTAGTTGACGGTGGGGCTGGGATGAACCTGATTTCCCCTGAGGTGGTCAAGAGGTTACAGATCCCTAATAGCAAGCTCAAGCCTACGGGTTCATTCCAATGGATTAACCCCGATAGAGGCCAGCCAAAGGGAAAGATAACTTTGCTGGTTACATTCGCTGGAGAGCTCAACTACCAAACCGAGAAGGTCGTGTTTGACATCGTCGAGCTCTCCCTGCCATACAATGGAATTCTTGGTCGCCCAGCCTTGAAAAAATTCATGACAGCTTCCCACTATGCTTACAATGTTCTGAAGACCCATGGGAGTAATCTCCATCCGTCCGACAAGAAGGGCACAGTCATTTGTGTAGATCACATGTATCAACATGCAGTAGCAGCTGAGGCTGCAGAAGGACCCTCTCCCGCGAGGAGCGAGAAGAGGGAGAAGAAGTCCAACGGGAAAATCGGCAAGGACTCCAGGAAGCGCGCCTCCACGAAGTGCGCTGCGCCCGTCGATGACCTTCTGGAGAGTTCCACTAGTAGGAAGTCCAAGGTCTCCTACCCTATAATGAAGAAGGTCCCAACAAGGGAAGATGGCTCTAATGGTATATTTACCATCAATGCCACCCTTAGTGACAAATAGGAAAGTGCGCTCCTTGCCTTTCCACGGGCGAATGTTGATGTGTTTGCCTGGCAACCTTCTGACATCCCCCGTGTTCCTAGAGAGGTAACTAAGCACCACCTTGCTATTTGTCCTCGCGTCGGACCCGTCAACCAGAAGGTTAGAAAACAGGCCTTGGAGAGGCAACCATATATTGTTGAAGAGATTAAAAAGCTAGAAGAAATTGGTTTGGTCCGAGGAGTGTTGCATCCAACATGGTTAGCTAACCCGGTAATGGTACGCAAGGATAATGGGAAATGGAGGCTTTGCATTGATTTCATAGACGTAAACAAAGCATGCCCGAATGACCCATTCCCCTTGGCGCGCATTCATCAGATAGTTGATGCAACTTCTGGGTGCGATCATCTTTCCTTCCTGGATGCATATTTCGGATACCACCAGATATTCATGGACTAGGAGGATGAGGGAAAAACCGCGTTCATAACTCCATGTGTCATGTGCTGCTTTGTACGAATGCCCTTCGGGTAAAAGAGCGTTGGTTCTACCTTTGCCAAAGCCGTGCAAATTTGATTCGGACCCGAGCTGCACAGAAATGTGGAAGCCTATGTGGATGACATAGTGGTCAACACGAGAGACGAAGCTACCCTTGTGCAAGACCTAGAAGAGACCTTTGCGAACCTGCGAACCTGCGCAAGATCAACCTAAATCTCAACCCTGAGAAAATGTGTGTTTGGTGTCCCGTTCGGCAAGCTACTTGGGTTCTTTTTGTCTCAGCGAGGAATTGAAGCCAATCCCATCAAGATCAAAGCTATCGAGGAGATACAAGCACCCAAGACAGTCAAGCACGTGAGACGCCTGACCCGATGCGTTGCCGCATTGAGTTGATTCATCTCCAAATCCTCTGAACAGGCCTTGCCGTTCTTCAAAATCCTAAAAAAGGTTTGCCCGATGAAGTGGGCCCCGGAAGTAGACGCAGTGCTGCAAGATTTGAAAACATATCTCTCTTCTTGTCCCACCTTGGCCGCTCCCAAGCCGCAGGAGTTGTTGCTGCTATACCTGGCGGCAACGAATCAAGTGGTTAGTGCAGCCTTGGTGGCGCAGTAGGAGATAAATGAGGATGCAGCCTCCATGGTAGATGCTATCGGGGATGAAGCCAAAGTATCCGCGGCAACGCCCAACAAAGACTCAGAAGAAACCCCGTAGACTAGCAAGGAGAGCTCCAAGGAGTTGGCGAAGAAGAAGGTGGTGCAGTGGCCAGCGTACTTTGTCAGCTCCCTGTTATAGGGGGCTAAATCAACATACTGTAGAATACAAAAGTTGATCTTCAACCTCATCGTGGCCTCGAGGAGGCTGCACCACTACTTCCAAACCCGTAAAATCACGCATGTTACCCGCTTCCCACTACAATGCATCCTGAGGAACCCCGAAGCCACACGTAGGATAGTCGAGTGGGCGTTGGAGTTGTCAAGTTTGGGTTGAAGTATGATAGAACTTCCACCATCCAGAGCAGAGAACTCGTGGAGTTCATTGCCGAGTGGACGCCCACACCACACGAAGAGATCCGAGAAACTATTCTCCCCGGTAGGAAAGCACCTAAGGAATGGGTCATGTACTTTGATGGTGCCTTCTCACTCCATGGTGTCGGGGCAGGTGTGCTCTTCATCGTCCCCACCAGAGAGCACCTCAAGTACATGGTCCTAATGCACTTTCCTCGGGAAGAAGCTACCAACAAAACCGCTGAATATGAGGGACTTCTTACGGGACTCAGAATCATGGTGGAGTTGGGGATCAAGAAGCTGATCATCAGAGGAGACTCTCAGCTTGTGGTGAAGCAGGTCAATAAAGTGTTGGAAATATGCCCTAGAGGCAATAATAAATTGGTTATTATTATATTTCCTTGTTCGTAATAATCGTTTATTAACCATGCTAGAATTGTATTGATTGGAAACTCAAATACATGTGTGGATACATAGACAACACACTGTCCCTAGTGAGCCTCTAGTTGACTAGTTCATTGATCAAAGATGGTCAAGATTTGCTGGCCATAGGCAAGTGTTGTCACTTGATAACGGGATCACATCATTAGGAGAATGATGTGATGGACAAGACCCAAACTATAAACATAGCATATGATCGTGTCAGTTTATTGCTATTGTTTTCTGCATGTCAATGTATCTGTTCCTATGACCATGAGATCATGCAAATCTCGGACACTGGAGGAATACCTTGTGTGTATCAAATGGCGCAACATAACTGGGTGACTATAAAGGTGCTCTACAAGTATCTCCGAAGGTGTCTGTTGGGTTGGCATGGATCAAGACTAGGATTTGTCACTCCGTGTGACAGAGAGGTATCTCGGGGCACACTCGGTAATACAACATCACAACAAGCCTTGCAAGCAATGTGACTAATGAGTTAGTTACGGGATCTTGTATTACGTAGCGAGTAAAGAGACTTGCCAGTAACGAGATTGAACTAGGTATGAAGATACCGACGATCGAATCTCGGGTAGGTAACATACCGAAGGACAAAGGGAACATCATACGGGATTAACTGAATCCTTGACATAGAGGTTCAACCGATAAGATCTTCGTAGAATATGTAGGTCCAATATGGGCATCCAGGTCCCGTTGTTGGATATTGATCGGAGAGTGTCTCAGGTCATGTCTGCATAGTTCTCGAACCCGTAGGGTCTGCACACTTAAAGTTCGGTGATGTTTCGGTATAGTTGAGTTATAGGTGTTGGTAACCGAAAGTTGTTCGGAGTCCCGGATGAGATCCAGGACGTCACGAGGAGCTCCGGAATGCTCCGGAGGTAAATATTAATATATAGGAAGTCCTGTTTTGGTCACCGGAAAAGTTTCGGGATCATCGGTAGTGTACCGGGAGTGCCGGGAGGGGTGCCAGGGACCATCGGGAGGGGTTTCACGCCCCAAGGGGACTCATGGGCTATGGGAAGAGATAAACCAGCCCCTAGTGTGATGGAATAAGTTCCCTCTAAGGCCCATAAGGTTTGAGAAGGAAAAAACAAAAGGTGGAAAGAGTTTCCAAGTAGGAAGCTGGAATCCTACTCCAATTAGGATTGTTGTAGGACTCCTCCACCTCCAATTTCGGCCAAACCTTGAGGTTTTGTGGTTGCCTCCTCCCCTCCCTCCCTCCTATATATAGTGGTGATTTAGGGCTGATTTGAGACAACTTTTTTGCCACGTGCAACTCAGATCTAGACACCATAGTTCTTCCTCTAGATCGTATTTCTGGGGAGCTCGGGCGGAGCCCTGCAGGATTAGATCGTCACCACCACTGGAGCGCCTTTACGCTGCCGAAGAAATCTTCTACCTCTCCGCCCCCTCTTGCTGGATCAAGAAGGTGGAGATCGTCATCGAGTTGTACGTGTGCTGAATGCGGAGGTGTCGTCCGTTCGGCACTAGATCGGAATGGATCATGAAGACTGATCATAAGACGGTTCGTGAGACGGATCACGAGACGGTTCGTTGAACGGATCGCGGGATGGATCGTGGGACGGATGGCGGGACGATTCATGGGACGGTTCGTGGAGTGGTTCGAGGGATGTGAAGACGTTCCACTACATCAACCGCGTTTCTTAACGCTTCTGCTGTGCGATCTACAAGGGTACGTAGATCCAAATCTCCTCTTGTAGATGGACATCACCATGATAGGTCTTCGTGTGCGTAGGAAATTTTTTGTTTCCCATGCAACATTCCCCAACAGTGGCATCATGAGCTAGGTTCATGCGTAGATTTTATCTCGAGTAGAACACAAAGGGTTTTGTGGAGGTGATGTTCGATTTGCTGCCCTCCTTAGTCTTTTCTTGATTCGGCGGTATTGTTGGATTGAAGTGGCCCGGACCGACACTATTCGTACGCTTACGAAAGACTAGTTTCATCAATTGACATGCAACCTCATTGCATAAAGATGACTAGCGGGTGTCGATTTCTTCAACTTTGGTTGAATTGGTTTTGACTGAGGCGGTCCTTGGAGAGGTTAAATAGCAATTTGCACATCTCCGTTGTGGTTTTTGCGTAAGTAAGATGCGATCATACTAAATACCCATAGCAGCCATGTAAAACATGCAACAACAAATTAGAGGACGTCTAACTTGTTTTTGCAGGGTATGCTTGTGATATGATATGGCCAATGAAGTGATGTGATATATTGGATGTATGAGATGATCATGTTGTAATAGTTAATATCGACTTGCACGTCGATGGTACGGCAACCGGCAGGAGCCATAGGGTTATCTTTAAACTAACGTTTGTGTTTGCAGATGCGTTTACTATATTGCTAGGATGTAGATGTAGTAGTAATAGCATAAGTAGCACGACAACCTCGATGGCGACACATTGATGGAGATCATGGTGTGGCGTCGGTGACAAGAAGATCGTGCCAGTGCTTTGATGATGGAGATCAAGAAGCACAAGATGATGGCCATATCATGTCACTTATGAATTGCATGTGATGTTAATCCTTTTATGCACCTTATTTTTCTTAGAACGACGGTAGAATTATCAGGTGATCACTCCCTAAAATTTCAAGACGAAATTGTGTTCTCCCCGACTGTGCACCATTGCGACAGTTCTTTGTTTCGAGACACCACGTGATGATCGGGTGTGATAGACTCAACGTTCACATACAACGGGTGCAAAATAGCTGCACACGCGGAACACTCGGGTTAAACTTGACGAGCCTAGCATGTGCAGACATGGCCTCGGAACACAAAAGACCGAAAGGTCGAGCATGCATCGTATAGTTGATATGATTAGCATAGAGATGCTTACCACTGAAACTATTCTCAACTCACGTGATGATCGGACTTGAGTTAGTAGATTTGGATCATGTACCACTCAAATGACTAGAGAGATGTACTTTTTGAGTGGGAGTTTATTAAGTAATTTGATTAGTTAAACTCTAATTACCATGAACATAGTCAAAAGATCTTTGCGAATTATGATGTAGCTGCGCTATAGCTCTACTGTTTTTATATGATCCTAGAGAAAATTTAGTTGAAAGTTGATAGTAGCATATTTACGGACTAAGTACGTAAAACTAAGGATTGTCCTCATTGCTGCACAGAAGGCTTATGTCCTTAATGCACCACTCGGTGTGGTGCACCTCGAGTGTCGTGTGTGGATGTTGCGAACATCTGACATACACGTTTTGATGACTACGTGATAGTTCAGTGCGTGATACTTAATGAATTAGAAGCAAGGCGCCGAAGACGTTTTGAAACGTCGGGGAACATAAGAGATGTTCTAAGAGATGAAATTGAGATTTCATGCTCGTGTCCTTGTTGAGAGGTGTGAGACCTCCGAAAAGATTCTTTGTCTAAAAAGTAGAGGACAAAACTCAAATTATTGAGCATGTTCTCAGATTGTCTGAGTACAACAATCGCTTGAATCAAGTGGGAGTTAATCTTCCAGATAAGATAGTGATGGTTCTCCAAAGTCACTGCCACCAAGCTGCTAGAGCTTCGTGATGAACTATAAAAATATCAAAGATAGATATGATGATCCTTGAGCGATTCGCAATGTTTGACACTACAAGAGTAGAAATCAAGAAGGAGCATCAATTGTTGATGGTTAGTAAAACCACTAGTTTCAAGAAAGGAAAGGGCTAGAAGGGATACTTCATGAAACGGCAAACCAGTTGCTGCTCTAATGAAGAAATCCAGGATTGAACCCAAACCCGAGACTAAGTGCTTCTTTTATGAGGGGAACAGTCACTGAGGCGGAGCTACCCTAGATGCTTGGTAGATAAGAAGGCTGGCAAAGTCGACAGAAGTATATTTGATATACATGATATTGATGTGTACTTTACTAGTACTCCTAGTAGCACGAGGGTATTGGATACCGGTTCGGTTGCTAAGTGATTAGTAACTCGAAATGAAAGCTACGGTATAAACGGAGACTAGCTAAAGTCAAGGTGACGATAAGTGTTGGAAGTGTTTCTAAGGTTGATGTGATCAAACATCGCACGCTCCCTCTATCATCGGGATTGGTGGTAAAACCTAAATAATTGTTATTTGGTGTTTGCGTTGAGCATGAACATGATTGGATCGTGTTTATTGCAATAGGATTATTCATTCAAAGAGAATAATAGTTGTTCTATCTGGTTGAATAATTACCCTTCAATGGTTTATTGAATCTCGATCGCAGTGCTACACATGTTCATAATATTAGTGCCAAAAGATACAAAGTAATAATGATAGTACCACTTACTTGTGGCACTGCCACTTGAGTCATGTTGGTATAAATACATGAAGAAGCTCCATAGAGATGAATCGTTTGGACTCACTTGATTGTGAATCACTTGAGACATGCAAATCATGCCACATGAAACAAGAGAGTAACTTGTTGGGAGTAATACATTTTTGATGTGTGCAGTCCAATGAGTGATGAGGCACACGGTGGATATTGTTATGTTCTTACTTCACTGACGATTTGAGTAGATACATGAGTACTTACTTGATGAATCACAAATCTGAAATATTGAAAAGTTCAAAGCTATTTCAGAGTGAAGATCGTCGTGACAAGAGGATAAACTGTCTACGATATGATCATAGAGATGAATATCTGAGTTGCGAGTTGTGGTACACAGTTAAGACAATGTGGAAATTGTTTCGCAATACATACCACGTAGAACACCATAGTGTGATGGTGTGTCCGAACGTCATAGCCACACCCTATTTTGATATGTTGCATACTATGATGTCTCTTATCAAATTGCCACTATCGTTTATGGGTTATGCATTAGAGACAACCGCATTCACTTTAAATAGGGCACCGCATATTTCCGTTGAGATGGCACAATATAGACTATGGTTTGGAGAAACCTGAGCTGTCGTTTCTTGAAAGTTTGGGGTTGCGACGCTTATGTGAAAAAGTTTCAGTCTGATAAGCTCGAACCCAAAGCGGGTAAATGCATCTTCATAGGATATCCAAAACAATTGGATACATCTGCTATCTCAGATCCATAAACAAAGTGTTTGTTTCTAGAAACGGGTCCTTTCTCGAGGAAAGGTTTCTCTCGAAAGAATTGAGTGGGAGGGTGGTCGAACTTGATGAGGTTAGTGAACCATCACTTCAACCAGTGTGTAGCAGGGCGCAGGAAGATGTTCCTATGGCTCCTACACCAATTTAAGCGGAAGCTGATGATGGTGATCATTAGAGCTTCGGATCAAGTTACTACAAACCTCGTAGGTCGACAAAGGTCGCGTACTACTACAGAGTGGTACGGTAACCGTGTCTTGGAGGTCATTTTGTTGAACAACAATGAACCTACGAGTTATGAAGAAGCAATGGTTGGCCCGGATTCCTACAAGAGAGGATCCACGTATAAAACAAAGTGTAGACTTTGGAAGAACTACTTGATGGTAGTAATGTTGGGTAACGTAGCATAAATTCAAAAAAATTCCTACGCATATTCAGATCTTCCTATGGAGAGACCAGCAACGAGAGAGGGGTGAGTGCATCTTCATACCTTTGAAGATCGCTGAGCGGAAGCGTTGCTAGAACGCGGTTGATGGAGTCGTACTCGCGGCGATTCAGATCGCGGTGTGATTCCGATCTAATGCCGAGCCACGGCACCTCCGCGTTCAACACACGTGCAGCCCGGTGACGTCTCCCGCACCTTGATCCAGCAAGGAGGAGGGAGAGGATGGGGAAGATCTCCGGCAGCACGACGACGTGGTGTCGATGGAGAGACGAGGTCTCCCGGTAGGGCTTCGCCAAGCACCGACACACAGGAGGAGAAAGAAGAGTAGGGCTACACCGAGGGAGAGGGAAAACTTTGTCGCCAAAAGCCCAAAAGTGCCCAATATATATAGGAGGAGGGGAGGGGGTGCCACCCCTAGGGTTCCCACCCTAGGTGGTGCGGCAGCCCCCCCATATGGGAGGTGCGGCGGCCAGGGCAGGGGGGAGGGGTGGCGCACCCCTAGGTGGGCCTTAGGCCCACCAGCGCCTAGGGTTTCCCCCTCTCCACCTCCTGCACCTTGGGCTGAGTGTGCGGGGCGCACCAGCCCACCTACGGGCTGGTTCCCTCCGGCACTTAGCCCATCTAGCCTCCCGGGGTTGTTGCCCCTTCCGCTGGACCCCCGGGGCCACCTCCGATGGTCCCGGCGGTCCCGGTATGTTACCGGTGACGCCCGAAACACTTCCGGTGTCTGAAACCATCCGTCCCATATATCAATCTTTACCTCCGGACCATTCCGGAGCTCCTCCTGACATCAGGGATCTCATCCGGGACTCCGAACAACTTTTGATAACCTCGTATAAAAATTCCCTATAACCCTAGCGTCATCGAACCTTAAGTGTGTAGACCCGACGGGTTCGGGAGACATGTAGACATGGCCGAGACACCTCTCTGGCCAATAACCATCAGCGGGGTATGGATACCCATGGTGGCTCCCACTTGCTCCACAATGATCTCATCAGATGAACCACGATGTCAAGGATTCAATCAATCCCGTATACAATTCCCTTTGTCTGTCGGTATAGAACTTTCCCGAGATTCGATCGTCGGTATACCTATACCTTGTTCAATCTCGTTACCGGTAAGTCTCTTTACTCGTTCCGTAGCACGTCATCGTGTGACTAACTCTTTAGTCACATTGAGCTCATGATCGTGTTCTACCGAGTGGGCCCAGAGATACCTCTCCGTCACGCGGAGTGACAAATCCCAATTTTGATTCGTACAAACCCAACAGACAATTTCACATGTACCCGTAGTGCACCTTTATAGTCACCCAGTTACGTTGTGACGTTTGATACACCCAAAGCACTCCTACGGTATCCGGGAGTTGCACAATCTCACGGTCGAAGGAAAATACACTTGACATTAGAAAACCTTTAGCATACGAACAATACGATCTAGTGCTACGCTTAGGATTTGGTCTTGTCCATCACATCATTCTCCCAATGATGTGATCCCGTTATCAATGACATCTAATGCCCATGACCAGGAAACCATGATCATCTATTGACTAACGAGCTAGCCAACTAGAGGCTTGCTAGGGACACATTGTGATCTATTTATTCACACATGTATTACTATTTCCTGTTAATACAATTATAGCATGAACAATAGACGATTATCGTGAACAAGGAAATATGATAATAACCATTTTATTATTGCCTCTAGGGCATATTTCCAACAGTCTCCCACTTGCACTAGAGTCAATAATCTGGTTACATTGTGATGTATCGAACACCCATAGCATTATGGTGTTGATCATGTTTTGCTCGTGGAAGAGGTTTAGTCAACGGGTCTACAACATTCAGATCTGTGTGTACTTTACAAATCTCTATTACTCCACTCTAGACATGGTCCTGGATGGAGTTGTAGCGGCGTTTGATGTGCTTCGTCTTCCGGTGAAACCTGGGCTCCTTGGCTATGGAAATGGCCCTAGTGTTATCACAGAAGAGTGTCATTGGACCCGACACGCTTGGAACCACTCCAAGGTCGGTGATGAGCTCCCTCATCCAAATTCCTTCATGAGCCGCTTCTGAAGCAGTTATGTACTCCGCTTCACATGTAGATGCTGCCACGACTGCTTGCTTGCTGCTACACCAGCTCAGTGCCCCACCATTCAAAACATATACGTATCCGGTCTGTGACTTAGAGTCATCCGGATCTGTGTCGAAGATAGCGTCAACGTAACCCTTTACGACGAGCTCTTTGTCACCTCCATAAACGAGAAACATTTCCTTAGTCCTTTTCAGGTACTTAAGGATATTCTTGACCGTTGTCCAGTGTTCCATACCGGGATCACTTTGATACCTCCCTACCAAACTTATGGCAAGGTTTAAATCAGGTCTGGTACACAGCATGGCATACATAAGAGAGCCTACGACTGAAGCGTAGGGGACAGAACTCATCTTCTCTCTATCTACTGCCGTGGTCGGCAACTGAGTCTTACTCAATCTCATACCTTGCAAAACAGGCAAGAACCCTTTCTTTGAGTTTTCCATATTGAACTTCTTCAATATCTTGTCAAGGTATGTACTTTGCAAAAGACCTATGAGGCGTCTCGATCTATCTCTATAGATCTTGATGCCTAATATGTATGCAGCTTCTCCAAGGTCCTTCATTGAAAAACTCTTGTTCAAATAGGCCTTTATGCTCTCCAACATTTCTGTATTGTTCCCCACCAATAAAATGTCATCCACATACAGTATGAGGAAAGCTACAGAGCTCCCACTCACTTTCTTCTACAGACAGGATTCTCCGTAAACCTGTATGAACCCAAACGCTTTAATCACCTCATTAAAGCGAATGTTCCAACTCCGAGATGCTTGCACCAGCCCATAGATGGAGCGCTTGGAGCTTGCACACTTTTTTAGCACCCTTAGGGTCGACAAAACCTTCTGGTTGCATCATATACAGCTCTTCCTTAAGGTTCCCGTTAAGGAACGCTGTTTTGACGTCCATTTGGCAAATTTCATAATCATAAAAGGCGGCAATTGCTAACATGATTCTGACTGATTTCAGCTTCGCTACGGGAGAGAAAGTCTCTTCGTAGTCAATTCCTTGAATTTGTCGAAAACCCTTTGTGACAAGTCGAGCTTTATAAACGGTTACATTACCGTTTGCATCAGTCTTCTTCTTGAAGATCCATTTATTTCCTATGGCTCGCCGGTCATCGGGCAAGTCCCCCAAAGTCCATACTTTGTTCTCATACATGGATCCTATCTCGGATTTCATAGCTTCAAGCCATTTGTTGGAATCCGGGCCCGCCATTTCTTCTTCATAGTTCGAAGGTTCACCGTTGTCCAACAGCATGATTTCCATCACAGGGTTGCCGTACCACTCTGGTGCGGAGCGTACCCTTGTGGACCTTCGTGGCTCACTAGTAACTTGATCTGAAGCTTCATGATCATTATCATTAACTTCCTCTTCAGTTGGTGTAGGTGCCACAGGAACAACTTCCCGCGCTGCGCTACTATCCTGTTCGAGAGGGGGTGTGATTACCTCATCAAGTTCTACCTTCCTCATACTTACTTCTTTCGAGAGAAACTCTTTCTCTAGAAAGGATCCGTTCTTGGCAACAAAGGTTTTACCTTCGGATCTAAGATAGAAGGTATACCCAATAGTTTCCTTAGGGTATCCTATGAATACGCATTTCTCCGCTTTGGGTTCGAGCTTTTCTGGTTGAAGTTTCTTCACATAAGCATCGCAGCACCAAACTTTAAGAAACGACAACTTAGGTTTCTTGCCAAACCATAGTTCATACAGTGTCGTCTCAACGGATTTAGACGGTGCCCTATTTAAAGTGAATGCTGCAGTTTGTAATGCGTATCCCCAAAATGATAGCGGTAAGTCGGTAAGAGACATCATAGATCGTACCATATCTAATAAAGTGCGATTACGATGTTCAGACACTCCGTTGTGTTGTGGTGTGCCACGTGGCGTCAGTTGTGAAATGATTCCACACTTCCTTAGGTGTGTGCCAAACTCGTGACTCAAATATTCTCCTCCATGATCAGATCGTAGACACTTAATTTTTCTGTCACGTTGATTCTCGGCCTCACTCTGAAATTCCTTGAACTTTTCAAATGTCTCAGGTTTGTGCTTCATCAAGTAGCTATACCCATACCTACTCAAATCATCGGTGAGAGTGAGAACATAACGATAGCCACCGCGACCTTCAACGTTCATTGGACCACACACATCAGTATGTATTATTTCCAATAAGTCGGTTGCTCTCTCCATTATTCCTGAGAATGGAGTCTTAGTCATCTTGCCCATGAGGCACGGTTCGCGTGTGTCAAATGAATCAAAGTCAAGAGACTCTAATAGTCCATCAGTATGGAGCTTCTTCATGCGCTTAGCACCGATATGACCAAGGCGGCAGTGCCACAAGTATGTGGGACTATCATTATCAACTTTACATCTTTTGGTACTCACACTATGAATATGCGTAACATCACGATCGAGATTCATCAAGAATAAACCATTCACCAGCGGAGCATGACCATAAAACATGTCACTCATATAAATAGAACAACCATTATTCTCTCACTTAAATGAGTAGTTGTCTCGCATTAAGCAAGACCCTGATACAATATTCATGCTCAAAGCTGGTACTAAATAACAATTATTAAGGTTTAAAACTAGTCCCGACGGTAGATGTAGAGGTAGCGTGCCGACGGCGATCACATCGACCTTGGAGCCATTCCCGATGCGCATCGTCACCTCGTCCTTGGCCAGTCTCTGCTTATTCCGCAGTTCCTACTTTGAGTTGCAAATGTGAGAAACAACACCGGTATCAAGTACCCAGGAGCTACTACGAGCGCTAGTAAGGTACACATCAATAACGTGTATATCACATATACCTTTAACGTTGCCGGCCTACTTGTCCGCTAAGTATTTGGGGCAGTTCCGCTTCTAGTGACCTTTTCCCTTGCAATAGAAGCACTCAGTCTCAGGCTTGGGTCCATTCTTTTTCTTCATCCCGGCATCTGGCTTACCGGGCGCGGCAACGGCTTTGCCGTCTTTCTTGAAGTTCTTCTTACCCTTGCCCTTCTTGAAAATAGTGGTCTTGTTGACCATCAACACTTGATGCTCTTTCTTGATTTCTACTTCTGCAGACTTGAGCATCGAGTACAACTCGGGAATGGTCTTCTGCATCCCTTGCATGTTTTAGTTAAGCACAAAGCCTTTGTAGCTTGGTGGGAGAGACTGTAGGATTCTGTCAATTATAGCATCATACGGAAGTTCGACTCCAAGTGAAGTCAGACGACCGTGTAACCCAGACATTTTGAGTATGTGCTCACTGACAGAACTGTTCTCCTCCATCTTATAGCTAAAGAACTTGTCGGATACTTCATATCTCTCGACACGGGCATGAGCTTGAAAAACTAGCTTCAGCTCTTGGAACATCTCATATGCACCATGTTGCTCAAAACGCCTTTGGAGCCCCGTTTCCAAACTGTATAACATGCCACACCTAACGAGAGAGTAGTCATCACTCCGCGTTTGCGAGACGTTCAGAATGTCCTGGGCTGCTGCGGGAGCGGGAGGGTCACCAAGCGGTGCATCAAGGACATAAGCCTTTTTAGCTGCTTCAAGGATGAGCTTCAAGTTGCGAACCCAGTCCGCATAGTTGCTACCATCATCTTTCAGCTTTTTTTCTCTAGGAATGCGTTGAAATTGAGGTTGAGTTGGCCATCTACAATATTTATAAAGACAACTTTTAGAGTAAGTTCATGAAAATTAAGTTCATTTAATCAAATTAAGTATGAACTCCAACTTAAATCGACATCCCTCTAGTCATCTAAGTGATACATGATCCATGTTGACTAACCCGTGTCCGATCATCACGTGAGACGGACTAGTCACCATGGTGAGAAACTTCATGCTGATCGTATTCAACCACACAACTCATGTTCGACCTTTCGGTCTCTTGTATTCGAGGTCATGTCTGTACATGCTAAGCTCGTCAAGTCAACCTAGGTGTTTCGCGTGTGTAAATCTGGCTTACACCCGTTGTATGCGAATGTTAGAATCTATCACACCCGATCATCACGTGGTGCTTCGAGACAACGATCCTTCGCAACGGTGCAAACTTAGGGGAATAAGTTCTCGAAATTTTAAGAGGGTTCATCTTATTATGCTACCATCGTTCTAAGCAATAAGATGAAAAACATGATAAACATCACAATGCAATCATATAGTGACATGATATGGCCATTATCATATTTGCTCTTTTGATCTCCATCTTTAGGCATCGCATGATCATCATCGTCACTGGCGTGACACCATGATCTCCATCAACGTGTCTCCGTGAAGTCGTCACGCCAACTACTACTATCACTACTACTATAGCTAACCATTAGCAATGAAGTAAAAGTAGTAAGCACATGGTGTTGCATCTCATACAATAAATTAAGACAACTCCTATGGCTCCTGCCGGTTGTCATACTCATCGACATGCAAGTCGTGAAACCTATTACAATAACATGATCATCTCATACATCATACATGCAACATCACAACTTTGGCCATATCACATCACATGTCAAACCCTGCAAAAACAAGTTAGACGTCCTCTAATTGTTGTTGCAAGTTTTACGTGGCTGATTTGGGTTTCTAGCAACAACGCCTTCTTACCTACGTGACAGCCAAAACAATGATATGCCAAAGCTATTTACCCTTCATAAGGACCCTTTTCATCAAATCCAATCCGACTAGAGTAGGAGAGACAGACACCCGCTAGCCACCTTTATGCATGGTGTGCATGTCTGTCGGTGGAACCAGTCTCATGTAAGCGTACGTGTAAAGTCGGTCCGGGTCGCTTCATCCCACAATACTGCCGGACAAGAATAAGACTAGTAGCGGCCAGCAATTGACAAATCATCGCCCACAACCTTTTGTGTTCTACTCGTGCATAGAATCTACGCATAGAAAACCTGGCTCGGATGCCACTGTTGGGTAACGTAGCATAAATTCAAAAAAATTCCTATGCATATTCAGATCTTCCTATGGAGAGACCAGCAACGAGAGAGGGGTGAGTGCATCTTCATACCTTTGAAGATCGCTAAGCGGAATCGTTGCTAGAACGCGGTTGATGGAGTCGTACTCGCGGCGATTCAGATCGCGGTGTGATTCCGATCTAGTGCCGAACCACGGCACCTCCGCGTTCAACACACGTGCAGGCCGGTGGCATCTCCCGCACCTTGATCCAGCAAGGAGGAGGGAGAGGTTGGGGAAGATCTCCGAAAGCACGACGGTGTGGTGTCTATGGAGAGACGAGGTCTCTCGGCAGGGCTTCGCCAAGCACCGACACAGAGGAGGAGAAAGAAGAGCAGGGCTGTGCCGAGGGAGAGGGAAAACTGTGTCTCCAAAAGCCCAAAAGTGCCCAATATATATAGGAGGAGGGGAGGGGGTGCCACCCATAGGGTTCCCACCCTAGGTGGAGAGGCAGACCCCCTAGATGGGAGGTGTTGCGGCCAGGGCAGGGGGAGGGGTGGCGCACCCCTAGGTGGGCCTTAGGCCCACCAGCGCCTAGGGTTTCCCCATATCCACCTACTGCGCCTTGGGCTGAGTGTGGGGGGCGCACCAACCCACCTATGGGCTGATTTCCTCCCGCACTTAGCCCATCTAGCCTCCCGGGGTCTTTGCCCCCTTCCGGTGGTCCCGGTGGTCCCGGTACGTTACTGGTGACGCCCGAAACACTTCCGGTGTCCGAAACCATCCGTCCTATATATCAATCTTTACCTCCGGACCATTCCGGAGCTCCTCGTGACATCCGGGATCTCATACGGGACTCCGAACAACTTTCGATAACCTCGTATAACAATTCCCTATAATCCTAGTGTCATCGAACCTTAAGTGTGTAGACCCTACGGGTTCGGGAAACAGGTAGACATGACCGAGACACCTCTCTAGCCAATAACCATCAGCGGGGTCTGGATACCCATGGTGGCTCCCACTTGCTCCACGATGATATCATCGGATGAACCACGATGTCAAGGATTCAATCAATCCCGTATACAATTCCCTTTGTCTGTCGGTATAGAACTTGCCCGGGATTCGATCATCGGTATACCTATACCTTGTTCAATCTCGTTACCGGTAAGTCTCTTTACTCGTTCTGTAGCACGTCATCGTGTGACTAACTCCTTAGTCACATTGAGCTCATGATGATGTTCTACCGAGTGGGCCCAGAGATACCTCTCCGTCACGTGGGGTGACAAATCCCGATCTCGATTCGTACCAACCGAACAGACACTTTCAGAGGTACCCGTAGTGCACCTTTATAGTCACCCAGTTACGTTGTGACGTTTCATACACCCAAAGCACTCCTACGGTATCCGGGAGTTGCACAATCTCACGGTCGAAGGACAATACACTTGGCATTAGAAAAGCTTTAGCATACGAACAATACGATCTAGTGTTATGCTTAGGATTTGGTCTTATCCATCACATCATTCTCCCAATGATGTGATCCCGTTATCAATGACATCTAATGCCCATGACCATGAAACCATGATCATCTATTGACTAACAAGCTAGCCAACTAGAGGCTTGCTAGGGACACATTGTGATCTATTTATTCACACATCTATTATTGTTTCCTGTTAATACAATTATAGCATGAACAATAGACGATTATCATGAACAAGGAAATATGATAATAACCATTTTATTATTGCCTCTAGGGCATATTTCCAACAAGTAAGACTATTAAGTAAAGATTGATCTTTAAAAGGAAGACAGACGATGATGGTGAAAAGTAACTATTAAGAAAAGCTCGACTTGTCGCGAAGATGTTTTCGACAAGATCAAAGAGTTGACTATGATGTGACTTTCTCACTCGTAGCGATGCTAAAAGTATGTTGGAATTATGTTAGTAGTTGCTGCATTATTTGTGAAATATTGCACATAGGAAGTGAAAACATTGTTTCCTCGGCGGTTTCCTTGAGGAAAGATTGTATGTGATACAATCAGAAGGTTTTGTCGATCCTAAGGATACTAACAAGTATGCAAGCTCGAGCGATCCTTTTATCGACTGGTGCAGGCATCTCGGAGTTGGATTATATGCTTTGACGAGATGATCAAAGCTTTTGGGTTTTTACAAGGTTTATGGGAAACTTGTATTTCCAAAGAAGTGAGTGGGAGCACTATAGTATTTCTGATAAAGTATATGTGGTTGACATATTGTTGATCGGAAGTAATGTAGAATTTCTGTAAAGCATAAAGGTTGTTTGAAATGGGTTTTCCAAAGGAAAACCTGGATTGAGCTACTTGAACATTGAGCATCAAGATCTATGGAGATAGATCGAAACGCTTAATAGAAGTTTCAAGAAAATGCATGCCTTGACAAGTTTTTGAAGGAGTTCAAAATAGATCAGCAAAGAAGGAGTTCTTGGCTGTGTTGTAAGGTGTGAATTTGAGTAAGACTCAAAAGCTCGACCACTGCATAAGAAAGAGAAAGGACGAAGGTCGTCCTATATGCCTTAGTCGTAGACTCTACAGTATGCCATGATGTGTACCGCACCTGATGTGTGCCTTGTAACAAGTCTGTTAAGAGGTACAGAGAGTGATCCAGGATTGAATCACTGAACAGCGGTCAAAGTTATCCTTAGTAACTAATAGTCTAAGGATTTTTTCTCGATTATGGAGGTGGTTAAAGAGTTCATCGTAAAGGGTTACGTTGATGCAAGCTTTGACACTAATCCGAATAACTATGAGTAGTAAAACGGATTCCTATAGTAGAGTAGATATTTGGAGTATTTTCGAATAGCACGTAGTAGCAGCATCTATAAGATGACAAAAAGATTTGTAAAGCACACACGGATCTGAAAGATTCAGAACCGTTGACTAAAATCTCTCTCACGAGCAAGACGTGATCAGACCCCAGAACTATATGGGTGTTGGATTCGTTAAAATCACATGGTGATGTGAACTAGATTATTGACTCTAGTGCAAGTGGGAGACTGTTGTAAATATGCCCTAGAGGCAATAATAAATTGGTTATTATTATATTTCCTTGTTCATAATAATCGTTTATTATCCATGCTAGAATTGTATTGATCCGAAACTCAAATACATGTGTGGATACATAGACAACACACTGTCCCTAGTGAGCCTCTAGTTGACTAGTTCGTTGATCAAAGATGGTCAAGATTTCCTGGCCATAGGCAAGTGTTGTCACTTGATAACGAGATCACATCATTAGGAGAATGATGTTATGGACAAGACCCAAACTATAAACATAGCATATGATCGTGTCAGTTTATTGCTATTGTTTTCTACATGTCAATGTATCTGTTCCTATGACCATGAGATCATGCAACTCCCGTACACTGGAGGAATATCTTGTGTGTATCAAACGTTGCAACGTAACAGGGTGACTATAAAGGTTGTCTACAGGTATCTCTGAAGGTGTCTGTTGGGTTGGCATGGATCAAGACTGGGATTTGTCACTCCGTGTTACGAAGAGGTATCTTGGGGCCCACTCGGTAATACAACATCACAACAAGCCTTGCAAGCAATGTGACTAATGAGTTAGTTACGGGATCTTGTATTACGTAACGAGTAAAGAGACTTGCCAGAGTAACGAGATTGAACTTGGTATGAAGATACCGACGATCGAATCTCGGGTAGGTAACATACCGAAGGACAAAGGGAACATCATACGGGATTAACTGAATCCTTGACATAGAGGTTCAACCGATAAGATCTTCGTAGAATATGTAGGTCCAATATGGGCATCCAGGTCCCGTTGTTGGATATTGATCGGAGAGTGTCTCAGGTCATGTCTGCATTGTTCTCGAACCCGCAGGGTCTGCACACTTAAGGTTCGGTGATGTTTCGGTATAGTTGAGTTATAGGTGCTGGTAACCGAAAGTTTTTCGGAGTCCCGGATGAGATCCGGGACGTCACGAGGAGCTCCGGAATGGTCCGGATGTAAATATTAATATATAGGAAGTCCTGTTTTGGTCACCGGAAAAGTTTCGGGCTCATCGGTAGTTTACGGAGAGTGCCGGGAGGGGTGCCGGGGACCATCGGGAGGGGTGTCATGCCCCAAGGGATCTCATGGGCTATGGGAAGAGATAAACCAGCCCCTAGTGGGCTGGAATAAGTTCCCACTAAGGCCCATAAGGTTTGAGAAGCAAAAACACAAGGTGGAAAGAGTTTCCAAGTGGGAAGGTGGAATCCTACTCCAAGTAGGATTGGAGTAGGACTCCTCCACCTCCAATTTAGGCCAAACCTTGAGGTTTTGAGGCTGCCTCCTCCCCTCCCTCCCTCCTATATATAGTGGTGATTTAGGCTGATTTGAGACAACTTTTTTGCCACGTGCAACTCAGATCTAGACACCATAGTTCTTCCTCTAGATCGTATATCTGCGGAGCCGGGCGGAGCCCTGCAGGATTAGATCGCCACCACCACCGGAGCATCGTCACGCTGCCGGAGAACTCTTCTACCTCTCCACCCCCTCTTGCTGGATCAAGAAGGTGGAGATCATCATCTAGCTGTACGTGTGCTGAACGTGGAGGTGTCATCGGTTCGGCACTAGATCGGAATGGATCATGAAGACGGATGGCAAGACGGTTCGTGAGACGGATCGCGGGATGGTTCGTTGAACGTATCACGGACGGATCATGGGACGGATCATGGGACGGTTCATGGAGCAGTTCGAGGGACGTGAAGATGTTCCACTACATCAACCGTGTTTCTTAATGCTTCCTGATGTGCGATCTACAAGGGTACGTAGATCCAAATCTCCTCTCGTAGATGGACATCACCATGATAGGTCTTCATGTGCGTAGGAAAAATTTTGTTTGCCATACAACGTTCCCCCAACATAAAGATTATTAAAGTCTGTTGATGGAGGCTTACGTAGAGGAAGTGAGGAAGTTGGAAGAACGCTTTGACGGGCTGCAGGCAGAACATGTGCCACGTGCAGAAAAAAACATTGTCGATCACCTGTCAAAGTGTGCTGCGCATAAGCTTCTTGTGGAACCAAGGGTTTTTTGTACTTCACCTCACTCAACCGTCTGTATCCAATCAACGATGACCATAAAAAGAAGAAAATTGAACTCCGGCAAACATTTCCTGGTAGAGCTTCCTGAAGCCACCGGTAGAGAAGTTGCACGAGGGAGTTCCCTTTCTCCTGGTCAGCCGCTCCCCCCCCCCCCCCGCAGAACCCTAGGTTCTCGTGGTAGAGGCGAGCGCTCCCACGAACAAGGAGATGTCTTTCGTCCTTGCCATCGAGTCATAGGCTCTGTCTTGGGCACAACACATCGTCTAATTCCTTCACACAGTAGAACTTCCTGAAGAACAAGAAGAGGACGAAAAAGTAGCCCGCCGGTCTATTATGTACCAGTTTGTCAACGACACTCTGTACAGAAGGAGACCCAATGGTGTGAAATTAAGGTGCATCTGCCGGGAAGGAGGATTAAAGTTGTTGGCACAGATTTATGGAGGCATGCGTAGGTCGCACATAGGATCAAGGGCCCTTGCTGGAAAGCTTTCCGACTGGGTTTCTATTAGCCCACAACCCTGCAAGATGCAACTGAGCTAGTCACCAAGTGTGAAGCCTCCTAGTTCCATTCCAAGAACATTCATCAGCCAGCGCAAGCCCTCTAGACAATCCCTTTATCCAGGCCATTCTCGATCTGGGGGCTCGATATCTTCGGCCCCTTCTCCCAAGCTGTCGGGGGTTTCGAGTTCTTGTAAGTAGCAATTGACAAGTTCACAAAAAGGCCTGAGGTGGAGCCAGTGTCAAAGGTGACCGTGCAGTTAGCAATCAAGTTCATGAAGGGACTGTTGTGCCACTTTGGAGTACCCAATAGAGTAATCACTAACAATGGCACCAAGTTCACAAGCTGCATATTCGTGGAGTATGTCCAAAGTCTTGAAATCAAGGTCTCCTTTGCCTCTGTTGCACACCCAAGGAGCAACGGGAAAGTCAAGAGGATGAATGCTGAACTATCATGGGGACTCGGGACAAGAACTTTCGATAGACTGCGAAGATGTGTCAAGCGCTGGATTCATGAGCTGATGGCGGTTCTTTGGTCCCTCTGAATGACACTGAATCGAGCAACCGGCCGGACACCTTTCTCCCTAGTATATGGGGCAGAAGCAGTTATCCCCACGCAACTCATATATGTGTCATCTCGAGTGCTTGCCTATGATGAAGTGGAGCAACATCAGCTGCAGCATCACAATGTCACACTCCTTGAGGAAGATCGTCTCTGAGATACTACGTGTGTTGCACGCTAACAGCAGGCCCTGCACCGCTACCATAGCCGCGGGGTCCACGCCCGAAGCTTTGAGGAAGGCGACCTTGTCCTTAGGCGCGTTCAGTCCGCCAAGGGTTCCAACAAGTCGACACCAAAGTGGTAAGGCCCTTACCGTGTAGTACAAGTCACCAGACCTAGCGCAGTTCGTCTAGAGACCGAAGATGGCATCAAAGTGCTTAACTCATGGAATATTGACCATCTTCGTAAGTTCTACCCATAAGGCGCGGTTGTCGGGCCCAGTCCCCCGCAACCACCTTTTGTACAAGCTTTTCCGAAGTTGCATGTAACCCTATGTACAAAGCCAGGCGCGGACCGTGTGCATAGATAAAGCTAGGCATTGCAGCATATCATCATTTGCATATGCATCACGCATTACGCATTTACTTGTGTTATGATGTCACTACTTCCCTAGTTTACCAGTTATTAAGAGTGGTTGATGGACTTGTGATCCTTGTTACCGTGTATCCCCTCTCTTCAACAGGACGGAGCCTCTCTTTTGCTCTTTATGTTTTGCCTCTAGGTGAACGGGAGATAGCGGAAAGTCCAGGACGAAGAACCATTGCACATTCAAGGGGGCTTACCCCAAAGAGATATGTTTAAACTACATTGTTTTAAGTGTGGTTCCGTTCTTTTCTTTGAGGAAATCCTTGTTGCTCCTTTTTGATTGTGTGCAGTGTAAATATGTGCATGATAGGAACCCTTGTTGGCACGAGCCGTCCTTCATCTCTTGTCGCTTATTACCCTCGGGGGGAGGATTGTGCCGATACCGACAAGGGGCCTTCCGGGGGACGATGATCGTCTATCGCCAGGGGACTTGCTCCCCCTTCGACACTTGCGCCATGTGCCAGCCCGGCAAGGAGTCCTCTACGGCAAGAACATACAACACAATGCGGATAGAAGGACGAAGGGATAGTACTCGAGAAAGATGAACGGCAATCATTTTATTCATTCTTCGGTACAAAATGGATAAAATAGATTACATTTCTAGTAGTAAAAATTTAGCAAAGGCCTGCAACCTTCTGCTTTATAAAAATTTGAGTGCCCCATAACACCTTCGTTATCCTTCTTTCTTTACAGATTGGATGATGAAGGGGAGGTTGGCGAAAGGTGCACCCGGTTGGGTCAGCGCCTTCCCGCCAAGATCAGAGGGACGCCTCCCCACCAGGACCACAAGACCCCTAGTCCCGGGAGGGGCGGACGAAGACGGTAGGGGAGAAGTGGGCAGGTGCATATGATGGTGCTGCCGAGGCCAGCTGTTGATGATGGTGCTGCCGGCGATCACGACGGGTCGGAGTCACCTCCCCCATCCCCGGAGCACCAGAGGTAGCCGCCCTCACAGCCTCCATCATCTCCATCGCCCGCGCACATGCCTCCACCACTGTTGGATCCCTCGCTATGGCCAAAGGAGATGCCATGGTCTTCGGATCCTTCACAGAGAGCATGGTCGTCGCTAGTGGCCAAAGGCGGGGAATCCTCCCTACCTTCGAGAAGAACACGCAGGAGAAAATCTATCACATCCCTGACACCTTTATCAAGTTAGCTTTGTGCTCATGTTTTCTTTGCATTGAATCTAGGAAATTTTCAACAAGAACAAAGCAAGTGGTGAAGGAAAACTCAAAAACCCTAGCCACTTCTCAAAATAAAGGAAAATTCAAACTAGTTAAAATCAATGAACCCAAAATGGCCTCAAGAAAAGTTCAATATTTCTGATAAATCATGGAAGTAAATAAGCAATGAAGAAAACCATTTTCTTGATACTTTAAGAATTTTAAATAAATGCAAAAGCCTACTAGTTTCAAGTTTAAAATTTGAAATTAGAAACTTTAAGTTTTCAAAAATGTTGAAAACTCCAGGAATGGTTGGATATATTCCAGCAAATATTCTGGTGTGTTCAAAATAGTGTTTACAAACTATTTGGGAGCTGAAATAAATAGTAAATAAATTAGTTAGCAGAACAGAAACAAAACAGAAAAAAATAGAGGAAGAAACTACATGACGCTCACCTCAGCCCAGGACCAGTAGCGCTACCGTCTTCCTCCTCGCCAGTAGGAGCAGGAGGTGGCCGCCGCGTCGCCTCGCGCCTCCATGTTGCTCCCTGCCTGCCTGGCCGCCGCTTCACACTGGCAAGCACGGGGATAACCTCCCTGAACACGTAGCTATCCATTCCCGTGCTCCTTCTTCCCCCTTTCCTCTCGGTTCTCCCGATCCTCACTGCCGCCATTGACAGGAGCTCGAGCTCGAGCTGCCCGTGCCCCTAGCCATAGGATCTTCCTCCCGAGTGTGCCGTTAGCTCCGCCTCGACGAGCTGGTCCTCCCTGCAGAACCGAAGCCTCCCCGAGCCCTGCAACGCCCACGGCACCGTCGTCTTCAACCTTCGGCCGCCGGCGAGCTCTGCTCGATTCGTCGCCCTCAGTGCTTCCCCGAGCCGTCTAAGCCCTCCTCTGCACTCCTCGTGAGCTTGCACAACTTTCCCCTAAGATCTCCCCGTCGATCCCCTCCTCTAGCCCTAGTTCCACCGGAGCCCGACAAGGACCGCCGCTGCCGCTCGTCGCCGGTAGCCCTCCGGTGAAGGGTTGGTCCGTCTGAGGCCACCAGCAGCCTCAGGACATCACATAGATGCTTTAGGAGCCCAGCACCGCCCTATTTGACCCTGTGATCGATGGCTTCGACGATGGCTGAACTTGGTCGCCGCCAAGCTCGTCGCCGGCGTTGATTCCGGCCACCCCAGTCCCTGGGGTTTGTCCCATCGTGCGCGCCGTCGAGTGATCGTTCTCCCCGTGGTCTCTGCCGTGATTTTGGTCGACGGAGGTGAGTTTCCGATGCCCTCCACCGTACTCGTGGTCGCAGGAGGCTCCCCGACGGCGGGGACGACCTCGCCGCCGGTGGATCTCAGCTGGCCTGTGGATAATCTGGAATAGTAAAAATAAAACCAAATAATTTAATAAGTCACTCACATGTGGGTCCAGTGAGATTAATTAGCTAATTAAGATTAATTCTAATCTAAAACTGACCAGAGTCACTGACTAGTGGGTCCCACTGGTCAGGTTTGACTTTCAATGGTCATTTGGACCTGCTGATGTCATGCTGATGCAGTAAAGAGTTTTCTAGTATAAAAATAATTCCAGAAATGTTTAAAACTTCTAAAATTCATAGAAATTAATCTGTAACTCCAATGAAAATAATTTATATATGAAAAAGTATCAGAATAATTCAAGAAATCTGAATATGTCATTTTCAAACATGTTTGAAAATGTTACAGAACCCAAATATGTAGATTAATGAATAAGTTAATTCTTATAATTACTTTGTAGATGGAATTTGGAAAATATTTAAATTTCACTATAAATGACATGATCAAACACTGTCCTAATTACAAACCAGCAACCTAACATGTCATCCCATGCATGTTAAAAGCAAGTTGATCTGAGCATCAGGTCGAATCAATTAAAATGGTATTCGACAATACCTCGTTTGAAGTGATATTTGAATTTGATTCAAATCAACTTCAAACCTACTAAATGTTAGATATAATAAAATACCACCTTGCATCCTCATGCCATGCTCATGCATCATCTTGATTGCATACGTTTGTTATTGATTGTTGTCATTCCTTTCGGTAGGCTCCGCTCCCACTGATTCCACCGAATATCCGTCTAACGGATATTGTCACTCCTCTGAGCAACAAGGCAAGCAACCATTTTGATCATCCCGATAAATCCCATGTTCTCTCTCCAGCACTTACTTATTGCATTAGGATCAAATGCTTCAAATGCTTTTGCCACGTTAGTTGAACCCACTTCCTTTGCATGACCTATCCTTGTCACAGTAAATAGCTGAACCTTGCAACCTAGCATACCTGGTAGTTGCTTGAGCCATGATGTGTCTTATCCTGCTATGCATGCTATGCTTAGAGTTGTGTATGGTCTGTCATCTGGGAGATGAACAGAATTGTGAGAATGTGTTCGGTAAGCAAAGGTTGTGTGTTGAACCTGATTTGGTAAAGGTACCAGTGAAAGGCTGTGTAGGAGTACATGGCGGGTTGTTTCATTTGAACCGTCCTTAGGAACTGAGTTCCATGTATGTAATCCAAGACTAGATACTACCACACGTTGGGATACTTAATTGACCCTCTCGACTTATTAATCGCTTAGTACTCGGTCCAGGAGTTGCAAGTAGTTTCTGGTGTTTATAGTCATGCTGGAGGCCGTGCATAGCGCTGACCTAAGAGGTGGGCTGTGATGCGGTAGGCAGTGGCACGGTGTACCAAGTGGCACCCGGATGGTGGGCTTGGGAACCCTGCGCACATCGTTTGAGGACGTGGCGGAAACCTCGGCCGGACTTCCATACGGGTTACTCTCAGATAGGCGATGAACCTGGACTAGGTACTAATATGGTTAATGGTCGTGGCCGACTCCCTCGCTGGGCTTCCGCTTGAAGGTTGCCGAGGTGCATGACGTGCACATGGAGATAAGTGGCGAGAGCATGTGTGGCGAAGTACACCCCTGCAGGGTTATGATCTATTCGAATAGCCGCGTCCGCGGATATGGACTACTTGGAGACATATGTTGTTCATAGATAACTTCAATGGCTACTCATAAAATTGTCAAGATAAGCGTGAGTGTCGTGGACAGCATTTCCGTATGGAGACGGAATGATTCCACGATGGAGTATTGTTGTGGTGTTAGTGGACTCGAGTGCGAGAAATCAAGTTGTCAAAATTATTTAAAAATGCAAGTTGTCTAGCCACGAGTCAAATGCTGGCTTTCCGCATGAAACCCCACAATACCTTATTGATACATTGCATGAGTAGATAGTTATCCTAAAGTCTTGCTGAGTACCTCCGTACTCATGTTTGCTTAATAAATGTTGCAGAGGTTGCTAATGACCCTAATGGTGGGTTCTTCATAGACATTGACGACGACGAGTAGCTGGTGTCCCACCTACGATCTGGCCCTAGGTTGGGTCTGTAGTATAGTCAGGCCATGTGCCTTCTAGTTGCACCTGTCTGTACTCAGACAGTTTTAAACACTTCCGCTGGCTTGTAATTGAATGACTGCTATTATGGTTCGTGAGACCCTTACTGTGTAATATTATGTGTGTGGCTCTTCCGAGCCTCTTAAATAAAGCTTGTATGTTTATGGTTATGTTGTGATGCCATCGATGTATCTATACATATCAGTATGCCATGCGTACGTCTGTTGTACTTGATATGTATGGGGTTCGATTACCTAGTCGTGAATTTTAGTAGCACTCCTTACAGGGAAATGCCCCTTTGTGATGCAACGAGCCATGGTAGCTCGCTACTACTCCGGACACATTGGTTGACCGGCATGTGTCCTTCTTAGCTGCTGTGTCTGTCCCCTTTGGGGAAATGTCACGCGATGTAATTCAGTCCTTGTAGCTTGCTACGACTCGTCTACACTCGCTGGTGACCGACACCTGCTTTGTTGGGTCATGTATGCGTGTCCTTGTGCGGTACTGCCACTTTGGTTTATGACTAGACTTGTCGATTTGGGTTCTTTGACATTGGAATGCTAGCGACACAATTGCATACATGAGTCAAAAGATGCAAACAGTCCCGGCTAAGGTAAGGCTGCAGCCGTGGGGTTAACCGTGCATGAGACTGCAAAGGGATGCGATGTGTTACAGGCTGGATTCCTATGGCTTAGGATCGGGGTCCCGACAGCGTTGGTATCAGAGCTTGACTGACTGTAGGATTACTAAGCCAAACTGGTCGAAGTTGAATCTAGAATTTCTTTAGTTATATATAAGGGAATTGTTTGTGGAAGGGAACGTAAGACTCTTGTTCTCTTCTCAAGTTATTCTATTCTGGTCATCCTCGTCTTTTCTGCGGGAATTAAGGACTAGGATTACTCATCTTCCTCTAGGCTCCTGTTTCTGATCGGTAGATTATAGGACTACGGGTCAAGAGATATTTGGGTTTCTTTCATTCCTAGGAAAAAGGAAGTAAGTTTGATGATCAGAGAGTTGAACTTGATAGTTGAGTGGTTACGCTATTCCATTTTGGGTTGTCTCAAAATTTGTTTTTGAGCATTTACAGCCGTTATGCTGCCCAATTTTGCATTCGGAGCTCTAATGCTTTTGCATTACTCTCTATTTACAGATGCCTAGCCGTCCTTCTCGTCAGGTGGTACGTCTGACCAGGTGCATTAATGTACCGGGTCATACGGCCATGCTGGTCAGGGTGATGTCGGTGTGCGGTTACCGCTGGTACCCCGAGTACACAGTGGAGGAACGGTACCGAGACTTCAACCAGAGCCAGTATATCTGCACTGTTAGGGTATTTCCAGACTACCCTGGAGCTGAGGAGCCAATCCATTGGTCCTATGGGTTGGGAGTCACTGTTGACATGGCGGTACAAGATGCTGCCTATTCAATGCTGACCATTATGAGGGCGAGACATGCACTGCTGCAGAATTCAGAGTTCTTCTATGTTCTGGCCTCTCAGCCTGGTGAAGAGGGATACCTCAGCGGAGTCTATTTTGATTCTTCTATGGAGGATCCACTACTGCAGTCCACTGTTGAGATGCTAGAGAACAGAGACAGGGATGCTCATGCTCTCCGCATGGAGCTTTATGCTACCCGTGCCCGTCTGTGGACGGCTTTGACGCAGCTGGCACCGGTAGTCCAGATAGGGTACGGAGATATGGAGATGCCGAACCCTGTTAGGACCCATCTTCCGGCCCACGTTGACTGGCCAGCTATAGGAGGAGTCACCCCTCTTCGGGGACCCCTCTTACCACCAGTCAGGGGACCAAGGCCACATCCGTGTCCTTATGGATCCCAGGGATCTCAGGCCAGAGTGTTTCCTGATCCGCAGGTTGAGCTTCCAGGCCATGGAGGTAATCTCTATGAGATGTTCTATGCGGATGCCTGAGCTGTGAGCGGAAGGATAGTATGGTAGTAGCCGTACGTTCACAGTCCTGCGTGACTTGTGAAGTATGCCCATGATGTGAAATGAATTCCGGAGGCCTAGATAAATAATGTATAGGAAGCTTGTAAGCCTCTGATGAGTAGTTTCATAATTTCAGTAGTTTGCTCTTCAATTAAGGTTGTACTGAACTATGTAAGGGTGTGTATGAACCATGGTGTATATATAGCAGTTGCCTGTTACCATGTTGTTCGGATATTCATTTCCGCATTCCGTGTGTTCAGTACATTCTTAGTCCATAGCTAGTATTGATATGATATTGGTCTAAGTTGTGAGTTTGTTTGTCAGGATGGTGTTCACCAGGTTGAACCGTGCCCCTGCTCATGAGCAAGGCGAGGGTAGTCAAGCGTCGCAGGAAGACCTGCCTCACCTGCCCTCTCTGGCGGAAGTTATGCTTGAGGCAGAGAGAAACAAAAGGGAGACCAACCGACTGTTAGAGCGTATTGAGGAGAATACGGCTCGTCAGCCTAGGAATGCTGCAGTGTCCCTCAATGACTTTGTGAAGCTGAATCCTCCAACGTTTCATCATTCCGTCGATCCCCTCGACGCTGATGATTGGATGTGCAGCATTTCACGCAAGATTCGCTCTGCGAATGTTTCTGAGGCCGACAAGGTGACCTTTGCGGCGTATTTCCTGGAAGGACCCGCCAATCTGTGGTAGGAGAACTTTGAAGCGATGCGTCCTACTGAACCAGCAGCCACATGGGCAGACTTCAATGCAGCCTTTCGTCTGCACCATATTCCAGAGGGCCTGATGGACAGAAAGAGACAGGAGTTATGTGCTTTCACCCAGGGCAAGTTGATCGTGGATGCCTAAAGCCGCGAGTTCGGTAACCTCGCCCGCTATGCAACAGAGGAGGTGTCTACTAACGCAAAGAAGCAAGCAAGGTTCCGTAAGGGTCTGAGCCCTGAGCTTCATCGTGATCTGCGCCTCCACAAGTGTGCAAGCTTTCAAGCCCTGGTCAACAAGGCGATCAGTGCCGAGACTGGTCATACTGACTTTGAAGCCACAAGGAAGCACTCCCGTGACTTTGGATCGTCATCTGGTTCCGTGTTTCCAAAATGCAGGTTGTGGGTTCCAAACAGTTCTCTACCGCCAAGATACACTCCGAGGCCATCCTACGTGGCGCCTCAAACGAATCAGACCAACCCTCCAGCAAAAACTTATGGTGGTCCAGCTAACAATGCTGCACCACGTGCCAACCAAGTGATATGCTACAAGTGTGGAGAACCAGGGCACTATTCCCGTGAGTGCCCTCAAAATGTGGGTGCCAAGCAACCCGGAAAGTCCGTCGGGCAAGGCAAGTCGGGCAAAGCTTACTATGTGAAGCCAACTCCTGCACGTGGTCGTGTGAACTATGTCTCAGCAGAAGAAGCTGCAGAGGATCCCGACGTCATACTGGGTACGCTTCTTGTTAATCATCACCCAGCGTCTGTTCTCTTTGACACTGGGTCTTCTCATTCCTTCATTTCAGAAAGTTATGCACAGTTGCATAACATGTCTTTTTGTGATATGCCAATTCCATTGGTTGTCCAAACTCCTGGTAGTAAATGGAAAACCTCTAGGATAACCTATGACAATGAAATTCTAGTAGACAGGCTAGTTTTTCTAGCCTCATTGATAGCCTTGAAATCTTTGGATATTAATATCATCTTGGGTATGGACTGGATGTCAGCTCACTATGCCAAGATTGATACTCATTCTAGAAATGTCCAGCTTACCCATCCCTCGGGTGAGGTAGTAAATGTCTCTACTCGACTTGCCAAATGCCAACTCTATTCCTTAAATGCCAACCTCTTCCGGAACTTGAAGACATTTCGGTAGTCCGTGACTTCCCGGATGTTTTTCCAGAGGAACTTCCAGGAATTCCACCTGACAGACATGTAGAGTTCGTGACAGATCTTGTTCCGGGAACTGTCCCAATAGACAGAAGACCATATAAGATGGCACCCCTGGAGCTAGCCAAACTTAAGAAGCAACTAGATGAGGCCTTGAATAAAGGTTTCATTCATCCTAGCTCTTCTCCTTGGGCTTGCCCCGTCCTCTTCGTCAAGAAGAAAGACGGAACGGATCAGATGGTTGTAGATTACCGACCAGTTAATCCGGTCACCATAAAGAACAAGTATCCGCTTCCCAGGATCAACGATCTGTACGATCAGCTCGTTGGATCCTCAGTCTTCTCCAAAATGGATTTGAGGTTGGGATACCATCAAATCAAGATCAAGAACGGGGACATTCCAAAAACGGCTTTTCTTACTCGTTATGGCCAATACGAGTACACCGTCATGTCTTTCGGTTTAACCAATGCCCCAGCCACTTTCTCTTGTCTGATGAATTCAATCTTCATGGAGTATTTGGATAAATTCATCGTGGTATACCTCAATGATATTCTCATCTACTCGAAGAACGAACAAGAACATGCCGAGCATCTAAGGCTGGTATTGATGAAACTTCGAGAGCATCGCCTTTATGCCAAGTTTTCAAAATGTGAATTTTGGTTACCAGAGGTGACCTATCTAGGTCACGTAATCTCTGGTAAGGGTATTGCTGTCAATCCCGAGAGAGTTCAAGCTGTCCTTGATTGGACTCAACCTGAATCGGTTAAGCAAGTTAGGAGTTTTCTTGGACTAGCGAGCTATTGTCGTCGCTTTGTCGAGAATTTCTCCAAGGTTGCAAAGCCTCTAACTGAACTCCTCAAGAAGGATAAAAAGTTCGAGTGGACACCACAGTGCGAGCATAGTTTTCAGGAACTGAAAAGACGCCTCACTTCCGCACCTGTGTTGCTGCCACCAGATTTTTCAAAGGACTTTGTTATCTATTGCGACGCCTCGCGACAAGGATTAGGTTGCATTCTCATGCAAGATCGTCATGTGATCGCATACGCATCTCGACAGTTGCGTCCACATGAGGATAATTATCCCACACATGACCTTGAGCTTGCAGCTGTGGTCCATGCACTAAAAACCTGGCGACATTACCTTCTGGGTAATCGTTGCGAAATATTCACTGATCACCAAAGTCTGAAATATATCTTCACCCAGCCGGATTTGAATCTCAGGCAAAGACGGTGGGTTGAGTTGATCTCGGATTACGACTTAGGGATAACTTACACCCTGGGAAAGGCCAATGTTATGGCTGATGCACTAAGTCGTAAATAATATTGTAACAATTTGATGCTACAACAAGGTCAACCACATCTCTATGAGGACTTTTAGAAGTTGAATCTTCATATTGTTCCTCAAGGATTCCTTTCTACCCTGGTGGTGAAACCTACTCTTAGGGATCAAATCATAGCCGTGCAGGCCTATGATAAGGGTATATCTCGGATCAAGGAGAATATTGCTAGCGGTAACGCTAGGGAATTCTCCATCAATGAGAAAGGTGTTGTGTTCTTTCAGAACCGTTTAGTGGTTCGTAAGAGCAAACGTCTGCAGCAATTGATCCTTAAGGAGGCCCATGATTCTCCTCTCACCATTCATCCCGGTAGTACTAAGATGTATCAGGACCTACGCCAGAGGTTCTGGTGGACTAGGATGAAGAGAGAAATTGCTGAGTTCGTTGCTAACTGCGACGTTTGTCGTCGAGTTAAGGCAGAACATCAAAGGCCTGCTGGCACCCTTCAACCTTTAGCTATTCCTGAATGGAAATGGGATAAAGTTAGTATGGATTTCATTACCAGATTTCCCAAGACCAAGAAAGGAAATAATGCTATCTTTGTGGTCATTGACCGTCTTTCCAAAGTGGCTCATTTTCTTCCCGTTCGTGAGAGTATAACAGCTAGCTAGCTAGCAGAGTTATATATCTCTCGAATAGTGTCTCTTCATGGTGTTCCCCTAGAGATTAACTTGGACCGTGGGAGTATCTTTACTTCTTGCTTCTGGGAAAGTTTTCAGAATGCCATGGGGACTCACTTATCTTTTAGCACTGCTTTCCATCCCCAATCAAGTGGTCAAGTAGAAAGAGTGAATCAAATCCTAGAAGATATGCTCCGAGCTTGTGTTATATCGTTCGGTATGAATTGGGAGAAGTGCCTTCCATTCCCCGAATTCGCTTATAACAATAGTTATCAATCAAGCTTGGGCAAAGCTCCTTTTGAAGTTCTCTATGGACGAAGATGTCGAACACCTCTTAATTGGTCAGAAACCGGAGAGAGGCAACTCTTTGGCCCGGATATGATCCAGGATGCAAAAGAGCAGGTTCGCATTATTCATGAAAAGTTGAAAACAGCTCAGTCTCGTCAAAAGAGCCAATATGATCGTCATCATAAGGTTGTGACCTTTGAAGTTGACGAGAAGGCTTACCTTCGGGTTACACCTTTGAAGGGTACCCATCGATTCGGTATCAAGCGCAAGTTGGCTCCTCGTTACATTGGTCCTTTTCGCATTCTTGCCAAAGGAGGAGAGGTTGCCTACTAGTTGGAACTTCCTCCGCATCTTTCCAAGGTTCATGATGTCTTCCACGTCTCGCAACTCAGGCGTTGCTTTTCGGATCCTATCCGTGAAGTGGACCACGAAACGCTTGATCTCCAAGATAACCTTTCATACCGAGAATACCCCGTGCGTATTCTTGATCAAGCTGAGTGTAGCACTCAGCGTCGAAACCTCAAGTTTCTTAAAGTTCAATGGTCAAATCATTCTAAAAAGGAGGCAACTTGGGAAAGAGAGGATCGTCTCCGACTTGAGTATCCTGCGTTATTCCCAACGACTTCTAAATCTCGGGACGAGATTCTTTTGAGTGGGGGTGAGTTGTCACATCCCTGACACCTTAATCAAGGTAGCTTTGTGCTCATGTTTTCTTTGCATTGCATCTAGGAAATTTTCAACAAGAACAAAGCAAGTGGTGAAGGAAAACTCAAAAACCCTAGCCACTTCTCAAAATAAAGGAAAATTCAAACTAGTTAAAATCAATGAACCCAGAATGGACTCAAGAAAAGTTCAATCTTTCTGATAAATCATGGAAGTAAATAAGCAATGAAGAAAACCATTTTCTTGATACTTTAAGCATTTTAAATAAATGCAAAAAGCTACTGGTTTCAAGTTTAAAATTTGAAATCAGAAACTTTAAGTTTTCAAAAATGTTGAAAACTCCAGGAATGGTTGGATATATTCCAACAAATATTCTGGTGTGTTCAAAATAGTGTTTACAAACTATTTGGGAGCTGAAATAAATAGTAAATAAATTAGTTAGCAGAACAGAAACAAAACAGAAAAAAAATAGAGGAAGAAACTACATGACGCTCACCTCAGCCGAGGCCCAGTAGCGCTGCCGTCTTCCTCCTCGCCAGTAGGAGCAGGAGGTGGCCGTCGCGTCGCCGCGCGCCTCCACGCAGCTCCCTGCCTACCTGGCCGCCGCTTCGCACTGGCAAGCACGGGGATAACCTCCCCGAGCACGTAGCTATCCATTCCCGTGCTCCTTCTTCCCCCTTTCCTCTCGGTTCTCCCGATCCTCACTGCTGCCACTGACAGGAGCTCGAGCTTGAGCTGCCCGTGCCCCTAGCCATAGGATCTTCCTCCCGAGTGTGCCGTTAGCTCCGCCTCGACGAGCTGGTCCTCCCTGCAAAAGCCGAAGCCTCCCCGAGCCCTGCAACGCCCACGGCACCGTCGTCTTCAACCTTCGGCCGCCGGCGAACTCTGCTCGATTCGTCGCCCTCAGTGCTTCCCCGAGCCGTCTAAGCCCTCCTCTGCACTCCTCGTGAGCTTGCGCAACTTTCCCCTAAGATCTCCCCGTCGATCCCCTCCTCTAGCCCTAGTTCCACCGGAGCCCGACAGGGACCGCCGCTGCCGCTCGTCGCCGGTAGCCCTCCGGTGAAGGGTTGGTCCGTCTGAGGCCACCAGCAGCCTCAGGACATCACGTAGATGCTTTAGGAGCCCAGCCCCGCGCGTTTTGACCCTGTGATCGATGGCTTCGACGATGGCCGAACTTGGTCGCCGCCAAGCTCGTCGCCGGCGTTGATTCCAGCCACCCCAGTCCCTGGGGTTTGTCCCATCGTGCGCGTCGTCGAGTGGCCGTTCTCCCCGTGGTCTCTGCCGTGATTTTGGTCGACGGAGGCGAGTTTCCGATGCCCTCCACCGTACTGGTGGTCGCCGGAGGCTCCCCGCCAGCGGGGACGACCTCGCCGCCGGTGGATCTCAGCTGGCCTGAGCCACTGACATCTGGGGCCAGCCTCTGAATAATCTGGAATAGTAAAAATAAAACCAAATAATTTAATAAGTCACTCACATATGGGTCCAGTGAGATTAATTAGCTAATTAAGATTAATTCTAATCTAAAACTGACCAGAGTCCCACTGGTCTGGTTTGACTTTCAATGGCCAGTTGGACCTGCTGATGTCATGCTGATGCAGTAAAGAGTTTTCTAGTATAAAAATAATTCCAGAAATGTTTAAAACTTCTAAAATTCATAGAAATTAATCTGTAACTCCAATGAAAATAATTTATATATGAAAAAGTATCAGAATAATTCAAGGAATCTGAATATGTCATTTTCAAACATGTTTGAAAATGTTACAGAACCCAAACATGTAGATTAATGAATAAGTTAATTCTTATAATTACTTTGTAGATGGAATTTGGAAAATATTTAAATTTCACTATAAATGACATGATCAAACACTGTCCTAATTACAAACCAGCAACCTAACATGTCATCCCATGCATGTTAAAAGCAAGTTGATCTGAGCATCAGGTCGAATCAATTAAAATGGTATTCGACAATACCTCGTTTGAAGTGATATTTGAATTTGATTCAAATCAACTTCAAACCTACTAAATGTTAGCTATAATAAAATACCACCTTGCATCCTCATGCCATGCTCATGCATCATCTTGGTTGCATACGTTTGTTATTGATTGTTGTCATTCCTTTCGGTAGGCTCCGCTCCCACGGATTCCACCGAATATCCGTCTGACGGATATTGTCACTCCTCTGAGCAACAAGGCAAGCAACCATTTTGATCATCCCAATAAATCCCATGTTCTCGCTCCTGCACTTACTTATTGCATTAGGATCAAATGCTTCAAATGCTTTTGCCACGTTAGTTGAACCCACTTCCTTTGCATGACCTATCCTTGTCACAGTAAATAGCTGAACCTTGCAACCTAGCTTACCTGGTAGTTGCTTGAGCCATGATGTGTCTTATCCTGCTATGCATGCTATGCTTAGAGTTGTGTATGGTCTGTCATCTAGGAGATGAACAGAATTGTGAGAATGTGCTCGGTAAGCAAAGGTTGTGTGTTGAACCTGATTTGGTAAAGGTACCGGTGAAAGGCTGTGTAGGAGTACATGGCGGGTTGTTACATTGGAACCGTCCTTAGGAACTGAGTTCCGTGTATGTAATCCAAGACTAGATACTACCACACGTTGGGATACTTAATTGACCCTCTCGACTTATTAATCGCTTAGTACTCGGTCCAGGAGTTGCAAGTAGTTTCTGGTGTTTATAGTCATGCTGGAGGCCGTGCATAGCGCTGACCTAAGAGGTGGGCTGTGATGCGGTAGGCAGTGGCACGGTGTACCAAGTGGCACACGGATGGTGGGCTTGGGAACCCTGCGCACATCGTTTGAGGCCGTGGCGGAAACCTCGGCCGGACTTCCGTACGGGTTACTCTCAGATAGGCGATGAACCTGGACTAGGTACTAATATGGTTAACGGTCGTGGCCGACTCCCTCGCTGGGCTTCCATTTGAAGGTTGCCGAGGTGCATGCGTGCACATGGCGGTAAGTGGTGAGAGCGTGTGTGACGAAGAAAACCCCTGCAGGGTTATGATCTGTTTGAATAGCCGCGTCTGCGGATATGGACTACTTGGAGACATATGTTGTTCATAGATAACTTCAATGGCTACTCATAAAATTGTCAAGATAAGTGTGAGTGTCGTGGACGGCATTTCCGTATGGAGACGGAATGATTCCACGATGGAGTATTGTTGTGGTGTTAGTGGACGAGAATGCGAGAAACCAAGTTGTCAAAATTATTTAAAAATGCAAGTTGTCTAGCCACGAGTCAAATGTTGGCTTTCCGCATGAAACCCCACAATACCTTATTGATACATTGCATGAGTAGATAGTTATCCTAAAGTCTTGCTGAGTACCTCCGTACTCATGTTTTCTTAATAAATGTTGCAGAGGTTGCTAATGACCCTAATGGTGGGTTCTTCATAGACATCGACGACGACGAGTAGCTGGTGTCCCAGCTACGATCTGGCCCTAGGTTGGGTCTGTAGTATAGTCAGGCCATGTGCCTTCTAGTTGCACCTGTCTGTACTCAGACAGTTTTAAACACTTCCACTGGCTTGTAATTGAATGACTGCTATTATGGGTCGTGAGACCCTTACTGTGTAATATTATGTGTGTGGCTCTTCCGAGCCTCTTAAATAAAGCTTGTATGTTTATGGTTATGTTGTGATGCCATCGATGTATCTATACATATCGGTATGCCATGCGTACGTCTGTCGTACTTGATATGTATGGGGTTCGATTACCTAGTCGTGAATTTTAGTAGCACTCCTTACAGGGAAATGCCTCTTTGTGATCCAACGAGCCATGGTAGCTCGCTACTGCTCCGGACACATTGGTTGACCGGCATGTGTCCTTCTTAGCTGCTGTGTTTGTCCCCTTTGGGGAAATGTCACGCGATGTAATTGAGTCCTTGTAGCTTGCTACGACTCGTCTACACTCGCTGGTGACCGACACCTGCTTTGTTGGGTCATGTATGCGTGTCCTTGTGCGGTACTGCCACTTTGGTTTATGACTAGACTTGTCGATCCAGGTTCTTTGACATTGGAATGCTAGCGACACAATTGCATACGTGAGTCAAAAGACGCAAACGGTCCCGGCTAAGGTAAGGCTGCAGCCGTGGGTTAACCGTGCGTGAGACCGCAAAGGGATGCGATGTGTTACAGGCTGGATTCCTATGGCTTAGGATCAGGGTCCCGACAAAATCTCCCACCCATGTGCGTCGAACATGGCGCCATGGGGGAAGGGCCCTATCGTGATAACCAGAGGACCGTCCCTGCCTCCACCGCCAGGCCACCGTGCATGCGGAGCCACACTCACTGTAGCTTGTCAACCTCGATCACCCTAGCAAAAGGGCCGGGGAGGTGCAGACGGCCGCGGGGAGGACCGTGTAGCCTGACGACAAACTCCAGCCCCGTGCCTTTCATGTGTCTCGGCAAAGGCGGCGGCAGCATCATCCAAGAAGGATCTGGCATAACGCTCCACCCCCTTTGACCACGAGCTCCTCGGCGGCCCCATCCCATCCAGCGCCACCGCCTCGAGCACTGGTGCCACCCTCCGTCGCCACGGCTGAAGTGGCTGCATGATCCGAATGAGAAGCTCTTGCTGGCCCCACAAAATATGGGGGCGCCCACGCTTCCCTGTCATGGCCAACAACCAAAGCAACCTCAAAGAGCCAAAGAAGAAGAGAAATTCGGGCAACCCTCGGTTGGAGAAGAGGAGAAGGATGGATGAGCATCGTCTACTACAGCCCTCCCACTTTTATAGGGAGGGCGTGGGGGCATGGCTCTCCTACACTCCAAGGGTCACCGCCCATCTCCACCTATGTCATTGCCCGCGATCACGGGCGAACAGGTAACCGTCCCATCAATCCAATCCACAACGATGCGGCATCTGCCACAACCAGGCTTTTAAGCCACGCGTAACCGTTGCGAGATTCGCGCAATGCATGCAGCGCGCATGGCGAAAACGGCTTGAAGTGGTGGGACAATGCGGAACAGTGGGTTGGCGGTTACCTCTTTGCGAATTTCACGCTCGTGCACGAACTTTGGGCCTGACCCAACAGCACTAGGTGAGCGCGTATGGGCCAGGCCGAGGGCTCCTGTCGGTGCACTAGTAATGGGGTACCTAGTGCCCCTAACTTCTGCATAGGCGTTGTAGCATAACCCCTCAAGATCAATCACCAACCCAAGCAAAGAGCCAGAACCAGATGCCGACAAGACCTAGACAAACAGCCCAAGACGTGGCATGAACCCCCGGCACCTGCCAGGGGCGAAGGCACAAGCATCCTCACCAAGACCCGGCAAGGCGCCTCCCTAGCAAGTGCGAGCCAACCTGCCACCACTCCACCTTATCGCTACACCAGTCACTTGTCGATGAGGTGTTGAGCTCCCAGATGGCTAGGTAACTCTCGCTAAATATGTTGTGGCGCGCCGGAAGACAGATTAGGAATTGTTGACACACGTGCAAAGGTGTGTCAAGACCCCAGGCCACAACGAGCTCATAGGTCGTAGGTGAGGGAGTCCAGTTTTCCGTGGTCCTCGGGCGGCCGGTTAGTCAATGCCGGGTTAGCCCATTGGGCCATACTATTCAAGACCGGTCCTTATGATGACCCTTACTCTGGAATGGATGTTTTGAAGATTGGTGTCTGCTTAGAAGGGCTAGGTCAGCTCATATATTCCTGATTATAGTTGGCAACTTGTAAACCCTAGGGTCCTTATTGTCTATATAAACCAAAGACCCATATCCGTGTAGAGGAGGTTGAATTATCTAGGGTTTAGCATATACGATCTCGAGGTAGATCTACTTTGTAATCATCTTCATCAATACAATCAAGCAGGACGTAGGGTCTTACATCCATAGGAGGGCCCAAACCTGGGTAAATCATTGTCTCCCCCTTCTTCCTACAACCCATCGACTCAAGGTCCACAGTTCGGGACACCCTACCCGAGATCTGCCGGTTTTGACACCGACATTGGTGCTTTCATTGAGAGTTCCACTGCTGGATCGCTGAGAAGATCGATGGCTCACTTAATTGTCAGTGACAGAATCAGCAACGGAGACATCTTTGTCCCCGAGCAGGTTCCGTCGTTCGGTAGCATTATGCTGCGTGCAGGCCCTACCGGCCGTCAGGGCCAGATCGGAGGTTTCATCCCCGATTAGCAAACAATGTGTGGGAGTTTTGAACTCCCAACCCATCCGCGAACCAATCTGGTCCTCGCAAGAATCCCGTCTTCGGTCGATGAGATCAAAAAACCAGAAGCTTTAACTTCGGGTCCCGCGCCCGGCCATGTCCTCGGATCCTTCTATTCCGAAGAGTCGACCCCTAGATCGAACCCGACCCTGACGCCTGGATTACAGGAAATGGCTTTGGCCGAACACGCCTCCCTCACGGAGGCCCCGAGCGTTAACTCCAAAAACCATCCGACAATGTACCAGGACGAGCTCTCAGCACTGAACGAGATGCTTGGCCAGGTCCAAACATTGTACATCTCAACCAGCCCGACCCGCTCGCAGTACGGCTCGGAATATGGTGACTTTTACGGCCCACCCAACACCCACTTGGTAGCTACCGTCGGAGATTTAACCGACACATTAGACTATGTTTCTGAGGAGCTTGAGGGCATGGACGACAAGGCCGACGAACCCACTCCCACAAATACAGGGCGATGGGCCACTACTTCTACTTACAACGTCTACATGATGGACACTCCCGGTAACTTCGGTGACCTCCCCCAGCCAAACGATGACAAATCCGGGGAGGAGATTTCAAAGCGCCAAAAGCAGCGTAAGCGTGCTAAGGCAAATAAGGGAAAAATCTCTGCACAAGGCACTTGGGAAAATAAAACCCAAAGGACCACGGTAACCTCGGAATTCCACAACATCCACTGGAGGATGCGGATAAACCCGAGGGGCAAGACGACCCCGACGACATCAGCAAGTCGGACAATGATGATTACTCCCCCCCCCCCCGGTCGGCGACTACCCATAGGATGAAGACTTCGCAGTTCCCAATGACCTTGGAGGTCAGGAAGAGTTTTGGCAGCTACTCGTAGCTACTACTCGAAGCTTAAAGGCAAACGAGCGTCAACTCCAGGACGAACAAGACACTATAAATAGCAGGTGGACCAAGGTATTGGCCACCTAAGAAGAACACAGCTCTAGATGGCTGGATCAGAAGAAAAGTTACCCACATCGCTGGCTGCTGCCACAATTCGATGATGTGGGCCCGAAGCCCGCATCCCCCAAACGCACAGACTACGACCAACCTGACCGCTCGCACCGAGGGCGCGATAGGGTGGTGTCGGACGCCGAATATTATCCCCCCACATGGAAAGGGGAAGGAAAAAGTGCACCCTTGTGAAAGACACATCCTGCGATACAACCTTGATAACAAGACAAGTCGCAACAGGTCCATTTACGGGTCGAGAAGGTACTCCCCCACTAAATGGCATGGAGAGACACCTCGAGTCTCCTACTATGCCAGAGACTGGGATTCATACTAGACTAACCCAAAGCCGATCTTCGGCACAAGATAGCCCGGACTAGAGGCGCCGCACACCCACTATGCTTCACAAATGAAGTGATGCAACATCGATTTCCAGAGGGATTCAAACCCGTCAACATAGAGAAGTACAACAGAACTAGGGATCCTGCCATGTGGATAGAAGACTTCCTTCTCAACATTCATATGGCGAGAGGAGATGATCTCCATGCCATCAAATACTTACCCCTCAAATTGAAAGGGCCAGCACGGCACTGGTTAAACAGCCTGCCCAGGTACTCGATCGTAAGCTGGGAAGAGCTCGAGGAAGCCTTCCTATCCAATTTCCAAGGGACCTATGTCCGTCATGTGGATTCCTCCGACCTTAGCAATGTTGTCCAAAAGGAGGGAGAGTTAGCCAGAGAGTTCTGGAACCGGCTCTTAACAAATAAAAACCTAATTGTGGATTGCCCGGATGCTGAAGCAATATCCTCTTGTGGGAAAAACATTCGAGACGAGTGGTTGGCTCGCCAGCTCGGACACGATAGGCCAAGGATAATGTCCGCCCTCATTTCCCTCATGACCTGCTTTTGCGCACGTGGGGACAATTGGATAGCTCGACGTAGCCACAATTCCGACGACCCTAGAACCTCTAAGGTACGGGACATAAACGACAAGCCGAGGAAAAATAAGAACAAGCGTCGTCTCCACGCTGGCAACACCGAAGACATAAAAGTAAATGTTGGGTTCCGCAGCTCTAAGCTAGGACAGCAGAAGAAACCCTTCAAAGGGAACAAATATGGACCAACCCAATGGGAAAAAATTATGGAACGACCCTCTCAAATCCATGGCACTCAAGATAAGACGGCCAATCACACCAACCATAATTGTTGGGTATTCAAGCAGGCCGGTAAAGCAACGGCCAAAGAACATGGGAGGAGACCTCGAAGCGAAGACGACGAGGAGCCCCGTGGCCCAAACAACGGGGGCCAAAAACAGTTCCCTCCCGAGGTTAAAACATGACTCACATACCCAAGAAGGAGTGGAAACGAGCCCTCCGAGAAGTCTACACCGTAGAATCGGTAGCTCCAAAGTATAATCCATGGTCGGCTAGCCCGATCACATTCAATCGGAGGGATCATTCGACCAGTATCTGTCATGGAGGGTCGGCCGCCCTCGTTCTAGATCCCATCATAGATGGGTACCACCTCACCAGAGTCCTCATGGATGGAGGAAGTAGCCTTAATCTGATTTATGTAGATATGGTGAAAAAGTTGGGCATTGACCCATCCTGAATAAAACCAAGCAACACTACCTTTAAAGGAGTGATTCCGGGCATTGAGGCCCGCTGCTCTGGACCAAAACGCTAGAAGTCGTGTTCGGATCACCCGATAACTTCCACAACGAAGACTTAATCTTCGACATAGTCCCCTTCTGCAGCGGGTACCACGCACTACTCGGTCGCATCGCCTTCGACCAATTCAATGAAGTGCCTCACTATGCCTATCTCAAGCTCAAGATGCCCGGACCCCCAAGGAGTCATCATCGTCAATGACAACACAGAACGATCTCTTCGAACCGAAGAACACACCGCAGCCTTAGCAGCCGAAAGCGAGCAAGACGGCGAAACATCAAGTCACAAGCTGATCAAGCCGCGACACATAGGTAAGTGATCCCAAGCTCACTCAGGTCCCCCGGAGAGTTCATTAACTCTGAACACATGGGGGTAACCCTCCCACAGCATGTCCCGAGCACCTTCAAGGTATGTCCCTTGCATAAACAATTCCATTATTCAAATAACATGGGATCCTGTGGGAGCATCCGAACAAGTACCATATGCTCGGCTAGAAAAACTTTGGTGCCAACTTCTTCCCGAACACACAGGGGATACCATAAAGATACTCCTAAGTGTCAAGCTTTATTTCATAGGCAGCTTCTCATGGATACTCGACTGAAAGCCCATCTGACATCTGCAACAACCTGTTAAAGACCTAAGATCCCCCCCCCCTTTCAATATTTTGGAGAGCTAATGCAGCCAGGAGCCACGTGTACGTCAAGACACTAGCAAAAAGGCTACAGGGGAGGCATTTCTTAATTTTGATAGATTCATGTACACAACGGCCTTGTTGCCGAGAATTATAAAATTCCTCGTTGATATCTGTCACAGATGCTTTTCTTTTGATGTACTTATTCTTATGCATGTTTCTCTACTACATGGCGCTGACAGGACAAATTTGTTTCATGATTGCTAAAAAAAGTGCGACCAGCTACTAAATCGGGGGCTAGGATACATTGACCGCCCGAGCACTACACCGTCACACTTTCTTTTATATATGCGTTCGATTTCTCAACATTTTGCATTATATGCATCAGTTCCGAATTATGTCTTGGGTCTACAGTTGAATTGCCATGATCCTGTGCTTACCCCCTTACGTTCCGCTAGTTCAGCTAAAGGGGTAAAGGGAGAAGCACTGCGATTGTATTCCCAGCTTACCTGGTTTTGAAATGCCTCAATGGAGAAAGCCGAAAATTGACCCTCATAATGAGCGAGAACTGGTGTGCAATCCGAGATTATTTACATAGTCGATAGAGGCTATTCCGTGTCACACGGACGGGTTTGCAATTAAACAAACCTCACGGTAGTCATTCTAATTTTTGGTTTTTCCGATTACTACAACAAGGGTTGGGGGCTTGTCATTAGCCCCCGCATTATTACATTCCGAAAGCTAAGTGAAATCGATAAAGCCTCATAGTCTGATTGCCTTGTTTCCGTCCTACACAACCACCTTCGGGCACCGATTAAATCAGCTAAAGGTTGTGTGCGGACGATGAAACACCCCAAGTAGTATCTACATGGGGGCCGAAGCTGACGACTGGCAACTTTCAGGTTAAAATGGCCACAAGAGGGATCAAAATAATATAAAGCATACTCAACTTAGGACATGTATTGCTTAAAGCAGATTGTTCTAGGTTACATCAATATATATTTATTCTAATAATACATCCTTGGAGAATTGCGATTCGATCGCCCGAGCACTCTCCATGGCGGAAGAGAAGTACAGCTCGGGGCGCAGGTGCTCCTTTCCGACAGGCGGCGGACCAGTAGCCATCTTCAACTGCCTCACTTCCGGTAAGTGCACCATCGTCCTCACAAAGTCCATCTGAGCCCACTCTATACATGTTGAGCATTGTAGGGCTTCAATCAGAGGTGCGGCTTCGATCATCTTCCACACTAGGTCGAAGTAGCTGTTCGGCAAGGGCTCGGTAGGCCACAGCCGAACACACATGTCCTTCACAGTCGGCTCGGCCATTCTGTGTAGTTCAAGGAGCTGCTTCATTTGGTAGCTCAAACTGGGGTTAGCCTCAGGGGTTTCAAACTGAGCCCAGAGTAGCCGCTGCTCGGCATCCCCATCATGAGCTGCAAAGTACTTGGTTGCATCTGCTGCACTTTGCGGGAGATTGGTGAAGGCACGTGCGGAACACCATATCCGCGTAAGAAAGGCAAATCGGTTCCCACCGAAGGCACACTGCAATAGATATGGCTTACCGGTTGCCATAAGCTTGACCTGGCACACTTATTCTTCATAGAACCTCCGCTCTACCTACTCTGATTAGAGCTCGACGGATAGCTTGGTCTGCTCGGCCGCCTGATCTATGGTTTTTGCTCAAAGGCCTCGCACTTCGAGCTCACCTCCTCCAGTTCTTGTTGGACCTCCGTCACCCTAGCCTCATATTGCTTGTTAACGGCCTTAAGAGTGTCCAGCTCGGCATCCTCCTGTTCGGTCGTCGCCTTGTGGGAAACAGCCTCTTTTTTGGCCCTCTCCTCTTCCATGTCTTCCACCTCTCGAGTAGAGGAAACACGTGTTTCCTCGGACTTAGTGTCTGGGGGACCCCCAGACTTAGTGTCTGGGGGGGACCGCTAGAACGGAGACCTTCACGAGTCTCCTTCTTCTTCGGTTCTGGCGTCATATATGGCATCGGAACCAACATTGCAGTCAGCAAATCTGACCTAGGATCTTCAGGTAGAGGGGATGGTTCATTGATGTTATTGGCCTTGGCCAGACACTCTTGTTCAAACAATTTGGGGAGAGGTGAGATCTCCAAAAGAAAATAGGAACTTTCAGATATAAATAATACTCACACATACCTCGACTGGAGGTGTCTTGTCATCCAGAGCTTTGTCTTCATCCTCTGCAGGCCACGATAGTTGGGGCTTGAACAAAGCCCGCCATATGTCCTTGTGGGTCATACGGAAGAACTCCTTTACGACCTTGGGTTCATCGGGCTTATAGACCCACATCGGATTGACCCTATGCTGGCACGGTAGGATGCGCCGATGTTTGCTTCCACCATCTGTTTAAGGCATTTTTGCATCATCTTCACATCCCTAGAAAACCCCCAGTCTATGGCTTTCTTGACCTAGGAGGTTAGCCTCACTGGAGGGATGGACTTGAAATCGGCGGCCGTTGCCCAGTTCGCTTCTCGTAGTTCGGTGATGTAGAACCACCGCTTCTGCCAGCCCTTGATAGTGTCTATCAAGCTGCCCTTTGGCCATACTACTTTGCAAAGCTTTCTTACCACCACCATGCCGCAATCGACGTGATGGTTGCTTACCAATTTTGTCGTCACGTTGAACGTCTTAAGTCAAAGCCCAAAATGCGGATGAACTCGCAAGAAAGCTTCGCATACGATGATGAAGGAGGTGATGTGCATGATGGAGTTGGGAGGAAGCTTATGGAAATCTAGTCCATAGTAGAACATGAGGCCCCTGATGAAACGATGGAGGGGAAAACCTAGGCCCCGGAGGAAATGGGGAATGAACACGACCCACTCACCCGGTCTTGGTGTAGGCATCACCTGGCCTGCCTCTGCCGCCCGGTGCGAAATGTCGGGCGAAAACTATCTGGAACGCTTTAGCTCCGAGATGTCAGTGTCGGAGACGGTCGACACCTCCCACTTGCCTTGCGAGCCGGCCATGGTGCGAACTCAAAGACGGCGACGGGAAAAGAGAGCAGAAAGGGGATTAGATCAGGGCGCTCGAGCTTGGAGGAGGCAAGAGAGAAGACGAGGATGCAGGTGATAAATATTTGTGGACTTCATTCCTTTAAATAAGGGACCATAATGCCAAGGGTCCCTCCTACTACGCCGGTTGCTCTGCCTCCCCCTAAAAATTATCGAGCCGTTGTGCGCGTAGGTAAGCCTGGGCAGTTACTCGTATCCCAATAAATGTGGAAGCACAATCTCCTCGAGAGAACGTGCGTCTTGAAACATGGCCTCGAGCCGCAGTTCGAGACGACCTTTCATCAGAAAAGCCTGCAAATTGAGGGACTATTCACACATAGGCTTTTAAATGCCTTTGCTAAAAAAAGATACCAGTTTTAAAGACTTGTAGGTTACTGAAGCAATCAAATCTGAGTCAGCCGAGCACGAGTGGAACTCACCTTGCAAGGCGATTACTATCGATATGATGTGCAGCCGTAGACTGAACACACCAGCGTTGAAGGCTAGTTCGGGGCTACTCAGGGAGTCGAGGACTCTAGGGACCTCGGGCGGTTGGTTAGTCAATGCCGGGTTGGCCCATTGGGTTATACTGTTGAAGACCAGGCCTTAAGATGACCCTTACTCTGGAAGGAATTTTCCGAAGATTGGCGTGTGCATCAAGTTTAGAAGGACTAGGTCAGCTCATCTATTCCTGATTATAGTCGGTAACTTGTAAACCCTAGGGTCCCTCGTGTCTATATAAGTGAGAGACCCCTATCCGTGTAGAGGAGGTTGAATCATCTAGGGTTTACCATATACGATCTCGAGGTACACCTACTCTGTAATCATCTTCATCAATACAATCAAGTAGGACGTAGGGTATTACCTCCATAGGAGGGCCCGAAACTGGGTAAACCATTGTCTCCCCTTCTTCCTACAACCCATCGATTCAAGGTCCACAGTCCAGGACCCCTTACCCGAGATCTGCCGGTTTTGACACCGAGAGCAGGAGCTTGCCGGGAACACACCCCCGCTCGTCACCTAAGGCCGCATTTATAGCGTGTTGGCTTAAGTGTGAGAGTTAGGTATGATAGCACTATTAGCTATCTGATCATGACTGTTAGCCACTGTGGATGCCCCATGAGCTATAAAAGGAGGCCTAAGGCAACCTAGCAAAGGTTTCGCACACTTGAAGATTCCACACTAGGTAATTTCGGATCCCAGGGGATAAGAGACAAGTGTACTTGTACATATGTGATAGCTCTCCACGACAACCCTTGCCGGGGCAGAACTTCGTGCGAACTTCATCTTCCTCAATCAATCCACCAAAGCAGGAGTAGGGTCTTACGCTTCACATCGGCCTGGACTTGGGTAAAAACACCTGAGTCTCATCATTGTGTCGCCTCATAGTTTATGCTCTTTGTGCCACATGACCTCCCTGCTAAACCACAAGGGGACAAACGTCTCATAGGTGATCGAGTGCACATCTGCACCGACAGCCACCATTCTCAAAAAGATATAACTAAAGTACTAGAGCAACTGCTAAGCTCAAAAGATATACATGAAGCACATAGAGTATTCCAACAAATTGTGATGATGTGGTATCTCTCTCAAATAGGTGTGTCCAGCAAACAATGATTGTGGTAAATTTAAAGTACAAGGAAACAAAAGCAAACGATGCTCCAAGCAAAACTCATATCATCTGATGAATAAAAATATAGCTCCAATTGACATACAGATGGATTGAGACGAAAAGAGGGGATGCCTTTCGAGGCATCCCCAAGCTTAGATGCTTGAGTCTTCCTAGAATATTACCTTTGGGTGGCTTGGGAATCCGCAAGCTTAGGCTTTTTCTACTCTTCAATCCTTTGTACATCGGGACAATACTCAAAACTTGAAAACTTAAATCACATAAAACTCAACAAAACTTCCTGAGATCCGTTAGTATAAGAAACATATCAAATACTTTTAGGTACTATTACAAGTTTATTCTTATTTTATTTTAGCATAGGGTATTGTATCTTAACTCCTCCATGGCTTATACCCCCTACACGATATATAACATCATCAAAATAAGCAAACTACACTTGCAAAAACAGAATCTGAATGAAATAGAACAGTCTGTAGTAATCTGTAATGAACATATACCTTCTGTAACTCCAAAGATTCTGAAAAGTTAGGATGACCTTAGTAATTTGTATATCAATACTTTATACAAAATTCATCTTAAAAAGACATTCAATAAAATCAGATAAATTCTGCACCGGACGTCAAAGACTCAAATATTTATTGTGGATAATCTGAACATAAATCAACATTTCATTGGATCAAAATAAACGCACCTCACAAAAGGAATTACATCATATGGATCAAATCAAAGAGTGATGACCATTGTATTGAAGATCCAAGAGAGAGGGATTGCCATCTAGGTACTTACTATGGAGCCGTAGGTCTGTGGTGAACTACTCACACATCATCCTGAGGGAAGCATGGTTGATGAAGAGGCCCTCCATGATCAATCCCCCTCCGACAGGGTGCCGGAACGAAGCTCCGGATGGCCTCCCATTGGAACACAGACTTGCGGCGGCGTAAAACGTGTTTTGGTACTCTCTCTGGTGTTTTTAGGGTAGATGTGAATTTATAAGCCAAATAATATAGTCGGAAGGGCCACGAGGGAGGCACAAGCCATTAGGGCACCCCCCCCCAGGTCGCGCCGTGTTGGCTTGTAGGCCCCTCGTGAGGCCTCCAGCCTTCTTTTGATGCTCTTTGATCTTCTTTTGGTCCACAAAAAATCACCAAAAAATTTCAGGGCAGTTGGACTTCATTTGGTATGGAAAACATGAAAAGTAAGAAACATGCACAAAATAGCAACTGGCACTGGGCGCTGTGTCAATAGGTTAGTGCTCCAAAATAATATAAATTGGTAAATAAATACCCCAAAAGTATTCTAGACTGATAATATATCAGCATAGAACAAAAAAATATTGATACACTCGAGACGTATCAAGGGCCTCTTCATCAACCTTGCTGCCCTCACGATGATGTGTCAGTAGTTCACCACAAACCTATGGGTCCATAGCGAGTACCTAGATGGCAATCTCTCTCTCTCTCTCTCTCTCTTTGATCTTCAATACAATTATCATCGCATCTTTGCTTTCATCTATATGATGTAATTCATTTTTGTGTGGTGTGTTTGCTATGATCCGGTGAATTGTGGGTTTATGTTCAGATTGTTCATGATAAATATTTGAGTCTCCTCTGAATACTTATATGATTCTTATGTGCATGATTATGATAGCTTAGTGATTCTCTCTGATCTATTGAAATAGTTTGGCCAACTAGATCGATGTTTCTTTGGTGAGAGAGGTGTGTTGTGGTACGTTCAACCTGGCAAATTTCTATATCCCAATGACAGAAGGGGACAAGATTCATCTTTGTGTTTCTGGTACTGAGGATAAATCGATGGGGTTTATTCATATTTCTTGAGTTTACTTTGTCTAGATCATGCCATTGTTCTCCATGCATTACTCTGTTTTACTTAATACTCTAGATCCATGCTCGATAACGATCGATGAGTTGAGTAATAATAATAGGTGCAGGTAGGAGTCGCCCCATTTGTTTATGGGTGTGATGCCTATACACACATGATCATTTCAGTGAATATCGCATAACTATCCACTTTTCTTTCAATTGCCCAACAGTAATTTGTTTCCCATCGTATGTTATTTTTGATAAGATATGCCATTAGGGAAAACTATGGCCCCGGGGTCTATTACAACATACTGATAAAACCTTCAATAACTTGCTTCCATTAAGTTTTTTTATTTTATCTTTATATCTACAATTATCAACACACCTCACTTGCTTGCAAATAACAAGACAAGAGGACTAACAACCCTCTTGCCCGTGTTGGGTGCAAGTTGTTTGTTCTTTTTCGTGCAATTGCCGAAGACAGTTCTGGTTGATATTCCTATTGGTTCGAAAAACCTTGGTGTCATAACTGAGGACAATACTTACCCACATTGTGTTGCGGTAACCTATTCCTCTTCACGGCAAACCCAACGCATATCACAAGTATCAGTAAGGATTTCTAGCGCCGTTTCCAAGGAATATCATCACCAACTACCAAGTAACTCCACACAAATATAATTCACGTATTCCTGTTTTTATTTGCTGGTATATTTAGCTTGTCTCATAAAAAATAAAATTACAAAAATATTTATCTTTGCGTGCTTAGCTTGTCACTAGATTGTATCTTTGCTTTCTAGTTTGCTTGAAAGTTGCTATCATGTGTGAGTTTGAAATTAGTGATGCTTCCGCCTCTAGTGCGGAAACCTTTTGATTTGCCAACTTCACATTGTGATGAGAATGCTAAAAGAAATTTTGATGAAGTTGCTAATAAAAATCTTGATAATATTGTGAATGATGATCCTCCTAAGGTAGAACCTATTATGCAAACTAAGAAACTCCACATAGGTAGTGATAATATTATTGGAAAGAGTGTGATTCAAGATTTTTTTTTCACTTGTGCGGGATCATTACCTTTGATAGGAGGTTTTACTATTTCTAGTATTACAAGTTATGCGGATGCCATATCTTTACCTATAGTACAACTGGAAAGATAATTTATGCACATGCATCCTTTTATACAATGGTTGTTCCTAGAATTCTCTAATATCCATGAAGCTTCCACTAAACGTCTAGCTACTATATTCCTTTGTCAAGAATTTAGCAATATCGTACAAGAATCTAAGGATATATTTTCTCATTATAGGGTTAACGGTGAGTGCCCACCCATAGAGGAAATTCTTTATGAGTTGGAAGAAATAAGAAAACTAAGATCCTCAGACTATGTTGCTTATGATGAGAACCTTAGAAAGAAGGAATTGCTTAATGTCGTAGTTGATAAGATTTCGGAACACAATGATCAATTTGATATACCAAAACTTGGATTGGATTATGAGCTTCAAATAAAATTAAGGAAATACCTCCATTGGAATTTATACAATGAGGAACTAACTATCACTTAAGAAAAACCTAAGGAAGAGCCTCATGTTCCTCCCGAAGTAGACCTTTCGGATCCTAATGTTGTGCTATTTAGTCCCTTTAATTATTTTTCTTACCTATCACAAAGCTTGCTGCTGAAAGAAGGGAATATGATTACAACATGATGGGTCATTCTTACAAAGATGAACACACTTGAAACTATGCAATATGTCTAGCTAGGGGCGTAAAACAAGAGCGCTTGTTGGAAGCAACCCAATAGTTATCTCTATTTTCTATTTTTACTTTATGTTTGTTTGTGATAAAATTATTATTGTCTCTGTAACATTTTTTTTATGTTTTAATTACTGTTTGTGCCAAGTAAAGTCTTTGGGATGATTTGCATGATGAGTAGAATTGATACAGTACAAAAATAAAAACTTTGACGTATGGTGAAGAATTTCTCTGATTTTACTGTAACGAATTTTTAAGATGAATTTTTACACGGTATTTCTATAAGTATTCATCAGGTATTCATAATTGTTCAGAATTTTTGGAGTTATATAAGTATAGGTTCATTATAGATTACTACAGACTATTCTGTTTGAGTCACATTGTATTTTTGCATGGGTACTATGCTTGTTTTGATGATGATATGGATTTTATAGGGGGGTATAAGCCATGGAGGATTTAGGATACATCACCATATGCTAAAATAAAATAAGAATCAACTTATAACAACATCTGAAAGTATTTTACATGTTGCTTATACTAACGGATCTCGCGAAGTTTTGTGGAGTTTTATGTGATTGAAGTTTTCAAGTTTTGGGTATTATCCTGATGTACAAAGGATTGAGGAGCATTAAAAGCCTAAGATTGGGGGTGCCCAAGGCACCCCAAGGTAATATTCTAGGAACACTCAAGCATCTAAACTTGGGGATGCCCCGGAAGGCATCCCCTCTTTTCGTCTCAAACCATCGGTATGTTACTTGGAGCTGTATTTTTATTCATCACATGATATGATTTTTGCTTGGAGCATCATTCGCTTTTGTTTTCTTTTACTTCCAGTTTTCCACAATCATTTTTTGCTTGACACACCTATTTGAGGGAGATACCACATCATCACAATTTGTTAGAATACTCTATGTGCTTCACTTATATCTTTCGAGCTTAGAAGTTGCTCTAGTACTTCACTTATATATTTTTGAGCATGGTGGCGTGTAGATTTTATACAAATATTATGCTCTCATTCTTAACTTATATTTGTTTGAGAGATGGATAAATAGTGATGGTAATTTGCATGGGTCATAAGACTAGATCAAAAATAATGGGTATTCAATGAGTGATAATTAAAACCATCATGTAGCACATATAGAGAAATTGTGTGTTAAAGATATTGATGTGGTGATATGAAAAAAGTGTGAGTGCATTATTATTAATTCATATAGGTGTCAATATTAAGATATGTTGAACTTATTGTTCATCTAAAAAATTAAAAGGGCATTGTGATTATGTGTGATCATTTCTATTCTCGTTGAAATCCTAGTGTTGTTTTGAGTCGGAGTCGCGGAATGGTTAATTCTTACTAACCTACTTCCTCGGGGCATGCGGGTAGTACTTTGATTTGTGATAAAAACAATAAAAAATTCAATAATTACATGAGTTCTTCATGACTAATGTGACACCATGGACATACGCAATCTCACCTTCTCATATTTGCTAGCCTCTTCGATAACGTGCATCACCCGTTCTCACCTTGAGGATTGGTGTAACTTTCATCGGTGCATCCAAATCTCGTGACATGACACGCTCTGTTGCACATAAACCTTTTTATATCCTCCTCAAAACATTCACCATACCTATCTATCATGGCATTTCCATAGCCATCCTGAGATATATTGCCATGCAAATGCCATCGTCACTTCACATGACTAGTTCGTTCATCATATAATGCTCTGCATGATCATATAAAGTTGACATAGTATTTGTGACAAATCCACCATTCATCATATTTTTATACATGTCATGCTAGATCTTTGCACGTCCTGGTACATTGCCAGAGGCATTCATACATAGTCCTATCGTCCTCTCAGTTTTCATATTGAGTTGTAAGTAAATAAAAGTATGATGATCATCATTATTAGAGCGTTGTCCTAGTGAGGAAATAAAAATGGGAGAGGACAAATGAGCCCACCATAATGAAAAGATGAAAAATGAAAAATTGAATTATAGAAAAGGATAGAATGGACTTTTCTACTATCCCTTACCACACTTGTGCCTCAAAGTGGCCCCTTGTTATTCATATATAGAATCTCATGTTATATCATTCATATGCTAGTGGGAATCACTTTTTCATAAACTTGGCTTGTATATTCTGATGACGGGCTTCCTCAAATTCTCAAGGTCTTCACGAGCAAGCAAGTTGGATGCACACCCCACTTAGCTTTAGTGGAGCTTTCATACACTTATAGCTCTTGTGCATCATTTGCATGAAAATGCCTACTCCTTGCATCGATATCTATAGACGGTCATCTCCATAGCTCGTTGGTACTCCTAGTTGATGTGAGACTATCTTCTCCACTTTTACCCCTTTGAAACCTACCACCATATTCTATTCCACCTTTATGATATGCCCAATCGTTCATGCTCATCTGTTGCGTGAACAATAAAAAGTTGATGCATACTGAAGAAGTACGATGCAATTGCCTGACTTGGACACCGTGGTGCTTGACATTTGTATTAATGTGGTGAAGATGGAGCCATGCCTTGCTAATATAATAAATATGGATAGGGGTAAAACAATCTTTGAGGATCATATACTTTGAAAGATTAATAATTTGTTGCTATACATATAAGTATTGCTATGTTAATATTTGTTAATTCATCATTTCTCACTGAGCATGCATGCATAAGGTTACATCATGGATAGCATGTCACATCAAAAATTGTGTTTTTATCATTTACCTACTCGTGGACGGGCATGAATTAAACTTGGGGATGCTTGATACGTCTCCAACATATATATAATTTTTTTATTGTTCCATGTTGTTATCATTCTAGAATACTTTTAGGGTATTTAGTTACCAATTTATATTATTTATTAGCACTAGCCTATTGACCCAATGCCTAGTGTTAATTGTTCTTTTCTGCGTGTTTTTCACTTTTTTGGTTTTCCATACCAAACGAAGTCCAATTGACCTGAAATTTTTTGGTGATTTTTTCTAGACCAAAAGAAGACCAACGAGCATCGGAAGAAGGTTTAGGCCTCACGAGAGGCCCACAAGCTAACACGGCACGGCTTTGGTAGGCACCCTGATGGCTTGTGTCTCCCTCGTGGCCTTACCGAATCCGTTCTCTGTCTTATAAATTCTAATCTACCCTAAAAACATTAGAGGGAGTCCGGGAACACTTTTTACGCTGTTGTATGTTTCTGTTCCATTGGGGGGCTATCTGGAGCTCCATTCCGGCACCCTGTAGGAGGGGGCTCAATCACGGAGGACCTCTTCATCCACCTTGCTTCTCTCACGATGATGTGTGACTTCTTCACCACAGACCTACGTGTCCATAGCCAATACCTATATGGCAATCTCTCTCTCTTTGATCTTCAATAAAATGTTCATCGTATCTTCCCTTTGATCCATATGATTTAATTCCTTTTGTGTGGTGGACTTGTTGGGACTCGTTGAATTGTGGGTTTATCTTCAAATTATTCATGATAAATATTTGAGTCTCCTCTGAATACTTATATGATTCTTATGTGCATGATTATGATAGCTTCGTAATTCTCTCCAATCTAATGAAATAGTTTTGCCAACTAGATCGGTATTTCTTCGATGAGAGAGGTGCATTGTGGTAGGTTCAACCTGGCACATTTTTATATACCAGTGATAGAAGGGGACACGATGTGTCTTTGCGTTGCTGCTACTAAGGATAAAACGATAGGGTTTATTCATATTGCTTGCGTTTACTTTGTCTACAGCATGTCATTGTTCTCCATGTGTTACTCTGTTGTACATAATACTCTAGATGCATGCTGCATAGCGGTCGATGAGTGGAGTAATAGTAACATGTGCACGCAGGAGTCGGCTTATTTGATTATGGATGTGATGCCTATATACACATGATCATTGTCGTGAATATCGCATAACTATCCGCTATTCTATCAATTGCTCAACAATTTATTTTTTACCCACCATATGCTATTTTTCATGAGAGATGCCATTAGGGAAAACTATGGCCCCGGGTCTATTCACAACATATTGATTAAACCTTCAATGCCTTGCTGCTATGTACTTGTTTTTATTTTATCTTGATATCTATGATTATCTACACACCTCACTTGCTTGCAAATAACATGACAAGAGGATTGATAACCCTCTTGCCCGCGTTGGGTGCAAGTTGTTTGTTGTTTTGTGTGCAACTATTGAAGATGGTTGTGGTTGATATTCCTATCGGTTTGATAAACCTTGGTTTCATAACAGAGGTAAATACTTACCCACATTGTGTTGTGATGACCCGTTCCTCTTCATGGAAAACCCAATGCCGATCACAAGTATCAATGCCTATATATACCATGAATATCACCTATCTATGCCCTTCTCTATCAATTGCCCAACAGTAATTTATTTACCCATTGTATGTGTATTACAAGAGAGATGCTATTAGGGAAAACTACGGCACCCGGGTCTATTCACTTATAAGTTTACAAACACTACAATTACCTCACTACCTTTATTTACTTTTTATTTAATTTGCAATTATCAACTTTCATCTTCACACTTTACTTGCTTGCAAATAACGAGTCCAAGGGGATGGCAACCCTCTTGCCCGTGTTGGGTGCAAGTGTTTTCTTCTTTGTGTGCACTCATTAAATATGGGGACTAGTTGTTACTCCTATTGGTTCGATAAAGCTTGGTTCCCTACTAAGGGAAATACTTATCTATAGTGTTTTGCATCATCCATTACTCTTCACGGAAAACCCAACATAGATCACAAGAATCACCAGTCTGTTTCGATTTTTGAAAAGAATTGCCACTTCCAGCCTCTTTATTAGAAGCTTGGATGCCTCAAGCGAAAGGTTCAAAACATGGGGGACCTCATGGATGTTCTTACTAGGTATGCAGAGTGAGAAAGCACGAAAGATTCTAGTGCAGACGATGATAAGTCTCGCAAAGGCAAGAAACATGATGGTGGTAAGGGTCACCAGCAACACAAATCCGGACACAACGGAAATCATAACAATCAAGGAAACGGTGGAAAGCGCAAGCATCCCGAGGGCGGGTCATACTTTGTCGCTAACACCAATACTAGCTTCAAGAATCAACAACGGAACAACTCTGGCAGAGCTTACAATGGGAACAAGCCTCATGATTAGGAAGAAGCACTTAAAGCCCCTTGTCCTAAACATAGTTTCCCATATAAGTCTCCCACCAACTCGTGGGAGAACGGTTACATCATGCAGGAATTCTACAATTAAGTGTATCATAATCACCACGGAGGCAGCGGTGACGGAAATCCAAGTCATCTCGGTGCTGGCGGGTCTGGTGTCAGCTCATCCGGTGGTTTTGCTGGTCCAGGTTTCCACGGATTGGGCGTCTTAGGAGCTAGTTTTCAGCATCACGACAACAATAGCGGTGGACATCAATGCTTTGGGCAAGTTAATCAGCATCAGAACAACCAAGCTGGGTTCGAGACCAATATGAAGCAGTTGAACAGCGGGCAATACTATTTGTTCACCACTAGCACTTGCACGCGTGCCCGCAATGTTGAGCATAGAGCCATTAACATGGTCAAGTCGGATGTCCTCACATACTTAAACTAGTGTGAATACCCAATCACTTGGAGCAGAGATGATCATCTTCCCCGGATTGGCAACCTAGGTGGTCTTGCTTTAGTGGTGGAACCTCAAGTTGGCGGATATATGCTTACACAAGTACTGGTGGATGGGGGAAGCAGTATCAACATCTTATACTATGACATGATTCGAGGGATGAATATCTCCAAGAAAAAATTGCAGCCCCCTTCCATAGTTTTTCACGGAATTATCCTTGCGAAGTGAGCATATCCAATTGGGTGAATCAATCTCAAAGTTTCTTTTGGTATGGAATTCACCAACAGATGTGAGTATCTGTCCTCTGAGGTAGTCAGAATCAAGAGCCCTTATCATCCCCTCTTCGTACGGTCGGCTTATGCTCGCTGCATGGCACGACCTTGCTATGTCTACCTCAAACTTAAGGTGTTTAGTCAAAAAGGAACCATCACTGTCGATGGAAATCGAAAAAAATGCTCAAGAATGTGAAGAAGGGATGCAGCCTATGCCGAGTCAGCTTGTGCAGCACAAGAGCTGAAATTTTACACAACTATCATGGACATGAACCCTTCAAGAGTCCCACCATGGAGTGTAGACCTCTGCTCAAATTCAAGTCGGCCTTCTATACCAAGAAAATTGGTTTCACTATGGGTGATTCACCCCAACAGTTCACTATTGGGACACGCAAGGATCCCAAATACGAAAGCGTGACCATCGAGGTCATCCGTGAGAATTGCGACATATTTGCATGGAAACCCTCTAACATGCCTTGTGTAATGAGAGAACTCACTAAGCACCACCTCAATGTGGATCCGAAGATGAAGCATGTACATCAGTACCTCCATCATTTTAATCAAGAGAGGCTAAAAGCTATTGGTGAAGATGTGGCCTGGCTCCTAGTTGTTAGGTTCATCGTTGAAGTCTTCCACCCAGAGTGGTTGGCAAATCTAGTGCTTGCCTTGAACAAGAATGGCACTTGGCATATGTGTGTTGATTAAATAGATTTTAACAAAACTTGTCCCAAGGACCCTTTGTTCTTCCTCGCATTGACCAGAACATTGACTCAACAACTCATTATGAGAGTTTGTGCTTTTCGGATGCTTACTCCGGCTATCATCAAATCAAGGTGGTTGTTGAGGATCAAGATAATACGGCTTTCATCACCCCCTTTGGAGCTTTTTGCTATGTCCCTATGCCTTTTGGGCTTAAGAGTGTGGGGGCCACTTATCAGTGTTGCATATAGAACTATTTCCACCAACAGATTGGACGCAACGTTCATGCTTATATTTACGATACTGTGGTCAAGTCCTGGAGGAGACTCTGTTATACAACCTCAAGCAGACTTTTAACAACCTTCAAGTAAACAGGATGAAGCTTAACCCGTCCAAGTGTGTCTTTTGGAGTTCTCGCGGTAAAGTTGCTGGGATTTCTGGTGTTGGAACGAGGTATCGAGGCTAACCCGCACAAAATCAAAGCGGTGACCTTGCTCGCCAAGCCAGCCAACATCAATGATGTCCAGCACATGGCAGGTCATATAGCGACATTAAGCCATTCCATAAGCCGCCTCAATGAGAAGGTGATTCCTCTATACCAATTATTGAAGAAGGCACACAATTTCGTGTTGGTTGATGTTGCAAATGAAGCATTCAAATCTCTAAGAAGCAATTGGTTGAGACGCCCGTCCCTGTCGCCCCAATTGATAAGGATCTCCTCTTGTACATCGCCACCAATAATAAAGTGGTGAGTGTAGCAGTGGTTGTGGAGCGAAAGCAGGCCAAGAAGGAATATCCAGTCGAGCGGTCTGTCTATTATGTGAGCAAAGTTTTGACCTTATCTAAGAAACGATACCCACATTGGTAGAAATTGCGATTTGGTGTTTTCATGGCCAGCCGCAAATTGAAGCACTATTTTTAGGAGCATTTAATTAACATGGTTAGTTCAGCCCCTCTTGGAGATATCATATAAAACTGCGAGGCTATTGGTCGGGTCGCTAAGTGAGCAATCGAGCTTGGACCGCATCATGTGAAGTATGTGCCTCGGGCGGCTATTAAATCTCACGCGTTGGTGGACTTTATTAATGATTAGACTAAGCTGCAAATCCCAGAGGAAAGGCTAGATAACACATATTGGACGATACATTTCGATGGCTCTAGGCAACTGGAAGGCTCGGGGGCTGTATTTTTTCTATCTTCCCCACGAGGTGACAAATTTTATTATGTTTTACGTCTCATGTTCCCTTGTACTAATAATGCAGCTGAGTATGAAGCACCCCTCCATGGCTCCGCATGGATAAGGAAATGAACTTAAGCTGGGTGAGATGTTTGGGCGACTTAGATTTGGTGGCTCAACAAGTATCGTGGACTTGGGATTTGAAAGACCCTCTCATTGCAGCTTATCGGCATGCAGTTACCGTCATCGCATGTCATTTTTAGGGTTACCAGGTCGGTCATATTGATCACCGGCTTAACGAGACCACACATGCTTTGTCACGCTTAGGCTCTTAGCGTAAGCCGATTACTCCCAATGTGTTCCTTGATGTCATTCATAATCCCTCTGTCGATTTGCCATTATAGGAAGATATAGCTATTCCTGACCCAAAGGCACAGCTGGTGGCGGCTCTTCATGCTATTCCTGCTTGGACTATTCAATACCAAGCTTATTTGACTCGTGGTAAGCTCCCAGATGAGGAAATCATCGACTAGCATATTATCAAGCGTTCCAAATCTATGACTATTGTCAATGGCAAGTTACGGCGATGAAGTATTACCATTATGTTTAAGCGTTGTGTTTCCCCTATGAAGGCCACGAGATTCTTCATGAAATTCATGCCAATGACTGTGGTCATCACGCTGGCTCAAGATCTCTAGTGGTCAAGTATTTCTGACATGGTTTTTATTGGCTTACCGCTCACGGTAATGCCAAAGACATTGTACAGAAGTGCGATGGTTATCAAAAATTTGCACGACAAGCACATGTGCAGGCTCAAGAGTAATGAATGATTACAATCACTTGTCCGTTTGTAGTCTGGGGTCTAGACGTGGTCGGTTCGTTCAAACCATCCTTAGATAAAAAGACCCACCTTTTGGTGGCAGTTGATAAATTCACCAAGTGGGTTGAAGTAGAGCCAACCTGTCGTGGTTTTTTCACGGCAGATGTCCTCGTGAAAGGACCTAGTATTGGAGCCATTGCACCTTGGTGGCGACTCAAAGGGGTTGAACACGAGAGACACGGCAATTTACCCAGGTTCGGCCCCTCGTGAGGAGGTAAAGACCTACGTCCTGCTTTGAGTTGTATTGATGGAGTTTCGATTACAAGGAGGGCGTAACTCGCCAGACCTAGCACTCGATGATTTCTAACCTCCCCTCTTCTTCCCTGGGACTCGCCTTTATATACAGGTCGAACCCCTAGGGTTTACAAGGGTACTTTCCTTTCTACAAATCGTGACCTCTACGGTCTCCAAGTCGCCATCTTCCAAAGCTTGGAGACTTTCCGGACATTATAAACCGCCATACAACCATCGGTCTTGCCAGGCCAAGGCCCGAATCACGCTCAGATAAATCGCCTGATTTGGTGACCCGGCCCAACTAGGGCGGGTTATTAACATGTAATATCCCCAACATTAGGCCCCAGATTGACTTGAATTCTCTTCAAGCCAATATTTTCGCTCAGTTAAAGGCGATTCATTCTTCATCCTTCTCTATACGTCAGAAACTTTAACCCGCCATCTATCGTGGAAAAACTTAAATCGCCAAACCATTTCTCGTTGGCATCTTCTTATCCCTTGAATTCCGGAAAAGACTAACGTAATCCTAACGGATCCTTTGATATTGCTATCCCAAAATTTTCGGAGCGTCATTATAGCGAATCATTTTATCCTTCGGCGGTTCCCGCTCATGGTGCCTCGATTCCAGCGCCTGCCCTGTTAAATAGGTGGGGGGACAGGTCTGGCGCATTCCACCCACCAGTCTTGTCAATCTTCTCCCCATTATCACAGCGAAAAAACCCTTATTGCCTTCCGAGAGCTCCGCCGCCGACCGCAGTTCCTGTCGTCGCCCGAAAGCTTTGGCGCCGCCCAAAGATCTTGTCGCCGTCAAGCACTTTACCGCGGCCGAGCTGCTCGCCGCCATCGACCATCTCACCGTCGTCGACCACCTTGCTGTTTCCAGGCACTTCGTCGCCGCCAAAGATCTCCGCGCCCGACCGAGACTTTCATGCTCCTCCAACAGCCTTCGTCGCCGTCGACCACCTCCGGCCGAACCCATCAGGTTAGGTCACCGCTCACTTAAGAGCAGATCCCCATCCCTTTCCGAAGTTCATCACTGCCGTGTTCTTGATGCCTTCCCGAATATTTCTTACCTATCCTTGATTAGTTAGTATTGATGACAACGAGATAACCAATGCCTCTAATATCTTCACTTATCCGCCCTCGATTTGCATGTTTAGAGCAGTATTTCATCAAACCAACAACATTATCTCATCCTGGTTGTAAGTTGCCGTATCCAGTCATTTTCGTCATGTATTTTCGGCTGTCCAGTAGATCCATAATTTACCGCTCGTTGCGTAAAAGTTGTTTGTAGTCTTCATACTTCACCATTTTAATCAAATGTCTCCGACGCTTTAAGACACAACTCTTGTGAGTAGCCAACCTTCGTAAGTCACCGTAGCAACCTGACTCAGATCTTTATATGGCGGGTCAAGATTTCTCCTCAGTCCGTGAACAAATTACTTGGCGAGTCAAATGAACTTATTTCACCTCTTACGATAGATGTTCAAGCGTGTAAATTCATCCGTACTTTACTCCTTTGTAGCATGGGCACCGTCTTCAAAAGTGACTGGCTCCCTACCAAGGTCAATGATACCATACTAGAGGATTATGTGAAAACTGGAAATTTAGACCCTCAGGACGTTATCGGTTGGCGTACCAGGTTCGGAGAGGATCTCCCCAATCCCAAAGAAGGGGAGATAGTTGTTTTTGTCGAACACCTTGAGCGGGGTTTTAAGCCGCCCAGATCGAAGTTCCTTAGAGACGCCATGGCTTTCATGAATGTCCGCCTCCAGGATCTGGGGCCCAACTCGATAAGTAACCTATGCCAGTTCCAAGTGTTTTGTGAGGCTTACCTGCGGATGGAACCCTCAGTTCCCTTATTCTGGTAATTTTTCCACTTAAATCGCCAAACGGAATTTCACAACGGCCCCAGCCTGGAACTTGGTGGTGTAAACGTTCAGCGCCGCAGGGATAGCCCATTTCCCTCACTCGCCATGCCAAGCCATCCCAAAGGCTGGGGCGAGACTTGGTTCTATTGTCAAGAGACCTCACCTGCAGGCGAAAACAAGCTTCTGGGCTATAGGGAAGATCGCCTTCCAACGAATTTCAAGCTTCCGGACAAGCTCACCGAAGAGGAGGAATCATATTTCATCCCAGTATTGTCCGAGTTAAGATCTTTGACAAACAACGGCCTTACTGGGGTCGACTTGATCCGCTGCTGGGTCGAATGGCGCATCCTCCCTTTAAGTCGCCGGGACGGGTTAATGTGCGAATTTGACGGCACCTTAGATCATCCTCAATGTTATTTCCGCACAGCTTTAACGGAAAATGATATTGTCGCCATCATCAAGAAGCTAACCGGCGAACCTGCGAGAAAATGCAGCCAAATTGGCCTCAAACCCTTCTGTAAGATTAATCCGGCGCCCATGGTAAGCAACTGTAACCCACCTTTGCCTTTACTTCTTATGTTTCATTCGAATTGTGGCCTTTTATAACATATTCCATTCCAGAAAGGTGATAAATTTTGGTCCAAGAAGCCCAAAAAGCCAGCCATGAAGCAAGCTAAGCCGCCCCTAAAGAAGAAAACCAAGGGCAAGGGCAAAGCTGCTGTGGCCGAGCCATCCGAAGCCGATGAATCTCAAGTCGGCGACGCACCTTCAGAGGTAAAAAAACTATCCTATTTTCACTCGCCATCCACTACTGTTAACTTTGTATTTATGTCTCTGCCTCTCTTGAATAGAATGAAGACAACGAAAGCCAGGAGGATTCCGTAGAGGTAATTTTTGTTTCCTCCGATTCATCTCCTTCTCCACCTAAGCCGGCCAGGCGAATTTGTGGGAAAGTTCCCTTCTCACATCCAAATGCTTGTTTGGACCCAAATTTTCTTCTGAAGAAAGCACAATATACTTCAAATCGGAAGATCCGAAGTCATTCCGGTGATCTGGTGTCCGGCTTACCAACAAAGAACAAGAGAAAGCCAAATGAGGTACCCATGAATGACACTTCTTCATGTTTCTTTGGATCGCATCTGTGACCCGCCAATATCTTTGACGTATAATTCTTGCAGAATTCTCCTCCTACATCTGGTGACTCAGTAATGTCGACACTTCCGCCAATGATCTGTGTCCCTGGGTAAGTCCTTTGATAATTTTACTTTGAATCTGATGGTGATAAATTTTCAATCCTTAAACGCGCCTCTTCCCTCTTTCAGGGCACAGGCGAAGAAGAGGAAAACCAGCGGGTCAACTCCTATTATAATCTCAGAGCCCATCAAAGAACCGGCGCCGATCCAAGATAACCCGGACCAAGACAAATCTGAGGATCAAATGGATCTTCCTAGCTCGCTCAAGGAAACAATGGATGCCCCCAAGCCGCCAAGTCCATTGACAACAGCAGAAGACCTGGACGCTATAATTATCACTGGTACCAGCTTCTCTAAACCGGCTACAGCGGTTTTGTCAAAGCATGTGCCATCATCATCTCAAGCCATTCCTTAGTCTGGACTCTCCAAGGCTAAGCTTTCTGAACATGAACATCTGCAATTCAAAGAACTTTGCTCTGGTTTTGCAAATCTCGTGGAGGCGAGTTATGAGATTGGGAAAAGCCTGCTTCGGATGCTAAAGAATAAACATGAGGTAAGCTTTGTTATATACCATATTATCCCCATTAACCCCCAAGGGCCGGGTCATCTGTAAAAAGATGAGCCGGGTCTTGATCACTTAGAAAAACTTTCGACCAGTAACCCCCGAGGGTCGGGTCATCAGTAAAAAGATGAGCCGGGTCTTGATCACTAGAAAATCTTTCGACCAATAACCCCCAAGGGCCGGGTCATCAATAAAAAGATGAGCCGGGTATTGATCACTAGAAAAACTTTCGACCAGTAACCCCCAAGGGCCGGGTCATCAATAAAAAGATGAGTCGGGTCTTGATGCTGTATAATTTTGTGTGGAAAAATAATACATTATCCCCCAAGTGTCAGGGATATTGCTTGCAATAGTTCTGAGACTTGTCCCTTATCATGTACTTCAACAGGAAACTCTTATCTAGACTGAATCAGCACTTGGCGACTTGAAGAAAAACTTATCTGATCAGCAGGACGCCCGAACTAAATCGGAGGAGAAGTATCAACTGGTTTTAGCTGAGATGGAAAAACTAAAGGCCGATTTAAAAAGGGCTCAAGCTGACCAAGATGCTTCGACAAAACGAGCAGAGAAAACTGAAGCCAAGCTAGCTACTGTGTAACAAGAGTTGTCCGTCTTGAAACGTCATATCTCAAACATGGCGCAAGCCGTCTTTGGTAAAATACTCAAACCTTTGACCTTTTTAAATAACTCTTATCTTGAGTCGCTGATTACCATTACCCCTTGTACAGGTCCGAGAGCCGCCAACCTTCATGATGATTGCGTGCTGATGCTGAAGGCGATTTACACGCTGATAGAGCAGTTGTATACCGGCAGTGTACTAACTGTGAAAGCAGTGATGGGCGCCAAGGAGCCTATAACCTCCATAAAGAAGATGCTTGGCTGCCTATCCACGCTTCCTCCCCAGATTGGTGAGTTGACTCGGTCAGCCGCCCGGAAGGGAGTGTTGACTACATTAAGTCGCTGCTTACCGTATGCTCCAGAGATCAACCCGGAAGAAGTAGCGGCGGGCTTTCCTCAACTCAAGGATGACGGGTCAGAATTCGCCGAAGAGGACTACCAGCGTGTCGTCAAGGACTCCCGGCTGGCGGCAACTCAACTTGCTGCAAGTCTGGACTTATCAAAGTACCAGGCTGCTTATGATAGTAAGAACAAGAAGGTCAACCCGCCAACTTTTGTGACGACCATCTTAACTCCACGGCGACCCAAGAACCCTTTTGACTTGGACGCAGATCTCTCATCAATCCTGACTGATGAAGATGACTTTGCAGCTCTGGCCAAGTGTAACTGGGTACTGGGCGACTTGCAAATTGAAGTTGGCCAAAGCTCGCAGCAAAACGATCCAAGGGCGTCAGCAAAATAAACTTCATTGATTTGTCCCTAAGAGACATGTAATAGGTCTTCTTTAGGAATCGGTACTGCTTTTGTGATACCTTCGAAAAGAACCCTTATGTCGCCCTTAAGGCGATTTGAAATACTGGATCCGCCGTTTTGAAAATTCTTTATAATGCTTGATCGGCCATTTGAAAATTCTTTATAATGCTTGATCCGCCATGGATAAAGTGATTTTGATCATCAATCTGTTCTAAGCTTAATGAACAATAAGTGATAACAAATATTTCAAAATTAATCAGAAAAAAGTTTGGAAAACCTTGTGGCAGTGCCAGGAAGGTAAATAAAAAATAGCAATTTCGTCGGCTCATAAGGTCGCGACAGGATGAGGCGAGTCAGAAAACTCAAGCGCGCACCCTAGATGATGGTTTCGTCGGCTCATAAGGTCGCGATAGGATGGGGCGAGTCAGAAAGCTCAAGCGCGCAACCTAGATGATTTCGTCGGCTCATAAGGTCACGACAGGATGGGGCGAGTCAAAAAGCTCAAGCGCGCACCCTAAATGATTTCGTCGGCTCATAAGGTCGCGACAGGATGGGGCGAGTCACAAAGCTCAAGCGCGCACCCTAAATGATTTCGTCGGCTCATAAGGTCGCGACAGGATGGGGCGAGTCAGAAAGCTCAAGCGCGCACCCTAAATGATTTCGTCGGCTCATAAGGTCGCGACAGGATGGGGCGAGTCAGAAAGCTCAACCGCGCACCCTAAATGATTTCGTCGGCTCATAAGGTCGCGACAGGATGGGGCAAGTCAGAAAGCTCAACCGTGCACCCTAAATGATTTCGTCGGCTCATAAGGTCGCGACAGGATGGGGCGAGTCAGAAAGCTCAAGCGCGCATCCTAAATGATTTCGTCGGCTCATAAGGTCGCGACAGGATGGGGCGAGTCAGAAAGCTCAAGCGCGCACCCTAAATGATTTCGTCGTCTCATAAGGTCGCGACAGGATGGGGCGAGTCAGAAAGCTCAAGCGCCACCCTAGATGATGGTTTTGTCGGCTCATAAGGTCGCGACAGGATGGGGCGAGTCAGAAAGCTCAAGCACCACCCTAGATGATAATGATTCCGTCGGCTCATAAGGTCGCGACAGGATGACAAAATTGATCTCAATGAAGAAGCCCCCAAGTCGGGAAGCATTTTAACTTTATTACTTCATAATAGAAACTGAAAAACTTACAAAATGCGGAACTTAAGAGCTCAAGTGTAGTAAGGCCGCAAGTGGGCAATATTCCAGGGGCGAGTTGACTCAGCTTCCGTGGTTGGCCGGTTAGGCCGGAGATCCACCAGATAATAAGAGCCGTTGCGAAGATTCTTGCTGACGACGAACGGTCCTTCCCACGGCGGTGACAACTTATGCATGCCAGCACGATCTTGTATCAACCGAAGGACTAAGTCGCCTTCCTGAAAGGTCCGGCTCTTAACCCGGCGGTTGTGATAACGTCGTAGATCCTGCTGATAGATGGCCGAACGGGCTGCAGCCAAGCCAGGTGCCTCTTCTAAGGCGTCCAAGGAGTCTTGACGCGCCAGTTCGTTGTCTTGCTCCACATATGCGGCGACTCTAGGCGAGTCATGCCTTATGTCAGTAGGAAGAACGGTTTCTGCTCCATGGACCAGAAAGAAAGGGGTAAAACCCGTGGACCGGTTAGGGGTGGTCCGGATGCTCCATAGTACTGAAGGCAATTCTTCGACCCAACATCCTGGGGTTTTCTCCAGGGGAACCATGAGTCGGGGCTTGATTCCTCGTAAAACCTCCTGATTCGCCCGTTCCGCCTGCCCATTAGATTGTGGGTGAGCAACCGCAGAAACATCAAGCCGGATATGTTCTCGACGGCAAAACTCCTGCATCGCCCCTTGGGACAGATTAGTACCATTATCAGTAATGGTACTATGTGGATATCCAAACCGGAAGATTAGCTTTTTCAAGAACTTGACCGCTGTCTCCGCGTCGCAAGTTCCAATAGGTTCTGCCTCAACCCACTTGGTGAACTTATCAACCGCCGCGAGTAAATGGGTTTTCTTGTTGGATGACATTTTAAAGGGGCCGACCATGTCTAACCCCCAGACCGCAAAGGCCAAGTGATGGGAATCATTCTTAGTTCTTGAGCCGGCACATGAGCCTGTCGTCCATAACGCTGGCATCCCTCGCACCGACGAACTATCTCTTCTGCATCTGCATGAGCCGTCAACCAAAAGAAACCATGACGGAATGCCTTTGACACCAAACAGCGTGACCCGGCATGAAGCCCACAGTCCCCGGAATGAATGTCATTTAAGATTATGCATCCTTCTTCGGAGGAAACGCATCGTTGGAAGACACCAGAGGCGCTCCGCTTATATAATTCGCCATTGATGATCACCATGAATTTGCTCCACCGAACGATCTGACGGGCCGAAACTTCGTCTGTTGGTAACTCGCCTCGGGCGAGATAAGCCAAATAGGGAAGAACCCAATCCGGCGTGACATGGAGAGCCACCACAAACTGAGACTCAGGATCCGGTATTGCCAACTCCTCCTCCGATGGTAAACTCGCGGATGGTTTATGCAAAACATCCAGAAAAACATTGGGAGGAACTGGCTTTCGCTGGGAACCGAGACATGAAAGGGCGTCAGCTGCCTCGTTGAGGCGCCGATCAATGTGGTCAACCTGATAGCCATGAAAATGACCCGCCACGTCAGACACAGCCCTTCTGTAAGCTGCCATCACGGGGTCCCGAGAATCCCAGGTAGGTGAAACTTGCTGCGCCACCAGATCAGAGTCGTCAAAACATCGGACTCGTGTTAGATTCATCTCCTTGGCGAGTCGCAAGCCATGAAGCAAAGCTTCGTATTCCGCAGCATTGTTAGTGCACGGAAACATGAGTCGGAGGACATAACACAATTTATCTCCTTGAGGGGATACTAGTACCACACCAGCCCCCGAGCCTTCCAGCTGTCTGGATCCATCAAAATAAATAGTCCAGTATGTAAGATCAGGCCTGTCCTCCGGGGCCTGCAACTCCGTCCAGTCATTGACGAAATCAACTAAGGCTTGAGACTTGATGGCTGTGTGAGGGGTGTATCGTACATGATGCGGCCCAAGTTCAATCGCCCACTTGGCAATCCGCCATGTTGCCTCCCGATTCTGGATGATGTCCCCGAGGGGGGCAGAACTAACCACTGTAATAGGATGTTCTTGGAAATAATGCTTAAGTTTCCGACTCGCCATAAACACCCCATACACTAACTTCTGCCAATGTGGGTACCGTTGCTTGGAAAGGGTTAGCACTTCGCTGATAAAATGCACCGGTCGTTGCACTGGGTACTCCTTCCCTTCCTCCTTTCTTTCAACGACCACTGCCACACTTACTGCTTTGGAGTTTGCCGCAACATACAGAAGCATGGGCTCTTTCTTAGTCGGGGCAGCCAGGACCGGCGGGTTGACGAGCTGCCGTTTCAAGGCTTCGAGCGCCTCGTCTGCCTCATTTGTCCAAACAAACTGGTCAGATTTCTTTAGTAATTGATAAGGAGGAATCGCGTTTTCTCCCAGGCGGCTTACGAAACGACTTAGAGCCGCAATGCGACCCGCCAATCGTTGAACTTGATTAAAATTTGCCGGCTTTCCAAGGGATGTAACTGCTTCGATTTTGTCCGGGTTAGCTTCAATGCCTCGCTCAGACACCAGGAAGCCCAACAATTTCCCTGCAGGAACACCAAAAACACACTTGGTGGGATTCAGCTTCATCTGATATACCCGCAGATTATCGAAAGTCTCCTTGAGATCCTCCAGTAGCGTCTCCCCCTGGCGGGTTTTGATCACAATATCGTCGACATAGGCGTGGACGTTGTGACCGATTTGGCTGCGGAGGCAATTCTGAATGCAGTGCTGATAAGTCGCCCCCGCACTCTTGAGTCCAAAAGGCATGGACACATAGCAAAAAGCCCCAAAGGGGGTTATAAAAGTTGTTTTCTCTTGATCCTCCATGGCCATCTTGATCTGGTGATATCCAGAGTAGGCGTCCAAAAAGCACAATCGTTCGCATCTCGCCACCGAGTCAATGATCTGGTCGATGCGGGGAAGAGCGAAAGGATCTTTCGGACAAGCTCTGTTGAGGTCCGTGTAATCAATGCACATACGGAAGGTACCGTTCTTCTTGAGTACCAAAACGAGGTTAGCCAGCCATTTGGGGTGGAAAACTTCCATGATGAATCCGGCGACTAAGAGACGTGCGACCTCTTCCCCGATCGCCTTGCGTCGCTCCTCGTTAAACCTGCGAAGATACTGCTGGATAGGCTTTGCCTTTGCGTCAACATTAAGATGGTGCTCAGCGAACTATCTCGGCACACCAGGCATGTCAGAAGGTTTCCATGCGAAGATTTCCCGATTCTCACGGATGAATTCGATGAGCGTGCTTTCCTATTTGGGATCCAGACCCGTCCCGATGGTGAACTGCTTGGATGAATCGCCGGGAACGAAATCGATTGTTTTAGTGTCATCCGTTGGTTTGAACTTGAGGGTCGACTCAGCATCTGTTGTTGGCTTCTTTAGGGGTGACATGTACGCCGGGTCAACATTGGCCCGATGATGTTTTAGCTCCTCTGCAGCGCAAGCGACTTCCGCATAAGCCGCGTCCCCTTCTTCACATTCCTTTGCAATCCTTCGATCCCCATCAACCGTGATGGGTCCCTTAGGACCGAGCATCTTGAGCTTAAGGTAAACATAGCATGGGCGAGCCATGAAACGGGCATAAGCCAGCCGCCCAAATAGCACATGATAGGGGCTTTTCAATTTGACCACCTCGAACACCAGCGACTCGGACCTGTAATTCTGCGCCGTTCCAAACGCCACTATGAGTCTGACTCGGCCTATGGGGTACGCCGACTTACCTGGAACGATTCCGTGGAAAACTGTGGTTGAAGGCATCAGGTCCTTTTCCAATAGGTTCATCCTTCGGAAAGTGTCGAAATACAAGATATTAATGCTGCTGCCACCATCCATTAGAACTTTGGACAAGGTGTACCCCCCAACTTGGGGAGCTACGACCAACGCTATATCGCGAGGGTTGTCAACTCTTGGCGGGTGATCCTCCCTACTCCATGATATGATCTGCTCAGACCAGTGGAGGTACCTTGGAAGCGCCGGCTCAGACACATTGTACGCCTGGTGGCTCACCTTCTTATCACGTCTGCAAACATTGGTGGTGAAAACGTGATACTGCCCATTGCTTAACTGTTTGGGGTTGTTGCGGAAACCTCCATTGTCATCCTGACCCTGCGGAGCCCCCTGTGGGGGCGGCTGCTGAAAGGCTCCTGGCGGGTTATACCGCCGCTGGTGATGCACCGGATACTGGCCGCTGCTGGGCTGCGAGCTTCCCCGAGCCCCCGGTTCGGGAAAACCGCCAAAGGGGTTTTGTCGTTGGTTGGGTGCCGCAAACTGCTCCTACCGTTGGTCCGGGTCACCATTTTCGCTTTTCTTGATCGCCTCCGCCCGAAACTCCCGCATTACGAAACAGTTCTCCCAGGAATGAGTCGCCGGGCCATCTGTCGTGGCATGGTGTGGGCAAGGGCCCTTGAGTAACTGTTCATAGTTACGCGGCCTCTTACCACTAAATCCCCTGTTTTTCTTCTAGCGTAGGTTGCCACTATTGGTGTTGGTATTGGCGACTAAATCCGAAGGTTCCTCTTGCTGCCTTCTCTTGCCATTGGCTCCTTGGTTGTGGCGGTTACGTCCCTGGAACCGGGTATGATTTTTGGATGACTCGCCTTTCTTGGGCGAATTAGCTTTACCGTCCTCACCGGGATCTTTGGTGTCATCTGCCTCAGCATACCTAGTGAGGGTGTCCATCAGCTCTCCCATGTCTTGGACCTTTCGCTTGAGTCACCCCAATTTTTGCACCAGAGGTTCGTAATGGCAATTCTGCTCGAGGATCAACACAGCCTGAGCCGCCGTAATGCCATCTGACGAATGGATAATTTCCGCAACCCGCCGTGACCAATGGTGGGCCGACTCATCAGGGCGCTGAACGCAGTGCTGCAGATCAACGATCGTCATTGGACGTTTGCATGTTCCTCGGAAGTTTTTGATGAACCGCTCCTTTAATTCGGCCCAGGTCTGGATGGAGTTGGGGGGTAAGTTTTTTAACCAAGTACGTGCTGACCCCTCGAGCATCATCGTGAAGTATCTGGCGCAGACTGCCTCGTTTACGTCGAGCATGTCCATGGCGATTTCATAACTCTCAACCCAAGATGCCAGCTCCAGGTCCGGGGTGTAGTTGGGCACCTTTCTTGGTCCCTTAAAATCCTTGGGCATTCGTTCGTTGCGAAGGGCGGGGGCCAAGAACGGCACCCCCACTCGCCCACCGCTCCCGACGAGAGGGGTCGGGGCGACTTGGATGTTCGGGAGATCCCGGCCCGGCGGGTTCTGATGATCAGGCGGGTTGTCCTGAGGGACAGGTCGCGGCCCACTATTTACGGCGGGCTGGTCCTTTGGCCGACTCCTAGTGTAGCTCGCCTGGGGAGTGGAATGCAGCCTATCCAGGCTATGTGAGAACTGGGCATTTTGAACCACCGCCGTCTTCAACATCTCAATGGTGTTCCTTGCTTCTATCTCGGCAGGAGTGTTGCCGTGAATCGGAAGAGATTCCAAATGGCGAGTTGCAGCAAGGACGTTGTCCACCGGGTTGGAAAAGTGGCCTTGAGGAGTCCGGAATTGGGAATGCGATCCTCAATTGGTTGAACCGGCGGGTTAGGAGGTTGACCCGGTCCTCCCCCAGGGGCGTCTCCCGCCCCAGGAGTTCGTGGAGTGTCGAACAGGCGGGTCGGGTTGAGATCAGGGGGCAGGCGGCCTTGGTGTCTCCTTTGATGGACGGCGTCGGATGCGCGATGGTGTCTTTCTAGCCGCCAGTTGTCAGTATTTAAGCGAGTCCTTTCGGCTGCAATTTGAGCTTGCCGAGTCTTGATCCTGTCGGATTCCACCTCGGCATCCCGATGAACCTTTGCCACTGCTTCTCTGAGTTTCTCCAGCTCCGCGTTACCTCCTCCTGGTTTTCTGGTGTGAGGGAAGTCGCCATCAGCCTTGTGATTTCCGCCGCTAAATCCACCAAAACAGCGGCCGGGCTTCTAGACGTCTCGCCGGTTCCGTCGCCTCCTGTTGGGTTTTGCGAGGGTTGAGTCGTCCCTGCCATATAGATGGCGATCTGGCGGCGGGTTCGGTCAAGGACTTCGGGGTCCATGGCCAGTGAAAAGCCCCCAAGACAATCCCCATGTAGAGACCGGATTGAATCTGAATCGCCCATGGATGATTCGTCATCAGTGTTGACTGGTGTAGTTTCCTGGGACGCCGAGTGTTCTGGTTCCTCCGATCCCTGCGTGAACCCAACAAAGACCGGGCGAGTCAGATTCGGCGTCACTACTGGGCGGACGTACCTGGCCGGCTCGACGATATCGGTGGAGATATTCGGCTGAGGCACGGATGATCCGATCATGCCGATGAAGATGTTGATCTTGCCGAAGGGGACCCTGTAGCCAGATTCGATCGAATCCGCCTCGGGTCCCCATTGTTGGTTGTCGATGTAGATCTTCCCACGGCGGCTCCGGGTCATGAGCCCCGTCGCGTAACTCCCAAACCCTGGTAGGGCTCCCTTTGAGAACTCAACTCCACCGTGTGTAGGCCCCACGGTGGGCGCCAACTGTCGTGGTTTTGTCACGGCAGATGTCCTCGTGAAAGGACTTAGTATTGGAGCCATCGCACCTTGGTGGCCACTCAAAGGGGTTGAACAGGAGAGACACGGCGATTTACCCAGGTTCGGCCCCTCGTGAGGAGGTAAAGACCTACGTCCTGCTTTGAGTTGTATTGATGGATTTTCGATTACAAGGAGGGCGTAACTCGCCAGACCTAGCACTCGATGATTTCTAACCTCCCCTCTTCTTCCCTGGGACTCGCCTTTATATATAGGTCGAACCCCTAGGGTTTACAAGGGTGCTTTCCTTTCTACAAACCGTGACCTCTATGGTCTCCAAGTCGCCATCTTCCAAAGCTTGGAGACTTTCCGGAAATTATAAACCGCCATACAACCATCGGTCTTGCCAGGCCAAGGCCCAAACCACGCTCAGATGAATCGCCTGATTTGGTGACCCGGCCCAACTAGGGCAGGTTATTAACAAGTAATATCCCCAACACAACCCGTAATTGTGATGTTGAGACAGTGGTGAAGTTTTTGAAAAGGCTGATTTTTCGTTTTGGTTATCCACATAGCATCATCACAAATAATGGCACTAACTTATCCACATTGCATAGTTCTGCCAACACGAGCATATTCGGCTTCACTTAGCATCTGTTGCACACCCACAGTCTAATGAACAAGCCGAGCGGGCCAATCAGAAGATATTACGTGGAATCAATCCCCGACTTATGGTTCCTCTTGAAAGAGCTCCTGACTAGTGGGTCAAAGAACTTCACGCAGTACTTTGGAGCATACAGACTACTCCCAACATATCCACATGCTACATGCCGGTTTTTCTGGTTTATGGAGCAAAAGATGTTTTTTCCAAGTGACATCAGACATGATTCCCCCAGGGTTACCACTTATTTCGATACTGATAATGAACAAGCCCATCAGGAAACTCTGGATGCATTGGAGAAGGAAGACGAACTTGCAGCATCACGATCAGATATCTACCAATAGGACCTACGTCGCTATCATAGCCATATAGTTCGCAACCGGACTTTCCAGGAAGGCGACTTAGTGCTCCATTTGATTCAAGATCAAACAGGCATGCATAAGCTTTCACCACCATGGGAATGTCCTTTTGTGATCAGCAAGAACCTCAACAACGGGTCATATTACCTGATTGATATACGTAAACACAAGAAGTCACACACCTATGAAGAGGAGACCAACATGCCTTGGAATATTGCTCATCTTCGGCCTTATTATACTTAGATCCACTGGCTCCAACTCATTGTACATACCTATGTATATATCTTTGTGTTCAATACAATAAATCTAGCACCCCAAAACTCGGGGTCTTTGTTGTTTCATCTCAAAAAATGTGCTTGAGTTTTTATTCCTTGATCATAAGTCACTTGGGGGCTCCCAGCCATCGAGTTAGCCTTTAATATCCCTCTTGACCCGGCTAAAATGCGACTATCATACTTGGTTAAACCTGCATGTTCACAAGATTCTATTCTAAAAAAGTGACCCAGTGTACTCTTGATAAGTCAATCTATATGGACCCTAAACTTATCCAGGTTATAACACATGCTTAAGTCATGTGAGAGCTGGCTTACAAAGAGCAAGGATAAACCATGGGCTATCACGTCGGCTACATCGAAGCAAGACTTGAGCCTCGAAAGCCAGTCTCCATACACAGCCTCAAAAGTCGGCTTATAAATTATTCAACTTAATTTCAAAATATCTCCTTAGGTATAGTTTTCTTCTTATTTTGTCGGGTCAACAATAGACATGTGGGTTATTTTAGCCTCTCAAAATGATGGCATACTGGATCACACGATGACCGGTTATTCTACTTGGTACAATTATCAAGGCCCTTTGTTAAATATCAGATTCACCTCATCTTGCCTGGCTTATAGCAAGATGCCAAACAGTCGGCTTGTTGAAGAAGAACAAAAGTATAAGACAAGCATATCAAAATAGCTGCAACAGCCGCCTCATTAATCTCACGGAATAACACTTCATCCGTATCAAGTGCTCGAGCCACAACAGTTGGCTCCGTATTTCAACTACTCCTATTACAAGCCCAAACTTGGGCCACAAAATTTATCAAAAGTTCTGTAAAGACATTGAACTACTCCAGCAAGCCAGCTCTAGGGTCCTCCGGGTTGATGTCCTTCTCCTCACCTTCATGTTAGTGGCTTCTGGGTCAGCTTGAGCCGGCTCATTTTGATCGGTTTGGAGGTCCTTTCGCGTCCACTAGAAGGTTGTCAAAGCTTTGAAATTTGAGTCCCCGTGGATGATAACAGATGGGTCAACATCAAGGGCGAAGGTTTACGTACGACATGGAGGAACAAGCTCGAAGGTTTTTATCTTTAGGCGAGTTGACACGCTTGTTCTCTTCCGAATAGCGAGGTTGATATTTTGATAAGTCTAGTTGTCGGGAAATTGAGTCGTGAGGATGTGGGTTTCCCTCACACACTTAGCATAATCACCTTCCGAAAATTCTGAGTCGTCAATATTAAATGCGGGAAAGGCGCCTTCCTCCGCCGCTGGCTCCATCTCAGGCAAATAAGCCTTTGCGCGAGCAAGTGTCATGTTAGCTCCAGCATGAGCCGCTAACCTCTTGGCTTCTTCATTCCATTAAGGTATTGTTGACAGATCATTAAGCATATCTTTGCTCTATATAGGAGGACTTTTTAGATTCTTTACTACCATTATTGCATAGACACATCCTATGAACATTTGTTCCACGTTTGTGAATATAGCCTTCAATTTCACTATTAGCTAATGAACAGCATTGCTACTTCTTTTACTTTCAAAAAGGAAAGACGCATCAATAAGACGAATAGGAATGTAAAGCATATTATGACTACGAAGATCTTATAGACATACCAAAGATGGCTGGAGTCATATTGGTGATATGCTCCTTCAAAGTGTCCAGCTCTTTCTTCACCGGGCCAAGTTAGTTTTTGGCTGCCTCTACACGTTTCTAGAGGACGACTCTTTCTACATCAAAATTATTTTTAATTTTGTGCAAAAGGTCGGTCGATTGGTGTAGAGAGCTTTGGATATTAGTCACCAAAATCTCTGCCTTTTTCTTCGGCTCTCTCTCCTGCTTGAACTTCTTCTGCAAGCCGGCGACACACGACTCAGCCTCATCCGACATCTCCTGCGAAATACAAGACATTAGAGCAAGTTTACAAGCCGCGAGCCACCGTAGGAAAACGACCCGGCACTTGGGGCTACACTTCGCTAAGATTGTCCTGTGTTCAAGTCCCATGTAGTTGCAAGCATTCTACATGGCACTTGGGGGCTAATGCAAGTCATTTCTTTATCTTTATGAGAAGACCCAATTATCTCAAAGAGATAAGCCGGCCCTTGGGGGCTGCCGGTCAAATTTATTTATCATCATGATTACACGCGTCTTAAAGCACCATCAGAAGATGACCCGCCGTCTTTCGTTTTTGTGAAATCTTTGGCTCTACAAGTCATGAAAGTAACATCAGGATAAAGACACTAAAGATGATGGAAGTAAAATGTGACTCAAAGACTATTACCCGCGATTAATTGTGAAAGCTGGAAGTTGGTAGTGGTTGATTCTTCAGAAGAAGGTGGTGATTCCTAATAATTTGAGTTGGAAGGATTGAGTGGTTGTTTAAAAATGCTTGCTAGCGAATGAGATGGGGTTGGACTGAGAAGCACCTCAACTCATTGTCTGCGAGTGGCCGACTCTAGGGGTAAGCGAGAACGTAACTCCCCGGAGCTTCTTCGGGTCTTACATTTTGATGGATCGGCATGTTGATTTTTATTCAAAAGAAATTTTGGATCTAAGTGAGCATCTAGGTGCGAAAACTTAACCTTTCTGATGGCTCGTATCGTCCTCTCTGGGATATATGTTTCTGATGAGTTTGATGAGATTGAAATTACCTCAATGTTGCCGGCTTGATTGGTCCGAGTGTGACCCTGAAAAGATGGAGTGTCAGCAAGTTCAACAAAAAGATGGCCAAGTTAGTCGAGTTCTACCTCTAACTCTTCTCCAACAGTTGTATCATCAGCTGACTCATCACTTTGTCCACCTTGAGAAGGCATAGGGGTTCTGGCTCTAGCCTTCCACCAATAAAAGTCTTCCTACAAGCATGATAGCGCCGGAGATCAAGTATGATACATAAAGACAAGTTATGATAAGAGAAAATGAACAAGTAAGGGATGCTTAGTGGAGCAACCGGATTGGTCAAGCAAAACGTAGCCGACCGAGTCACACTATACTTCTCCTTAGAGTCGTCGGAAAACTTCTTGGTGTTTCTAGTGGCATCATTTTCAGATAAATTGACTTGAGTAAAGCGTTGTGCATCTGTTGACTCGCCTGTATAGTTACACATCAAGTCGCCCCTCAAGCTAAGGGGCTGAAATCGCCAACTAAATCAACAATGGGTTAGATCAATCCTGATGAGACCATGAGCCATCAAAGCTCTTAATCTTAGGCACACAAGAGCCATATGTTTCCTTTCCTCATGGGACGACCAACCCAGAAAGACAACAGTGGCATTAAGTTGTTCTAGCCTGTAACCCGGCAAAGGATTTTCACCTTGAGCGGCAGTGTTCTTGCAACACAACCAAGTCTTAACCCAACCTTTGGGATGACTCACCAGCTTGGCTTCAGGGAAATCGGTGTTTTTCCTTTTCTGAATTGAAACTCCGCTAAGTTCTACATTGGGTCCATCTTTGCACTTCGTTTGATGGTTGTTATAAAAGAATTCACGAAAGAGGTTCCAGTTGGTTCAATTTAAAGATACACTTTGTAAAGAACTTGAAACTGGCAAAGATTGGTAATTGAATTGGGACCCATATCTTGCGGCCTGAGGTTAAAAAAGTTGAGCACATCCTTGCATAATTTCGACCTGGGCGGTCGTAAACCTCTTTGCAAATGATCTGCAAAAACCACGACTTCCCCCTATTGAGGTTGGGGGAAGCCTCTTCATCAGGTGCCCGCCAACTGATTTCTGACTGAGATGGCAAAAGACCCTGGCTCACAAGATCTTCCAGTCTAAGCAGTGACATTTAGGATCTAACCCAGCAAACAGCTTTGCTAGTTTTCCAGGCCATCAATATTTCTACTAACCCACTGCAAGGTCAAAGCAAAAGCAAATAAGTCGGCATCCGGGTCATGAGATTCACTAAATAAATAAGTCGGACAAAATTACTCAAGCCAGGATTGCCAAGGCTAAAAATGGATTTAGGAGAGTATCAAGAGGTTTATAAGCCGGGAAGATTGAGACGGTGTTTTAGGGAAATCAAGAGTCTTGTTGCCATATGGATTTTAAGACACATAACTAATGATAGGATTCCTTGATAAGCTGGCAAGTTAGGCAGAATTGATATTACTAGGTAATGTGGTATATTGACAGGTGCAGGAATGAGACAACACTCGCACAAACTGGCTAATAAGTAAAGTAAAAGGGCTTACAAGGACTTAGCAAAACTATCATATGGACAAACAATTTTCACCATGGGGCAGGAAAACAAATGGATCTAATAAACATGGGAAGAATAAAATAAATGCCCTAATAAACCAGCGGAGGGACTGGAAGTGAAGCATTTGCAGAATCTCATGGATAAATTATTGCGGATCTACAACACCATCTGAATGCGGCGGAGCCATAACTACGCATTGTCAACAAGAAGTTACGAAAGCTACTAGATCTACAACTAAAATCTTCGATGAACTCTGGTGAACTCTAGGAACTACAAAGAACAGCGATGACCTAAAAAATATTAACGGGGGCTTACGAGACTTCAAGAAGAGGAGAATCAATGGCGGCCGCACTTCATAGGAAGACCACATGTGTTGTAGATGAGCTCCGGTAACCATGGCACGTGGATGATCTCGCTCGCAACTGAAGACACCGACGGGCTTGATAGTGGCGCTTGAGATAAGAGGAAGAAGAAGAGGGGTAAAATGAACCTGGGACCCTCCGAGGTCTATTTATAAGGAAGGAGAACCCAAACGGCGTGGTGGAAATGTGGGTCATTGCAGTAATTTGTGGCTACAAAAATGCCTCGATTCCCATGCTTGACAGGATTTCACATCTGTTTAAAGATTCATAATGATCACACGAACATGTGTGAGGTCGGCAAGATGATGTCATCATGGTGGTGATTTAAAAGAAGCTAAGTCTCGAAAGGGGAAAAACGGCCCGGACATGATTTTTCGACCCGGGCATACCTTGAGGCGGTAGCTAAAGGAAAATTTACCGGCTTACAGATTCCAACAAGGATCATTTATCTTGTTGCCTTCTTTTCAGGTTGGAGCCTAACGGATAAATCCAAGTTAACCTAGGGGCTAATGTTGGGAATATACCCCATGGTATGACCCGGCCAGGGTATGACCCGGCGGGTAAGTGGCGGCTCATAACCAGAGTCGTTATATGGGGTGTGGAAGCCCTGAAGTTCAAGGCCCAGGAGGCGGCTCATCTAAGAAGGTCGGGTCGTAGACCGGTACTTGGGAGGCCGTCTCAAGGAGGGAGTCGTAAGGAATTCCCCTTACTTGAAAGGCAACGCAAGTAGAAGTCGACTAGGACACGGGTTGTACTACGACCCGGATTCTATTCTAACCTCAGGGCCTCAACTATATATAAAGGGGAGCCCTTGATGGAGAGAGATCAAGTAAGAAATCCTTGAGAGCTAGGTTAGCGATTCCGCACCCTTGTAATCGAGATCATCATCATCAATAACACACTAGCAGGACGTAGGCTTTTACCTCCATCGGAGGGTCCGAACCTGGGTAAACCCTTGTCTCTTGTTCCCGATCAACCCCATGCACGCAACCACCTAGTTTCCATGGCTCCTACACTTATTTCTATCTCTACGACATCTGTCGTGACAAAACTACGACAACAACCACACAATAAAGAACACGAACATGGTATTAAAGATCCAAAGAGAAAGATAGAGAGAGAGAGAGAGAGAGAACAATCTAACTACTATTGTGGACCCGTAGGTTGATGAAGAGGCCTCGTCCAATGGCTTCCCCTTTGACAGAACTCCGAAACAGGGCTCCAGATGGAATCTCTTCGTAACAGAGGCTCGTGCCAGCATAAAATTCTTCTGGAGGTATGATATATGGTTTCATTATTTATAAAGATTAATGGCGGTGGAATCAAGAGAAGGCAGTGACTACTGGAAATATGCCCTAGAGGCAATAATAAATTAGTTATGCTATAACTGTATTGATTGGAAACACAAATACATGTGTGGATACATAAACAAAACACTGTCCCTAGTAAGCCTCTAGTTGACTAGCTCGTTGATCAAAGATGGTCAAGGTTTCCTAACCATAGACAAGTGTTGTCACTTGATAACGGGATCACATCATTGGGAGAATGATGTGATGGACAAGGCCCAAATTATAAACGTAGCATATGATCGTGTGAGTTTATTGTTACTATTTTCTGCATGTCAATGTATCTCTTTCTATGACCCTGAGATCATGCAACTCCCGGACACCGGAGGAATACCTTGTGGGTTATCAAACGTCGCAACGTAACTAGGTAACTATAAAGGAGCTCTACAGGTATCTCCAAAGGTGTCTGTTGGGTTGGCATGGATCAAGACTAGGATTTGTCACTCCGTGTGACGGAGAGGTATCTCGGGGCCCACTCAGTAATACAACATCACAACAAGCCTTGCAAGCAATGTGAATAAGGAGTTAGTTACGGGATCTTGTATTACGGAACGAGTAAAGATACTTGTCGGTAATGAGATTGAACTAGGAATAGAGATACCGACGATCGAATCTCGGGCAAGTAACATACCGAAGGACAAAGGGAATAGTATATGGGATTATATGAGTCCTTGACATAGAGGTTCAACCGATAGAGATTTTCATAGAATATGTGGGAGTCAATTTCGACATCCAGATCCCGCTATTGATTATTAACCGGAGAGTGTCGCGGGTCATGTCTGCATAGTTATCGAACCCGCAGGTTCTGCACGCTTAAGGTTCGGTGACGTTTCGGTATAGTTGAGTTATATGTTTTGGTGACTGGAGTTTTGTTTGGAGTCCCGGATGAGATCCCTGACATCACGAGGGTTTCCAGAATGGTCCGGAAACGAATATTGATATATAGGAAGTTGGTGTTTGGATTCCGGAAGGTTTTCGGGCATTGCTGGCAGTTTACCGGGAGTGACGAATGGGTTCCAAGGGCCCACTGGGTGGGCCCACCACGCCCCAAGGGGTCCACGTGGGTTTATTGGATGCTCAATAAGGTATAATGGGCTGACAAAGTCATCCACGGAAAGCCCATGAGGAAAAAGTGGAAAATCCAAAAGAGGTGGGAAAATAAGGAAGGAGTCCTAATCCAAGTGGGATTGGAGGAGGACTCCTCCCTTCCCCACTTCAGCCGACCCAAGGAGGCCTTCCTTGGCGCGCCAAGGCTGCCTCTATCCTCCTCCTATGTATACTAGAGGTTTAGGGCTTTTGAAACACAACTTTGCCACGTGCTTCCCTCTCCTCTAGTTCATAGTACTTCCTCTAGATCAGTTTTCTACAGACCTCGGGCGGAGCCCTGCAGGAATAGATCATCACCATCACCAGCGCGCCGTCACGATGTAGGATAACTCATCGTCATCGAGTTGTACGTGTGTGGAACGCGGAGGTGCCGTTCGTTCGGCACTTCATCGGGACAGATCGTGGGACGGATCACGAGACGGTTCGTGGGACGGTTCGTGGGACGAATCGTGAAGACGTACCACTACACCAACCGCATTTATTAACGCTTCCACTTGGCGATCTACAAGGGTATGTGGATCCAATCTCCCTCTCATAGATGAACATCACTATGATAGGTCTTCGTGTGCATAGGAAATTTTTTGTTTCACATGCAACATTCCCCGACAGTGGCATCATGAGCTAGGTTCATGCGTAGATGTAATCTCGAGTAGAACACAAAAGTTTTTGTGGGCGTTGATGTTCGATTTGCTGCCCTCCTTAGTCTTTTCTCGATTCGACGGTATTGTTGGATTGAAGCGGCCCGGACCAGCATTACTCGTGCGCTTACGAGAGACCGGTTTCATCGACTAACATGCAACTCGTTGCATAAAGATGACTGGCGGGTGCCTGTTTCTTCAACTTTAGTTGAATTGGATTGACCGAGGCGGTCCATGGAGAGAGGTTAAATAGCAATTTGCACGTCTCCGTTGTGGTTTTGCGTAAGTAAGATGCGATCATACTAGATACCCATAGCAGCCACGTAAAACATGCAACAACAAATTAGAGGACGTCTAACTTGTTTTTGCAGGGTATGCTTGTGATGTGATATGGCCAAAGACATGATGTGATATATTGGATGTATGAGATGATCATGTTGTAATAGTTAATATGGACTTGCACATCGATGCTACGGCAACCGGAAGGAGCCATAGGGTTGTCTTTAAACTAACGTTTGTGTTTGCAGATGCGTTTACTATATTTCTAGGTTGTAGCTTTAGTAGTAATAGCATAGATAGCACGACAACCTCGATGGCGGCATGATGATGGAGATCATGGTGTGGCGCCGGTGACGATGAAGATCATGTCGGTGCTTTGTTGATGGAGATCAAGAAGCACAAGATCATGGCCATATAATATCACTTATGAATTGCATGTGATGTTAATCCTTTTATGCACCTTATCTTGCTTAGAATGACGGTAGCATTATAAGGTGATCCCTCACTAAATTTCAAGATAAAATTGTGTTCTCCCCGACTGTGCCCCGTTGCGACAGTTCATCGTTTCGAGACACCACGTGATGATCGGGTGTGATAGACTCAACGTTCACATACAACGGTTGCAAAAAAGTTGCACACGCGGAACACTCGGGTTAAACTTGAGGAGCCTAGCATGTACAAATATGGCCTAGGAACACAAGAGACCAAAAGGTCGAGCATGAATCATATAGTAGATATGATCAACATGGAGATGTTCACTACTGAAACTATACTCAACTCACGTGATGATCGGATTTGAGTTAGTGGATTTGGATCATGCGTCACTCGAATGACTAGAGGGATGTCTATTTGAGTGGGAGTTCTTAAGTAATATGATTAATTGAACTAATTGTCATGAACATAGTCAAAAGGTTTTTGCGAATTATGTTGTAGCTTGCGTTGTAGCTCTACTATTTTTTATATGTTCCTAGAGAAAGTTTAGTTGAAAGATGATAGTAGCAACTTTGCGGACTGAGTCCGTGAACTGAGGATTGTCCTCATTGCTGCTTAGAAGGCTTATGTCCTTAATGCACTGCTCGGTGTGCTGCACCTCGAGCATCGTCTGTGGATGTTGCGAACATCTGACATACATGTTTTTTGATGACTACGTGATAGTTCAATGCATAATACTTAACGGCTTAGAATTGAGGTGTTGAAGACGTTTTTAACGTCACGAAACATATGAGATGTTCTAAGAGATGAAATTGGGATTTCATGCTCATGCCCTTGTTGAGAGGTATGAGACCTCCGACAAGATTCTTTGTCTAAAAAGTAAAGGTCAAACGCTCGATCGTTGAGCATGTGCTCAGATTGTATGAGTGCAACAGTCGCTTGAATCAAGTGGGAGTTAATCTTCCAAATGAGATAGTGATGGTTCTCCAAAGTCACTGCCACCAAGATGCTATAGCTTCGTGATGAACTATAACATATCAAGGATAGATATGATGATCCTTGAGCGATTCACAATGTTTGACACTGCAAAAGTAGAAATCAAGTAGGAGCATCAATTGTTGATGGTTAGTAAAACCACTAGTTTCAAGAAGGGCAAGGGCTAGAAGGGATACTTCATCAAACGGAAAACCAGTTGTTTCTCTAATGAAGAAACCCAAGGTTAAACCCAAACCTGATATTAAGTGCTTCTGTTATGAGGGGAACGGTCAATGAGGCAGAACTACCCTAGATACTTGGTAGATGAGAAGGCTGGCGAAGTCGACAAAATTATATTGGATATGCCTGATATTGATGTGCACCTTACTGGTATTCGTAGTAGCACCAGGGTATTAGATACCGGTTCAGTTGCTAAGTGTTAGTAACTCGAAGTTATAGCTACGGATTAAAAGGATACTAGCAAGGGTAAGGTGACGATGTGTGTTGGAAGTAATCCTAAGGTTGATGTGGTCAAACATCACACACTCCCTCTACCATCGGGATTGGTGTTAAACCTAAATAATTGTTATTTGGTGTTTGCGTTGAGCATGAACATTATTGGATCGTGTTTATTGCAATACGATTATTCATTTAAAGAGAATAATATTTATTATATTTGCTTGAATAATTGCCTTCAATGGTTTATTGAATCTCGATCGTAGTGATACACGTGTTCATAATATTGAGGCCAAAAGATACAAAGTAGTAATGATAGTACCACTTACTTGTGGCACTGTCGCTTGAGTCATGTCGATATAAAAATGCATGAAGAAGCTCCATAGTGATGGATCTTTGTACTCACTCATTTTTGAAACGTTTGAAACATGCAAACCATACCTATTGGTATTAACGCATGAAGAAACTCCATGCAGATGGATCGTTTGGACTCACTGGATTTTAAATCACTTGAGATATGCAAATCATACCACATGGGCAAGATGACTGAAGGCCTCGTTTTTTCCAGTGAGATGGAACAAGAAAGTAACTTGCTGGAAGTAATGCATTTTTGATGTGCGCAGTCCAATGAGTGTTGAGGCATGCAGTGGATATCGTTATGATCTTGCTTCACTGACGATTTGAGTAGATACAGGAGCATTTACTTGATGAATCACAAGTCTGAAATATTGAAAAGTTCAAATCTATTTCAGAGTGAAGATCCTCGTGACAAGAGGATAAACTGTATACGATATGATCATAGAGATGAATATCTGAGTTGCGAGTTTTGGTACACAGTTAAGACAATGTGGAAATTGTTTCGCAATTCATGCCACCTAGAACACCATAGTGTGATGGTGTGTCTGAACGTCATAGCCGCACCCTATTTGATATGGTGCATACTATGATATCTCTTATCGAATTACCACTATCATTTATGGGTTATGCATTAGAGACAACCGCATTCACTTTAAATAGGGCACCGCGTATTTCCGTTGAGATGACACATTATGAAATATGGTTTGGAGAAGCCTGAGTTGTCGTTTCTTGAAAGTTTGGGGCTACGACACTTATGTGAAAAGTTTCTGTCTGATAAGCTTGAACCCAAAGCGGATAAATGCATCTTCATAGGATATCCAAAAAATTGGGTACATCTCCTATCTCAGATCCGGAAGCAAAGTATTTGTTCCTAGAAACGGCTCCTTTCTCGAGGAAAGGTTTCTCTCAAAAGAATTGAGTGGGAGGGTGGTGGAACTTGATGAGGTTATTGAAGCGTCACTTCAACCAGTGTGTAGCAGGGCGCAGGAAGTTGTTCCTCTGGCGCCTACACCAATTGAAGTGGAGACTGATGATGGTAATCATTAAGCTTCGGATCAAGTTACTACAAACCTCGTAGGTCGACAAGGTTGCATACTGCTACAGAGTGGTACGGTAACCCTGTCTTGGAGGTCATGTTGTTGAACAACAATGAACCTACGAGCTATGGAGAAGCGATGGTGGGCACGGATTCCGGCAAATGGCTGGAGGCCATGAAATCCGAGAGAGGATCCATGTATGAAAACAAAGTGTAGACTTTGGAAGAACTACTTGATGGTCGTAAGACTATTAAGTAAAGATGAATCTTCAAAAGAAGGACAGACGATGATGGTGAAAAGTCAGCATTAAGAAAAGCTCGACTTATCCCAAAGATGTTCCCGACAAGTTCAACGAGTTGACTATGATGAGACTTTCTCACTCATAGCGATGCTAAAAGTCTGTTGGAATTATGTTAGCAGTTGATGCATTATTTATGAAATATTGCACATAGGATGTCAAAACATTGTTTCCTCGACGGTTTCCTTGAGGAAAGGTTGTATGTGATACAACCAGAAGGTTTTGTCGATCCTAAGGATACTAACAAGTATGCAAGCTCCAGCGATCCTTCTATGGACTGGTGCAAAGCATCTCGGAGTTGAAATATACGCTTGATGAGATGATCAAAGCTTTTGGGTTTATACAAGGTTTATGAGAAACTTATATTTCCAAAGAAGTGAGTGGGAGCACTATAGAATTTCTGATAAGTATATGTGGTTGACATATTGTTGATCGGAAGTAATGTAGAATTTTTGTAAAGCATAAAGGGTTGTTTGAAAGGAGTTTTTCAAAGGAAGACCTGGATAGAGCTCCTTGAACATTGAGCATCAAGATCTATAGAGATAGATCAAAACGCTTAGTAGAACTTTCAATGAAATGCATGCCTTGACAAGTTTTTGAAGGAGTTAAAACTAGATCAACAAAGAATGAGTTCTTGGTTGTGTTGTAAGGTGTGAATTTGAGTAAGACTCAAAGCCCGACCACGGCAGAAGAAAGAGAAAGGACGAAGGTCGCCCCCTATGCCTTAGCCGTCGGCTCTAAAGTATGCCAAGCTGTGTACCGCACTTGATGTGTGCCTTGCCATGAATCTTTCAAGGGGTACAAAAGGTGATCCAGAATTGAATCACTAAAACAACGGTCAAAGTTATCCTTAGTAACTAGTGGACTAAGGAACTTTTCTAGATTATGGAGGTGATTAAAGAGTTCGTCATAAAGGGTTACGTCGATGCAAGCTTTGACACTAATCCGAGTAACTCTAAGGAGTAAAGCGGATTCGTATAGTGGAGCAGTCATTTGGAATAGTTTTAAATGGCACGTAGTAGCAGCATCTACAAGATAACATAGAGATTTGTAAAGCACACACAGATCTGAAAGGTTCAGACTCGTTGACTAAAACCTCTATCACAAGAAAGACGTGATCAAACCCCAGAACTGTATGGGTGTTGGATTCGTTGAAATCACATAGTGATGTGAACTAGATTATTGACTCTAGTGCAGGTGGGAGACTGTTGGAAATATACCCTAGAGGCAATAATAAATTAGTTATTATTATATTTCTTTATTCATGGTAATCGTTTACTATCCATGCTATAATTGTATTGATTGGAAACACAAATACGTGTGTGGATACATAGAAAAAACACTGTCCCTAGTAAGCCTCTAGTTGACTAGCTCGTTGATCAAAGATGGTCAAGGTTTCCTGACCATAGACAAGTGTTGTCACTTGATAATGGGATCACATCATTGGGAGAATGATGTGATGGACAAGACCCAAATTATAAACGTAGCATATGATCGTGTCAGTTTATTGTTACTGTTTTCTGCATGTCAATGTATCTGATTCTATGACCATGAGATCATGCAACTCCCGGACACTGGAGGAATACCTTGTGGGTTATCAAATGTCGCAACGTAACTGGGTGACTATAAAGGAGATCTACAGGTATCCCCAAATGTGTTTGTTGGGTTGGCATGGATCAAGACTGGGATTTGTAACTCCGTGTGACGGAGAGGTATCTCGGGGCCCACTCGGTAATACAACATCACAACAAGCCTTGCAAGCAATGTGACTAAGGAGTTAGTTATGGGATCTTGTATTACGGAACGAGTAAAGAGACTTGCTGGTAACGAGATTGAACTAGGTATAGAGATACCGACGATCGAATCTCGGGCAAGTAACATACCGAAGGACAAAGGGAATAGTATACGGGATTATATGAATCCTTGACATAGAGGTTCAACCGGTAGAGATCTTCGTAGAATATGTGGGAGTCAATATGGACATCCAGGTCCCACTATTGATTATTGACTGGAGAGTGTCTCAGGTCATGTCTACATAGTTCTCAAACCCGTAGGGTCTGCACGCTTAAGGTTCGGTGACGTTTTGGTATAGTTGAGTTATATGTGTTGGTGACTAAAGTTTTGTTCGGAGTCCCGGATGGGATCCCTGACGTCACGAGGGTTTCCGGAATGGTCCGGAAACGAATATTGATATATAGGAAGTTGGTGTTTGGATTCCGGAAGGTTTTCGGGCATTGCCGACAGTTTACCGGTAGTGACGAATGGGTTCCGGGGGCCCACTAGGTAGGCCCACCACGCCCCAAGGGGTCCACGTGGGTTTATTGGATGCGCAATAAGGTATAATGGGCTGACAAAGTCATCCACGGAAAGCCCATGAGGAAAAGGTGGAAAATCCAAAAGAGGTGGGAAAATAACGAAGGAGTCCTAATCCAAGTGGGATTGGAGGAGGACTCCTCCCTTCCCCACTTCGGCCGACCCAAGGAGGCCTTCCTTGGCGCGCCAAGGCTGCCTCTCCCCTCCTCCTATATATACTAGAGGTTTAGGGCTTTTGAGACACAACTTTGCCACGTGCTGCCCTCTCCTCTAGTTCATAGTTCTTCCTCTAGATCGGTTTTCTGCGGAGCTCGGGCGGAACCCTGCAAGAATAGATCATCACCATCACCGGCGCGCCGTCACGCTGCCGGAGAACTCATATACTTCCCCGCCCCTCTTGCTGGATTAAGAAGGCGGAGATCGTCATCGAGTTGTACGTGTGTGGAACGCGGAGGTGCCGTCCGTTCGGCACTTGATCGGGACGGATCGTGGGACAGATCGCGAGACGGTTCGTGGGACGATTCGTCGGACGGATCGTGAAGACGTACCACTATATCAACCGCGTTTATTAACGCTTCCGCTTAGCGATCTACAAGGGTATGTGGATCCAATCTCCCTCTCGTAGATGAACATCACCATGATAGGTCTTCGTGTGTGTAGGAAATTTTTTGTTTCCCATGCAACGTTCCCCAACAATGACCAGGGGGGCCAGAGGCCCAGGTGGCGAGGCCACCACCCTGGCACGTGCCACCTGCCCTTGTGGCTGGCTGATGGGTCCTCTCAACGTCTCCCGAAGCTTCCAGAGTTTTTTGTTGCCCAAAAAAATGTGTTAAATCGACAACATACTTTTACCTCCGTAGATATTGATTTCCTACGAAACCAAAAACAAGCGGGAAACAGGAACTTACACTGGCACTATATTTATAGGTTAGTCCAAAAATATGCAAATTGCTATAAAAAGTATATATAAATGATAATATAATAGAAGTTAACAATCAACAATTATAGATATGTTTGAGACGTATCGGTAAATAAATACATAGCAGTTTTGAGGAACTAGTCACATCAAAATAAAGTTCTTTGACAAGAGGCAAATAACTGAATGTAAAGCAACTAAGAGGTAAAACTAGTGGTGCTCCATGGCGACAAGGGATTTGTTCGACCAGTTCACACTTCTAGCAAGGTGTTATGTTTAGTTGGAGGGACTTGTGAATGAATACATGAGCAAATGTCTCTCCGTCCTATTCTACAATCCCTCAAACTCCGGTAAATTACTCTTGATCGATTCTTCAAGGCAATCTGCAAACCTTCACATACTGTCCTTGGTGATCCACGGTAACTCTTGTATGCTCCCGACTCACGACTAATCGTCTAGTGGATGCGCAGTCCACAAGAGTAATATGAATAAGATTAGTGTCAATCTTGTTCTTCGTGCTACTCGATCACTTAACAAACTTTAGGCTTTCAAGTTTTCTCTCTAGGGTTCTCTTAGTTCTCTGAGAGAGTGGATTGTTCATACAAACTATGTCAAATGAAATAAACCATCCAACTGTTGCAGGTTGGGTGGGACGACTACTTATAGCTAGAGCAATCCTGACGTGCAACATGACCAATAGAGGCACTCACCATCTAATAGCCTACTCACACGTGACATAACGGCTAGATTTCAAATTTAGCCCATGACTTACATAGGAAAAAAGTCAAGTCGGCTCAATTACCAATGATTCTTTCTCTAAGTCTCGAAAAACATCTTCTCGGACATAGAGAATAATCTCTCCATGAGAAGAGATTTCTCTCATATTCACTCGAAGAAACATGTATTGGATTGAGCATACATCAAAGACCTAAATCTCAACTACACGTGGACCCCCTTAATATTGTGGTTTTCCCTATGACTCAATAGAGAAAAATGAAACTAGAAAAATAAATAATGTCTTCTTATCGACTTCATTCTTTTGCTCCAGCCAACTGTTCGTCAAACAACACGCCAAAACTATCAATTTATATCACAAATTCTTAGGTATCGTCTTTCACACGACATGAAATTTTCTCTTTAACTCCTTAAGGACCTACTTTCTTTTGTATGCTCGCAAACACATAATCCCTTAACTGTTTTATCCAACAATTCGACACTCTTGAGGGGCACTAGATGCACCTACACTTACTTCCATGCATTTTTTCTTTCGCGATTTATTCTTTGTGGACTTGCACATCTAGCTTAAAAAATCGTCAACTATAAATATAGTAGGATAGTAGGATTGTAGTTTAGTACTCTATTTATCCCACCCGTCGAGACTATAAGCTATCCCTTTTAGTTAATGAGGTTCACAAACATTGGTTACATTTCGAGAGCATGATTACAAACGCTCCTCCCCATGATACCGCTACGATACAATACGGCTAGCCGCCGCCCACACGCTGACATAAACGGCCGACTCCTTCCTAATGTCCATGCTATTATGTTGGTGTAGGTTACATTGTATGTCTATTATCAAATTATATAGTAGGCCTAGAATACAAGTGTTTGATTCGATTTCGTATCCTATCCACACACCGTACAACTCAAAGTCCAACCATAGCCTTATTTGTAAATAAATATTCAATGTGTATTCAACAAGAATAACAACAATTTTGGGTCCGACTGAAATCATCGCAAATTTCTATATTTTTTTGCGGGGCAAATCATCACGAATTCCCCTACTACAGGATGTTTTTTTCACCGTCTTGAATTAGGAATACATTCTACCGCGTAATAAATTAAATATGTACCAATTCTAGTCATTAACTAGTTTCAAATATTGGATTTGGAACAGACAACTAATTCAAAATTTGAACAGCCAAATTAAGAAGATATCATCAATGTGGAAGATTCGCAATGGGGGGTGAAAGATGGAAAAACAATCATGGGATATCTGGGTGGAGGGAAGCGGCCATTTGTACATAATCCGTTGGTATGAAACTTCAGATTACTAGAAAGATCGTACAGATACGTTTCTCATCTTTGTTGTTGGGATGTGGGGCCCATTTTGTACGTTGGCATATTGGTAGGGGTATATATGATTTGCCAAGATAGCACCTGGGCCTTAGCTTACTAGGACAGCAAGGTTCCTTAAATTGGGGACGCCGCTCACAGCACAAGGCATGGATATTTTGTATTCAACAGGACAATCTTGGTAATCATCTTTTTCTTTCTTGTGTTCAATCGCAAAAAGCAACGGTAAATTCAGGAACGCGGTCCGATTGCCATGATTGCGTGAAATGCCCCGCCACCATGCCGCTAGGCCCATTAATTTATTTATTTAAATTTATTTATTACTGACGGTGGGCCGTCCGTGGCAAAGAATATGCGTTCCCGCTGCAAACTCCAAAGTCGAAACGGCAGCGCTTGTTGCCTCCGGATTCCAGGCAATCTTGTTGGGAAATCGTCATAGCAGGCAATGATTCTTCTCTCTGATTTGATGTAATGTCATACACATTTCTTTGGAATATAATTCCATGCACATCTGATCAGTCAGCCCTAGGCTGCCACCATGTCCATGCGCACTACCAAGTATCTCCATCCATGTGTGGCTGCGTTTTCTTCGCGTTCAATTATGTTTATGCTCCTAGTTCCATGCGATCATGGCCAGCGTTGGCTCAATCCTCTGCATGTATAAGCTAATAATAGTGCAAATTTGGGTCAAACAAACTCTGGGAGCACTCAAGCAAAAAAGAAAAAAGAATAGAAACAATGTCACTATTGATCATTCTCCTTTGAAGCGTACAACCAACAAACAATTTACGGATCCAACATCAATACACAGCAGCAGCGAAAACGAGTAAACAACCAAGAGGCGGCTAGGCGGTCAGATGGGGAGAATCCATCAAGACCTCGAGTGATACTACTAAGCAAAAGTTCACCACAAAAAACAAGCAGTTTTGGCGCTAATCGCCCTCCGTAAACTAATAGCACATTCTTGACCAGGCAGGTGCATTGATCCAGAAGCATACAAGCGCAGCGATGTTCACCAGAACAGTTAAACATCCACGTCCGCAACTTGGAAGTGGTCAAGTGGTGCCACTCACAAAAATGAAAGGAACTGCATCTTGACCAGGAAAGCTACAGCCATAGCCATGTATCCTCAGGAAAGCTTGCCTGTTGAACCGGCAAGGGTTCGGCGTCTGCTACTCTGCTGGTCCGGTCCAAAGTCAACTGCCAGCGTCTGGCCTGGGAAATGGCCAAACATTTTTAGAAAACTGACCAGTTGTTGCTTCATTTCATCCCCTGTTCAACCTTTCTACATGCACGTTCAAGAATATTCCGCCTTCCAGACACCGTGTCTGAGGCGTCGTGACAAAACGGGAGGCGGGAGAAACTTCTGAAAACCATTCAGGTCCATGTCAAGGAATCAGTGGAGAGGAGGAATTCTTCTCCATGGAAAGTTAGAAACACCAATGATGCCGGTTGAGATGTAGAATGCCATGGTTCCAGTAACACTGGTCCAACGCGGTATCAGGAAACACAAAGGACTAGCAAACGATGCAGAAAGTTTTAGGTTGACAACAATCTAACAATTTCTTTAACTACATATATAGTTGCACAAACTGGCTCTGATACATCTTGATACTTTCCAGTTTCCAACTCTACGCTGAAAAGGCAACAGTATACAGGCACATCATGGAGTTCCTGCTGGTACATGATGCTAAATATTGTGAAAATATTCATACCTAGCATCAATGATCAGATAGTGGACAGAACAGAAACGTAAGTTTGCACCAGATAAAAGATAAGCCATTCAAATGATTCTCGCTACAAAAAATAGCACGCGACAAAACATAAGGTAGAACCAAGCCCACCAATTAGATCCAATAGCGTAAAATTGGCACCACTAGTGAAGCACAAGTTACTCACTGAACCATTAGAATTTGTTCCACAAAGAACACTTTTCATTGCACTCCATTTATGTACTAGAAAAAATCTCCAGGAAAGCCAGCACTCCCAAAATCTATTGGTCTACATGAACATAAGGGCGCCCTAATAGAGTTGTCGGCACCACAGACCTTCAAAACTCGTGTATACATTATAAAGACAGGATTCCATCTTAAGCACAGTTTTTCCATGCTGAACGAGCAACTAAATAGAAAAGAAAAGAGATATATGTGACTATGCAAACATCGATTGACCCAAAAGGCACTTCTCTTCAGAATCATAATATGTATATATTGTTGATTTCTGATCATTATTATTTCCAGGTTCTTATAGTTCAAAGTAATAAAGAAATTGCATTTGAAGACTAGTCCTTATAGTTAAATTAATAAGCACTTTGCATCTGAAGACCATAGATACCAACATGAAAAATTATGACAGAAAGTTGACAATAGTGCTGGCTTGGCATATCATATTTTTCAATCCAAAAAATACCTCATACAAGATTACATTGTGCGATCAGATCTCTGCTACTACAAAGAGCAAGATCAAATAATAAGTACCCTCTAAATAGACTAGCTGGTCCAGGGGAAACTTCATGGTACAATTAAGGAAGACAAGAACATCAATCACAAAGAACAACAACAGCATCAATCAATGTAACAAACATAAAAGAATCAAAGGGCAGAAGGAGTAACCATGGCACATAATTCTTGCGACTCATGAGCTATGGGGGCTCCTGCGCGGACGTCTCCGAAACATGGAAACCGACAAGCTCCTTGTCATCAAAGCACCCATCCGTGCTTTCCACCCTGATGGTCTGCCACTGGTGCCACACAGAAGATCAGGAACCCCTATCTGATCATCAAAATCATCTTGTACCACATCACTTCCTGCATTCTCCAGTACACCACTCTCGTCCACACTAGCATCTTGCAATTCGCCCGCACCACCTGGCGTGTCAAAATTCACAGCAAGGGCGCCGTGCCGACTAGCACGAAGGCGCTCAGCACACTCAAACGTCACCCTGCGGCACTTCTTCACCTTCACCTTGACAAGGCGTGGGCAGCCTGCTGCAAGCTTGTCCATTCCAGCATCAGACACAGGGCATGCCTTGATGCACAGCTTCCGCAGAGAAGCACACTTAGTCGCCACGCAGGAGATCTCTGCATCCCCAAATGTGTCAGACCCACAAAGCGCAAGCCGCTCAAGAGTGGGGCAGTTGGCAGCAATCAACTCAAGACTGGCCGATGTCAAATTCACACCAATGAGAACCAATTCCTGCAAAGCAGCACATTTCTGGGCCACAGTTGCAAGCCCACGGTCGCCAATCCTATTCGCCTTCCATCCATCAACATGCAGCTTGCGTAGACGTGGTGACTTGGTGGCAAGTGCTGCCAACCCAATATCTGTGACCTCCGGCGCTTTGGCAAGGTACAGGACCTCTAGCCCACATAGCGCCGCCACACCAAGGTCGCTGACCTGCAGCTTCTCAAGATGAAGCTCGGCTAGCAAGGCACCCTGTGGGATCGCCTGGAGAACAGGGTCCCAATCACCGGAGCAGCGGATGATCTTGAGGGTTTTGAGGTTGGGGGAGTGCGTGATTAAACAGGAGAAGCACTGCCCGTTGTAAAGCTCTTTGAGGGCCAGAGACTGGAGACGAGGGCTGGAAACGGTGATGGGCTCTGAGTCAGCTAGGCCTCGCAGACGCTTGACAGAGAGCTCCTCGAGTTGGGGGCAGGACCGGAGAACTGCCTCGATCCCCTTGGCGCCGAAGGTGCATGACCCAACTGAGAGCTTGCGGAGGTTTACAGCCGCGGCGGCGAGGGCGGCGACGCCGTGGTCGGTGACAGCACGGACCGAGCGGAGCTTGAGGCGGCGAAGACCCGGGCCGAGACGATGCGCGACGAGCGCGAGCGTGGGATCGCCGACGCTCTCCGCGCGGCGGTCGCACTTGAGCGCGAGCTTGGATACAGCGGAGAAGCGCGCGAGGATGGCCGGGGCAGCGGCGAGGAGCGGCGCCCGCGCGTCAAGGGCGAGGCGCAGGCGCGAGGAGGCCTCGGTGGCGAGCCAGCGTCGGCAAACCAGGGAGCAGCGCTTGCGGTCGCCCGAGCCGAGGAGCCCGAAAACGACGGCGAGGAGCTCCTCGGGGAGGTCGGAAGTGTAGTCAGCCTCCGCCGCCTCCGCCGCGTCCTCGGCAGCCGCGGCGCTGCAGAAACGAGGCGACGCTGCCTGCGCGGTGGGGGACGGCGGAGGAGGAGGAGGCTTGCGGTGGTGGTGGTAGCGGGGGGCGGAGGGGCACTGGCCCATGGGGGAAGGGGGCGGTGGTGGCGGATCTACGGGGGAGGCGGAAGGAACGGAGGGAGGAGTTGGGGTCGGGTGGGGGATTGGGGAAAGGAAGGAATGGAGGAAGGGATGCTACGGACGCGAGGGTGATTAAATCCGGTTAAGTGCTCCGTCCTGGGTACACGGTTTTTCTTTTCTTTCGCATTCTCGATGACTTTGATAGGTGGTCCGGATAAAAAAATACCATACGTTTTTAATTTATAAAAATAGTTTATAATCTGAGAATTTGTAGTTACGGCACAAATAAAGATGATTTTATTTTATAAAAATACAGTTCAAAATTTTATAGGTCTTCTATTTTAACACGGCTTGCATGTAGATTTAATACGTACAAAGAACCAGACAAGTGACCTTCACTTTCATCTCTGATTCTGATTTTGTTGACGTGTTTATCCCCAATCCGGCTGAGTACTGGTATGAAAGAAAGACGAATAATAATTTATTTATTAAGATTGCATCCTAGATAGTATTTTTGTTAAATGTTTAACAGATAAAATAGCATCATATTTAAATTTTACATATTTTTTTAATCAGATTCTATATATAATATGTTAAATTTGAAGTTACCGTTTACAAGATATGAGTATTTAAAAAATATATATATATACTACGGGTTTAATGTTAAAAACATCGGAGGGTTTTCTATAAAATAGCATGAGGACTAAAAATACTTATTTCCTTTATTAATATATATATAAGGTATAGACAGTATATACTTCTAGTCTTCTAGGAAAAAAATGGTAAGGACACCTCCATTGCTGATCCTCGACGATCTGCGAAGACCAGTCTGCGAACCCTCACACGGAAACACCGTCGCCCCCATCTAATTGGCAGCCCTGCTCGATCGTATTGTCGTCGTTGTTCGTGTCGTCGCTGTCGTCGTTGTTCTTGTCATCGCTGTCACCGTCTCTCGAGCAAAGAAAGGGCGAGGGGCCGCCGTGCCAGCCTTGTCCGGTCGTAGTGTGGCGCTCGCATAGGCGTAGACCCGCTTCCTTCTGCGTGTTGTGGATGGCGCCGCAACAACTACCGACGGCGCTCGTGATGCCCTGGCGGCGGCCTTGCCCCTACCGGCACCGGCGGAGGTGTCGTAAAGCGACCATTCCTAGCCAATCTTGATGACCTCCACGCCGAGGCGGCAACGACATCGTGCGGCCGTCTCCGCGATGGTGATGAACCTGTCGAGAATTCAGGCTTTCGCCAGGTCCGGGTTGATGCGGACATGTGAAAGCACAACTTCTCCTTAAGGTGGTTGTGATAATTAATCACAACATAAGAATCATTGAACTAATGATCTTATCCAAGTATATTTGAGAAAAGTTCAAAGATGCATTGGTTAAGGATTGTGAGCTGAACCCCTCGATACAAGGAACGGAATATGATTGTCCAAGCTTCAAGCTATAAGACTCCGCATTTTATATTTGTGAGAATTCGCGTTTGAGTCCATAGAAAGTCAATACTATTAAAAGGGGTGAGGTATCTATGATGAATTGGTTGCTCAAGTGCTTAGATATAGCCACCAAAAATACTCAGTCATTCTCCCACAAAAGTTCTCTCTCCGAAGCCTAAATAGCAAAATCGGTGCCATCAAGATTTTCCATTCGACCATACTGATTTTCCACCACACAGACTCTTTGCCAAACCTAGAGTCTCGGTACCACCAACATTCCTTTCTATGTCACCGAAACTAGTGACCAAGTTTCTGGTATGTCGTTTTCAAGAATCACAAATTCCGAGTCTTGAAATCGGTATCACCGAGATTTGGAAACTGTCCTAGGTCACCCATATCGGTACCACCAAGATTTCTTTATCGGTCTCACCGAGAATTTGAAAGTTGCCACCTTTTGTGCAAATCGATGCCACCGAGATTCACTTCGGTTTCACCGAGTTGGGCAATAATGTTGTAACGGTTGGGTTTTTGGAGATGCCTATATATACCCATCCACCAACTCTCATTCGTAGAGGAAGCATTCAGAACACACATACACTTGTCATATCTATTTTTCCGAGAGAGACACACACCTACTCATGTGTTGAGATCAAAATATTCCAATCCATCCATTTGAAACTTGATCTCTAGCCTCCCCAAGTTGCTTTCTACCCAATCAATCTCTTCTAGCCATGCCAAATTTGTGAGAGAATGATTAAGTGTTGAGGAGGCTATCTTTTTGAAGCACAAGAGCAAGGAGTTCATCTTACTACCAAATCTATTACATTTTGAAGGGTGGTGCCTGCTTAGTCTCGCTCATGCGTTGGTTTCCCTCCAAGCTTAAAGGGTGATGTAGCACAACGACGACAAATATTTCCCTCAGTTAAGAAACCAATGCGTCAATCTAGTAGGAAGATCCACAAGACTATGTAAGCAGCACCTGCACACAAATAGCAAATCCTCGCAACCCAACGCGTGGAGGGATTGTCAATCCCTCGTGGGTAAAGTAAGGATAGATTGATAGATGCAAATAAGAGTAATAGCAAATAGAACACAACGAGGTATTTTTGGGGTTTTGATAATATAGATTTGAAAACAAAAGAGAATATAAAGTAGAAACGCAAATAACAAAGTATATTGCAAATAGATGATGTGAAGTAGACTCGGGGGGAGTAGGTTTCACTAGTGGCTTCTCTCGAGAAAATAGCAAATTGTGGGTGGACAAATTATTGTTGGGCAATTGATAGAAGAGCAAATAGTTATGAAGATATTCAAGACAATGATCATGTATTTAGGCATCACGTTCAAGATAAGTAAACCGACTTATGTCTGCATCTACTTTTATTACTCCATACATCGACCGCTATCGAGCATGCATCTAGTGTATTGAGTTCATGGAGAAACGCAGTAATGTTGCCTTAAGAATGATGACATGATGTAGGCAAGATCTAAGTAGGAATAGACCCCCATCGTTTTATCCTTGATAACAATGATACATGCATGTCATGTTTCTTTTCATCATTGAGATTGAGCACCGCAAGATCGAACCCATCACAAAGCACCTCTTTGTTGGTGAACGTCGTATGGGAAACAAAAAAATTCCTACGCGCACGAAGACCTATCATGGCGATGTCCATCTATGAGAGGAGATTTGGATCTACATACCCTTGTAGATCACACATCAGGAAGCGTTAAGAAACGCGGTTGATGTAGTGGAACGTCCTCACGTCCCTCGATCCGCCCCGCGAACTGTCCCGCGATCCGTCCCACGATCCGCTCCGATCTAGTGCCGAACGGACGGCACCTCTGCGTTCAGCACACGTACAACTCGACGATGATCTCGGCCTTCTTGATCCAGCAAGCAAGACGGAGAAGTATATGAGTTCTTCGGCAGCGTGACGGTTGATACGTCTCCAACGTATCTATAATTTTTTATGGTTTCATGCTATTATCTTGTCAAACTTTGGATGTTTTGTATGCCTTTTATATCTTTTTTGGGACTAACTTATTAACTCAGTGCCAAGTGTCAGTTCCTGTTTTTTTCGTGTTTTTGACCGTTTTTAGAGGAGGATTTTAAACGGTGTCCAAATGGAATAAAACTTCCGAAAAGATTTTTTCCGGAACAAAAGACGATCGGGAGACTTGAGAACCAAGGCAGAGGGTCACAAGGGACCCCACAAGCCCCCTAGCCGTGGCCAGGGGGGCTGCGCCTCCCAGGCTTGTGGGCCCCCTGGGCATCCTCTGCCCTAGGTCTTTCGCCTATATATATTCCCTAAAATCCTAGAAAAAATCAAGAGATCAAGGAAAACACTTTTCCGCCGCCGCAAGCTTCTGTCTCCGCAAGATCCCATCTGGGACACGTTCTGGTGCCCTGTTGAAGGGGAGATTTGGATACGAAGGGCTTCTTCATCAACACCATGACCTCTCCGATGATGCGTGAGTAGTTCACCATAGACCTACGGGTCCATAGCTAGTAGCTAGATGGCTTCTTCTCTCTCTTGGATCTTCAATACAAAGTTCTCCATGATCTTCATAGAGATCTATCATATGTAATATTCTTTGCGGTGTGTTTGTCGAGATCCGATGAATTGTGGATTTATGATCAGATTATCTATGAATCTTATTTGAGTTTCTTCTAATATCTCTTATGCATGATTTCATATCCTTGTAATTCTCTTCGAGATGTGGGTTTTGTTTGGCCAACTAGATCTATGATTCTTGCAATGGGAGAAGTGCTTGGTTTTGGGTTTATACTGTGTGGTGACCTCACCCAGTGACAGAAGGGGTAGCGAGGCACGTATCGTGTTGTTGCCATCAAGGGTAAAAAGATGGGGTTTTCATCATTGGTTTGAGTTTATCCCTCTACACCATGTCATCTTGCTTAAGGCGTTACTCTATTCATCATGAACTCAATACACTAGATGCATGATGGATAGCGGTCGATGTGTGGAGTAATAGTAGTAGATGCAGAAAGTATCGGTCTACTTGTCTTGGAAGTGATGCCTATATGTATGATCATTGCCTTAGATATCGTCATGACTTTGCGCGGTTCTATCAATTGCTCGACAATAATTTGTTCACCCACCGTAATATTTGCTATTTTGAGAGAAGCCTCTAGTGAACACTATGGCCCCGAGGTCTACTTCACACCATATTTTCAGCCTTACTCTTTTACTTCGTTGCACTTTCCGCCTTCAGATCTCACTTTATAGCGTTGGGTGCAAGCTCTTTTGTGTTTGCGCACGTACTCTGGACTTGACGAGATTCTCCAACTGGATTGATACCTTGGTTCTCAAACTGAGGGAAATACTTACTGCTCTTGTGTTGCATCACCCTTTCCTCTTCAAGGGAAAAAATAACGCAAGCAAGTCTCCGTCAACGTGTCAAACTCTCGCGCTGTTGTTTGAGAAGTAGCAGAAAGATTTCTGGCGCCGTTGCCGGGGACGATCAAGTCAAGAACTCATCCAAGTAAGTGTCGCAACCTCATGTCTTGCATTTACTTTTTTGCCTCTCGTTTTCCTCTCCCCACTTGTGAAAAACAAAAATTTACAAAAAAATTGCCTTTTTCGTTTGCCTTTTTCGTTCGCCCTTTTCTCTCACTTGCTTTCTGTGCGCTTGTGTGCTTGTTTGCTTGCTGAAGTCACCATGACTGAAAACACCAAACTTTGTGACTTCTCAAATACTAATAATAATGATTTTATTAGTACTCCGATTGCTCCCGCCACTAGTGCGGAATCATACGAAATCAATGCTGCTTTGCTGAATCTTGTTATGAAAGAGCAATTCTCCGGCCTTCCTAGTGAAGATGATGCATCCCATCTTAATACCTTCATTGAGCTTTGCGATATGCAAAATAATAAAGATGTGGATAATGATGTGATTAAATTGAAGCTTTTTTCTTTTCTTGTTGCGAGATCGAGCAAAAACTTGGTTTTCGTCTTTGCCCAAAAATAGTATTGATTCTTGGAATAAGTGAAAATATGCTTACATATCCAAGTATTTTCCGCCGGCTAAGATTATCTCTCTCCGTAATGATATCATGAATTTCAAGCAACTTGATCATGAACATGGTGCACAATCTCGGGAGAGAATGAAATTGATGATTAGAAATTGTCCCGCTCATGGCTTGAGTCTTTGGATGATTATACAAATCTTTTACGCTGGCTTGAATTTTGCTTCTAGAAATATCTTGCACTCCGCCTCAGGTGGAACGTTCATGGAAATCACGTTAGTAGAAGCTACAAAACTCCTAGACAATATCATGACGAACTACTCTCAGTGGCACACTGAAAGGTCACCTACTAGTAAAAAGGTACACGCTATAGAAGAAATTAACTCGTTAAGTGCTAAGATGGATGAGTTAATGAATTTGGTTGCTAGTATAAGTGCTCCTTTAGATCCTAATGACATGCCCTTGTCTTCCTTGACTGAGAGTAGCAACGCTAGCTTGGACGTTAATTTTGTTGGTAGAAATAACTTTGGCAACAACAATGCTTTTAGAGGAAACTATGTTCCTAGGCCTTTTCCTAGTAACCCCTCTAATAACTTTGGCAACTCCTACAACAATACTCATGGAAATTACAATAGATTACCCTCTGATCTAGAGAGTAATATCAAAGAGTTTATCAACTCACAAAAGATTTTCAATGCGTCCATAGAGGAAAAACTACTCAAAATTGACGATTTGGCTAGGAGTGTTGATAGAATGTCTAGTGATATTGATACTTTGAAAGTTAGATGTGCTCCTCCCAAGATCAATATGGATGAAACTTTGAAAGCTATGCGTGTTTCCATGAGTGAGAGCAATGAAAGAACCGCCCAAATTCGTGCTAGACATGAATGGCTTAAAAGGGCGTGTTCTCGTGATAAGAATCACGAAGATCTTAAAGTGCTTGGTGTGAATCCCATTGAATCTTTTTTTTCTTGTATCAAACCTAATGATGATGGGGCTGGATATGAATCCACTTTGGTTGAAAAACACCCCAATGATTCGGAGTCCATCTATAACAAGGCCTTTACCGATCATATCGTTGATCCTATGATAAAATCTCTTGAACAGAAACTTGAATTGGAAGTTTCTATCCCTAGAAAGCTTCATGATGAGTGGGAACCTACTATCAAAATCAAAATCAAAAACTATGAATGCAATGCTTTGTGTGATTTGGGTGCTAGTGTTTCCGCGATTCCAAAGTCTTTATGTGATGTTCTGGCTTTTAATGAGATTGAGGAGTGTTCTCTTAATTTGCATCTTGCGGATTCTACTGTCAAGAAACCCATGGTAAGGATAAATGATGTTCTTATCATTGCAAATAGGAACTATGTACCCGTGGATTTCATTGTGCTTGACATTGATTGCAATCCTACATGCCCTATCATTCTTGGTAGATCTTTCCTAAGGACTATCGGTGCTATCATCGATATGAAGGAAGGGAATATTAGATTTCAATTTACTTTAAAGAAGGACATGGAGCATTTTCCTAGAAAGAAAATAAGATTGCCTTATGAATCTATGATGAGGGATACTTATGGTTTGAGCACCAAAGACGACGATACGTGATTCTATCGCTTTATGCCTAGCTAAGGGCGTTAAACAATAATGCTTGTTGGGAGGCAACCCAATGAATTTATATTTTTATTTCTGTTTTTTTGCATCCATGCCATCATAATTCTGTTATGATAGTGTCTTTTTTGTTTCTTTTTGTGTTTGAACCAAGCAAAACCTTTATGACTAGTCTTGGTGATGGTTGTTTGATCCTGCTGGAAAAAGACAGAAACTTTTCGCTCACGAGATTATTTTTCATTTTTATTCAGAAAGAGCTTTTGAGTTGATTCTTTCTGCTGCTGGTTGATATTCCTTTTTCCAAGACAGTCGTAATTTTTCAGAATTTTATAAATAACAGAAGAATACGAAGTATAGAGATTGCTAGAGAGTGGTCTGTTTTTGACAGATTCTGTTTTTGTTGAGTTGGTTGCTTGTTTTGATGAAACTATGGATAGTATCGGGGGGTACTAGCCATTGAAAAGAGAGAATACAGTAATCTAACACCAATATTAATAGAAATCAAGATTTCTACAATACCTAAAGAGGTGGTAGTTTGTTTTCTTGTGCTAATGATATCACGAGTTTCTGTTTAAGTTTTGTATTGTGAAGTTTTCAAGTTTTGGGTGATGTTCTCATGGACAAATGGATAAAGAGTGGAAAGAGCTCATGCTTGGGGATGACCAAGTCATCCCAAGCCAAATTCAAGGACACCAAAAATCCTAAGCTTTGGGATGCCCCGGGAAGGCATGCCCTCTTCCGTCTTAAATCCATCGGTAACATTACTTGGAGCTATATTTTTATTCACCACATTATATGTGTTTTGCTTGGAGCGTCTTGTATCGTAGGAGTATTTTCTTTTTGTTGTTTCACAATCGTCCTTGATGCACACCTTTTGAGATAGACATGCACTCATCGTGAATTTGCTAGAATGCTCATCGTGCTTCACTTATATCTTTTGAGCTAGATAATTTTTGCTCTATGTGCTTCACTTAGATATTTTTAGAGCACGGCGGTGCGTGACTTGGTAGTTGGTTTGTGCTATGAAAGTAGTCCCAAAGGTTATAGGTACCCAAAGAGGATACAAAAACTTCCATCTTCATGTGTGTTGAGTAGAAAGAGAAGTTTGATTCCTCTCAATTAGTTTTGAGACGTGGATTTGGTAATATTAAGAGTTATGTTAGTAGGGTGTTGTGAATCTAGAAATACTTGTGTTGAAGTTAGTGATTCCCGTAACATGCACATATGGTGAACCGCTATGTTAGGAAGTCGGAGCATAATTGGTCTATTGATTGTCATCCTTTGTGTTGCGGTCGGGATCGCGCGATGGTTTACACCTACCAACCCTCCCCCTAGGAGTATGCGTCTAGCACTTTGTTTTGATTACTAATAAAAACTTTCACAACAAGTATGTGAATTCTTCATTACTAATGTTAGTCCATGGTATAGATGCACTTTCACCTTCCACCATTGCTATCCTCTCTAGTGCCGCACAATTTTTACCGGTGCACAAACCCACCATATGCCTTCCTCAAAACAGCCACTATACCTACCTACTATGGCATTTTCATAGCCATTCCGAGATATGTTGCCATGCAACTCCCACTGTTCCGTCTCATGACTTGTGCCGTCACTCTCATGTTGCCATTGCATGATCGTAAGATAGCTAGCGAGATGTTTCAACGTCATACGCCAAGCTAGATCGTTGCACATCCCGGTACACTGCCGGAGGCATTTCCTATAGAGTCATCATCGTTCTAAGCTTTGAGCTGTGAGTAAATAAAAGTGTGATGATCGTCATTATTAGAGCATTGTCCCATGTTAGGAAATAAAAAAAAGTCCAAAGAGCCCAAATAAAAAAAGAGAAAAAAGTGAGGCCAAAGAGCCCAAATAAAAAAAAGAGAGAAAAAGAGAGAAGGGACAATGCTATTATCTTTTTCCACACTTGTGCTTCATAATAGCAGCATGTTCTTCATGATTGAGAGCTTCTTGCTTTGTTACCACCATATACTAGTGGGAATCTTTATTATATACTTGGCTTGTATATTCCAATGATGGGCTTCCTCAAATTGTCCTAGGTCTTCGTGAGCAAGCAAGTTGGATGCACACCCACTAGTTCTCCTTTTGAGCTTTCACATACTTATAGCTCTAGTGCATCCTTTGTATGACAATCCCTACTCATTCACATTGATATCTATTGATGGGCATCTCCATAGCCCTTTAAGACACCGAGTCAATGTGACCATGTCCTCCTTTTTTGTCTCACAACCACCACCACACTCTATTCCACCTATAGTGCTATATCCATGGCTAACGCTCATGTATTGCGTGATAGTTGAAAAAGGTTTCAGAAAGTAAGAGTGCGAAAAAAATTACTTGGCCAATATCGGGGTTGTGCATGATTTAAATTAGTTGTGTGAGGATGATGGAGCATAGCCAGACTATATGATTTTGTAGGGATAACTTTCTTTGGCCTTGTTATTTCGAAAGTTCATGATTACCTTGCTAGTTTGCTTGTAGTATTATTGTTTTCATGTCAATAGCAAACTATTGTTTTGAATCTTACAGATCTGAACATTCATGTCACATGAAAGAAGTTACAAAGGACAACTATGCTAGGTACCATTACACATCAAAAATTTAGTCTTTATCACTTCCCTACTCGAGGACGAGCATGAGTTAAGCTTCGGGATGCTTGATACGTCTCCAACGTATCTATAGTTTTTGATAGTTCCATGCTATTATCTTGTCAAACTTTGGATGTTTTGTATGCCTTTTATATCTTTTTTGGGACTAACTTATTAACTCAGTGCGAAGTGCCAGTTCCTGTTTTTTCTGTGTTTTTGACCCTTTTCTTAGGAGGATTTTAAACAATGTCCAAACGGAATAAAACATCCGAAAATATTATTTCCGGAACAGAAGATACACACCAGACTTGAGAACCAAGGCAAGGGCCAGCAGGGGAACCCACAAGCCCCCTTGGCGCGGCCAGGGGGCCCCGCGCCTAGTAGGCTTCTGGGCCCCAAGTGGCACGTCTGCCCTACCTCTTCCGCCTATAAATCCAGAAAAATTCCAAAACTGCGTGAGAGATCCACGAAAATACTTTTCCGCCACCCCAAGCTTCTGTCTCCGCAAGATCCCATCTGGGCATGTTTTGGTGCCCTGCGGGAGGGGGATTCGGATAGGAGGGCTTCTTCATCAACACCATGACCTCTCCGATGATGCGTGAGTAGTTCACCATAGACCATCGGGTCCATAGCTAGTAGCTAGATGGCTTCTTCTCTCTCTTGGATCTTCAATACAAAGTTCTCCATGATCTTCATGGAGATCTATCCGATGTAATCTTCTTTTGCGGTGTGTTTGTCGAGATCCGATGAATTGTGGATTCATGATCAGATTATCTATGAATCTTATTTGAGTTTCTTCTGATCTCTTATGCATGATTTCGTATCCTTGTAATTCTCTTCGAGTTGTGGGTTTTGTTTGCCCAACTTGATCTATGATTCTTGCAATGGGAGAAGTGCTTGGTTTTGGGTTCATACCGTGCGGTGACCTCACCCAGTGATAGAAGGGGTAGCGAGGTACGCATCGTGTTGTTGCCACAAGGGTAAAAAGATGGGGTTTTCATCATTGATTTGAGTTTATCCCTCTACATCATGTCATCTTGCTTAAGGCGTTACTCTGTTCGTCATGAACTTAATACACTAGATGCATGCTGGATAGCGGTCAATGTGTGGAGTAATAGTAGTAGATGCAGAAAGTATCGGTCTACTTGTCTCAGACGTGATGCCTATATGTATGATCACTACCTTAGATATTGTCATGACTTTGCGCGGTTCTACCAATTGCTCGATAGTAATTTGTTCACCCACCGTAATATTTGATATTTTGAGAGAAGCCTGTAGTGAACACTATGGCCCCCGGGTCTACTTCACACCATATTTTCAGCCTTACTCTTTTACTTCGTTGCACTTTCCGCCTTCAGATCTCACTTTGCAATCAATCTTGAAGGGATTGACAACCCCTTTATAGCGTTGGGTGCAAGCTCTTTTGTGTTTGCGCAGGTACTCTGGACTTGACACGATTCTCCTACTGGATTGATACCTTGGTTCTCAAACTGAGGGAAATACTTACTGCTCCTGTGCTGCATCACCCTTTCCTCTTCAAGGAAAAAACCAACGCAAGCTCAAGAGGCAGCACTCACCATCCCACTAAGGGCTGGTGCGCCACCCCTAGGTCTTTTGGGCTTCCCCCGGAGGGTTGCCCCCCTCCCGGTGAACTTCCGGAACCCATTCGTCACTCCCGGTACATTCCTGGTAATGCCCGAAAACTTTCCGGTAACCAAATGAAGTCATCCTATATATCAATATTCGTCTCCGGACCATTCCGGAAACCCTCGTGACGTCCGTGATCTCATCCGGGACTCCGAACAACATTCGGTAACCACACATATAACTCAACTGTACTAAAACATCGCCGAACCTTAAGTGTGCAGACCCTGCGAGTTCGAGAACTATGTAAACATGCCCCGAGGTACTCCTTGGTCAATATCCAATAGCGGGACCTGGATGCCCATATTGGATCCTACATATTCTCCGAAGATCTTATCGGTTGAACCTCAGTGTCAAGGATTCATATAATCATGTATGTCATTCCCTTTGTCCTTGGGTATGTTACTTGCCCGAGATTCGATCGTCGGTATCCGCATGCCTATTTCAATCTCGTTTCCGACAAGTCTCTTTACTCATTCCGTAATACAAGATCTCGTGACTTACACTTAGTCACATTGCTTGCAAGGCTTCTGTGTGATGTTGTATTACCGAGTGGCCCCGGAGATACCTTTCCGTCACACGGAGTGACAAATCCTAGTCTTGATCCATACTAACTCAAAGGACACCTTCGGAGATACCTGTAGAGCACCTTTATAGTCACCCAGTTACATTGTGACGTTTGATGCACACAAGGTATTCCTCCGGTGCCAGTTAGTTATATGATCTCATGGTCATAGGAACAAATACTTGACACGCAGAAAATTATAGCAATAAAATGACACGATCAATATGCTACGTTCATAGTTTGGGTCTAGTCCATCACATGATTCTCCTAATGATGTGATCCAGTTATCAAGCAACAACACTTTGCACATAGTCAGAAAACCTTGACTATCCTTGATCAACTGGCTAGCCAACTAGAGGCTTGCTAGGGACATTGTTTTGTCTATGTATCCACACATGTATCTATGTTTTCATTCAATACAATTATAGCATGGATAATAAACGATTATCTTTAAACAGGAAATATAATAATAACTATTTATCATTGCCTCTAGGGCATATTTCCAACACTCTTCCCATTGCAAGATAAAATATCAAGTTGGCGAGACAAAAACCAAATATCGGAGAAGAAATACGAGGCTATAATAATCAAGCATGAATATGTTTTCATAGATGTGATCATAAATTCATCGGATCCCAACAAACACACCGCAAAAGAAATAGTTACATCATATGGATCTTCTAGAGACCATTGTATTGAGAAACAAAACGAGAGATAAAGCCATCTAGCTACTGCCTACGGACCTGTAGGTATGATATGAACTACTCACGCATCATCGGAGGAGCACCAATGAGGATGGTGAACCCCTCCGCGATCGTGTTCCTCTCCGGAACGTGCTCTAGATTGGATTTCGTGGCTCTGGAACTTGCGGCGGCTAAAACGAATTTTCATTGACTCCTCTAGGGTTTTTTGAATATTGTGGTATTTATAAAGCTCGGAGGTGGTGGAGGAGGTGCCCGAGGGCCCCGCTAGATACCAGGCCGTGCGAGGGGCGTCTAGGGCGCCCTGATGTGTAGTGGGCCCCCTCGGCCTCGTGTGCTGCTCATTCTTGGCTCCCAAGTTTCCTTCTGGTCCACAAAAATTTCCGTACAATTTCATGGCAATTGGACCTCATCCGATATGGATTTTCTGCGAAGAAAAAAAAATCAACAACTCGCACTAGGCACTATGTAAATAGGTTAGTCCCAAAAAAGATATAAAGTTGCTATAAAGCGATTATAGAACATCCAAGAAGGATAATATAACAGCATGGGACAAGAAAAATTATAGATACGTTGGAGACATATCAGCATCCCCAAGCTTAATTCCTGCTTGTCGTCGAGTAGGTAAATGATAAAAACAGAATTTTTGATGTGGAATGCCGCTTCACATGTTCATCATATTCTTTTCATTTTCAGCATGTTCATATTACTTGTGGATGATGCAAATCAATAGTCTATAATTTGACATGAAAATGTAAATATTCAAGCATATCAACAAGCAACCAAGTCTTTCAAAATATCAACGCTAAAGAACGTTATCTCTAGCTCATCATGCTCTATTATTGATCCATTCATGCAACACACTCAAATATTAATTAGATCCAATGCTCAAGTATGATAATGGTGTTCCTTAGTTGGTGCTTTATAAGAGAAGATGGAGACTCAAATTCAATTTTTTTTGCATAAACTAAATAGACAGGCCCTTCGCAGAGGGAAACATGGATTTGTAGAGGTGCCAGAGCTCAAAGTGAAAAACTTAGAGATTATTTTTTAGCGGGTATGATTTTCCTATCAACGAGAACGAATAAGAGTTTCTAGTATCCTCCATGCTAAATTAATTATAGGCGGTTCCCAAACTGAAAATAAAGTTTATTCCTTTTTCCATCATTCTTTCACATTCCACGGCTAGCCGTATCCATCTGTACCGTCCATACCAACACTTCCCAAGGAATTTATTATTTGACAACATAATTTCTTTTTTCTTTTTGGGACTGGGCATGTCTATTACCGTCATACTTTCGTACAATGGTAAGTGAATAAACACTCAACTTGAGAATAACATATTTAACATGAAAGATACCGGCCACCCCTCGCGGCTTCATGAGTGGTATGGGCACACAAAACAGAAATTTATTTTGAAAATTAGATTTGGCACTTGCAATTTTACTAGGAACGGCGTTGAAATACCGCATATAGGTAGGTATGGTGGACTCATTTGGCACAACTTTGGGTTTATGATTTGGATGCACAAGCAGTATTCCCTCTTAGTACAAGTGAAGGCCATCAAATCCTCTGCTCTTAAATAGTTGTAACCCAAAACCTAATTTTCCTCTTCATGCAACTATGCCACATAATCAATGTGGTCATTAGCTATAATTTATGCACTAATCTATTCACGCAATCATGCCAATTATGCATGTCAATTTGTTTCACTAATTTTTATGTGGGCATAGATGTGACACTACAAATATGTGTAGGTTATGTTACACATTTTTGTTATGTAGACATCCTGTTGACTTCATACTTATACAATATTATATCACACGCTTTATATGCTTTATTGTTTCTAAAATATAAACTGAGATCAACCTTATATTTGTTTTTGCAACGCGTATAGTTATTTACCACATATTTATTCATCTGTTTTACAAAGATTTCCGCAGCAACGCACGTCGTATCATCTAGTAGATTGAGAAGCATCCAACCAAGGAACAAAAATCATCATAAGTGAGCATTAAACATAACTAACACCGAATAATGCAACACAAGTAGGATGTAATTTCATACCATAATTATTGACTTCATGTGCATGCATAGGGAATCACAAACCTTAACACTAATATTCTTACTAGAGCATAATTACTCATCAACATAACTCACATATTACTATCATCATATCGCAAAACTATTGTAAAGAATCAAGTTTAATATCTAGTGATCTTCATGAAAGTTTTTATTATATCTTTCCTGAAAGTTCATCACTTTGGGACTAATTTTCATTTAAAGCAAACTACCTTTGCAAATAACAAGCTCATAAAAAAATATAAGTGAAGATCGAGAGCACAAGTTTCTCTAAAATTTTCAAATCTCAAAATTATATAAGTGAAGCAAGAGAGGATTTCTTCAAAATTTCAGCCACTCTCAAAATAATCTATGTGAAGCATGAAAACAAATTTCTTCAAAATAACGAAACCACCGTGCTCAAAAAGTTATAAGTGAGGTACTTGAGCAATTCCATGGCTCAAAAAATTTAAGTGAAGCATAAAGAGTGATTCTAACAAATCATAGCATAATTTAGCTCTCTCAAATGGGTGTGTCGAGCAAGGTTTATTATGACAAACTAACCAGCAAAGAAAGCAAAGACACAAATGATACAAGATGCTCCAAGCAAAACTCATGATATGTGACGAATAAAAATATAGCTCCAAGTAAAATTACCGATGGTTTGTAGAAGAAAGAGGGGATGCCTTCCGGGGCATCCCCAAGCTTAGCTGCTTGGTACTCCTTAGATATTTCCTTTGGGTGCCATGGGGCATCCCCAAGCTTAGGTTTTTATCACTCCTTATTCCTTCATCCATCGTGATCTCACTCAAAACTTGAAAACTTCAATAACACAAAACTCAACAACATTTTCGTGAGATTCGTTAGTATAAGAAAACCAAACTTTACTATAGGTACTATTGAAAACCGATTGCAATTTTGTTTTTCATTATACCTACTGTATTCTAACTTTACCATGGCTTAGCCCCCCTGATATAAACCATAGAATTATTAAAATAAGCACATAATGCAAAGAAAACATAATCTGTTAAAAATAGAACAATCTGTAAAGATTCAAAATTTACTTAAACTTCTCTAACTCCAATTTTTTTTAAAAATTAGGACAACTTCTATTCATGTAGGAATAGACCCCCATTGTTTTATCCTTGATAGCAACGATACACGCGTGTCATGTCTCTTTGTGTCATTGAGATTGAGCACAGCAAGATCGAACCCATCACAAAGAACCTCTTCCAATTTCAAGATAAAAGATCAAGTTGGCAACAAAAAACCAAATATTAGAGAAGAAATACGAGGCTATAATAATCAAGCATGAATATGTTTTCATAGATCTGATCATAAACTTACAATTCGTCGGATCCCAACAAACACACCACAAAAGAAGGAGTTACGACATATGGATCTTCAAGAGACCATTGTATTGAGAAAGAAAACAAGAGAGAAAGCCATCTAGCTACTGCCTACGGACCCGTAGGTCTGATATGAACTACTCACGCATCATCCGAGGAGCACCGATGATGATGGTGAACCCCTCCAAGATTGTGTTCCTCTTCGAACAGACTCTAGATTAGATTCCGTGGCTCTGGAACTTGCGGCGGCTAAAATGATTTTTCGTCGACTCCTATCGGGGTTTCTTAGTATCGGGGTATTTATAAAGCTCAGAGGCGGTGGAGGAGGTGCCCGAGGGCCCCACTAGACACCAGGCCGCACTAGGGGCCTCTCGCGCACCCTGATGTGTGATGCTCATTCTTGGCTCCCAAATTTCCTTCCCGTCCAAAAAATTCTTTGTAATTTTCGTGGAAATTGGACCTCATGTGATATGGATTTTCTACAAAGGAAAAAGAGCAACTCACACTAGGCACTACGTTAATAGGTTAGTCCCAAAAAATGATTTAAAGTTGCTATGAAATGATTATAAAACATCCAAGAATGATAATATAACAACATGGAACAATCAAGAATTATAGACACGTTGGAGACATATGAGTGCCTCCTAGATTCGTTAGGTGTCGTTCGGGAGCCTCCTACTACGTGTTGTGGATTTGAACCAAGAAGTGTGTATGGGAAAGGAGGTCGCCTACTTCATGAAGATCTACCTCGAGTGAGGCTAGTCCTTCGTGGGCGTAAGCCATGATATAATAGACAAGGTTGCTTCTCCGTGGACCCTTCGTGGGTTGAGACCTTCATGGACTCGCATGGCCGTTACCCTTCGTGGGTTGAAGTCTCCATCAACGTGGACGTATGATAACACCACCTATAGGAACCACGCCAAAGATCGTCATGTCAACCTTTGTGTTTGATCATCCTATCCCTACCCTCTATTTACATGTGCATGTCATTACTTTCCGCTGCTATACTCTTAGACTTGCATGTGTTGGGTGTGCTTGACTTACAAAAATTGCTAAAACTTGCCCACAACTAAAATTTGGAAAAGGATAAGTTTTTATTTGGTCAAGTAGTCTAATCACCTCCTTCTAGACATACTTTGGATCCTACAAGTGATATGAGAGCTTTTGTATCCCTTGCATTGGTTTCACAACCTAGGAGAGTATGGAATATAGTGAGGTAAATTACACCGTATAGGTCCATATTTTGATGGTACAAACTTTGCTAGTTGGAAGCATAAGATGAAAATGCATATTCTTGGTCACAACTCTGCCGTTTGGGCTGTTGTTTGTGTTTGTTTGCAAGGTGAATTCTTTGGTGATGGAAGGGAACCAGATCATGAAGCGAGTGTGGAAGAATTGAAGAGAACGCTCAATCATGCGACATTCTATTCAACTCCCTTTGTCCCGAAGAGTTCGACGAGATTAACCGCCTTGAAAATCCCAAGGAAATTTGGGACACTTTGATTGATATGCACGAAGGTACCGAATCTGTTAGGGAATCTAACTTGGATGTGCTGCAAAGTCAGCTTGACAAGTTCAAGATGAAGGATGGTGAAGGAGTCGATGAGATGTACTCTAGGCTTGCTCTCATCACAAATGGGATTGCCAGCTTAGGAAGGGAAGAGATGACCGACAAATTAATCATCAAGAAGATAGTTAGAGCCTTGGATGGAAAGTACGACATCGTGTGCACATTTATCCAAATGATGCCAAACTATAAATATCTCAAGCGAGCGGAAGTTATTGGAAGGATTGTCGCTCAAGAAATGTCACTCAAGGACAAAGAAGAGTTGCACAATAAGTCAAGCGGTGCTTACAAAGCTTCAAGTTATACTCCCGCTACTTCGAATGACAACCTTGTCACCAATGAAGAGATAAGCCTCATGGTCAAGAAATTAAACAAGTTCTAAAAGAGTAGAGGCAAAGAAAGAAGCTCCAACTCTAGATATTAAGAGAATAGGTCATCTAGTTGTGACCGAAACTGTTAGAATTGTGGAAGGCCCAGACACTACTCCAATGAGTGCCCCCCACAAAAGAAGATAAGAGTCACCTAGAAGGTGAATCTCAAGAGAAGAGTCACCTCGAAGAGAGAGAAGGAGTAGAGAAGATCATTTTGAACGAAGACCCTCCTGGAAAAGCAAGGAATCGAAGAAGAAGGACAAGTACACCAAGAGCCACTCATGAAGAAGACATCAACTTCATGTTGGTGAATGGGTATCCGGCTCCGAGTCCGACAACCAATCCGAGAGAAGCTACCACTCCAACTCCGACTATAGTCAAGATGAAGGTGTTGCCGGTCTTGCACTCGTATCCTCCAACTCCTATGACATATTTGATTCACCAAATGAAGAGATTGGAAACTGCTTCATGGCTAAAGTGTGATATCCTGAGCTTTTGCTACAATGTTGGATGTAATTAAGCTACAGTAAATCTATGCAATGAATGCCACGTCATCATAAATTATATCATCGATCTCGTGTTAGTTGAAACCAAGTCAAAATTCAAAGTTTAAAAATAAATCAAACGAGAAAAGTTTTATAATGTTTAAAATAAAAATTGTCGGGGAAGTTATTAAAAAATCCCTAATGCATTATAAAGGTGAACAGGGTTTTTTAAAGATTGTTTATAATCACCATATAATTAAAACATGAGCTATATAAAAAAGGAAAGTAATTAAAATAATAATAATAATAAAAGTCCCTCGCCCAACTCGGCCAATTTGGCCCAGCCGGCCAGGCCCCCCAATTCGGCCCATCACCTGGGGGTATAAGACCCCCACGGGGCCAAACCCTAGCGCCCCCCGCGTCTCACCCACTCCCCACTTCCTGCCGCCGCCACCACAGACGAGGGGAGCAACTCCCTCGTCCCCCCACCTACCGCACGACCCCAGTGCCACCAGCCCTCCCGTCGCTCCTCTCACTTGCCCTCGTCCCTCGCTCCCATCCACCAACCGGGCGACCCCCTGCATCCCGTCGCGCCCCACTGCTCTCCCCCAGGCCGCCGTCGCCCCTTCTCTCCCCGTCGCCCTGGAACCCCTCTCCCCCAGATCCCACCACCACGCCGCCGCCTCAGACCCTCCCCTCCGGCCGGTCCCCTGCCCTGCGTCTCCCCTAGGCCGATCCTCCTCACGACGCCACCTCTCACATCCCCTCCTCTCTGCCCTCACCGCCGACTGTTGCGGCACCCCACCGCCACAACGCCGGACCCTTCTCCTCGGCGCCTCCTCCTCTCCTGCCGGAACCGCCACGGCACCGGCACCTCCGACGCCCCCACTGAAGCTCCTCCGACGACCTTCACCGTACCACCGGCTTCCTCGTCCTCCTCCTCAACGGCTTCACCGAGCCTCGCCGCCCGTTCCTCGGCAACGTCGGTGAACCCTTTTTCGGGCTCCTCCCACCTATACCTCCCTTTCCCCATCCCGGTTCCGTTCTCACGACCGCTGCTGCGATTCGACGTCGTTAGGCTCTTGTGGGAGGAGGTAGAGTTGGCCTCCCCTCTCTCTCTGTTGGAGATAAACAGAGAGAGATGCTAGTGAGTGTTAGGATAGAAAGAGGTAAAAAAAAATGAAAAGATTTATACGTGTATGTATGTATGTATGTATTAAATACATGTATGTATGTATGCATGTAGAAAAAATACATTATGAATAGGTGGTTGTGTGTTTTTTTTTTGTGTGTGTGTGGCCATTGTGCCACTTACCGGTGGGGCGAGCCCCACCCCACTGTCTATGACAGGAAGGCCCCACACCCTCTGTAAGGAAAATAAATAATAAAAATAAAAATATAATTATAAAAGTAAAATATATGTTTTTATTAAATAAATAAATATATTATTTAATTAATTAAATAGATATTTAGATAATCTGTTAATTAGGATAATTAAGTTATCCTATTAGAGTATGACACGTGGGTCCCCCACTAAATTAATCTGATTAATTAATATTAAACCTAATTAAAATCTGAGTCTATGACTCACGGGACCCACTCGTTAGTTGACCAGTCAACTGCTGATGTGAGCATGACATCATGCTGATGTCATAATTGCATTTAATCAAATTAATTAAATCTATTTTTAATTCCTAAATATTGAATAAAACTTTAAAAATCAATATAAAATAATACGTAAGTCAGATCAAAATATTTTCAACATGAAAGTTGATCAGCACAACGAGACGAACCCGAATACGCGGTCCATTCGTCTGTCACGCGTCACTAGCATAGCACACGTGGAACTTTTCCATCGTTTTCGGTCTGACCGGTAGTAGCCCGAGAGCTGGAAAATATCATCAGATATTCTTTTGACACGTCTATGACGGATGTTACTGCGTTAGGTCACGCCTAACCTGCATATTGCCATGTCATGCTTAGTGTTGCACCTGTTGTTATTATTTATTGTTTCTCCCCCCTCTTCTTACTGGTAGACCCCGAGACTGACGCTGCTGCCGGGTACATCTGCGACCCTGTCGACCAACCTTTTGCCGCAAAGCAGCAAGGCAAGCAAACTCCCCTTGATCATTCCTATATCGCCTATGTCTTTCTTCCTCCTCATCATTCCTATATCGCCTATGTCTTTCTTCCTCCTGCTTGCATTAGAATTTTGCTACTGTTGTAGTTATCTCCTATATCTGATGCATAGCCTATTTTTGATGAACTGCTACTTTCAGTACCGTACCTTTAAACTGTTTAGTATAGGTGGAGCAGTCATCCCCTCTGACCCCGTAGTCCAGTTGCCCCGCTTTGTTTTCAAGTCTTGATCCCTTATCGACGAGCCAGACCCGGCACAACACTTACACCCCCCTCAGTTGTGTGACGCTACAGAGATACTATCGGGTACCGAGGGTGACACCTCGTGAAGTACTCCTGAAGATATCTCTGTAGTACAGCTAGTCGGTCGTGGTTATCGAGGGTGATTCTTCTTTCACCATTCCCGACGATGCCTCTGTCGTGCACCCCTCAAGTGTGGGACCCTCGAAGGTGATTCCTCTAAGTCCACCTTGACGGATTACATCGTTCGGAATCCAACGAGGGTGATACCTCGGATACCCCCCGATGTTACAGCCACACATTTACTTGACCATGTTATTCGGATCTTTGATGAATAGATGTTAGGCGGGTGGATTCCCGTGTGTTTGTGTTGATGACTTAATTAAAATGATAATGGATTTGGGTATTTGATCTGGGTTGGTCGGAAGGCCTTATTACGCACTAACCGTCTACGTGGGAAGAATTATGGGTACTCGACATCGCGGTATTAGGCGAATCTCTTCAGTCATCTGCAATGGAGCGGCGCGCGCCCGATTGGTCCCGAGATGCATCGCGCTTGTGATTAAGGGGTGCTAGGACTGACCTCGGCCGCCCACGCATCATGCAGGAGTTAGACCGGCGTGCTGCCTTTGTGCTGAGTTTAGGTGGGGCTGCGACGTGTCGATATTCCGAGGCCGGGCATGACCCAGAAAAGTGTCTCCGGCCAGAGTGTTATCGAGCGCGTCGGGGAATATGTTGTGCACCCCTGCAGGGAAGAACTTATCTATTCGAATAGACGTGTCCATGGTTACATGACGACTTGGAGTTGTGCCCTGATCTTATACAACTACAACTGTTACTTAACTGGATTAGTTGCCCCGGGATTTGCTTCCTCACAGGGAGTCGAGGGAGGATCTCTGGGCGTGACCTCATATTAATATTGCTGCAACAATATGACTATTATTTGTGTTACCTTGCTCTACTCTCGTCTATTGCTACAAGACCCTTGAAGATGCTAGTCTTCGATAGGACTAGGCCTTCTCTCTTTATTCTCGCATTGCTGCAGTCAGTCCACATATAACCCCCCTTCTTTGATACTGATGCATATTTAGCATAGTTCTGATATAAGTCTTGTGAGTACTTTGGATGAGTACTCACCGTTGCTTTGCTCCCCCTTTGCCCCTTGATCCGTTGCTGCAACCAAATGATGGAGCCCAGTAGATGGAGTATCCCGCCGACGACGACTCCTACCCCGACGGTGCCTACTACTACGTGGAGGCAGCTGAAGACCAGGAGTAGTTAGGAGGTTCCCAGGCAGGAGGCCTCGCCTCGTTCGATCGTTGTATCTTTTGTGCTATCCTACTCAGATATTTGTTGCTTCCACTGACTCGTGTGTTTATCGAGCTTCCCTATTCTAGCCCTCGAGGCCCCTGGCTTGTAATATGAAGCTGATATTGTTTTATTTGTGTTTAGAGTTGTGTCGTGATATCTTCCCGTGAGTACTTGAGTTTGATCATACGCATTTGCGTGTATGATTAGCGTACGATTAAATCGAGGGCGTCACAAGTTGGTATCAGAGCCGACTGGTTGTAGGTAGCCCCCTTTCCAACTCCTTGGCCGAAGTTGAGTCTAGTGTTTGAAAAACTTTACTAACACTGATGCTGTGGCTTACGGGCCCACATCTCAATTGGGTGGTATTAGTATCTTTTACTCCTTTCCTATACTCTGGGCTCTACTCTATCTTCTCTTTTGGGTTAAAGATTTTGCTAACTCTAACTTTAGGTTCTCGTAAATTCTTCCTCCCGGAGAGCCCCGTATTACTGACGATGGCTTTATCCGTCAGAAGAACCGAGGTTGCTCTTTGATGTTCTCTTGAGAACTTGTGCTCATTGCTTCTGCATTTTTCCCTTCCTCCGTCAACCACTATGGATGACTACATGCAAATGTCATTCATATTTTTCTTTGAAATTGCTCTTGTTTTACGAGATGCAACAAATTATCTTATCGGGGATTCGTTCGAGGGATTCGTCCGTCATCAGTTGTCATGGGTTTTGAAAGTTCTTCGAATTGCTATTCGATCTTTCAGAATTCCATGTAACCCATTGCTCTTGACCTTTCTCACATGCTTGCATTATGGTTAAATCCATAAGTCTAGCAGCATTCATAAAAATCCTTTGTGATTTTCCTGTGATCTTATTGATTCTACCTTTGTGTGAATGCACACAATCATGTGTTGATACTCATAAATTATCTTTCCGGCTCAGACGTCCTTCCAGGCAGAGTTGGTTCTCGATGAATCAACTTTGGTTGATTGTCCATCTAAGACCATTCAGCTTACTTGTATTTAATCGGAACCTCTGTTTGTGATACACCAATCTGGAAATCTTAATTCCTTTGGTAATTAAGTATTGATATTTTCGAGATGTTCTATAATCCGATGCATTGCAAGCTTTCTCCCTCTGATTGAGTACCGATACTCACATTAGGTCCTTGTGGGCTTCCAGACCCGTTGCTGGGTTATTATCCGTCGACATCCTTTACATTAAAAAATTCTTGTGATATTGTTCCCCTGGTACGTAATGCCATTGGTAAACTTGTCTTCTTCCTCTGATAAGTTGTATCCTATGCTTTTGTCAGCCATGCTCTTCAAGCATGTGTTAATTACTCTTGAAGTTTGTGGTATATGTTCCTAAGATGCCCCGATGGGTTGAACCTATGCCTTACTAAATCAATATGACTGAAGAGTTTTCACGAGTCTTACTCTTCTGGTGTTATGCTGGATATTCTTTCAAAGCTACAACCTGATCAAAGGCGAGGAGTAAATGGCACGTGATGCATTGATGAAGTGGGAGTCGACCTTGAACTTTGTGTTCATGCCCATGGAAACGACGCTGATCTTATCATAGAAACTTCTCGTATCAATAATTATTCATTATGTGGTTTAATCTGGTATCTATGATCTTGTCCTTTGCAATCGTCGTTCCGACCATGTTGTCCTACCTTGATTTCATTCTCACACGAGTTAAAGTACTTGTCTTCTTCAGATCAATACATCGGTCCAAACTTTAATGTTGATCTACCTCCGAGTATTATTCCTTGTAGCTCAAGGATATCACGGAGCTATATAACTTCTTGTGAGCTCCTCATCAACTATGATATTTTCATTTATTCCAGTTTCCTCGTGTTTGAGTTGTTGGACACACGAGTACATCGATAACTGAATCGAGTACGCATTGCGATTCAACAACTTTTAGTAATCTTCCTTGTTTACGAGTTTGTACTCGATCATGTCATTCCAAGCTGTTAAGGTACATCATCATCGTCATGTTGGAGCTCGACCATGCTATCTACACCCTTCATCCTTGGAACACAATTCCAATGGTGCGTTAAGCTTGAATCGAGCTTTCCACATCATGTTGGTTGTCCAGAAAGGCAATCTCAATTCTAAGCTAGCAGTCTTATGTGTGTTTCCGACAACCTTTAGTTTCACCATTCCTTTGCTTGGTGTCGTTGCTGATCGATTACATCTCCGTGAAGCTTCTCGACAAATGTGTCATGGTCACCATCAACATTCTGAGCTCTTACAGGGTATCAATCGAATGCATGATGAGAAATACCATCCTTTCCCCTCGATGATTTGTGAAATCATCGTCAACCTTATTGCCTTCCCTCCAACACAAACTTGATCATGTTTTGTGTTGTCCCTTAAGTTCCTCGCTATTCAACTTATGTTATCTTCTACCTTGGAGTATTACTATCTTTTTTGTCAAGAATGTCATGAGAATTGCACACGTCTTAAGAATTCTTGATATAGTATTACTTCTCGCCATCACCATTCATTTCTTGGTTCCGTGTTGTTTTAAACCAGAATACCAACAAGTGAACTCTCATGTGTGATCCCAATACTTCTGGCAACCCTATTGCCTTGAGGTTAACAACTAATTGTTTCATTCTTGGTGTGTTGGGTGTTGACTCATCATTTTTGACATTGGTTGTTCTACTTCGTCCGTATTTCCGAGTGCACCCTTCGACCAATGTTTAATTGCTGTTGTTCCCTCGAGCATATGAAATTATACCATTTGATTTGACAAATGCTATCTCCTTGATATTATAATTTTGGAAATTCATCCCTATCAAAATCTTGAGGGATTGATGGTGAGCCATCAGCCACACCCTCAACTTCTCCATGTCCCACGATGAAGCTCTTGAAAGCATTATCCTTGTGCCTAGCTCATGAAGGATATGTTCGATATAAGAAATGTTTTCCCAAGGTTCACGTGCAATCCTGTTGCTGTGAATATATGAAAGTTTTGTTTTGTTTCCTCAAGGATCATACCAAGCATTCACGCATGTGCGAAGTGTTATATGTTTTGAAGATTTGTTATCTTCACTTCATATAACTTCTCTTAGCACTCCAAGCCACTGGCTGATTTGATCAAGGAAAAGAAGTTCCTTCATAAGAGCTAATCGAGGCTTACGCAAGGGCCTTGATATCCTCGATGATGGTTTCCAAATGAGAACTCGGTTGCATTTTGATGAAAGAATTCTATGTGGGCACGAATGTCTTGACATTGTGTTTATATGTCTTACAATCGAACTTGTGATTCAAGAATTGCTTGTGTAGCTAATATCATGAGAATATTGCATCTTCATCTTTCTTCTCATGCATCTTGAGTCTGAGGTGTCGTGACATCTATCAGATCTGAATCTCAGGCAGATATGGTGGTTGGAACATTTTCCAATAATTATAACTTTGGTCTTATGTAATCTGATACGGTGATGTCTTGTTTGGCACAGTGGGCCGAAGGACCTATTGTTATAAATTCTTCCATATGAAAGATTCGACATCTTCCATGCGGGAACTATATGACTTATTTCATAAGTTGTTCCTCATGGATCCTTTTGTATGCCCAAGGTCCAACCTTTATCTGATAGCCATGTCGATGCTACCTCGAAGCACGGATGTGGTACTTCAAATTTCAACAGGGACATTGGAAGCGCAATGCTAAATTGTTCTTGATCAATTATCCAAACCACATGGCATGGGTAAACATCATGATTCTTCTTGCCTCTTTGTCTAAATGGTTATGTACTCAATTACCTATCATGTATACCATACTCTATGTTTTCCTCGGGAGTGTTATACTTTAGTACCTGTGTGTGTGAACACATTTTCCTTCCTATTGGTCTGTTTGACTTTTCTTGTGGCATAGCTTATCTAAGCAGTGATAATTCCCTGCTTAGGTAAAATTCTCGGTATACAACTCTGTTAGTAAGATCCTGTTACTATTGTGGATAACATTCCGGTAGCCGCCGGTGGACGAGCATTTTGCCTATTGGTCCGCCTCGTTTCAGCGAGCAGGAAAAAAGTTCTAGTCGTCCCCCGCCCTTGGTACCGACGTTGATGCCAACATAACTGATAGGCTATCCTCTGACATGTCTTGCTACCAAGATTGTATAATATGTCACCCCTCTGCCTACTCTCGGCCCACATGGTGGACCCATAACCCAAAGTTCCACAGGATTGAAACCTGACTCTCCTTTACATCTTTGACTCCAAGGTATCCTTTACACTTGGCTTCATATGGAATTCCAGAGCCACCGTTCAATGGAACGATCACTCTTCGGTCCGTATGATTTCCAACATGTCGAAGATCAAGTCCGCATTAGTCATGAGAATCTGAAGGCTGCTCAGTCTCGTCAGAAGAGTCAGTATGACCGTCATCATCAAGATATGGTCTATCAACCTGACGAAAAGGCTTATCTTCGTGTCACACCAATGAGAGGTGCACATCGTTTCAGGATCAAGGGCAGGTTAGCTCCTCGCTATATTGGTCCTTTCACTGTTCTCGAAAGGCGTGGAAGAGTGGCTTACCAATTGGAACTGCCGGTGAACCTTTCTCAGGTTCACGATGTCTTCCATGTTTCTCAGCTCCGCCGCTGCTTCAAGGATCCTATTCGAGCAGTGGATCATGATATGCTTGAGCTGCAACAAGACCTGTCTTATAAAGAGCATCCGGTCCGCATTCTCGACCAAGCTGAACGTAGGACTCATCGCAAAGTCACCAAGTTCCTTAAAGTGCAGTGGTCAAATCATTCTGAAGATGAAGCCACTTGGGAACGCGAGGATCATCTTCGTGATGAATACCCCGAGCTCTTTCCTTCTACCTCTTAATACTCGGGACGAGAGTTCTTATTAGTAGGGGAGAGTTGTGACATCCTCAGCTTTTGCTACAGTGTTGGATGTAATTAAGCTACAGTAAATCTATGCAATGAATGCCACGTCATCATAAATTATATCGTTGATCTCGTGTTAGTTGAAACCGAGTCAAAATTCGAAGTTTAAAAATAAATCAAACGGGAAAAGTTTTATAATGTTTAAAATAGAAATTGTCGGGGAAGTTATTAAAAATTCCCTAATGCATTATAAAAGTGAACACGGCTTTTTAAAGATTGTTTATAATCACTATGTAATTAAAACATGAGCTATATAAAAAAGGAAAGTAATTAAAAAAAGTCCCTCGCCCAACTGGGCCAATTTGGCCCAGCCGGCCAGGCCCCCAATTCGGCCCATCACCTGGGGGTATAAGACCCCAAGGGGGCCAAACCCTAGCGCCCCGTGCGCCTCACCCACTACCCACTTCCTACCGCCGCCAGGAGGGACGAGGGGAGCAACTCCCTCGTCACCCCCACCTACCGTGCGACCCCAGCGCCACCAGCCCTCCCGTCTCTCCTCTCACTTCCCCCCGTCCCTCGCTCCCATCCACCAACCGTGCGACCCCCCTGCATCCCGTCGCGCCCCGCCGCTCTCCCCAGACCGCTGTCGCCCCTTCTCTCCCCATCGCCCCTAGAACCCCTCTCCCTAGATCCCACAACCGCGCCGCCGCCTCACACCCTCCCCTCCGGCCACCCCCTGCCCTGTGGCTCCCCTCAGCCGACCCTCCTCACGACGCCACCTCTCACCGCGCCTCCTCTCTGCCCTCACCGCCAACCGCCGCGGCACCCCACCACCACAGCGTCGGACCCTTCTCATCGGCGCCTCCTCCTCTCCTGCCTGAAACGCCAAGGCACCGACACCTCCGACGCCCCCACCGAAGCTCCTCCGACGACCTTCGCCGCACCACCGGCTTCCTTGTCCTCCTCCTCAACGGCTCCACCGAGCCTCGCCGCCCCGTTCCCCGGCAACGCCGTGAGCCCTTTTTCGGGCTCCTCCCACCTATACCTCCCTTTCCCATCCCGGTTCCGTTTCGACGACCGCTGCCATGATCCGATGTCGTTAGGCTCCTCTAGGTGGAGTTGGCCTCCCCTCTCTCTCTGTTGTAGATAAACAGAGAGAGATGCTAGCGAGTGTTAGGATAGAAAGAGGGAAAATAAAAAAATGAAAAGATGTATATGTGTATGTATGTATGTATGTATTAAATGCATGTATGTATTTTGTATGTATGTATGTATTATTATGTATGTCTGCATGTATAAAAATATATATTATGAATAGGTGGCTGTGTGTTTTTGTGTGTGTGTGTGGCCATTGTGCCACTTACCGGTGGGGCTAGCCCCATCCCACTGTCTATGACAGGGACGCCCCACACCCTGTGTAAGAAAAATAAATAATAAAAATAAAAATATAATTATGAAAATAAAATATATGTTTTTATTAAATAAATAAATAGATATATTATTTTATTAATTAGTTAATAAATTAAATAGATATTTAGATAATTTGTTAATTAGGATAATTAAGTTATCCTATTAGAGTATGACACGTGGGTCCCCCACTAAATTAATCTGATTAATTAATATTAAACCTAATTAAAAACTGAGTCTATGACGCACGGGACCCACTTGTCAGTTGACCAGTCAACTGCTGATGTCAGGGTTACATCATGTTGATATCATAATTGCATTTAATCAAATTAATTAAATCTTGTTTTTAATTCCTAAATATTGAATAAAACTTTAAAACTTAATATAAAATAATTCATAAGTCAGATCAAAATATTTTCAACATGAAAGTTGATGAGCAGAACGAGGCGAACCCGGATACACGGTCCATTCGTCTGTCACACGTCCCTAGCATATCACACGTGGAACTTTTCCATCGTTTTCAGTCTAACCGGTAGTAGCCCGAGACCCGGAAAATATCATCAGATATTCTTCCGACCTGTCTATGACGGATGTTACTGCGTTAGCTCATGCCTAACCTACATATTGCCATGTCATGCTTAGTGTTGCACCTGTTGCTATTATTTATTGTTTCTCCCCTCTTCTTACCGGTAGACCCCGAGACTGAGCTGTTGCCGGGTACATCTACGACCCTGTCGACCAGCCTTTTGCCGCAGAGCAGCAAGGCAAGCAAACCCCCCTTGATCATTCCTATATCGCCTATGTCTTTCTTCCTCCTGCTTGCATTAGAATTTTGCTACTTTTGTCGTTAGCTCCTATATCTGATGCATAGCCTATTTTTAATGAACTGCTACTTTCAGTATTGTACCTTTAAACTGTTTAGTATAGGTGGAGCAGTCATCCCCTTTGACCCCGTAGTCCAGTTGCCTCACTTTGTTTTCAAGTCTCGATCCCTGATCGACGAGCCAGACCCGGCACAACACTTACACCCCCCTCAGTTGTGCGACGCTACAAAGATACTATCAGGTACCGAGGGTGACACCTCGCGAAGTACTCCCTGATGATATCTCTGTAGTACAACTAGTCGGTCGTGGTTATCGAGGGTGATTCCTCTTTCACCATTCCCGACGATGCCCATGTGTTTGTGTTGATGACTTAATGAAAATGACAATGGATTTGGGTATTTGATCTGGGTTGGTCGGAAGGCCTTATTACGCACTAACCGTCTGCGTGGGAGGAATTATGGGTACTCGACGTCGCGGTATCAGCCGAAGCTCTTCAGACGTCAGCAATGGAGTGGCGCGCGCCCGAGTGGTCCCGAGATGCATCGCGCTTGTGATTAAGGGGTGCTAGGACTAACATCGGCCGCCCACACATAGTGCAAGAGCGCGGAGGGCAAGTGGGCCCACAAACCCTTTGTGCTTAGGAGTTAGACCGGTGGGCTGGCCTCTGTGCTGAGTTTAGGTGGGGATGCGACATGTCGATATTCCGAGGCCGGGCATGACCCAGAAAAGTGTGTCCAGATAGAGTGTTATCGAGCGCGTCGGGGAATATGTTGTGCACCCCTACAGGGAAGAACTTATCTATTCGAATAGCCGTGTCCACGGTTACTAGACGACTTGGAGCTGTGCCCTGATCTTATACAACTACAACTGTTACTTAACTGGATTAGTTGCCCCGGGATTTGCTTCCTCGCAGGGAGTTGAGGGAGGATCTCTGGGCGTGACCTCATATTAATATTGCTACAACATATGACTATTATTTGTGTTACCTTGCTCTACTCTCGTCTATTGCTGCAAGACCCTTGAAGATGCTAGTCTTCGATATGACTAGGCCTTCTCTCTTTATTCTCGCATTGCTACAGTCAGTCCACATATAACCCCCCTTCTTTGATACTGATGCATACTTAGCATAGTTTTGATATAAGTCTTGCGAGTACTTTGGATGAGTACTCGCCGTTGCTTTTCTCCCCCTTTGCCCCTTGATCCGTTGCTGCGACCAGATGATGGAGCCTAGGAGATGGAGTATGCCGGCGCCAACGACTGCTACCCCGACGGTGCCTACTACTACGTGGAGGCCGCTGAAGACCAGAAGTAGTTAGGAGGTTCCCAGGCAGGAGGCCTCGCCTCGTTTGATCGTTGTATCTTTTGTGTTAGCCTTCTCTAAGGCACCCCATGTTTTATGTCTGTACTTAGATAATTGTTGCTTCCGATGACTCGTGTGTTTATCGAGCTTCGGTATTCTAGCCCTCGAGGCCCCTGGCTTGTAATATGAAGCTGATATTGTTTTATTTATGTCTAGGGTTGTGTTGTGATATCTTCTCGTGAGTCCTTGAGTTTGATCATATGCACTTGCGTGTATGATTAGTGTACGATTAAATCGAGGGCGTCACATAAAGGCCCCAAGGTATCACACCCTGAGTACTTAGACTTTAATAGTGATGAGGATGACTTACTAGGATATGATGACTTGTTCTTTGATATAAGTAGTAATAGCAATGAAAATGAACTTGATAATAATCATGCTAGTCAAGATAAATCGTGTGATGATGATAAGAAGGAGATTGAGTGTCTAACTAAAGAATTAAACACTCTTAAGTTATCCCATGAATCTACTCTAGAAGATCATAGAGAGCTTGCAAGAACTAATGAGAATCTATGCTCCGAGAAGCTAAATTTAGAGCAAGAGCATGAGTTTATAAAAGCAATCAATGATGATCTTCGAAAGAAGAGTTCTTATTATCTATCCAAACGATTACTCTTGTCTACTTGTGTTCCACAAGTTAAACCTAACCATACTAGTAACAAAGGTAAGAAAGTTTCTTCATCTAGTAAGAGCAACACTAATGCTAAATCAAATGATGTTGTTGCTAGTAGCTCTCTTCATTCCACTAATTATGCTCTTAGCCAAGTTACACTTGAGCAAGATTATGATTTATTAAAAGGGATTATAGAGAGAGGTGTCTTCAAGAGTCTTTCCGGAAGTAAGCAATTCGATGAAATTGCACGCAAGCAAGGAGGACATCGGAACAAACAAGACATTGGCTACTTCAATGCAAATGGAGTTAACTGGAAGAAAGTCAATGCCCATCCCGAAGTTTGTTCCCCAAAACTAGAAGTATTATCCTACTATCCCCAAGGGAACAAATGCTCAAGATGACCTTCCACCACAAGACCACAAGGGCAGGGACAAGATTCAAGAGAAGATTGACTCATTGGAGGAAGAACCCCAAGCCATGGTAAAGTGGATTCCCAAGGCCACTACTAGCTGTACTTCATCAAGCACTACCTCAACTCCAAGAATCCCCATCAAGTTGATGTGGATCTCTAGTAAGAAGAACTAGAGAAGTTCTTGAGGGGTGACTCCACCAATGAAATTCACTCTTATTCATTTTGGCAAGAACTAGTTGCAATCAACTCCAACCCTATGCATTATTTCAAGGAGTCACACATTCCCTCAAAGGTAAGCAAGGGACAAGGTAATTAATGTATCAATTGACATCATCTCATATGTACTTCAGTCCATGTCCATAGATATCCTTGTATTTGTTCATTGTGTATGGGACTAACCCATGAGGTGAGAAGAGTAAGAAACAACAAGGATTGCTACCAACTCAAGATGATCTTCATCAGCAATTAGCATCGACCACTACTACACCTACATGAAGTCTTCTATGACAAAACCCAAGGTTACTTTATCCCTCTTAGGGGGGATGCCATATCAAGGAGGAGCTTTACTCTAAGACTTGACTTAAAGCATCTCTCAAGGTGTGAACACATTGAAAGCTTTATGCAAAAGTGACAACCCCACTTGTGTTTAAACAATGAGTATGACCTATAATCAAGTATTCTTGCATGGCTCCTAAGTCAATATACTCATATATAAATGACTCTGTGATCATCAAAGTGCTTGGTAGATACTAGAGTGGTTGTGCATGTTTGCCATGTTTTATTTGACATCTTATTGTGTGAGCATGTTGGTATGCATATCTTTGCTCATTCGATGATATCCAATTGTTGTTATTTGTTTTCTCCTTTTGTTTGGCCAATTGGATATACAAGAATGCCTAAGTACCCCTCTCTAGCTATCTTTGCTTTCTCATCTCAAATTATATTCATGCTACATCACAAAATTTGAGCAAGCACTTTAGGGACACTCTAGGCGGGGAGCACCCGGAGACCAGCCTCGATAAGAGCTGACTTCCAAAACCTCCCAAGTATTGGGTAACGTTGCATGGGAAACAAAAAATTTCCTACGAACACGAAGACCTATCATGGTGATGTCCATCTACGAGAGGAGATTAGATCTACGTACCCTTGTAGATCGCTCAGCGGGAAGCGTTAAGAAACGTGGTTGATCTAGTGGTACAGTGTCGTGATACAAATCACCGTCGTCCCACGAACGGTTCCGATCTAGCGCCGAACGGACGAAACCTCCGCGTTCAACACACGTACAACTCGACGATGATCTGGGCCTTCTTGATCCGGCAAGAAAGACGGAGAAGTAGATGAGTTCTCCGGCAGCGTGACGGCGCTCCGGTGGTGGTGATGATCTACTCCTGCAGGGCTCCGCCCGAGCTCCGCAGAAATCCGATCTAGAGGTAAAACTATGTGGAATAGCCTTGAGTTGCACGTGGCAAAGTTGTGTCTCAAAAAGCCCTAAACCACCAATATATATAGGAGGAGGGGAGGGGATAGCCTTAGGGCACAAGGGCCCCAAGGTGCTCCGGCCGCCAGGGAGGAGGAGGACTCCTCCTCCAATTCGGTTTGGGAAGGAGGAGTCCTCCTCTTCCTTCCCATCTCCCTCTTTCCTTTTTTCTTCTTCTTTTCCTTTGGTATTTTTACATGTGGCGCCATAGCCCTCTTGGGATGACTCCACCATCCCACTAAGTACTTGGTGCGCCACCCTAGGGCCTTGGGCTCACTCCCGAGTGGGTGGGCCCCTCCTGGTAAACACCCGGAACCCATTCGTCACTCCCGGTACATTGTCGGAATTGCCCGAAACTTTCCGGTGACCAAATGAAACCATCCTATATATCAATCTTCATTTCCGGACCATTCCGGAAACCCTCGTGATGTCAGTGATCTCATCCGGGACTCCGAACAACATTCGGTAACCACACATATAACTCAAATATACTAAGATATCATCGAACCTTAACTGTGCAGACCCTGCGGGTTCGAGAACTATGCAGACATGACCCGAGACACTCCTCGGTCAATATCCAATAGCGGGACCTCGATGCCTATATTGGTTCCTACATATTCTCCACAGATCTTATCGGTTGAACCTTAGTGTCAAGGACTCATATAATCCCGCATGTCATTCCCTTTGTCCTTCGGTATGTTACTTGCCCGAGATTCGATCGTCGGTATCCGCATACCTATTTCAATCTCGTTACCGGCAAGTCTCTTTACTCGTTCCGTAATACAAGATCCCATGACTTACAATTAGTCACATTGCTTGCAAGGCTTGTGTGTGATGTTGTATTACCGAGTGGGCCCCAAGATACCTCTTCATCACACGGAGTGACAAATCCCAGTCTTGATCCATACTAACTCAACGAACACCTTCAGAGATACCTGTAGAGCACCTTTATAGTCACCCAGTTATGTTGCGACGTTTGATACACACAAGGTATTCCTCCGGTGCCAGTGAGTGATATGATCTCATGGTCTTAGGAATAAATACTTGAAACGCAGAAAACAATTGCAATAAAATGACACGATCAATATGCTACGTTCATAGTTTGGGTCTAGTCTATCACATGATTCTCCTAGTGATGTTATCCAGTTATCAAGTGAAAACACTTGCACATAGCCAGAAAACCTTGACTATCCTTGATCAACTGGCTAGCCAACTAGAAGTTTGCTAGGGACATTGTCTTGTCTATGTATCCACACATGTATCTATGTTTTCACTTAGTACAATTATAGCATGGATAATAAATGATTATCTTGTAACAGAAAATATAATAATAACTATTTATCATTGCCTCTAGGGCATATTTCCAAAAGTCTCCCACTTGCACTAGAGTCAGTAATCTAGTCCTCACATCGCCATGCGATTTACATTGTAATAAATCTAACACCCATACAGTTCTGTTGTTGATCATGTTTTGCCCGTGGAAGAGGTTTAGTCAGCGGGTCTGCTAGATTCAGATCCGTGTGCACTTTGCAAATATTCACGTCCTCTCCTTTGACGTAGTCGTGGATGAGGTTGAAGAGTCGTTTGATGTGCCTGGTCTTCTTGTGAAACCTTGGTTCCTTTGCTAAAGCAATGACACCAGTGTTGTCACAGAACAGAGTTATTGGATTTAGTGCGCTCGACACAACTCCAAGATCCGTCATGAACTCCTTCATACAGAAACCCTCCTTTGCTGCTTCCGAGGCAGCCATGTACTCCGCTTCACATGTAGAATATTCTACGATGCTTTGCTTGTAACTGCACCAGCTTACCGCACCCCCATTAAGAATAAATACGTATCCGGTTTGTGACTTAGAGTCATCCGGATCGGTGTCAAAGCTTGCGTCGACGTAGACCTTTACGACGAGCTCTTCGTCACCTCCATAAACGAGAAACATTTCCTTAGTCCTTTTCAGGTAGATCAGAATATTCTTGACCGCCGTCCAGTGATCCACTCCTGGATTACTTTGAAACCTGCCTGCCATACTTATGGCCACGCTGACATCTGGTCTAGTGCACAGCATTGCATACATGATAGAACCTATGACTGAAGCATAGGGGACATAACTCATTTGTTCTCTATCTTCCGCAGTTGCTGGGCACCGAGACTTACTCAATTTTATACCTTGTAACACTGGCAAGAACCCTTTCTTAGACTGCTCCATTTTGAACTTCTTCAAAACTTTATCAAGGTATGTGCTTTGTGAAAGTCCTATCAGGCGTCTCGATCTATCCCTATAAATTTTAATGCCTAGAATGTAAGCAACTTCTCCTAGGTCCTTCATAGAGAAACTTCTATTCAAGTAATCCTTTAGGCTCTCCAAAAACTCCACATTGTTTCCAATCAGCAATATGTCATCCACATATAATATTAGAAATGCCACAGAGCTCCCACTCACTTTCTGGTAAATACAAGATTCTCCAACCACTTGTATAAACCCAAATGCTTTGATTACCTTATCAAAGCGTTCATTCCAACTCCGAGATGCTTGCACCAGTCCATAAATGGATCACTGGAGCTTGCACACTTTGTTAGCATTCTTTGGATCGACAAAACCTTCGGGTTGTATATTATACAACTCTTCCTTAAGAAAACCGTTAAGGAACACCGTTTTGACATCCATCTGCTAGATTTCATAATCGAAAAATGCAGCCATTGCTAACATGATTCGGACGGAATTAAGCATCACTACTGGTGAGAACGTCTCATCGTAGTCAACTCCTTGAACTTGTGAAAAACCGTTTTGCCACAAGTCGAGCTTTATAAATGGTCACATTACTGTCTACGTCCGTCTTCTTCTTAAAGATCCATTTGTTCTGAATAGCCTTGCGGCCTTCACGTAGTACTTCCAAAGTCCACACTTTGTTTTCATACATAGATCTTATCCCGGACTTCATGGCCTCCAGCCATTTGTTGGAATCCGGGCCCACCATTGCTTCTTCATAATTCGCAGGTTCATTGTTGTCTAACAACATGATTGATAAGACATGATTACCGTACCACTTAGGAGTAGTACGTGATCTTGTCGACTTGCGAGGTATGATTGGAACTTGATCCGAAGTTTCATGATCATCATCATCAACTTCCTCCTCAACCGGCATCGCAACGACAGGGGTTTCCCCTTGCCGTGCGCCACCATCTAGAGGGACTAGAGGTTCGACAACCTCATCAAGTTCTATCTTCCTCCCACTCAATTCTTTCGAGAGAAACTCCTTCTCAAGAAAAGCTCCATTTTTAGCAACAAACACTTTGCCCTCGGATTTGAGATAGAAGGTATACCTGATGTCTACTAGGCAACCTTCTCCTTGTAGACGTTGTTGGGCCTCCAAGTGCAGAGGGTTGTAGGAGAGTAGCAATTTTCCCTCAAATGGGTGACCTAAGGTTTATCAATCCGTGGGAGGCGTAGGATGAAGATGGTCTCTCTCAAGCAACCCTGCAACCAAATAACAAAGAGTCTCTTGTGTCCCCAACACACCCAATACAATGGTAAGTTGTATAGGTGCACTAGTTCGGCGAATAGATGGTGAAACAAGTGCAATATGGATGGTAGATATAGGTTTTCGTAATCTGAAATTACAAAAATAGCAAGGTAACTAGTAACAAAAGTGAGCACGAACGGTATTGCAATGCGTGGAAACAAGGCCTAGGGTTCATACTTTCACTAGTGAAGTTCTCTCAACAAAGATAACATAATTGGATCATATAACTAGCCCTCAAAATGCAACAAAGAGTCACTCCAAAGTCACTAATAGCGGAGAAAAAACGAATACATTATTGTCGGGTACGAAACCAACGTAAAGTTATTCTTTCTGATCAATCTATTCAAGAGTTCGTACTAGAATAACACCTTAAGATACATATCAACCAAGACCCTAATGTCACCTAGATACTCCATTGTCACCTCAACTATCCGTGGGCATGATTATACGATATGCATCATATAATCTCAAAATCATCTATTCAACCAACACATAGAACTTCAAAGAGTGCCCCAAAGTTTTTACCGAAGAGTCAAAACGTGTGCCAACCCCTATGCATAGGTTCCCAATGTCACGAACCCGCAAGTTGATCACCAAAACATACATCGAGTACTCACATGAATCCACGTGTGCCAACCCATATGCATAGGTTCCCAATTGTCACAAACCCGCAAGTTGATCACAACAGATAGACACGTGCAAGGCATACATCAAGTGTTCACAAAGACTCAATCCGATAAGATAACTTCAAAGGGGAAACTCAATTCATTACAAGAAGGGAGAGAGGGAAGAACATCATAAGATCCAACTATAGTAGCAAAGCCCACGGTACATCAAGATCAAGACATTTCAAGAAAACGAGAGAGAGAGAGAGAGATCAAACACATAGCTACTGGTACATACCCTAAAACCGAGGGAGAACTACTCCCTCCTCGTCATGGAGATCGCCGGGATGATGAAGATGGCCACCGGAGATGGATTCCCCCTCCGACAGGGTGCCGGAACGGGCTCCAGATTGGTTTTTGGTGGCTACAGAGGCTTGCGGCGGCGGAACTCCCGATCTAGGTTTCTTTCTGGGGGTTTCTGAATTTATAGGAATTTATGGCGGTGGGATTGCGTCAGTTGGGCCCACGAGGAGGTCACAAGCCCGCACGGTGTGACCAGGGGGGGTAGGCCGCGCCCCATGGGCTTGTGACTCCCTCGTGGCTCTTCTGGCCTTCTTTCAAAGCTTCGGGGGTCTCTTTTGGTCCAAAACATTCATCGTAAAGTTTCATTCAATTTGGACTCCGTCTGAAAAAGGGTAAAAAACACAGAAAAAACAGAAACTAGCACTTGGCACCGAGTTAATAGGTTAGTCCCAAAAAAGATATAAAATAGCATATTCATGCATATAAAACATCCAAAGTTTGACAAGATAATAGCACGGAACCATCAAAAATTATAGATACGTTAGAGACGTATCAAGCATCCCCAAGCTTAACTCCTGCTCGTCCTCGAGTAGGGAAGTGATAAAGAATGAATTTTTGATTTTGCATGCTACCTAGCATAGTTGTCCTTTGTAACTTCTCTCACGTGACATGAATGTTCAGATCTGTAAGCTTCAAAACAATAGTTTTCTATTGACATGAAAACAATAATACTTCAAGCAAACTAGCAAGGTAATCATAAACTTTTGAAATAACAAGGCCAAAGAAAGTTATCCCTACAAAATCATATAGTCTGGCTATGCTCCATCATCCCCACACAACTAATTTAAATCATGCACAACCCCAGAATTGGCCGAGTAATTGTTTTTGCACTCTTACTTCCTCAAACTTTTTATAACTATCACGCAATACATGAGCGCGAGCCATGGATATAGCACTATAGGTGGAATAGAGTGTGATGGTGGCTGTGAGACAAAAAGGAGGAGATGGTCACATTGACTCGGCGTATCAAAAGGCTATGGAAATGCCCATTAATAGATATCAATGTGAATGAGTAGGGATTGCCATACAAAGGATGCACTAGAGCTATAAGTATGTGAAAGCTCAAAAGGAAAACTAGTGGGTGTGCATCCAACTTGCTTGCTCACGAAGACCTAGGGCAATTTTGAGGGAGCCCATCATTGGAATATACAAGCCAAGTTATATAATGAAGATTCCCACTAGTGTATAAGGTGGTGACAAAACGAGAGGCTCTCAATCATGAAGAACATGGTGCTATCATGAAGCAGAAGTGTGGAAAAAGATAGTAGCATTGTCCCGTCAGCAAGGCTTTTCCTAGCACCGTTGCTATCATACTACCTTGCTACTAATACTTTGCTTGCAGACACTAATCTTTCAGGTGTGGTTGAATCTGACACATTCAGCTGCTAATACTTGAGAATATTCTTTCACTTCCCGTCTTGGCGAATCAACAAATTTGGGTTGAATACTCTACCCTCGAAAACTGCTGCAATCCCATACGCTTGTGGGACATCAGCGCTCTGCGCCAGCTTCAACAGGCTCTCTATCGCTGAGATGTCTGGACATGACGTGTACCCCAGCAACGCACTCACCTTCGACGACCCTCCACCGTCGGTGGGGTTCTTCACCCCGTACCATGTCGTCGCCGTCTCCAATGTCGTGGAGGTGATGGTTATCAGCGCTGGCACCAGCGCGGCTCATGGCAAGGCGTCAGCAGATGCTGGTGCGCCCGCTGCTGCCACCGCTGATACTCTTCAGGACGCTATCGCCGGCCTGAAGACACCCATCGCTGCTTCCACAAACCCTAACTACGCCAGAGCCTCACTAGAGGAGGCTCGCAAGCATATCTTGGAGGAGGGCATTGCCGTCGCCTCGGCAAAGCGTCGGATGGAGTCCACGCAGCGCGAGTATAACTCCGCATACAGCCTCACTCCGATTTCCGAGGCTCCTAGCCGGCTTGGATCGGTTCGCGGCCGCAGCCGGTTCATTGCTGAGATCCTAGGCGGCAACCAGCCCACCTACGAGACCCCTGCGGCCAACATGCGGGCGGTGCAGACGGCCATGGAAGAGATGACGAGCTTGGAGGGCGAGGAGCGTGCCTTCCAAGAGAAGCGGGTCAAGGATCTCCTTGACGCCGCCAACGAGCAAGAAACTTGGCTTGACCCCGGTCAGGCCCATTGAGAGTCTCCGGGACACAACCCCGGAGCTCGCCGCAACCCTAGCGGTCAGCATCACGCGGAGGGATCTTCCTCGCATCACACCTCTGGCCGGAGGGGCGAGGGAAGCCAAGACCGGCGCTCCCAGCGCCAGAGCGAGCACACTTCGAGCAAGCGTCCCGGTGGCAACGAGAGCGATTCGGCGTGTGAGGTTCCTCGCCCAGGAAGGACCCATGTCTCTGGTTCGAGAGGTGCCTCCCCTCTCGCTACTCGGATTGGTGCTAGCATTCCCCAGGATGACCGGGACGCCCACAGGCGTCTCATCGTCCTGGCCCAATCAGCCCTCCTGGAGGAGGACGGTCTCATCGGTCCGGCATGCTTCAGCCCCCGGATCCGAGGGGAGCCATTCCCCCGAGGCTTCACTTTGCCTCGGGACACGCCCAAGTACAATGGTACTGCCAAGCTAGAGGACTCGCTGATTGACTACACCACAGCCGTCGGCATTGCCAGGGGCAACAAGCGCGTAGCGGTCCGCTACGTGCCACTCATGTTGGCCGGCTCGACCCGGACTTGGCTCAACAGCCTTCCGGCCGGCAGCGTCAACTCCTGGGTGGACTTCGAGGAGGCGTTCGTCCGCAACTTCACTAGCACCTACAAGCAGCCTGGCCGGCCCCGCGAGCTGGACATGTGCGTCCACGGGCCCGACGAACCCCTTCGCCACTATGTCACCCGGTGGACGGAGCTCCGCAACTCCTGTGAGGGGGTGCATGAGGTACAAGCCATCCAGTACTTCATCGACGGTTGCCGAGACGACACCCTCCTCAAGCACAAGCTCATGTGCTCCGAGCCCACCTCTCTGGCGGTGCTCATGGCCAAGGCGGACAAGTACGCCACGGCCGACTCGGCGATGCGCGTCAAGGTGACCGCCTCGGACAAGGCTGTCCCCACACCGGCTAGTCCGAAGCCGGCTGGAGACGGCCGAGGCGGCCAGAACAACAACAAGCGCAAGGCGGATCAGATGGATTCATGCTCCAACAACAAGTTGGTAGCCGGCGTGGAGGGTGAGACGTTGGCTCCTCGTGATAGCCCCCCGCGAAAGCGCTCCAACAGGAGCAACGCCAACTGGCTGCCCAAGTAGTCCTTCGAGCAACTGCTTGACGCCCCCTGCAAGATACACTCTGGGGCGCAGCCGTGCAACCACACCCTTTGACAGTGCAGCTTCGCACGCCGGCTGTCGCAAGGGGATGGCCTACCGACGCCCCCAGGTGCGCAGGCCGCGCCTCATGCACCGGCTCCTGGTCCTGCTCTGGCTCCACCGCTGCTGCCTCACGATGATGGCCGCCTCCACGACGACTACCCTCATCAAGACGGAGCATTCGTCGTCTTCACCAGTGAAGGCGACGACAAGCATAGCCTGCGCCAGAGACAGCGCGAGGTGAGTCCTACGCCCCCCAGTTCCCCAGTACATGCATTGGTCTGACCGGCCAATCACATGGAGCCGGGTGGACCACCCTGCGGTGATGCCCAACCCGGGCTCATACGCGCTCGTCCTCGACCCCACCTTCGCCTCCAAGAGGCTCACCTGCCGGTTCTCCCGGGTGCTGGTCAACAGCGGCAGCAGCATCAACATCCTCTACCTCGACACTCTCCTCTACCTCGACACTCTCCTCAAGCTCGGGCTCAAGGAGACGGACGTCCTGCCGACCAGCACTGTCTTCCATGGCATCGTGCCTGGGCAGTCCTGCTCGCCTATTGGCAAAATCCAGCTGGACGTCCTCTTCGGCGACAAGGCTCACTTCCGCCGAGAGTCCATATGGTTCTAGGTAGTGGACCTCAGCAGCCCGTATCACGCGCTGCTGGGCAGACCGGCTCTGGCCAAATTCATGGCTTTTCCGCACTATGCCTACCTAAAGATGAAGATGTCGGGTCCAAAGGGCATCATCACTATTGCTGGCGACTACAAGAAATCGCTCGAGTGCGCCCAAGATAGCAGCCGCCTCGCCGACGCCCTGGTGATTGTTGAGGAGAAGCGGCAGATCGACCGGCTCGTGGCCTAGGCTACCGAGCAGCCGGCGATTCCTTCTCCTCCGTCCCAGTCGTCCGGCGAGGGCACTTTGAAGCCGGCCAAAGAGACCAAGCAGGTCCCACTCGACCCTGCCAACCCCAAGCAATGCGTCACCATCGGGGCTGGCCTCAGCCCCAAATAGGAAGGCGAGCTCGTCGACTTCCTCCGTGAGAATCGGGACATCTTCGCATGGTCTCCCAAAGACATGCCGGGTGTTCCGAGGAAGTACGCCGAGCACAAACTTCACGTACGACCGGATGCAAAGCCGGTGAAACAACCTTTGCGCCGCTTCGCCGAGGGGAAGCGACGCACAATTGGAGAAGAGATCACCCGGCTCCTTGCAGCCGGCTTCATCATGGAGGTTTTCCACCCAGACTAGTTAGCTAATCCAGTCGTGATGCTGAAAAAGAACAACACCTGGCGAATGTGGATTGACTACACTAGCCTGAATAAGGCCTGTCCAAAAGACCCTTTCGCGTTGCCTAGGATAGATCAAGTGATCGACTCAACTACAGGCTGCGAATTACTGTCATTTCTGGATGCTTATTCAGGCTACCATCAAATCAAGCTGGATCCAGCTGATCGCCTGAAGACCTCCTTCATCATGCCCTTTGGGGCCTACTGGTACACCAGCATGACGTTTGGTCTGAAGAACGCTGGTGCGACATTCCAACACTGCATGCAGGAGTGCCTACTGCCACGGATCGGCAGAAACATCCACGTCTATGTGGATGACATCATCGTCAAGACGAAGCAGCACTTCAACCTCCTCGACGACCTGCGGGAGACGTTCGCCAACCTGTGCGAATACAAGATCCGGCTCAACCCGGAGAAGTGCGTCTTCGGGGTTCCAGGCGGAAAGCTCTTGGGGTTCTTCGTGTCCGCTCGTGGCATCGAGGCGAACCCCGAGAAGATCGGCACCATCGAGCGGATGGTGCGCCCGTCTCGAATCCTAGACGTCCAGAAGTTCGCCGGCTGCCTGGCATCCCTTAGCCGGTTCGTCAGCCGGCTTGGCGAGAAGACCCTTCCACCCTACCAGCTCATGAAGAAGACGGCGAAATTTGAGTGGAACGACCACGCGGACGAAGCCTTCCGTGACCTCAAGCGGGTCATCTTGAGCCTGGCAATCTTGGCAGCGCCGGCTGAAAGGGAACCCATACTCATATACATTGTCGCGACTCAATTCATGCATGGTTCCAGATAATCTGCTTGGTTGCAATAGTTAGAAATGCGTATGAATATATACCCTAGAGTTGTAGGAGAGAGAATAGAATAGACTATATTATGGAATTTTCAAAGTATATATGCATTAAGGAGGGTGGAGTCAGGCTAGATCTATACTATAATATCCTTAATATCTATAAGTAGAGTCCTCTTTTATGCGGGTTTCCACTTTAAGCAATGATTTTAGAATCCGATTCAATAGAAAATGAGAAAATATGCAAACAAAATAGAAGAAACAAATGTATATAGGATATTGATATTATATTATATATTCCTAGGTTAGATTCATTATCTAATCCGAGTGGTTAGTGTAGTGTTGGTAGTTCAATGCAAGGAGGAGGGCAAGGTACTGTTAGTACAACGCCCTGTCTACTACCTCAGCGAGGTCTTGTCCGCCTCCAAGCAGAACTATCCCCACTACCAAAAAATGTGTTATGGTGTTTACCTTGCTGCAAAGAATTTGAAGCAATACTTCCAAGAGCATGCCATCACTATGGTGAGAACTGCTCCACTTTCAGAGATCATGGGCAACCGTGATGCAACGGGCATGATTGCCAAGTGGTCCATCGCCATGGCGGACCACGATATTCGCTACGAGCATCGCACCGCCATCAAATCTCAGGTGGTGGCCGACTTCTTAGTCGATTGGGCCAAGTCCCAGTTCAAGCCGCCACCTCCAGACTCTACGCATTGGCGGATGCACTTCGACGGCTCGAATATGCGAACGGGTCTGGGAGCCGGCATCGTCTTGACGTCTCCGAAAGGAGATCAGCTCAAGTATGCTCTCTAGATCCACTTCACAGTCTCCAACAACACCGCCGAGTACGAAGCATTGGCTCACGGCCTCCGGCTCGCCAAGGAGAATGGAATCCGGCGGCTCATATGATTCGGCGACTCAGACTTGGTGGTACAACAAGTTTCTGGTGAATGGGACGCCAGGGACGCGAACATGGCAAGCTACCCCTTCCTCATCCAGCAGCTCAGTGGCCCCTTCGAGGGCTGCGAGTTGCACCATGTTCCCAGAGCAGACAAGGAGGCGGCTGATACACTGGCCAAAATTGGCTCCATGGGACAGGCTATCCCAGCCGGCGTCTCCCTCGAGCAACTCCACAAGCCGTCTATCAGTCCGTCTCCCGAGTCGGCATCGATCTTCGTGCCGGCTGATTCTATGGTGCAAGCGCTGTCGGCTCCACCAGCTACGCCGGCTACAGCTCCTGTGCTGGCTACGCTGGCCACGCCGACTCCAATAGCGGCACCGGCTGAGTCTACAATGCAAGCACCATCGGCTCCACCAACTGTGCCGGCTACAACTCCTGTGCCGGCTACGCTGGCCACGCCGACTCCAATAGCGGCACCGACAACAACAACAACCCCGGCTCTGCCCTGCCTCGAATCCTGTCGTCTCGACACCCAGTGGGTGGACGTCATGGAGGTAGACGGCGAGCCTGCTGCCACAGCAGCACCAGAGACACATCGTCTCGAGTCCACGACCGCTGCTCCACCAAGCGCCGGGGCTGCAGAAGCCTCTAACAGTGAGGTCGAGGCGGAGCCAGCCCTTGTGTCGGCTCTGACATGGGCTCAACCTATCCTGGCCTTCCTTCTTCGCGACGAACTTCCTCAAGACAAGGCAGAGGCGAGGCAGATCCAGCGCAGGTCTGCAGCCTACGCCATCATCAATCGCGAGCTGGTACGACACAACATGACTGGCGTGTTCCAGCGCTGCGTTGAATCAGAAAAGGGACAGGAGATCCTCAGAGACATTCACCAGGGGGAGTGCGGGCATCATGCTGCCTCTAGAACCCTGGTGGCCAAGGCGTTCCGCCATGGATTCTACTGGCCCATGGCCCTCGAGGAGGCCGTGGATCTGGTCCACAAATGCAAAGGCTGCCATTTCTTCAGCGCAAAGAGCCACATGCCACCTTCGGTCCTCAAAACCATCCCCCTGTCATGGCCATTCGCCGTCTGGGGACTGGACATGGTAGGGCCCTTCAAGATGGCTTGTGGTGGAATGACCCATCTCTTGGTAGCCGTCGACAAATTCACCAAGTGGATCGAGGCCAGACCTATCAAGAAGCTTGATGGCCCCAGGACTGTCAAGTTCGTCACGGACATCTCTATTCGATATGGCGTCCCCCACAACATCATCACCGACAACGGCACCAACTTCGCCAAAGGCGCTCTGGCGCTCTATTGCTCCAAAGTAGGCATCTGGCTTGACTTGGCATCTGTGGCACATCCCGAGTCGAATGGCCAAGCGGAGAGGGCCAACGACCTGATCCTGGCCGGCATCAAGCCAAGACTGGTGGCACCACTTGTCAGGTCGGCCGGCTGCTGGATTGAAGAACTGCCGGCTGTACTACGGAGCCTCCGCACCACACCCAACCGGTCGACCGGCTTCACTCCGTTCTTCCTCGTATACGGGTCCAAGGCTATTATTCCTACGGATATCGAGTTCGACTCGCCTCGGGTCACCCTATACATGGAAACGAAGACGAAGGAGGCAAGAGAAGATGGTGTGGATCTCCTCGAAGAAGCAAGGGACCTGGCCTTTGAGGCGGATAGCCATCTATCAACAGAAGCTGAGATACTACCACAACAAAAAGATCAAGCCTCTCTCTCTCAGAGAGGGAGACTTGGTCCTCAGAAGAATCCAGTGCACTGTCGGCCAGCACAAGCTCTCATACCCATGGGAGGGACCCTTCATCGTTAGTATGGCGTTGCACAACAATGCTTACTACCTTATCGATGCCCAAAAGCCAAGCAAGCGCAATAGGGACGACTCCCGCCAGGAGACGGAACATCCATGGAACGCGGCGTTGCTTCGCCCGTTCTACTGCTAGAAGGCAAGTATCAAACATGGAAAGAGCATGCACATATGTATATTTCTCCCTCTTTAGGGATCCTCAATGAATGCAATAGAAAGAGCATGCCTCATGCCTCTTTTTAGAATTCAGATTTAGAGTGCTCACTCTGCGACGCCCCTTGCTTGCTCTAATAAGCTCGGGGGCTCGCTAGCCGCCCGGACGCCTTCCTTATGTTGTAGAAGAACACATAGTGTATGCCGGACCGATCCCTGGTCACCTCGTATCAGCTTGCAGACCGGCTCCGGCTGTCCGGATAGCGAGGCGATGCGAGGTAAGGCCGGATGCATGCAAAGTTCGACTACAAAAAGGTTGCCGACTCGGGTTGGCTCGATCAATTTGTCGATCTCATTCAGGCCGACCTCTGTTGGTTTATGACTGAATCTTGAAGTCTTGATGGCTTCGAAAAATCTAAGTCTTGTGTTCTAAGGCCAGAAACCTCGACCCACTCACAGACCAGCTCCCGGCTGTCGGGCTGGCGGGGTGGAAACTTGGGAATACAGGGATTGGAGAAAAGGAAGTCAACCAGGAATCAAAAGATAAAGATATAAAACAACACGCATGGCAATACGAATATAATGCTGAATACATACATTCAAAATGCATTGGCCCACGACCGAGGTTCATTACACCCCCCAGTGGGTGGAACTGTTGGACTGACAAGAAAATTGCAGACAACAAACAGGACACCGGCTACGGGGCTGCGACCTCATCAGTCGCCCCCGCTGCTGCTCCTGAAGTGGTGGCTTCACCATCCCTGGCTGCTCCCAAGGTGGTTGCGCTGTCTCCTTTGAGAGGGATCCCGGCTCCATCCGCACCGGAGTCGGCGTACGCCGCACCGCTGGAGGCGGCAGCAGTATCCACACCGTGGGCCGTCTCGTCGGAGCTGCCATCGGGGTCATAGGGCTGAAGGCCGTGTAGATCTTCACGGATCACACCGCCATCTTCACCCTGCTCCAAAACGAGCTCGTCCCAAGTGGCGTACTCTGTGATGCCACTGGCCCTCACGCGCAACGCTTCCTCCACAGCCTCCAGCTCCACCTCCGAGCCGTCGCGCTGAGCGACGAGCTTGCACAAGTCCAGGTTTTGATACCAGGACTTGGCCAAGCGCAGGGCCATGTAGGCTCCAGCGCACGCGGCCGAGGCGTCAAGGCGATCCTCGCCAGCTTCAAGCCAGCGGGCAAGCCGGCTCATCGACGCCGGCTCCACGCCATCCGGCCACAGGGCCGCCACCATCAACGAGCCTGCGACCTGGAGCTGAGCCACAGACTCGCCCAGGGCATGCAGGCGGGCCCTAAGGCCCACTCCGATCTCCTCCACGCTCCAGCCGGAGGTAGCATCTACCTCCTGCCCAGCCACGCGGTGCTCCTAACGGCTCACCTCGACGGCCGTGTTGGCTGCGACCTGAGTCGCAGGGAAGAGGCCTGAGACAGGAAAAGGAGTGCAGAAATGAGTAAGAAGAGGAGACAACCAAGAAGGCTCAAGACAAAACAAAAAAGAAAGACTCACGATGGAATGCACCATCGGTCTCATGGGTGCTCTTCAGGACCTCGAGCTCCCGCACCTTGCTCGCATGAGTAAGGCGGGCAACTTCCTCTTGGAGGCTCGCCGCTTACTCCAAGGCCTTGGCCAGCTGCGTCTGCTTCTGCACAAGGGCCTCCTCCTTCTCCCTCAAGGCGGCGTCCTTGAGCTTCATCTCCTCAAGATGAACCGACGCGAGGAGTTCCACGTCGGCAGAATAGGAGGCTTCCTTCTCCTGCAGCGTACCACGCAGCTGCTTGAGCTCGACCCGGCTGGCCGCCTCGAGCTCCTTCTTCTCCGTCTGGAGAAGAGCCAGTTGCTCCTGGAGCTGGTCGCCTGCGTCACGCAGGGCGTCCCGCTCCACGGCGACTTCACCCAGATGGGCTTGGAGCCCGGCAACCTGTCCATCGGCCGCCTGGTGCTGAGCCCGCAGCTCATTGTAAGCCTGCACCTGGGCATCATAAATATCCTGCAAAAGCAAAGAAGAAGCAGAAGTAAGATTCGGCCTGGTTAAGTCATAACCAGCCCGATTCTCGGGGGCTACACCTAGTGGGTGTGCTAGCGCGCCCCCACTAAAAAAGCAAAACAAGAAAAGAGCCTCAAAGAGATTCGGCCCCGCCGATGATCGGCCGGCCCGATTCTCGGGGGCTACAACCAGTGGGTGTGTTGGCGCGCCCCCACCGAAGCAAGAGGAAAAAAATTCAAGACCAGGACGAAGCACTTACCCTGGTGTGGGCCTCCAGGCGCTCCAAGTCGATGCCCACCATGCGGGCCGACTGCTCCACCTTGGACCGGCTGCTGGAAAACAACGACACCAGCTCCGAGACACCGGTGAGCGCAGTGCCGGCGGGCAGTCGCGCGCGCGCCAAATTGGCCGCCCGCCACGACTTCATGGGCCGGCTCCCGACCCGGCCACCAGCTCCCGACGCAGCTGGACCGTGGTGGGGAACGACGATGGCGCCGGCCGGCTCCGCCGATGACCCAGCCGGCGCTGCCTCCTCGACAAGAGGGGGATGGGCCACATCCGGCGCATCCATGATCACCCCTGGCGCATCACGGGCTGCGTCTGGCGCGTCCAGGATCAGTTCCTGCGCGCCAGGCGCCGCCTCGGCCCTAGGGGAGTCAGGGATCGTCTCCAGGTCCACCGGGGCAGAAGCGTCCGGCTCGGAGGGCTCGGCCCCCTCAGCCCTCGGGGCGTGCCTCGGGGCCACCTCGCTAGCTGACTCCTCCGCACGAGCATGCACGGAGGGGTCATGTCTAGCCTTCGTACGCTTCTCTTCCGGCTTCTCGGCTCGGTTGGGGCGAGACTGGCCCTCGGCCGTCTTCCCCGCGGCCGTGCCCCACCGACGCTTGGATTGCTCCTTAAGCTCCCTCTAGGCAGCATCAGCTGCTGCCTAGCCGGCCTACTCGACTGCGGAGGCAGTTTCTTCCTCTACTTCCTCCACCTCCCTGTCGGGCGACATTTAGAAGGAACAAATCTTTACACCAAACAAATGAAGAAAAGGGGGAGGAAATCTTACCCTCCGACCACGGGCACCTGCCTTCTGCCGGCACCACGGCGCTTCTTGGCACCGCCTGCCCGTGCTCCAGCTGGAGGACCCAGCGCCGGGCGCTTAGGAGACGGCCTGGAAGCTGTGGCACCCTTGCCCTTCTTCCCGGCCGCCTCGTCAGCGACGGTTGCCCCGGCCCTTTGACGCCAACCACGCGTCAGCGGCGGGCTGGTACCCTCCTCCACCCCGTCGGAGTCTTCCTCGAAGGCTGCATCAGAGAGGAATGGGGGAGTCTCGTCGTCATCCGTCCAGTCTGCGACGGAGGGCCGCGGGTACTCACCAGACGGCTCTGTCCCATCCGACTCCAGCGTGTTCTCCGAGCCTGCGGAGGAGTCCGAGCGGGACTCGATCAAGCCCTCATCCTCGATCTCCGAGGCGTCAGACACATCCACGTCGGGAGCGGGCGAACGGAGGGATCCCTGTAGCCTCTCGAACATCTACAAAAAAGGATTCGACAGCTGGCTCAGCGAGACGGCCAGTCGCAAGACAAAAAGCAAAGAACAAACAAAACACTTACCACAGGAGGCGGACGGGACCTGTTGAAGGGGGTCATCCCCCACGACCAGTCCCCGTTGTCGTCCATGCGGGCGGTGGAGATCAGGTTCACCCTTCGCGCCACCGCGCTGGGGGTGAACCTCTTGGTGGTCATCCTGCAGGGATCATGCCGGCCGCTCATCTGGCAGACCAGATGTGGCCGCCTCTGCAGCGACAGGATCCTGCGGGTCACCATGGTGGTGAGCAGGTCACGGCCAAGGAGGCCGCCCTTCTGCAGGATCTTGAGGTAAGCGCAAATCTACGCCACCTCGGGAATCGGCTTGGGGGTCTTCGCCACCCAGTTCAACTTCGTCGGCAGATCGATGTTGAACGGGGGCATGTTGAGGGTGTCCTGGGCGGGGTCGGTGTTCTTCACATAGAAGAAGCCCCACTGCCACTGCTTGATGGACTCCTGTAGCGGCAGCTGGGGGAAGCCGGACTTCGAGCGATGATGCACTAGTCCGGCTCCGCACGGCGTCATCGGGCGTGGTCCGGCGAGCTTCTCCACCTCGGACTTCTCCATCGCGATGGACTGCTGCTTGAAGAAGAACAAGCTGCGCCAGGGATCGACGTGGGGCTCGATCACTAAGAAGCCCTCGCACAAAACCACGAAGGCCGATAGCTGCAATATGTCGTTCGGCGCCAGGTGATGCGGCTGTAGGCCGAAGAAGTGGAGCCACTCGGAGAATAAGGCGCTCGCCGGGAGCCCGAAGCCCCGGTAGAAGTGCTCGTTGAAGACAACAACCTCTCCCACGGCAGGTGTGGGAGCGGTGTCGGCGCCTGGGATTCGCACCAGCACCTGGGAGGCCGGGGGCAACAGCCGGTGACGACGGAGCGCCTCGATATGGCCTTTGCAGATCTCGCTGCCCAGCCAGGCCCCCTACGACGAGGACTTTTTCGAGGTGGAGCCGCCGGCCATGGCTGCGGGCGGCTAGAGCTCGAAAGGGCTGGTGGCTCGGCGGCGACGAAGGCGATGAAGACGAAGAGGACGGGCTCTTTCTCTCTCGGCTCAGGGAGGAAGAGAGCGTCGATGCGGGGCGATAATGGGGGGCGAATGGCCTCCTCGGAACCCCCGCATCCCATTTAAACCCCACGAAGCATCGTGGGGAGGGGATCTGGTGCGCGCGGAACCCCCACTAACCCCGTGTATTACGGACGGTAACGTTTCCCTAAGCCCCACCGTCGTGGAGTAAATCCGCAGAGGATCTCTCGCACGGAGGCCGAGGGGGCGTCGTGGCGGGACCCAGGGCTCAGGCCCAGTCCTGTCACCAGTAATCACCATCATTATGTCAGGTGGGGCCTGGCACATGGCGCCTTCTGAGCGACCTACGACGAAGCCGAGGCGTCGCTTCGAAGCCAGCCAGTTTCGGAGCCAGCATCCCCTGTCACGAATGGCGGCGGAAATACCAAGGCAAAATATCAAGACGGTGAGTCCGCCCGTCCGCAGACGGCAGACCTCTCCAGCTTCGGGGACTACTATCGGGGGGATAACCCCGGGGTAGGCTCATCAAGACTGCTCCTTCATTTCCTGCCCAAAGGATATGAACAAATACAGTTTCCCAAGGCCCAAGTCTTCTGGCCGGCTAGGCTGCGCCTGCCGGCTGGAGGACGACGCGGCCAACTCTCTGGCCGGCCAGGCAACCCCTGCAGGCTAGAGGCGAGACAACCACCTCTTCCTGACCGTCTTGGCCAAGCCAACCGGCTAGGAACGAGGCGGCTGTGCCCAAGTCGGCTAGCCAAGCAGGCTAGCCGGTCGGGGATCACAAGTCACATCAGATCGTAGGTCAGGACGAGACCTTACGATTATAGGTGGCTACGCGTCAGCAAAGGTACTGGATTGGAGTGTCCGGCAGGTACGAGCGTCGGTGGCCACGCCGCTGACCTACCCCGGTTCTGATCCATCACCTAGCATAGTGTTAGACCGTCACACTCCCACTCCATTACTGCACTCGGTGTGGGGAACAGTGGAGGCGGTCGTACTATCCGCCCATGACGAATCTCGCTGGACGACGCTCGACGTACAATGTGTGCTCGACATCAACCTTACGCGAGAGCTTCATTGGCCAGCTAGCGGGTCCCACTGGCAGACGAGACCATGCAGCCGACGGGTCCCTCAAGCGACAAGACAAGACCCTCGTGGGCCCCTGGTCAGCCGGTGAGGCTGCTAGCCGGGTCCCACTCTTGTACCCTTTATCCATATTGTAGGCCGGCGGGTTCATCTATAAACCCCCCGATCACCCTCCATGCAGAGGGTCGGTCGAATAACACTTCACATCCACCAACCACAAAGAGAGAGGCAGAGACGAGCCGGCTGCTCCCCTTTTCCTCCTCCCAACACAGCTCCAGGAACAACCTTGTAATCCATTCATACACATCAAATACTCCGACAGGACCAGGGGTCTTATCTCTACGAAGAGCCCCAAACCTGGGTACATCGTGCGTTCCATGCTTGTACCAACCTCGTTCTCAGCGCCCTCCTTTGTCCCTTCGGTTCTCACCGACTTTAGCCTACCTATGGCATATGTTGTGAGTATTCACCGACACGTGTTAACCAAGCGTTCTCAACATCTTGGTCAGCCGTAGCGGGTGGTTCATCTCCTAGCGCAGCATTAAGGACATAATCCTTCTTCCCAGCTTGCAGGAGCAACTTAAGATTACGAGCCCAGTCTACAAAGTTGCTTCCATCATCTTTCAACTTAGCTTTCTCTAGGAACGTATTAAAATTCAGGGTGAATGTTGCGTGAGCCATTCATCTACAACACAAATATTGCAAACTTTAGACTATGTTTAAGATAATTAGAGTTTAATTAATCAAATTACTAATAAACTCCCACTCAAAAAGTACATCTCTCTAGTCATTTGAGTGGTACATGATCCAAATTAACTAACTCAAGTCCGATTATCACGTGAGTTGAGAATAGTTTCAGTGGTAAGCATCTCTATGCTAATCATATCAACTATACGATTCATGCTCGAACTTTCGGTCTCATGTGTTCCGAGGCCATGTGTGTACTTGCTAGGCTCGTCAAGTTTAACCCGAGTGTTACGTGTGTGCAACTGTTTTGCACCCGTTGTAGGTGAACGTTGAGTCTATCACACCCGATCATCACGTGGTGTCTCGAAACGATGAACTGTCGCAACAGTGAACAGTCGGGGAGAACACAATTTCGTCTTGAAATTTTAGTGAGAGATCACCTCATAATGCTACCACCATTCTAAGCAAAATAAGGTGCATAAAAGGATTAACATCACATGCAATTCATAAGTGACATGATATGGCCATCATCTTGTGCTTCTTGATATCCATCACTTAAGCACCGACATGATCTTCTTGTCACCGGCGCCACACCATGATCTCCGTCATCATGATATCCATCAACGTGTCACCATCGAGGTTGTCATGCTATCTATGCTATTACCACTAAAGCTACGACCTAGCAATATAGAAAACGCATCTGCAAACACAAATGTTAGTTTAAAGACAACCCTATGGCTCCTGCCGGTTGCCGTAGCATCGACGTGCAAGTCGATATTAACTATTATAACATGATCATCTCATACAGCCAATATATCACATCACGTCATTGTCCATATCATATCACAAGCATACCCTACAAAAACAAGTTAGACATCCTCTAATTTGTTGTTGCATGTTTTACGTGGCTGCTATGGGTATCTAGTATGATCGCATCTTACTTACGCAAAAACCACAACGGAGATGTGAAAATTGCTATTTAACCTCTCCAAGGACTGCCTCGGTCAAAACCAATTCAACTAAAGTTGAAGAAACCGACACCCGCCAGTCATCTTTATGCAACGAGGTTGCATGGCAATCGATGAAACCGGTCTCTGGGCCGTTTCAATCCAACAATACCGCCGAATCGAGGAAAGACTAAGGAGGGCATCAAATCGAACATCACCGTCCACAAAACCTTTTGTGTTCTACTCGAGATAACATCTACGCATGAACCTAGCTCATGATGCCCCTGTTGGGGAACGTTGCATGGGAATCAAAAAAATTCCTACGCACACGAAGACCTACGTACCCTTGTAGATCACTCAGCATGAAGCATTAAGAAATGCGGTTGATGTATTGGTACAACTTCGTGATTCAAATCACCGTCATCCCATGATCCGTCCCACGAACGGTTCCGATCTAGCGCCGAACGGACGGCACCTCCGCGTTCAGCACACGTACAGCTCGATGATGATCTCGACCTTCTTGATCTAGCAAGAAAGACGGAGAAGTAGATGAGTTCTCTGGCAGCGTGACGACGCTCCAGTGGTGGTGATGATCTACTCCTGCAGGGCTCCACCCGAGCTCCGCAGAAATCCAATCTAGAGGTAAAACTATGTGGAACAGTCTTGAGTTGCACGTGGCAAAGTTGTGTCTCGAAAAGCCCTAAACCACCAATATATATAGGAGGAGAGGAGGGGCTAGCCTTGGGGCACAAGGGCCCCAAGGTGCGCTGGCCGCCAGGGAGGAGGAGGACTCCTCCTCCAATTCGGTTTGGGAAGGAGGAGTCCTCCTCTTCCTTCCCACCTCCCTCTTTCCTTTTTTCTTCTTCTTTTCCTTTGGTTTTTTTACATGTGGAGCCATAGCCCTCTTGGGCTGACTCCACCAGCCCACTAAGGACTTGGTGCACCACCCTAGGGCCTTGGGCTCACTCCCGGGTGGGTGGGCCCCTCCCGGTAAACACCCGGAACCCATTCGTCACTCCCGCTACACTGCCGCAATTGCCCGAAACTTTTCGATGACCAAATGAAACCATCCTATATATCAATCTTCATTTCTGGACCATTTTGGAAACCCTCGTGACGTCCGTGATCTCATACGGGACTCCGAACAACATTCGGTAACCACACATATAACTCAACTATACTAAGACATAATCAAACCTTAAGTGTGTAGACCTGATACATCCATTTTGCATCATGTTTTCATGTTGATATTTATCGCTTCTTTGGCTGTTATTTCACTTCACGGTACTATTCTTATTCATTTTCTCTCTTATTTTGCAAGGTTTACATGAAGAGGGAGAATACCGACAACTGGAATTCTGGCCTGAAAGTGGAGCAAAGTTGAGATACCTATTCTGCGCAACTCCAAACGCCATAAAAATCAATGAGGAATTGTTTCCCGATTTATCAAAAATACTAGGCCGAAGAAGTGCCAGAGGGGCACCAGGGGGTGCCCACAAGCCTGCACGGCGTGGCCACCCCCCCAGGCCGCGCCATGGGGGCTTGTGGGCAGCCCACTGGCCCACTTGCTCCCCTCTTTTTCTATATGGAGGGTTTCGTCCAGGAAAAAAAATCAAGGAGGAGATTTTTCGTGGTTTCTCCACCGCAGAACCAATCTAGAGCTCCGGCAGGACGATCCTGCCGGGGAAACTTCCCTCCCGGAGGGGGAAATCGTCACCATCGTCATCACCAACACTCCTCTCATCGGAGGGGACTCGTCACCATCAACATCTTCATCATCACCATCTCATCTCCAAACCCTAGTTCATCACTTGTAACCAATCTCCGTCTCGCGACTCCGATTTGTACTTGTAAGGTTGCTAGTAGTGTTGATTACTCTTTGTAGTTGATGCTAGTTGGATTATTTGATGGAAGAGTTTATGTTCAGATCCTTGATGCTACTTATTACCTCTCTGATCATGAATATGATTCTTCTTTGTGAGTAGTTACTTTTGTTCCCGAGGACATGGGATAAGTCATGCTAATAGTAGTCATGTGAATTTGGTATTCCTTCGGTATTTTGATATGTTGTATGCTGTTTTTCCTCTAGTGGTGTTATGTGAACGTCGACTACATAACACTTCACCATTATTTGGGCCTAGAGGAAGGCATTGGGAAGTAGTAAGTAGATGATGGGTTGCTAGAGTGACAGAAGCTTAAACCCTAGTTTATGCGTTACTTCGTAAGGGGCTGATTTGGATCCACTAGTTTAATGCCATGGTTAGACTTTGTCTTAATTCTTCTTTTGTAGTTGCGGATGCTTGCGAGAGGGTTTAATCATAAGTGGGATGCTTGTCCAAGTAAGGGCAGTACCCAAGCGCCGGTCCACTCACATATCAAACTATCAAAGTAACGAACGCGAATCATATAAACATGATGAAACTAGCATGACAGAAATTCCCGTGTGTCCTCGGGAGCGTTTTTCCCTCCTATAATACTTTGTCGAGGCTTGTCCCTTGCTACAAAAGGGATTGAGCCACTTTGCTGCACCGTTGCTACTTTGTTACTTGTTGCTCGCTACGAATCATCTCACCACACAATCACTTGTTACTGACAATTTCAGTGCTTGCAAATATTTCCTTGCTGAAAACCACTTGTCAGATCCTTCTGCTCCTTGTTGGGTTCGACACTCTTACTTATCGAAAGGACTATGATTGATCCCCTATCATTGTGGGTCATCAAGAGTCTTTTCTAGCGCCATTACCGGAGAGTGAAGCGCCTTTGGTAAGTGGAACTTGGTAAGGAAACAATCATATAGTGTGCTGAAATTTATTGTCAGTTGCCACTATGGATACTAATCCTTTGAGGGGCTTGTTCGGGGTATCTTCACCTTCAATGGAAGCACAAATAGTTTCTCCTCAACCTGCTGCACCTACTGAAAATATTTGCTTTGAATTTCCTTCGGGTATGCTTGAGAAACTGCTGGCTAATCCTTTTACAGGAGATGGAACATCACATCCAGACTTGCATCTAATCTATGTAGATGAAGTTTGTGGTTTATTTAAGCTTGCAGGTGTGCCCGAGGATGAGGTCAAGAACAAGGTCTTTCCTTTATCTTTGAAGGATTAGGCGTTGACATGGTATAGGCTATGTGATGATACTGGATCATGGGACTACAATCGGTTGAAATTGGAATTTTATCAAAAGTTTTATCCTATGCATTTAGTACATCGTGATCGGAATTATATTTATAATTTTTGGCCTCGTGACAGAGAAAGCATCGCTCAAGCTTGGGGGATGCTTAAATCAATGCTATATTCATGCCCCAATCACGAGCTCTCGAGAGAAATTATCATTCAGAACTTCTATGCTCGGCTTTCTCATGATGATCGCACCATGCTTGACACTTCTTGTACCGGTTCTTTTATGAAGAGAGATATTGACTTCAAATGGAATTTATTGGAGTGAATTAAACGCAACTCTGAAGATTGGGAGCTTGAAGAAGGTAAGGAGTCAGGTATGAATTTCACGTTTGATTGCGTTAAATCTTTTGTTGAGACAAATACCTTTAGTGATTTTAGCGCTAACTATGGACTTGACTCTGAGATAATAGCTTCATTGTGTGAATCTTTTGCTGCTCATATTGATCTCTCCAAAGAGAAGTGGTTTAAATATCATCCTCCTTTAGAAGTCAATGTAGTTAAACCTACTCCAGTTGAAGAGAAAGTCTTTGCCTATAATGATCCTGTTGTTCCGAGTGCTTACATTGAGAAACCACCTTTCCCTGTTAGGATAAAGGATCATTCTAAAGCTTCAACTGTGATACGTAGAGGCTATATTAGGACACCTACACCCCCTGAAAAAATTAGAGTTGAACCTAGCATTGCTATTATCAAAGATCTTCTGTCTAAAGAAGTCGAGGGACATAATATTCACTTCTGTGAAGATGCTGCTAGAATTGCTAAACCTCACGCTAGAGACAAACATAGGCCTGTTGTTGGCATGCTTGTGGATTCTGTTAAGATAGGAGATCATTGTTATCATGGCTTATGTGATGTGGGTGATAGTATTAGTGCAATACCTCAATCCTTATATGATGAAATCAAAGATGATATTGCACCTGTTGAGATAGAACCTATTGATGTCACTATTCAGCTTGCCAATAGAGATACTATCTGCCCTGTGGGAATTGTTAGGGATGTTGAAGTCTTGTGTGGTAAAATGAAGTATCCTGCTGATTTCCCCGTTCTTGCTACCGCACAAGATAGCTTTTGTCCCATCATATTTGGTAGACCTTTTCTCAATACTGCCAATGCTCATATTGATTGTGAGAAGCAAACTGTCACTGTTGGCTTTGAAGGTGTGTCACACGTGTTCAATTTCTCTAAGTTTGGTAGACAACCTCATGAAAAGGAGTTGCCTAGTAGGGATGAAACTATTGCCTTAGCCTCTATTGTTGTGCCTCCTACTGATCCCTTAGAGCAATACTTGCTTGAGCATGAAAATGATATGCATATGGATGGAAGGGATGAGATAGATAGAGTTGTCTTAGAACAATATCCTACCCTTAAGAATAACTTGCCTGTTGAACTGCTTGGGGATCCACCCCCACCAAAGGGTGATCCTGTGTTCGAGCTTAAACAGTTGCCTGATACTCTTAAGTATGCCTATCTTGATAAGGAGATATATCCTGTTATTATTAGTGCTAGCCTCTCAGAGCATGAAGAAAATAAGTTACTAAAAACTATGAGGAAGCACCGTGCTGCCATTGGATATACTCTTTATGATCTTAAGGGCATCAGTCCTACTCTATGTCAGCAAAAGATTAAAACTGATTCTGATTTCAAACCAGTTGCTGATCATCAAAGGAGATTGAATCCTAAGATGTAAGAGGTAGTAAGAAAAGAAATACTAAAGCTCCTGGAAGCAGGTATCATCTATCCTATTGCTCATAGCGATTGGGTGAGTCCGGTGCATTGCGTCCCTAAGAAGGGATGCATTACCGTTGTCCCTAATGATAAGGATGAATTGATCCCACAGAGGATTATCACTGGCTATAGGATGGTGATCGATTTAGGAAACTGAATAAAGCCACTAGGAAGGATCATTATCCTTTGCCTTTTATCGACCAAATGCTAGAAAGACTGTCTAAACACACACACTTCTGCTTTCTAGATGGTTATTCTGGTTTCTCCCAAATACCAGTTGCACAATCTGATCAGGAGAAGACCACTTTCACGTGCCCTTTAGGTACCTTTGCTTATAGACGTATGCATTTTGGCTTATGTAATGCACCTGCCCCTTTTCAAAGATGTATGATGGCTATATTCTCTGACTTTTGTGAAAAGATTGTTGAGGTTTTCATGGATGACTTCTCCGTTTACGGGTCTTCCTTTGATGATTGCCTCAGCAACCTTGATCGAGTCTTGCAGAGATGTAAATACACCAATCTTGTCTTGAATTGGGAGAAGTGCCACTTTATGGTTAATGAAGGCATCGTCTTAGGACATAAAATTTCTGAAAGAGGTATTGAAGTCGATAAAGCTAAAGTTGATGCAATCGAGAAAATGCCATACCCCACAAATATCAAAGGGATAAGAAGTTTCCTTGGTCATGCTGGTTTCTATAGAAGGTTCATCAAAGACTTCTCTAAGATTTCTAGGCCTCTTACCAATCTCTTGCAAAAGGATATTCCTTTTGTCTTTGATAATGATTTTGAGGAAGCCTTCGAAATAATTAAGAGGGCTTTGATAACTGCACCTATTGTTCAACCACCTGATTGGAACTTGCCTTTTGAGATCATGTGTGACGCTAGTGATTATGCTGTTGGTGCTGTTCTAGGGAAAAGAGTTGACAAGAAGTTGAATGTTATTCACTATGCTAGTAAAACTCTAGACAGTGGCCAAAGAAACTATGCCACTACGGAGAAGGAATTTTTAGCAGTCGTGTTTGCATGTGAAAAGTTCAGGTCTTACATAGTTTATTCCAAAGTCACTATTCACACTGATCATGCTGCTATTAAGTACCTTATGGAGAAGAAAGACGCTAAACCTAGACTTATCAGATGGGTTCTCTTGCTACAAGAATTTGATTTGCACGTTGTCGACACAAAGGGTGCTGATAACCCAGTAGCATATAACTTGTCTAGGTTGGAGAACGTTCTTGATGACCCACAACCTATCGATGATAGCTTTCCCGATGAGAAATTGAATGTCATCATTGCTTCACGTAGTGCACCATGGTATGCTGATTATGCAAACTTTATCGTTGCCAAATATATACCACCTATTTTCACGTACCAGCAAAAGAAGAAATTCTTCTTTGACTTGAGACATTACTTTTGGGATGATCCTCACCTTTATAAGGAAGGAGTAGATGGTGTTATTAGACTTTGTGTACCTGAACATGAACAGGGACAGATCCTACAGAAGTTTCACTCCGAGGCCTACGGAGGACACCATGCGGGAGATAGAACTACACACAAGGTATTGCAATCAGGTTTCTATTGGCCCACTCTCTTCAAGGATGCCCGTAAGTTTGTCTTGTCTTGTGACGAATGTCAAAGAATAGGTAATATTAGCAAACGTCAGGAAATGCCTATGAACTATTCACTTGTCATTGAACCATTTTATGTCTGGGGCTTTGATTATATGGGACCTTTTCCAAAATCCAATGGGTATACTCACACCTTAGTTGTTGTTGATTACATCACTAAGTGGGTAGAAGCTATCCCCACTAGTAGTGCTGATCACAACACCTCTATCAAGATGCTGAAGTAAGTTATCGTCCCTAGATTTGGAGTCCCTAGATATCTAATGACCGACGGTGGTTCACACTTCATTCATGGTGCTTTTCGTAAAACGCTTGCTAAGTACGATGTCAACCATAGAATTGCGTCTCCCTATCACCCTCAGTCCAGTGGTCAAGTAGAGCTAAGCAATAGAGAGATTAAACTGATTCTGCAAAAGACTGTCAACGGGTCTAGAAAGAATTGGTCTAAGAAGCTCGATGATGCATTGTGGTCTTATAGAACTTCCTATAAGAATCCGATGGGCATGTCTCCGTACAAAATGGTGTATGGGAAAGCATGTCACTTACCTCTTGAGCTAGAGCATAAAGCTTATTGGGCAATCAAAGAGCTCAACTTTGATTTCAAACTTGCAGGTGAGAAGAGGTTATTTGATATTAGCTCGCTTGATGAGTGGAGAACTCAGGCATATGAGAATGCCAAGCTGTTCAAAGAGAAGGTTAAGAGGTGGCATGATAAGAGGATACAAAAGCGTGAGTTCAATGTAGGTGATTATGTCTTGCTATATAACTCTCGTTTAAGGTTCTTTGCAGGCAAGCTTCTCTCTAAATGGGAAGGTCCCTATGTTGTTGAGGAAGTATATCGTTCTGGTGCTATCAAGATCAACAACACGGAAGGTAATTGTCCGAGAGTGGTAAATGGGCAAAGAATCAAACATTATATCTCACGTACTCCCATAAATGTTGAAAGCAATTCATCAATACCATAACTCCGGAAGAATACCTAAGGGATATTTATCAGCCTGTTTCAGACTCCGAAAACGAAGAGGTATGTGATTCGGTAAGAAAACAGAGTCCAAAACTTTTCCAGTAGGAATTTTTCTCCGTTTTGGAATATTTGAAAAAATAAAAAAAATTGGAAGTAGTCCGGAAAGTGCACGAGGAGGCGACAAGCCTACACGGCGCGGGCCCACCCCCTGGCCGCGCCGTGAGGGCTTGTGGCCACCTCGTGCGCCTCCCGGACTCTGTTTTCGTGCTGGGTACTCCTTCTGGTCGAAAAAAAATCATTATATATACTCCCGTTTGGTCTGACCCCTGCATCACGCAGATTTCCTTTGTTTTTCGTTTCGAGCCTGTTTTCTGCCGCAGATCTAGGTCAAGATGTCATACCAGAATCTGTGGGGGAGAACAACCTCCATCAAATCTATGGAGAAGTTCATGCTAATCTGAAAAGGATGGAGGTCATGGAGGCTAAGGAAAGGCTACCTAAAGAAACCATGGGCAACGCTAAGGAGAAGGATCAGGCATGGTACGAAGTGCAATCTATGCTCAACAAGGAAGAAGTTGAAGAAATTGATTTCCTCCAACCCTACCTCCACCTACTGTCTCCATCTTTGATTGAACTCTTGAGGTTTTGTGAAACAACTCGTGCTCGCAATACTTGTCTCACTCGTGAAGTTGTTTTGCTGGAAAAACATATCCCAGATCTCCAAGGTATAAATCAAAGATTACTGGCCCTCTTGGAGTCAAAGATTGAAACAACTCCACCACCATCACCACCAAAGGAAGACAACTGAACATTGGTATGGGCAACCCCCTTGGCTTTTGCCAAGCTTGGGGGAGTTGCCCCGGTATCATATCACCATCACATCTTTTGCCTTTACCTTTGTTTTAGTTTTCCTTTTCCAGTTTTCTTTTTCTCTAGTAGTTTAAAAGTCTTAGTGTTTTAGTCTTGAGTTTTGCTTTGTTTCACCCCCGATGTATTCTTGTTTGTGAGCCATATAATAAAGAGTGTCTTAGTTGAAGGGCTTTGCCTCTTTCCATGATCAAAAGATTGAGAATAGAACAAAAGCATGAAAGATCATGTAATGATCTTATGGTAAGTGATGGCTTCACATATAAAAAGAATGAGGATTGAAACTTGTTGAGGGTAGGCAAACGTAGACCTTGGTCATTGTTGCAATTAATAGGAAGTGATAAAGAAGGAGAGATTCACATATAAATATATCATCTCTCACACCATCTATGATTGTGAACACTCACTAAACTATTACATGCCTAGAAGTAGATGTTGGACAAGGAAGACAACGTAATGAATTGTGTTTGCTTGGCTCTGAACAATGTTATATGATTAGAGATCCCTTAGTATGTGACGATTGCTTCCACCTCACATTAGCCCAAACTCCTACACCAAGTAGAGATACTACTTCTGCATCCATAAACCTTCAAACCAGTTTTGCCATGTGTGTCCACCATACCTACCTATGGATTGAATAAGATCCCTCAAGTAAGTTGTCATCGGTGCAAGCAATAAAAAATGCTCTCTAATATGTATGATCTATTAGTGTGTGGAAAATAAGCTTTATACGAACCTGTGATGAGGAAGACATTAAAGCGACAAACTGCATAATAAAGTTCTTTATCACAGGAGGCAATATAAAGTGACGTTCCTCCGCACTAAGAGGACACGCATCCAAACCTCAAAAGCGCATGACAACCTCTGCTTCCCTCTGTGAAGGGCCTATCTTGTACCTTTAATTTTTGCCCTTGAAAGAGTCATGGTGATCTTCACCAATTCCTTATCTCGCCTTTATCTTGGCTAACGTCATATGCTTGGGAAAGATCTATATTCATATGTCAACTTGGAGGTAGGCATTCATGAATTATTATTGTTGACATTACCCTTGAGGTAAGCAGTTGGGAGGCAAAACTGTAAGCCCCTATCTTTCTCAGTGTCCAGCTAAAACTTTGATCTCATGAGTACCACGTGAGTTGTACAATTGTAGAGAATGAAAGAATGATTGAGTATGTGGATTTGCTTTACAAGCTCTTATTTGACTCTTTCTGATGTTGTGATAAATTGCAATTTCTTCAATGACTAAAGGCTATCGGTTGTTACTTCTCGGTAAGGTTCTTGATTCATGCTTTACTTTGTGAAGGAATTATCACTTTAGCATGAGAGATTATATGTTGGTATTGCTGTTCTGATCTTGATCATGATGCATGCATGTTTGTATCTTGTTTTGTCGACACCTCTCTCCCTAAACATGTGGACATATTTATTGAGCTTGGATTTCGCTTGAGGACAAACGAGGTCTAAGCTTGGGAGAGTTGATACGTCCATTTTGCATCATGTTTTCATGTTGACATTTATCGCTTCTTTGGCTGTTATTTCACTTCATGGTACTATTCTTATGCCTTTTCTCTCTTATTTTGCAAGGTTTACATGAAGAGGGAGAATACCGGCAACTGGAATTCTGGCCTGAAAGTGGAGCAAAGTTGAGATACCTATTCCGCGCAACTCCAAACGCCGTAAAAATCAACGAGGATTTTTTTCCTGATTTATCAAAAATACTGGGCCGAAGAGGTGCCAGAGGGGCACCAGGGGGTGCCCACAAGCCTGCATGGCGCAACTACCCCCCCAGGCCGCGCCATGGGGGCTTGTGGGCAGCCCACTGACCCACTTGCTCCCCTCTTTTGCTATATGGAGGGTTTCGTCCAGGAAAAAAAATCAAGGAGGAGCTTTTTCGTGGTTTCGCCGCCGCCATGAGGCGGAACTTGAGCAGAACCAATCTAGAGCTCCGGCAGGACGATCCTGCCGGGGAAACTTCCTTCCCGGAGGGGGAAATCGTCGCCATCGTCATCACCAACACTCCTCTCATCGAAGGGGACTCGTCACCATCAACATCTTCATCATCACCATCTCATCTCCAAACCCTAGTTCATCACTTGTAACCAATCTCCGTCTCGCGACTCCGATTTGTACTTGTAAGGTTGCTAGTAGTGTTGATTACTCTTTGTAGTTGATGCTAGTTGGATTATTTGGTGGAAGAGTTTATGTTCAGATCCTTGATGCTAATCATTACCTCTCTGATCATGAATATGATTATGCTTTGTGAGTAGTTACTTTTGTTCCTGAGGACATGGGATAAGTCATGCTAATAGTAGTCATGTGAATTTGGTATTCGTTCGGTATTTTGATATATTGTATGTTGTTTTTTCTCTAGTGGTGTTATGTGAACGTCGACTACATAACACTTCACCATTATGTGGGCCTAGAGGAAGGCATTGGGAAGTAGTAAGTAGATGATGGGTTGCTAGAGTGACAGAAGCTTAAACCCTAGTTTATGCGTTACTTCGTAAGGGGCTGATTTGGATCCACTAGTTTAATGCTATGGTTAGACTTTGTATTAATTCTTCTTTTGTAGTTGCGGATGCTTGCGAGAGGGGTTAATCATAAGTGGGATGCTTGTCCAAGTAAGGGCTGTACCCAAGCGCCGGTCCACCCACATATCAAACTATCAAAGTAACGAACGCGAATCATATAAACATGATGAAACTAGCATGACAGAAATTCCCGTGTGTCCTCGGGAGCGTTTTCCCCTCCTATAAGACTTTGTCCACGCTTGTCCCTTGCTACAAAAGGGATTGGGCCACTTTTCTGCACCGTTGCTACTTTTGTTACTTGTTGCTCACTACGAATCATCTCACCACACAATCACTTGTTACCGACAATTTCAGTGCTTGCAGATATTTCCTTGTTGAAAACCACTTGTCAGATCCTTCTGCTCCTCGTTGAGTTCGACACTCTTACTTATCGAAAGTACTACGATTTATCCCCTATACTTGTGGGTCATGAAGACCCTGTGGGTTCGAGAACTATGCAGACATGACCCGAGACACTCCTCGGTCAATATACAATAGCGGGACCTGGATGCCCATATTGGATCCTACATATTCTCCGAAGATCTTATTGGTTGAACCTTAGTGTCAAGGATTCATATAATCGCGTATGTAATTCCCTTTGTCCTTCGGTATGTTACTTGCCTGAGATTCGATCGTTGGTATCCGCATACCTATTTCAATCTCGTTACCAGCAAGTCTCTTTACTCGTTCCATAATACAAGATCCCGTGACTTACAATTTGTCACATTGCTTGCAAGGCTTGTGTGTGATGTTGTATTACCGAGTGGGCCCCGAGATACCTCTCCGTCACATGGAGTGAAAAATCCCAGTCTTGATCCATACTAACTCAACGGACACCTTCGGAGATACATGTAGAGCACCTTTATAGTCACCCAGTTACGTTGCAACGTTTGATACACACAAGGTATTCATCCAGTACCAATGAGTTATATGATATCATGGTCATAGGAATAAATACTTGACACGCAGAAAACAATAGCAATAAAGTGACACGATCAATATGATACGTTCATAGTTTGGGTCTAGTCTATCACATGATTCTCCTAATGATGTGATACAGTTATCAAGTGACAACACTTGCACATAGCCAGAAAACCTTGACTATCCTTGATCAACTGGCTAGCCAACTAGAGGCTTGCTAGGGACATTGTTTTTTCTATGTATCCACACATGTATATATGTTTTCATTCAATACAATTATAGCATGGATAATAAACGATTATCTTGTAACAGGAAATATAATAATAACTATTTATCATTGCCTCTAGGGCATATTTCCAACACCAAGTGCCACTTAGTGTAACCAACTCCAAAATCTCAGTCCCACCAAAGCACTAGGGTTGATCGGTTTTAAGAATGTTGGTACCACCGATTTGTAAATGTTGGCCTCGTCGAGTTTGTGTGTCAGCTGATAATTATGAAACTCGATGGCATCGATATTTTCCAACCGGTGTCACCGACAACATGGTGATATAAATACCTAGCGGACCTGACCTTTGAAATTTCACTTCAATCGTTGCCGCCCGCAAACCCCTGTTGCCATGCTCGAGTCTCGAGGACGTCTCCCTTCATCTCCCGTGCACCCTTGCTGCAGGATTCCTTGTCGTCGACCGCAATCTCTCCCGCTGTCGCTGCCATAGGAGATTTTCACCAAGCTAGGATAAAGATATCACCCCTCGTGTCCTCCTTTATCAAATTCATGTACATTTGGTTTTGTTCTATATCTTGCCATGGTTTGAGATTGATCCTACCACAAAACAAATCCCGTAGCATAGACGGACGATAAATTTTAGGGTTAGGTCTCCTTTTTTTGCATGTCGGAGTCATCGAACGAACTGGATCAGTGTCACCGATTCTTGTACTAGGGTATCTGAGAACCATCTAGGTGAAACTGAGTCTCACACTTTGGTGCTATCGAATAGTGTGTCCAAGTCTCTATTGATGAGATGGTGAGTCTCGGAAGCTCTGAGTTTTTCATCTCGGTGGAACTGAAGCACACAAAAACCGATACTTAAGACTAAGATTTTGAGTTCAAAATTTTGAAAATATCTGTGTTTTGTGATGCTCATCCATTCCTACTCTTCTATAACTATTCATAGGGTCATCTTGTTTGCTAGTAAGCTTGTCAACATGTCAGGTTCTGAAGATAGCCAGAATGATTTCAAAGAAGAGAACATGGATGTGGACTTAGGCACTAGTCCTGAAAAGACTGCTTCTGATCCAGGAACTCCAAGCTCTGATGATATGCTCAAGGTAGCTACCAGGTCCAGGAAGAAGTTGAATTCAGATGAGGAGGAGGATGACTTCATTCTTGAAGAAAGCATCTCTCACAAGCAGAAGGAGAGAGTAAGAATCATAAAGATCCTAGAGTCTGTTGCAGCCAAGAGAGGGTTGTCTCAATCCTTTGAGAAACCAAGTGGGTCTCGAAGGACAAAGACTCTAGCCAAGAATCCATGATGGAAAAGAGCCAGGAAGAGAGTCATACATTTTGTTGGAAGGGAGACATCTATGTATGAATATCCAACCGAAGCAACTAAGGAAGAAGAGGAAGAGGCACCTGCAAATCTACCTCCGTCCAAGAAGAAAAAGCTGATGGCAGATGCTATGCCCAACAAGTCTCCATCTCCATCAAAGACAAAGTCTTCTGCTCCCAAGGCCAAAAAGCATGTAGCTACTAAGCCCAAGAGTACTACAAGGGATATTCCTGCAGCAGAGAAAAACTGAGGCTCTGCATCCAGAGATATTGGCGTGGAAGAAGAAGAAGAACATGATGTGTTAAGAAAGCTGGGAGATCACCTCTAAGATCATAATGATGCTCATCATGTTGCTGAGGACATGAAAAAGAGGAGATATCAAGGACTGAGATTGTGGAGAGCATCATATCCCTATGCTGTCTGGAGGAGGACAACTGTTGATGGTCGCTTTCAAACTAAGGAACAACAGGAATTTTATGAGAATGTGCTATTGGACAAGAGTCCAGCTGTGAGGGACATGAGATATATAGACTCGAACTACACCAAGAAACATGAGGACTTCTTCCCTCATGTGAGAGAAAATTTCACGGCTATTTACATAGAGATTTTTGTTAGGAAAGAGATGACTGCTTGGAACGACAAGATGATCATACAGTTCTACTCCACTACACATTTCTATCGTGATGGTAGAATTTTGTGGATGACTGAAGGTCAAAGATATGAGTCAACTCTTGAGGAGTGGGCTATGATCATAGGTGCTCCAAAGGCACTTGGGAGTGATTTGGATGTTTACTGTGAGCAGAAGATGAATCACAACTCTATGGCTCAAATGTACAATCCAGTGCCTCACAAGTACCTGAATACCCACAAGCTTGGATCTATTTAGTTTATGCAAGCTCGGATACCTACCACCAATACCATAATTAGGTACACACCGATGCCTAAGTTGGGAGATGATAAGATGACCAGAGGATATCGGTCAACATGTTGCACCACATTGACACTCACACCAAAATTAGAGTGATGGATCTCATAGCTGAGACTGTCAAGAGGACAACTGCTTATCAAAAGAGACCCTGTGGATATGCTCCTTACATTCAAATGTTGATCAATGCTAAGATTGGGAAGCATGCATATCTAATTGATCATACACACCTGGCACTCTAGCTAGAGTTTGAAGACAACGAGGTAGTGATGGACCCCAACCATCCTAGCTCAGCTTCAACTCATGTAGGCAGAGGTAGCGACAGAGATAGAGGCAGCAAGGGCAGCTCCACCTCCAAAGTTGAGGATCAGAGAGGAATAAATGTCTTATATTGTCGGCACCATCTAAGGGATGGAGAAGAATTCACAGAAATCTTGCTGAACCAAAAGAGTCTTGAGAGGATCATGGAGACAAAATTCAATGGCCTCGATATCAAAGTGACGGAGTTGACTAGAATTGTTGAGCAGCTGAAGCATGAAGTTGATGCAGTGCACACACGTTGCTCTAGCAGTGATGATGAGGATGATACGTCTCTTCCCACTACCACTCAGTTCAGGACTCAAGCTAGATCCGCAACTGAAAGCACAATTGCTCCCTAAGGTGGTTTTGATAATTTATCACAACATATGCATCATTGGACAAACGATATTATCCAAGTATGTTTCGGAAAAGTTCAAAAGATGCATTGGCTAAAGGTTTATGTGGAGATGCCCCTTGATGCAAGGAAGGAATAAGATTAGCTAAAGCTTCCAGCAAGAAGACTCTTCATTTTACACTTTGTGAGAAATCACATTTGAGTCCATAGGAAAGCCAATACTATTAAAAGGGGATGAGGTATTAAAATGAATTGGTTGCTCAAGTTCTCAGAGATAACCACCAAAAATACTAAGCCATTCTCCCACATAACACTTCTGTCCCAAGCCAAATATCCAAAATCAGTGCCACCAAGTTTCCATATCTGGTCCTACCAATTTTCATCCCACACAGAACCTTAGTCAAACCTACCATTTCGGTACAATCGATTCTGCTGTGGTGCTACCGAGTTTAGGTGACCAACCTTCCGTTTCCTCAATACACAAAATCAGAATTTCCAAGTTTGAGTATCGGTGTCACCGAGTTGGGTCATCTGACTGTTAGACACCTTTTCGGTTCTACTGAGTTGTGTATATCGGTTCCACTGAGATTCAAAAGTTGCCCCTTTTGAGCAAGTCGGTACCATCGAGTTTGTAACTTCGGTGTCATCGAGTTAGTCACTTCACGTGTAACGGTTGGATTTTGGCTGCTACCTATATATACCCTCACCCACCTCTCATTCTAGAGGAAGCACCCAGAACACACACTTCACTCTGAGATTCATTTTACTGAGAGAGAGCCACCTACTCATGTGTTGAGATCAAGAGATTCCATTCCAACCATTTGAAACTTGATTTCTATCCTCCCGAAGTTGCATTCCACCAAACCAATCTCTCATACCCATGCCAAATCTTTGAGAGAGTGATTTAGTGTTGATGAGACTATCTTTGAAGCACAAGAGCAAGGAGTTTATCGTTCTACCACATCTATTACCTTTTGGAGGGTGGTGCCTCCTAGATTGGTTTGGTGTCGCTTGGGAGCCTCCTACTTCGTGTTGTGGAGTTGAACCAAGATGTTTGTAAGGGCAAGAATATTGCCCATTTCGTGAAGATCTACCGTGGGTGAGGCTAGTCCTGTGTGGACGGAAGCCGTGGTGGAATTGACAAGACCGCTTCTTCGTGGACCCCTAGTGGGTGGATCCCTCTGTGGACTCTCATAGCCGTTACCCCCCATGGGTTGAAGTCTCCACTAACATGGACGTATGATAGCGCCGCCTATCGTAACCATGCCAAAAATCGCCATGTCAACCTCATGCGTTTGATTTCCCTAGCCTTGCTTACTTTACACTTGCATGTTTTACTTTCTGCTACTATATACTCTTAGATGTGCATGTGTAGGGTATACTTGACTCGGCATAATTGCTAAAACTGGTCCATATTAAAAATTGGGAAAAGGCTAAGTTTTTATCTTGTTAAGTAGCCTAATCACCACCTCTAGACATACTTTCGATCCTACAAGTGGTATCAAAGCTTTATCTTCAATGCATTGGTTTCACAACCTAGGAGAGTGTGGCGTCTAGTGAGGGAAGTTATCACCGTAGAGGTCCATATTTCGATGGCACTAATTTTGCTAGTTGGAAGCGTAAGATTAAAATGCATCTTCTTGGTTATAATCAAGCCGTATGGGGCAATGTCCGTGTTGGCGTGCAAGGTGATTTCTTCGGAGAAGGGCAAGAATCGGATCGTGATGCGACAGCTGAAGAATTGAAGATGTTGGAATTCAATGCACAAGCCTGTGACATCATATTCAACTGCCTATGCCCTGAAAAATTCAACAAAATTAGTCGCCTTGAGAATGCAAAGGAAATTTGGGATACTTTGATTGATATGCACGAAGGTACCAATTCTGTTAGAGAATCTAGGTTGGATGTGCTTCAAAGTTAGCTTGACAAGTTCAAGATGTAGGATGGTGAAGGAGTCAATGAGATGTACTCTAGGCTAGCTCTCATCACAAATGAGATTGATGGCTTAGGAAGCGAAGAGATGACCAACAAATTCATCATCAAGAAGATACTTAGAGCTTTGGATGGAAGATACGATACCATGTGCACATTAATCCAAATGTTGCCCAACTACAAAGATCTCAAGCCCACTAAAGTCATTAGAAGGATTGTTGCTCATGAAATGTCTCTCAAAGACAAAGATGAGTTGCACAACAAGTCAAGCGGTGCATACAAAGCTTCAGTCAATGCTCCCGCTACTTCAAGTGATAACCTTGTTACCAATGAAGAGATAAGCCTCATGGTTTGAAAATTCAACAAGTTCTACAAGAGTAGAAGCAAATATAGAAGCTCAAGCTCAAGACATGATGAGAATCATTCGTCCAGTCGTGTCTGAAACTGCTACAACTGTGGGAAGACCGGACACTAGTCCAATGAGTGCTCGGCTCCCTACAAACGAAGAAAAGAGTCACCTCGAAGACGAAGCTCAAGAGATTAGTCACCTCGTAGAGAGATAAGGAGTAGAGAATATTAGTATGAACGAAGACACTCCCGGAGAGGCAAGGAATCGGATAAGAAGGACAAATACACCAACAACACCTCTAGAAGAAGACATAAAGCTCATGTTGGTGAATGCGTTTCTGGCTCCAAGTTTGATAATCAATCTAAGAGAAGCTACCACTTCAACTCTAACTATAGTCAAGATGAAGGTGTTGCCGGCATTGCACTTGTTTCCTCCAACTCCTATGCCATATTTGATTCACCAAATGAAAGCATTGGAAACTTCTTCATGGCGAAAGTTCCCAAGGTATCACACCCCGAGTATTTTGACTTTTATAGTGATGCGGGTGACTTGTTAGGAGAACATGACTTGCTTCTTAATAAGACTAGCGATAATGCTGAAAACAAACTTGCTAATTTTCATGCTAGTCAAGAGAAATCAAATGACGATGATAAGAGAGAAATTGAACGGCTAACTAAAGAATTAAAATCTCTTAAGTTAGCTCATGAAACTACCATAGAAAATCATAGAGTGCCTGCAAGAACTCATGAGAAGATACACTTCGAGAAGCTAAATTTAGAGCAAGAGCATGAGTTCCTAAAAGCAATCAATGATGATCTTTGAAAGAAGAGTTCCTCTTATATAGATTACTCTTGTCTAATTTTGTTAGACAAGTTAAACCTAAGAACACTAGTAACAAAGGCAAGGAAGTTTCTTCTTATAGTGAAAACAGTGCTAAAGCTAAATAAAATGATGTTGTTGCTAGTAGCTCTGTTGATTCTACTATTGTTTCTCTTGGCCAAGTTACACTTGAGCAAGAAAATGATTTATTGAAAGGGATTATAGAGAGGTGTGTTCAAGAGCCTTGCCGGAAGTAAGAAATTTGAGGTAATTGTGCACAAGCAAGGAGGACATCGGAAGAAACAAGGTGTTGTCTACTTCAACGTCAATGGAGATGTTTGATAAGAAGGTCCATATCCCATTCCCAAGTTTGTTCCTCAAGAGGAGAAGTATGATCCTACTCCTCCCAAGGGAAAAAGCTCATAATATGGCCTTGTACCACAAGACCACAAGGGCTAGGGAAAGCTTCAAGAGGACATTGACTCACTTGAAGAAGAGCCCCAAGCCAAGGTTGAGTGGGTTCCCAAGGAAACTTCTAGTACTACCTCATCTAGTGCTACCACAACTCCAAGGATCCCCATCAAAGTGATGTGTGTCCCTAAGAGGAAGAACTATGAAGTTATTGAGGGGTGACTCCGACAATTAAATTCACTCCCATTCATTTTGGCAAGAACTATATGCAATCAACCTCAACCAAAAGCATTAGTTCAAGGAGTCACAGATTCCCTCAAAGGTGAGCAAGGGACAAGGTAATTAATGTATCTTTGGACATCATCCCACATGTATTTCACTCCATGTACATAGATATATGTGTGTTTGTTCCTTTTTTACTTTGGGACTAACCCATGTAGGTGAGAGTAGTAAGAAACAACAAGGATTGCTCCCAACTCAAGATGATCTTCATCAACATTGAGCATCCACCACTACTTCACCTACTTGAAGTCTTCTACGAGAAACCCAAGGTTAGTTTGTCCCTCTTAGGGGGACGTCATATAAAAGGGGAGATTTACTCTAAACCTTGATTATAAGCATCTCCTAAGGATATGAACACATTAATGCTTTATGTAAAAGTGGTAACCCCACTTGTGCTTAAACAATGAGGATGACCTATGATCAAGTATTCTTGCTTGACTCCTAAGTCAATATACTCATATATAGATGACTTCGTCATCACCCAAGTGCTTGATATATGTTAGGATGTTTGTCCATGTTCATCATGATTATATTTGACATCTTATTGTTTGAGCATGTTGGTCTGCATATCCTTTCTCATTTGAGGATATCCAATTATTGTTATTTGGCTTTTGATTTATCTTTTGCCAATTTGACTAGAATTCCTAGGACCATTTTTAGCTATCTATGCTTTCTCGTCTCAAGTTCTATTCATGCTTCATCGCAAAACTTGAACAAGCACTTCTCGACCCCTCTGTGTTAACGAGCACTCGGAGTTATGCATCGATAAAGGCTGCACTCCAAAACCTATTTGTGAATCTCGGTGTAACCAACCCTACAATCTCGGTTCCACCGAATTCCAAAGTTGATCTGGGTTTTCAATCTCGGTACCATCGAAACAACCATCTTGGCTTCATCAAGTCTCCCTGTCAACTCATAGTAGAGGAACTCGGTGGCACCAAAATCTTAGTCTCGGTGACACCGACAGTGACGGGTATAAAGCCTGGTGGACCGAACATTTTGGAATTACTTCTTCAAACGCTTCGATCCCAAACCCTAATCTGCTGTGCAATGAACCCTCGTTATCACCTTTGCATCACCGAGAACCTTCGCCGTTGGGATTTGCCGCCGTCGACGGAATCTTCATCCCGTCACCGCCGTAGTCGGACTCCACCAAGTTAGGGTACGGTTCCGATCTTCTCTTGTGCTCCATTGTTCTGATTCATGTGCATTAGAAATTTTTATCTATAAGCCACCATGTGCAAACCCTCTTCTCCACCAGAAGTTCTCGTAGATCAGCAAGCGAAAGATTTCTAGGGTTAGCCATACGCAGAATACATCTCGGTGACACCTAATCGCAAAAAATTGGTTCCACCTATTTTGAGTCTTGGTTTCCTGAGAATGGACTTGGTGAGACCGAGTGATCACTTTTGGTTCCACCGAAGTGATTGCCAAGTCTCTGTGAAGAAGTTCGTCTGTCTCGGTGAATCCGAAAATTTAGACTCTATGGTACCGAAATTTGTTCTGCACAAATCTAAGACTATGAATTCTCTGTTCAAATTTTTGAAAATTCTTCTGTGTTTTGTGATGCTCAACCCTTCTGCTCCTCTACATCTACTACACAGGGTTGCTTGTGTTTTGGTCTACTGGTGTGCTTGTCTGCTTTGTCTACCGAGATGTCAAGATCTGATAATAGCCAAAACAACTTCAGTGAGGATAGTGTTGAGATGGATCCAGGCACAAGTCCTAAGAGGATCCTTTCTAATCCAGGCACCCCCAGTTCCCATGGCTTGCCCAAATATGCTACAAGGACAAGAAGGAAACTGAATTCAGATGAAGAAGATACAAATTGTGTTCCTGAAGTTACTGTCCCCAAAAAGCAGAAAGACAAGGCTCCTGCCAAGAATCCTGTCAGGAAGGAATATTCTAAGCCTTCTGACATGAGAGCTCCAGAGTCTGCAAGGCAAGGGATGACACTTTCCCTTGACAATCCTCCTAAGAAGGCTGGTGTGAAGAGAGCCAGGAAGAGAGTAATTCATGTTATTGGGAGACAAACTTCCATGTATGAAGACCCAACTGAAACTGCTGATGTTGAGGGAGAGGAAGTACCACCTAAGGCCCCTCCCGCAAAGAAGAAAAAGAAGCTTATGGAAGATGCTATGAATCCTATAGCTCCAAAGCCTTCAGCTGCAAAGAAGCCTCTAGCTCCCAAGAGGACTACAAAGTACATTCCTGCAACTACTATAGAGAAAGGCACTGCTTCCAGGGCCTTTGTTGCAGAGGAAGATGTTGAGAATGCACCGATTCTCATGAAGTTGAGGCCTCACTTGCCAATTCACAATGAGGCTCATCCAATAGCTGAGGACATGAAGAAGAGAAGAGATGCCGACTAAGGAAGTGGAGAGCTATTGATCCACATGCTACAAGGAGAAGGACTGCAGTTGATCCCAGATTTCATACAAGAGGACAACAAGACTTTTATGAGACAGTTTTGTATGAAAAAAGTCCAACAGTTTGTGACATGAGACATGTTGACTGGAATTATATCAAAGCCAATGAAAATTTCTTTCTTCATGTGAGAGAGAATTTCAACCTTGTTGACTTTGAAGAGTTTGCTGGCAGAGAGATGACTACATGGAATGAAGAAATGATTATGCAATTCTATTCAATAGTTCATTTCTATCCAGATGGCACAATTATCTGGATGACTGATGGCCATAGATATGATGCCACAATTGAAGAATGGGCTAGTATCATTGGTGCTCCAAAGTCACAAGCATAGCACTTGGATGTGTATTGAGAACCAAAGAAGAATCACAACTCCATGGCCAATATGTACAAAACAGTGCCAAATGAATTCCTGTCATCTCACAAACTTTGGTCTCTCTATTTTATGCAAGCTGGAATAACCACTACCAACACTATTTTGAGGCATACCTTGATGCACAAATCAGGTGATGACAAGATGATTAGAGGCTATTCCATCAATATGTTGATTAATTTAGACACTCACACTTGCTTCAAAGTCATGGATTTGATTGCTGTGACTATCAGAAGAACTTCTACAGATCAAAAGAGATCTTGCGGATATGCACCATATATTCAGATGCTCATCAATGCCAAGATTGGCGAGCATGCATATCAGCTTGATCGTCCTCATTTTCCACCACAACCAGAGTTCGAGGATAATGAAATTGTGATGGATGAGACTTATCCAGATTCAGATACATCTAGAGAGGCTGTAGAGGCAGTTGCCGCAAAGATCGCTAAGAGTGCTCCATATCCACCACCATAGCTCAAAACAAGAGAGGAACAAATGTCGTTCTTGGTTAGCACCATCCAAGGGATGGAGAAGAACATTTGTGAGATCATGCTGAACTAGAAGAGCCTAGAGAGAATCGTGGAAACAAAATTCCATGACCTAGATGTGAAGGTTATGGAGTTGACTACTACAGTCAATCAGCTTCAACATGAAGTTGACTTAGTGCAGATTCCACGCTCAGATGAAGATGATGATGATGATGATGGCGATGACGATGATGATGATTCACCTCTTTGTTCTACCACACATTTCTCAACCCAAACCAAGTTAGTAGTCGTGCCAATACCATAAGATAGATCGTCTTCATCAGCTCAAGCTTCAGCTCCTGCTCCACCACCTCCAGTGTCTACACCTCCAGCTCCTGCTCCAGCCACATCAACCAAAGCCTTCATCGACGCTCTCTTGTGTACTCCAACATCTGCTACCGGAAGGGAACAAGACCTTTGAACTTTTTGGTACTTTTTGCCAAAGGGGGAGAAGTGTATAGATCATAGGGCTTCGAGAGAGGGAGATATTTTGACTTTATTTGGCCTTTTGGATGACATTATCTCTTAGATGTGTGTTTGATCATACGCTTTGCTTGTTTGATGATACCACGTTATTATCTTTGCGCTATCTACATCATGATCATTCACTTATCCTTTTGGTGCTATGTGCATTTCTATTCATTCTTATCTTGTATGCGCACCACCAAGTTGTATGTGACATGGAAGAGTGACCCATGATCCTAATCGATTGTGCATTTGCATTCAAACGCAAATTTAAAATAATGCACAAATTTAGGGGCAACTCTTGCTTTTCACATATCTGTCAGAGCATCGATGCTAATCATTGATTATATCTTTTGTCGAATCTTTGATCTATATGTTGTCATCAATTACCAAAAAGGGGGAGATTGAAAGCACAATTGCTCCCTAAGGTGGTTTTGATAACTGATCACAACACATGCATCATTGGATTAATGATCTTATCCAAGTATGTTTCACAAAAGTTCAAAATATGCATTGGCTAAAGGTTTATGTGGAGATGCCCCTCGATGCAGGGAATGAATAAGATTGGCTAAAGCTTCAAGCAAGAAGACTCTTCATTTTACACTTTGTGAGAAATCACATTTGAGTCCATAGGAAAGCCAATACTATTAAAAGGGATGAGGTATTAAAATGAATTGGCTGCTCAAGTGCTCAGAGATAGACACCAAAAATACTCAGCTGTTCTCCCACATAACACTTCTGTCCCAAGCCAAATATCCAAAATCGGTACCACCAAGTTTCCATATTCGATCCTACCGATTTTCATCCTAGACAAAACCCTAGCCAACCCTACCATTTCGGTACAACCGATTCTGCTTCGATGCTACCGAGTTTAGGTGACCAACATTCTATGGCCTCGATACACAAAACTGGAATTTCTGAGTTTAAGTTTCGGTGTCACCGAGTTGGGTGATCTCACCGTTAGCCACCTTTTCGGTCCTACTGATTTGTGTATACCGGTTCCATTGAGATTCGAAAGTGCCCCCTTGTGGGAAAGTTAATACCATCGAGTTTGTAACTTCCGTGTCACCGAGTTGGTCACTTTAGGTGTAACAGTTGGATTTTGGCTGCTGCCTATATATACCCCTCCACCTACCTCTCATTCATAGAGGAATCACTCAGAACACACACTCCACTGCCAGATTCATTTTTCTAAGAGAGAACCACCTACTCATGTTTGAGATCGAGAGATTCCATTTCAACCATTTGAAACTTGATTTCTAGCCTCCCCAAGTTGCTTTCCACCAAATCAATCTCTCCTACCCATACCAAATCTGTGAGAGTGATATAGTGTTGAGGAGACTATCTTTGAAGCACAAGAGCAAGGAGTTCATCATTCTACCATATCTATTACCTTTTGGAGGGTGGCGCCTCCTAGATTGGTTAGGTGTCGTTTGGGAGCCTCCTACTTCATGTCATGGAGCTGAACCAAGATATTTGTAAGGGCAATGAGATCGCCTACTTTATGAAGATCTACCATGAGCGAGGCTAGTCATGTGTGGACGGAAGCCATGGTAGAATAGACAAGGCCGCTTCTTTGTGGACCCTATGGGTGGAGCCCTCCAAGGACTCTCGCAGTTGTTACCCTTCGTCGGTTGAAGCCTCCACTAACATGGACGTACGATAGTGCCACCTATCAGAACCATGCCAAAAATCACCGTGTCAACCTCATGCATTTGATCTCCCTACCCTTCCTTACTTTACACTTGCATGTTTTACTTTCCGATGATATATACTCTTAGATGTGCATGTGTAGGGTGTACTTGACTAGTCATAATTGTTAAAACTGGCCCACATTAAAAATTGGGAAAATGCTAAGTTTTTATCTTGTCAAGTAGTCTAATCACCCCCCCTATAGACATACTTTCGATCCTACAACAACTGTGTCTATTCCAGAAGCCATACCATCTTCGACAGCTCAAGCATCAACACCATCACCTCCACCAGTTCCCGCGCCTCCAGTGTCTACACCTCCACCTCAAAGGACATCAGCTGAAGTCTTCGTCGATGCTTTCCTATCGACTCCATCAACTGCTGCCAGGGGAGATCGAGCCTAGAGCGATGCTTGGATCTAGACCTTTTAACTTTCTGGTAGCTTGTTGCCAAAGGGGAAGAAGTGTATACATCATTAGAGCTTCGAGAGAGAAGTGTATTGATCATTAGGTCTCCGAGAGAGAGTGTGTGTTGCTTTTTTATTTCTCCCTTTGTTTTTTCAAAACATTTGGTCTTTTGAATGTCTTAAACTTTGTCATGTTTGATCATACGCTTTGATTGTTGATGCTACTATATCATACCTTTGAGCTATCTACATGATTATCATTCACTCATTGTTTGGTGTTATGTGCATTACTATTCTTTCATATTATTTATGCACACCACCAAGATGTATGTGAGATGGAAGAGTGACCCATGATCCTAATTGATTATGCATTTTCATTCAAATGCAAATCTAAAATAATGCACAAATTTAGGTGGATCTCTTGCTTTTCGCATACTTCTCAAAGCGAAGATGCTAATCATTGATTATATCTTTTGTTAAAGCTTTGATCTATATGTTGTCATCAATTACCAAAAGGGGGGGAGATTGAAATCACAACTTCTCTCTAAGGTGGTTTTGGTAATTAAGTACAACATATGTGTCATTGAACTAATGATCTTATCCAAGTATATTTCTGAAAAGTTCAAAGATGCATTGGCTAACGATTGTGAGGACAACCCCTCGATACAAGGAAAGGAATAGGAATGGCCAAGCTACAAGCTACAAGACTTTGCATTTTATATTTGTGATAAAACACATTTGAGTCCATACGAAAGCTAATACTATTAAAAGGGGGTGAGGCATTTATGATGAATTGGTTACTCAAGTGCTTAGAGATAGCCACCAAAAATACTCAGCCATTCTCCCACAAAAGTTCTCTATCCAAATCCTAAACAACAAAATCGGTGCCACCAAGATTTTCCATTTGACCATACTGATTTTCCACCAGACAGAACCTTTGCCAAACCTAGAGTCTTGGTACCACCAACTTTCATTTCGGTGCCACTGAAACCAATGACCAATTTTTTGGTATGTCGTTTTCAAGAATCATAAATTCCGAGTCTTGGAATTGGTCTCACCGAGATTTGGAAATTGTCCTAGGTCACCCTATCGGTACCACCTAGATTCCTATATCGGTCACACTGAGAATTCGAAAGTTGGCACATTTTGTGCAAATCGGTGTCACCGAGATTCACTTCGGTTTCACCGAGTTGGGCAATAATGTTGTAACGGGTGGACTTTTGGAGATGCCTATATATATACCCATCCGCCACCTCTCATTCGTAGAGGAAGAACTGAGAACACACATACACTTCTCATATCCATTTTTCTGAGAGAGAGGCACCTACTCATGTGTTGAGATCAAGATATTATAGTCCATCCATTTGAAACTTGATCTCTAGCCTCCGCAAGTTGCTTTCCACCAAATCAATCTCTTATACCCATGCCTAATCTATGAGAGAGTGATTGACTGTTGAGGAGACTATCTTTTGAAGAATAATAGCAAGGAGTTCATCGTACTACCGCATCCATTACCTTTTGGAGGGTGGTGCCTCCTAGATTGTTTAGGTGTTTCTTGGGAGTCTCCTACTTCGTGTTGTCGAGTTGAACCAAGAAGTTTGTAAGGGCAAGAAAATCGCCTACATCGTGAAGATCTACCCCTAGTGAGGCTAGTCCTTCGTGGATGTATGCCATGGTGGAATAGACAAGGTTGCTTCTCCATGGACCCTCCATGGGTTGAGACCTCCGTGGACTCGTGCGGCTGTTACCCTCTGTGGGTTGAAGTCTCCATCAACATGGACATACGATAGTACCACCTATCGGAACCATGCCAAAAATCACCGTGTGGACCTTTGCGTTTGATTTTCCTATCCCTACCCTCTACTTACATGTGCATGTCATCACTTTCCATTGCTATACTCTTAGACTTTCATGTGCAGAGTGTGTTTGACTTACAACAATTGCTAGAACTTGCCCACAACTATAATTTGAAAAAGGCTAAGTTTTTATTTGGTCAAGTAGTCTAATCACCCCCGTAGACATACTTCAGATCCTACAACATGATGACCCGCGGAAAAGAGGGATCACCGCCAACAAGGTGGTTAAGGATGCGCGTGTGTACCTTGGCAGTCGAGGTACGTAGTTCCTCCTTGACGAACTGGTTGCGCCAGTTGCGACGTGGCAACGGTGTTGGCCTATCGATTAGGACCTAACTGTTGTTTAGCAGCGGCGACACCATCTTCTTCTTCACATGACACCCGATTTGGATGTCACGGTTGCGTGTCGGTGACATTGGTTCCTCCTTCACGCGGCGGGGAGGTCACACCATTCCCTTTAACATGGTAATGCGGCAGGAGTGTGGTTCATCCTTGACGGGACATGGTGGCAAGGGCGACGTCAGACGATGCTCCTATGGTTACCTCTCCTTCATTAGCTCCATTCTATGAATGAAATCCTCGTCCATCAGAGCAGTCTCCAAGAGGAGGCGCGATTGCTACGACAACGATGTATGGTGCTCCTTGTCGCCGGAGGAAATGTGGATCTCCTCCTTGCCAGAGGAGTTGATGGCCGTGGAGCCCGACGGCCCAGAGAGCAAAGGCGCTGGTGCCAAGAGTCGGACAAAGCTCCACTTCTGTAGCCGTCGCCTTCCGCGGCGGAGAACGATGACTTCGTCATCGCTGGAGAGGAAGAGTTTGAAGAGGAGGAGGCACTCAAAGAGGAGGAGTTAAACTGGAGGTGTGGATGTGCATCACCAGACCAGTGTAGGGTCGCACTATTTGTCACCCTGGGCGAGGAATAGTTATTCTTCACCCCCCTCTATTTAACATCAATGCATTGTAATTTTACGTTACGTAATTTTTTTTTCTTATTTCATACGTAAAAAGAGACCGTAAGAAAATATATAATCACCGTAAAAAATATTTTTATTACGTAAAATTACAAACGTAAAAACATAGTGTAAAATATACATAAAATGCATATTTTCTTGTCTTACAGCCTATATTTTTAATTTTTTTATGCCAAATTTTACATAGTGGGTCAATATGAATGTAACTATTTGTATTTTAAATGTATTTTTTTTTATGAAAAGCTTGTAAGATTACCTCGGGTGAAGAATAACCTATTATGCACCCTGGGTGACGAATAGAGTTTCTATATATATATATATATATATATATATATATATATATATATATATATATATATATATGTAATCGCCAGGCTAGGCGAATGGATGGGGAGCCCGCTTCAATGCGTCACTGAAGCTAGAGTTGGTTCCTCATGGCGTTGTGCGTGCATTGAAGATGTGTCTGCCGAGATGTCGCGTCGGTCCGCGCCACTGTTAGAACATTGTGCTTCCATGTTTCGTTTTGGTAATTGATGAGAATCCCTATGGACTAATGGTTGCCTTGAGTTATATTCGAAGGATATTTCTATTTGCTTTTCTTGAAGTCCATTTGTTGGTTTCTAGGAGTTTATGAGATGATCGGGGTGGCATTCAAGGATTTATCCAAAGATTGGTCATGTGAGAGTTGAGCTTATTGCATGCATGTCTTGAAAAGAATATTGTGGGAACTTTCATGTTTACCTTCAATACATCCTATTTATGAGAGATAAAATAAGTCTCAAGGTTTATCAAGACTAAGTCAAAGAGTGAATAAAGTTGATCAACACACAAAGTGTACATGATGTACTGAGAGGGATCAAGTGATCCCATGGTATGGTATGTGTCCTTGGGCTTTCCTCAAGAGGAAGATCTCAGACAATCCATGAAGGATGACATCAAGTGGTGATTGTCATCAAGTTTGCGTGTGCAAGTTCAAGTAGAATATCACTAAGAGATCATGCTTGAAGCTTACGTCCATTGCGGTGACAATGGACTTGTGAATATGTGTCGAAGAGTGGCTCACCCGTAGTGGAGTATGCGGCGAGCAATCTACTAGTCTTCATCAAGCCGACGCTATCAAGAAATGTGGTCCATCTTTAGGAGGACAAGATCGTCATCATGTAGCTCAAGTGGACTATGAGCAAGGCAAAGGTTTGCCCTTGATCGGTTTTCTATTTTATTGGTCACATGGTGTTAATTGGGAGACGAGATTATAGGATCGATTGTTGTACTATCAAGGGGGGCTCTCAAGTGAGTAGCTTGATTATATCGTTCATTGAGAGCTTAAACCATTGCATTCTTGGCATCATCATGTTTCTTGGTTCTTGTTTGGATTTTCTTTATTTGGGTCATAGAGCTTATGGTCATCTTCATGACAAGCCCATGTTCATCGAAAATTGAGTTCTTATGAAATTGTCTATGATGTTTTTGATGTTGGAGTCTTTGCTAGTTCTTCATTCATTCATGTTTCTCATCTCTGTATCATTGGCATTTTTGTACAACCACTTCTTATTATGAGCCACTTCTTATTATGACGAGTTGCTGCTTGGATGGTACTTGTTGTCTACTATCCAACAAGTTTGAGTTCGCTGAATTTGGAGTCCATATGCAAAAGTTATGGCAATTATGATCTTACATGTTTCTTGATACGGTTGTACCGCTTGTATGGGCGATTGTACCAGCCAAACCAGTACTTCTTGCACAACCACCACTGTGGGGGGTGATTTCCCAGGTTTTGTAGTCTCCAGGAAAGTCTCAAGCGGTTGTACCGCTGGGACATCGGTATTTGTACTATTTGGTCCTTCACTGTTTCGTCGGAGTCACTGCAGGACGGTTGTACTGGCCCAGTACCGCTCTATTGCCAGAATGGGATTTCCTTGTTTCTCTTTTAGTTGTGATTGTTGGACGGTGGTGGCCCAATAGTTCCGGTTTAACCGGTACAACCGGTGTCTGAAGTAGTTGAACCCCTCAAGACTTAGCCGCCGTCATATACGTTGGTCTACCGGTACCACCGACCCTTGCACCATTGTGCCACCGGAGTAGGATGTCTCTGCTCTATTATGGACTAGTAGTTGGGCGGTAGTGGACCGGTAGTTCCGGTATAATCGGTAATACCGTAACACTAAGTGGTTGTACCACCTTGTGCAACTTGGTTTCCCGCAAATAGCGGATGTACCGGTCTTTGGACTAGTTGTACGACTCCTATGTTATTCTGCAACATAACATGCAGATTCGTGGGGACCTATAAATGGGGGTCTTCTTCCCCATTGGACCCTATCTTTTGATCTTGTGTTTTCCCCTTATTGTTAACCTTGTTCGATCTTGCTATCTCTCAATCCCTCCAATGATTCTTGCTAGTTCTTGAGGGAAAAGAGAGAGGAGATCTAGATATACATTTCCACCAATCACTTTCTCCTCTATTTGAGGGGTACCCCTTGGATCTAGATCTTGGAGTTCTTAGTGAGCTCCTTGTTCTTCCTCTCATATTCCTCCATAGCTTTTCTTGTTGTGGTGGGATTTGGGAGTGAGGGACTTGACCACTTCGTGTGTTCTTGCCATCGCGTTAGTTGCGTTTGTTTGAGCTCTTCATGGTGATATGTGGAAGTCAAGCTTGAGAAGCTTATTACTCACCCTAGAGCTTGTGCCTCTTGGGTGCTTTGGCACCCTAGATGGTTAGTGGTGCCTCAAAGCTCAGTCATTATGGTGTAAAGCTCCGGGCTATCATCGAGGTCTCCAATCAGCTTGTGGAGATTGCCCCGAGCAATTTGTATGGGGTCCGGCGACCTCCCCGAAGGTTAACATAGTGTACGGGTTCGATGACCGCCCCAAGGGTGGTCATTTGTACGGATTCGGTGACCGCCCTCAATGGTGCCTTAGTGGAATCACATCATCTTGCATTGTGCGAGGGCGTGAGGAGATTACTATGGCCCTAGTGACGTCTTCGGGAGCATTGTGCCTCCACACTGATACACACAGAGATTAGCATCCGCAAGTGTGTGAACTTTGGGGTACATTGTCTTGTTCGCGTGCCTCAGTTATCTCTTATCCGAGCCCTTTACTTATGCACTTTACTTTGTGATAGACATATTGTCCCATGTTGTATATCTTGATATCACTTAGTTGTTTATCTTGTTTAGCATAAGGTGTTGGTGCACATAGGCGATCCTAGTTGTTTTAGGTTTTATGCTTAACAAATTAAACACTAGTTTTATTCCGCATTTGGTGAAGCCTAAACTCTAATTATTTTAAAGCGATTATTCACCCCCATCTAAGCGACATCCACATCCTTTCATCCACCATCATGTCCGGTCACATCAAGAGACATCAATGTTGGCCACATTGGCCAACATGAATGTAGCACGAGATGTGGCGTGTCCGTTGGATAGAAAGCACAAGAGAGGAAATATAGAGTTTTGGATGGGGTCATTGAAAGGAGGTGGATGTCGCCTAGAAGGAGGGTGAATATGCACTTTAAAAACTATTACGGTTTTAGTCTTGAAAAAATACAGAATAAAACTAGAATTTAATTTAGGAAGCACAAAATGTAAATATACTAGGCTCATTTATGTGCACCAACAACTTATGCTAAGCAACATAAACAACTACTCCCTCCGCCCTGAAATAAGTGTCGCTCACTTAGTATAAAATTTGTACTAGTTTATTTATAAATTTGCGACACTTATTTTGGGATTGAGGGAGTATGTGATAAGGAGATATATAACATGAATTATCATAGATATCACAAAGTAAGTGCACAAGTAAAGGGCTCAGGTAAGAGATAATCGAGGTACATGTAGAACATGATGTATCCCGACGTTCACACCCTTGCAGAAGCTAATTTCCATTAGAGCGGTGTGGAGGTACAATGCTCCCCAAATGCCAGTAGGGCTACCGTATTCTCCTCACACCCTCGCACAATGCAAGATTTCGTGATTCCGTTAAGGGACCCTTGAGGGAGGTCACCGAAACCATACAAATGGATATCCTTGGGGGCGGTCACTGAACCCATACAATTGGCAACCGTTGGGGGCGGTTACCGAACCCGGAAAAATTTCTTGGGGCAATCTCCATAATGTAATTGGAGACTCTGACGCTCACCAAGAGCTTTCTGCCACAATGAGTGAGCTCCGCGACACCACCAACTGTCTAGGGCACCCAAGAACCCAAGAGGCACAAGCTAGGGTGCCCAAACACCCAAGAGTAATATGCTTGTCAAACTTCCACTTCCACGTATCACCGTGGAGAACTGCAACGTATGCACCAAATGCAATGATAAGAGAACATAGAGTGCTCAAGTCCTTCTCTCCAAAATACGACCACAACAATGAAAGCTACGGAAGAATATGAGAGGAACAACAAGGAAGGGAACACAAAGAAGTCAAATATCCAGATCCAAGGGGTTCCCCTCACTTAGAGGAGAAAGTGATTGGTAGAAACGTAGATCTAGAGCTCCTCTCTATTTTCCCTCAAGAAGAAGCATGATTCTTTGGAAAGATTGAGAGATAGCAGGATCAAGGAGGATCAACAATGGAGAGGGAACATGAGCTCAAGTGATAAGGTCCGTTGGGGAAGAATAACCCCTTTTATAGTGGGACTCGAATCCAACGTTATGCTCATCCTGCAGTAAGGTGGTACTACCACACCAACGAGTGGTACTACCTCTCCAAGGAGCAGTGCTGCTGCTTCATGTGGTAGATCTAGTTTGAGTCTAGTGAGTACAGAACTTCTATAGTGTTAGTGCCCTTGAAGCGGTTCTACCATCCACAATAGCGATACTATCACTAATTGTCATAGGCTACAAAGAAACCAGCGGCATTGGAGTGGAACCTGAGCTAAAATACCGCACATAGTGGTACTACCGGTTAACTACTGCCCAAGTATCGTGAATGCTTAATGGGCAACAGAAACTTGTACAACCCTCAAAAACAAGCGGTAGTACCTTGCAAGCGGTACTACTATCCTACTATCGCTCCACTACCGCTATTGAATTTTAGACAATGGAAAATGCACAAAAGGTATTTCCTAAGCGGCAGTAGCAGCAATAGTTTATACGTCTCCAACGTATATACAATTTTTGATTGTTTCATGCCATTATTTTATCAATCTTGTGTACTTTATGCACCATTTTATATCATTTTTGGGAATTAACCTATTAACTAGTGCATAGTGCTAGTTGTTTCTCTGTGTTTTTGGCTTTTCAGAAAATATTTAGCAAACAGAGTCCAAACGCGATGAAACTTTTTGATATCTTTTTCTGGACCAAAAGAAGACTTGGAAGCTTCAGAGGGAGACCATTCGCTATATGAGGAGGTGACAAGGGCAGGGGCTCCCTGGGGGTAGGGTGTCCCCCCCGTAACTCCCTCGTGGGTCCAACTTGCCGCCTCGCTAGCCTATAAATTCACATATATCCCCAAAACCCTAAAGGAGCATCCGAAACACTTTTTTCACCATCGCAAGTCTATGTTCCTCCGTGATCCCATCTGTAGGATGATGACCCGCAATTATAGGGGATCAACCTAGTCCTTTCGATAAATAAGACTATCAAACCCAACGAGGAGCGGAAGGAAATGACAAGCGGTTTTTAGCAAGGTAATTTCTGCAATCACTGAAATAGTGGTAACAATTTTTTTGATAGCAAGATAATTGTAACAAGTGACATATAGCAATACTCAAAATAGGTGCAACAAGGTAGCCCAATCCTTTTATGGCAAAGGACAGGATGGAACCGTTTCTTATAATTAATAGGCAAAGCATTCTTGAGGGCACACGTGAATTTGATCAAGTCACTTTCATCATGTTGGGTTAATTCACGTTCGATACTTTGATAATTTGATATGTGGGTGGACCGGTGCTTGGGTGTTGTTCTTACTTCAATAAGCCTCTCACTTATGATTAACCCCCCCGCAAGCATTCGCAACTACGAGAAAATTATAAAGAATAAAATCTAACCATAGGATTAAACATAGGGATCCAAATTAGCCCCTTACAGAGTAGCGCATAAACTGGGGTGTAAGTTTCTGTCACTCTCGCAACCCACCATCTAATTATTACTCCACAATGCATTCCCTTAGGCCCAAGAATGGTTAAGTTTTATGTAGTCGACATTCACATAACACCACTAAGGGAATCACAACATTCACATCATCAAAATATCGAACGAATATCTACTTCACATGACTATTTGCAACATGACTTCTCATGTGGCCTCAAGAACAAAACTAACTACCCACCAGTGATAAACATGCTCATGATCAGAGAGGTATTGAATAGCATATTGGATCTGAACATATGATCTTCCACCAAGTAAATTATAAAGCATAAACTACAAGATGTAATCAATAGTACTAGTCACACCACAGGTACCAATCTGAGGTTCCGGTACAAGATTGAGCACAAGAGATGAACTAGGGTTTTGAGAGGATATGGTGCTGATGAAGTTGTTGATGAAGATTGGCCTCCCCAAGATGAGAGGGTTGTTGGTGATGACGATGGCCTTGATTTCCCCACCCGATAGGGAAGTTCCTCCGACAGGATCGCTCCGCCGAAGGGCAAAAGTGCTCATGCCCATGTTCCGCCTCAAGGCGGCGGCGCTTCATCCCGAAAGTCCTCTCCTGATTTTTTTAGGTTAAAAGAGAATTTATACCAGAAGATGGTCGTCAGAGGTGGGTCTGGGGGCCCACTAACCACCAGGCCGCGCCAGGGGGGTTGGCGCACCCTAGTTCCTAGTGGGCGCCTAGTATCCTCACTCTGGTACTTCTTTCCTCCAATATGTTTCATTTATTCCAAATTAAATCTCCGTAAAGTTTCAGCCCCTGTGGAGATGTGCACAATAGGTATCTCTGATGTAGCTTTTTCAGGTCCAGAATTCCATCCATCGACATTCTCCCTCTTGATGTAAACATTGCATATTATGAGAGAAAAGGTATTAGAATAACTCCATAAAGATGTATAATGCATAAAACACTATAAATAACAGTAACAAAACATGATGCAAAATGAACGTATCAACTCCCCAAGCTTAGACCTCGCTTGTTCTCAAGCGAAAGCCGATAACGAAAATCATGACCACATGCTTTGAGAGAGAGGTGTCGATAAAAACAAAATACGGACATAGTAGCATCATGCTCATTATTATAACAACAAATAAAACTTTATAAAATACTTCATCACAACATTTTCATCATAAAGGCTTCTTATGAAGAAGTAACAATTCATCAGAACATCGAAGTATGAAGCTTAAACTCTATTGTAAACTAACAAACTATGTTTTGAGTCGACTTTGCAACACAATTTATCATATTTTGAGGAAGGGTCACATATCGGACCTTTTGGGTAAGTCTACATACTCAACCATCATTTAGTCTTCCACGATTGCTAACACTCACCGCATACATATGATCAAAAGGTTTCAATCGGACACATAGAAAGATAGGGGCTTAAAGTGTCGCCTCCCGATGTATTCACCTCAAGGGTGATGTCAACAATAATAACTCATGACCACCCGCATTCAGTTGGATATATATGTCTAGATCTTTTCCCACCACATTATGCTTGTGAAAGACAAGATAACATGGAGTAGAGGAGAATACTTTGACTCTTGCATAAAATTAATTGGATAAAGGTAAAAGATAGGCCCTTCGCAGAGGGAAGCAGAGGTTGTCATACGCTTTTAGATTGTATGCCAAATCCCTTAGTGTAAAGGAATGTTACTTTATATTGTCCCTTGTGATGGCAACCTTTATTATGCAGTTCGTCACTTATATTATTGCCATCACAAGTTCATACAATGCCAAATTTCCCTTACACTAAATGATCAAACATGATTTAGAGCAATTTCTATTGCTTTGTGCACCGATGACAACTTACTTGAAGGATCTTACTCAATCCATAGGTAGGTATGGTGGACTCTTAAAACATGGATTTGGTTTAAGGTTTTGGATGCAAAAGTAGTATCTCTACTTAGTGCAGAGTTTTGGCTAGCAAAGATATTGGGCAATCACCACATGTTAGAGGATCTATAACAATATAACTTCTATGGAAATGTGAACACACAAAAATCATTACGTTGTCTTCCTTGTCCAACGTCAACATTTTTGGCGTATTATAATTAATGGGGATCACAATCATAAAAGATGTCAAGGATGGTGTATTTGCATGTAAATCTTCTCTTCCCTTATTAATTCTTTCATGTGTTGCATCACCAACCAATGCTATGTTTGTCAACCTTCAACAAATTTTACCACTTATACTTTTCTCATGTGATGTCACTACTTACTATAAGATTAGCATATGATCTTGTTCATTATTAACCTTTATTTTGATTGAAACAAGAAAGTAAAGAAGCAAAACTCAAACTAAACTTTATTATATAAATCTCACTCGAGTACATGGATAGTTAGATAGACCAAGAAACTAGCACTCGAAAGGATGGATCGAACTAAACTTTTATTTGAATAAATCTTGAAATAGCAAAATATCAAACTAAGATGGATAAAGATAATAAGTGTTATGGTCATACGATACCGGGGCACCTCCCGCAATCTTGGAACAAGCCAAGGGGAGTGCTCATCCCCGTGTACTCAAGTATCCTTCTTTGACGATGAAAATGGAGGTGGTGGTGCATTTTTCTTCTCCAACTTGCATGTGAGGCTGAAATTATCCTCCCTCAGACCATCATTCTCCAACTCCATCTTTAATATCCTTTCACATAATGTCGCTTTGCTCTCCTTCAGAAAATGGGGAGGGATAAATTGGACCTTAGGCTTGTACTTGTTAGGGAGTCTTGACTTCTTGAATTCCACGTGCATATCTCCGAGTTGAGGAAGTGGATCTTCCTCTTCCTCGGAGCTACCCCCTTTTGCTTCCTTCATATCGTGTCTTCCTCCTCCTCTGTGGTTCAACCATAGTGATCCACCTCTTCGTAGACCTTAGGGTTTGCGATGAAATTAGTGACATAGCTCTCTCCCTTCGAATCTTGAGACTTAAAGCACAGTTGCTCCCTAAGGTGGTTTTGGTAATTAATCTCTACATATGCATCATTGCACTAATGATTTTATCCAAGTATATTTTAGAAAAGTTCAAAGTTGCCTTGGCTGTAGGATTGTGAGGAGATGCCCCTTGATACAAAGAAAGGAATAGGATTGGATCCTATGCCAAACCCTACCATCTTGGTACCACCAACTTTCACATCTGTGCCATCGAGATTCAGTGACCAACTTTCTATTGAGAAGATTTCAAGAATCGTAATTTCTGAGTTTGAAATTGGTCTCACTAAGATTCAGGAAACTCGTCTAGGTCATCGTATCGGTACCACCGAGATTCCTATATCAGTCTCACCAAGAATTCAAAAGTTGCCATATTTAGTGCAACTCGCTAACACCGAGATACATTTCGGTGTCACCGAGTTGGGCAATAATGTTGTAATGTTTGGATTTTGGGGCATGCCTAGATATACCCCTCCATGTACCTCTCATTCGTAGAGGAAGCACTCATAACACATTTTGAAAGTGCGTTATATCGACTAGAGGGGGGGTGAATAGGAGATTTTTAGAATTTCATCGCTGAGGAAATCCCTTTTGTGGAAATTCCTCACTGATGACTAACTTACAGCGGAAACAGTTACGGATCAGACGTGCAAACTATTACAATAGCAGTATTACAGAGTGAAGAATGTGAAAAACAGATTGCACAGTAAGCAGACACGCAGAATACAGATGATGATTAACTTAAGTGAAGAATTTGGGGTTGAGGAAATTTAGAGAAAGTCTTCAGCAAATTCTTCAAACAGTCACAGTGAAAGTCATCAACACATAATACAAAGAAAGTAAAGAGTTGAGGAATTAGAACCCGATTCTTGGTGAAGACTGTTGTTGATGACCCAGTTCCAACTGTTGTGACAGTTGTACATCTGGTTTGGAGCGGCTTGGTATTGAAACCAAAGGACACCCAGTCCCGGGACACACAGTCCCTACCGTATTCTCCTTGAGCTAAGGACACACAGTCCTCGCCCAACACTCGTGGTAAGTCTTCAGGGCAGACTTCCAAACCCTCACAAACTCGGTCACCCGGCGATCCACAATTGACTGCTGGATTGCTCTAGACCATGACGCCTAACCGTCTGGAGGATGCACAGTCCTCAAAGGTAAAATGCTTCAGTCCCACACAGGAACAACTTCTTCAGTGATTCTCAATCACTAGGTTAGGTTTGTGGTTTCGGTGGGTGGTGTATTTCCTCACTGATGATTTACTCTCGAAGGCTCTGAGGAATTTGGGTTGCTCTTATGACAAGTGTCAGTTTCTAACGGAGCAGCCAACCAGCTAGTGGTTGTGGGGGGTGGCTATTTATAGCCTGGGAGCATCCCGACATGATTTGACACTAATGCCCTTAAATAATATGACCGTTGGAGTGGATAAGACTAGTGACTTGGCGTGGTTATCGAAACGGTCGGGACCCTCAACTGTGAGAGTCCTCATGTCACTCATATTCCTCACTTGAGGCTTTTGGTAGGATTTGGCTTGGGTTGAGCATCATGAGGAAATCCATTCCATAGTGTTACTTTGACCCCCTTTAACAGTACGGTGTTCCTATTCAACAAATGCAAAGAAAGTAAAACATAAAACGTAAATCTTCACGCTTCAATTTCTTCAGAATGATTTTCTTCAGGAACCACCGGTCTTCTCAATATCAGTGTCTTCACGAGGAATATCAATTTCATCGCAGATTCCTCACGATTCATTTCTTCAGCTTCAGACCAATTTCTTCAAGTGAAGATATACATTTTTAGGGGTCGATATTCTTCAAATATCTCAAACTTCTCAATGACTTATAGATCCTGTGTATACTCACAAACACATTAGATACTTAACCTATAAGTCTTCAAACCACCAAAATCACTAAGGGGCACTAGATGCACTTACAATATCCCCCTTTTTGGTGGTTGATGACAACTAGGTTAAGTCTTCAACAGGGATAAAAAAATATGAAGTGTAAATACTCATTTGAGGAATTTGAAAACAAGATTCACAGAGACTCCCCCTGAAGATGTGCATACCTTGAGGATTCTGCTTTTATAGCTGATGCACATTGATGATTTATATCATGGAGATCTCCCCCTGAATCTTGTAAATCATGCATACATATAACATATCATATGAAGAAAATGAAGATGCATGATGGCAAATGGTGTCTGACGAATTCCAGCATGCGTGCATTAAAACTTGAGGAATAAGCATGCGAAGAAAAACGTTCAAAAGCATCAGAGTACCATCGGGCTTAAGTTACAACTCATTGCATAAATACTTCAGAAGAGCCAAGAGTTTGTAACTTAAATATAGTTCATAGGCCCCAAAAATATCCCGCTTGAAGACTAACTCTCGAGTTTCTCCCCCTTTGTCATCAAGTGACAAAAAGGGACAAACTGCGGACTAACGCCCGCGAAGACTTCATTTCTTGGCGGTTGATGAAGATCCTTGACGCTTCTTGGGTGTAGTCTTCTTCCTTGGGCCGGTTGCTGTGTCGAGTTGTTCCTCATCAGATTCGGTGGTGCGGAATGAAGAGAAGGAGCTGTATTCAAGATCTGGCACAGGAATGGGCCTGAACTTCTTCTTGGGAGGCCACGACCAATCAAAGTCCTGCTCAAAGTTCATTTCCTCAAGCTCAGTCTGGGTCTTCAGATGTGCAAGGGTAGCCCAGGTGCGATCAAAAACCTCATGCAGATAGTGATGATTAAGCTTCACAGAGTTCTGAGTCTCAGTGAGGGTTTTCACAATGGCACCAAACTGGCGTTTGACCCATTTGTGGTTGCGATCCACCTTCTGGTGAAGACTGAGGAGGAGTTCTCTGGTATTCAACACGCGAGGAGGAACTGGGCTTGCTGGACGAGTCTCAGTATCGTCCCATGAGGAATAAGCTTCTGGTTCTTTAAACTGACCATCAAGGGGCCTGCTGCCTTCGTCAATCACAGACTTTCCTTTTCCCTCAATGGGCTCGAAAGTCTTCTTGTTGACCCGGATAGGTGGCATATAACCAACATGGTTTTGGAAATCAGCGTGGAAGTTGATGCCTGTCCTTGTCCTGATGAATCTCATGATCCACGGGGCATATATCTTGTGATCATAGGGGCACATGGCATTGTCAGCCAAAGTCCTCAAGAAGAAATCATGGATATTCATAGGAATACCGTGAATGATGTTGAAGAGGATATTCTTCATGAGGCCGACAACATCTTCTTCATCGTCATGGCCTTTGATTGGCGCGAGCACACTGCAGAGAATGCGGTAGACACACCGTGGTGTGTACTTGAGCTCATGGACGAGGAATGTGGTTCTTGAGGGTTTTCCTGCAGCCAAAGGCTTCATGAGGACTTCCATCATTCCATTTGGCAGCTCACGCTCACCATAAAGCTTCACTGCCCCATCTGAAGGAATTGGTACGGGCAGTTCTCTGAGGAGTTCAGAAGCAGGAGCCTTGTAGTGAGTGTTTTGGGTCATCCAATCAAACACCCAAGTGTTGATGTCATCAGCATTGCCAAAGATGTGCAGAGTTGCATAGAACTGAAGAATGAGCTCACTGTTCCAGTCTGATATGTCGGAGCACATAGGAAGCAAACCTGCATCATGGAGTACACTGAGGACTGGTTCCATGCAAGGTATTGCTTCAAGCTCAACATGAGGAATGTGGCGGTGCTGGAATATCTTGTTGCGTCCACAGAGCACAGAGGCATAGTAGTTCATTTGAGTCATTGTCCAAAACTTCAGATGCCTCATTTGAGGCTTGTCATATGGGTTCTCTCCGATGAAATACATGCGTTCCTCAAAGAAATTTTCTTTCTGAAACTTTGGACGCTTGGAGAAGGGCTGGCGCTGAACTGGCTTGATATTGTGCTGAGGAATGGGAGGGGAAACAACCAGGGCAGTCTCTGGGTTGAGTACAATGAAGTCATTGTCAGGGGCGGGAACATTTTCTTCAGCAGTTTCCTCAGGTTGAGGAATTTCATCGGCTGGTACTTCTTGCTCTGGCAGAGCTTCAGACTGAGGAATTTCTGCTTCTTTCTCAGCATGAGGAGTTAGGTCAGCCTGTTCAGAATGAGGAGTCTGCTCAGAATGTGCATTTTCCTCAGCTTGTTTTTCTTCAGCTGGCGTTGTGGCAGAAGCAGATTCATCAGCTGCTGCAGCTGAAGCTTGAGCAGTTTCTGTCTGAGGAACAAGAGGTTTAGGACTGTCATCAATCTGGATCTCCTCATCAGTATGTTCCTCGGAGGCAACATCCTTCATTTCCTCATCTGCCCTTGTAGTTGGGTCACCAATGACGACCATTTCATATGAAGGTGCAACATTTAGAGGCACCGGATCCAGAGGGGCAGATTCTTCAGTTTCTTTGAGGCTCTTTGCCTCTATCTTTTCTTCTGCTGAGGAAGCTTTTCTCTTCTTTGCTTCCTTCTCAGCAGCTCTTGTCTTCTTCGCGTCTGATGCAGACGGGATTAACTTCTTCACCTTTGAAGCTTTTGGTGAAGGTGTTCTTTCTGCAGATTCTTCAGCTGGTAGTGAGGAACCAGCTGGAACAGAGTCATCAGCCTGCTTTGATGAAGCAGCTGGATCAGGAGCAGTTTCTTCAGTGGTTGCAATTTCATCAGTTGCAGTCTCGGTGATGATTTCTTCAATGGCCGGTTCATCAGCATGGCGCTCCTGGTGTTCTTCCTCAGCTTGAGGAGTTTCCTCCTCATCAGGAGATGTATCTGATGGCTGCTCAACCAGGGGCTGAGGACTTGGTGCTGGGTTGGGTGTCGTTTGTTGTAGTCATCAACAGCACTAGTCGCTAGCTTGATGAAATTGCGCTTGATGCTTTTGCGGTCTGACAGTTTGTCACACTTGTCAGTCAAGACTTGCAGCTGTGCCTGGGTTGACACCAGTGCTTCAGGAGTCAGCTTGAGGAGATTTTGCCCGAGGAATTTCTCCTTTTTGGCCTTTGCAACCATTGCCTACCTGGCCTTCTGTTCCTTCCACTTGGCTTTGTTTATGAAGGTGGCCACCATGTGGCTGATGCCAGGAGGAAGTTTCAAATCATCAATGGGTGTGTTTGGGTCCTCATACCATATATTGATGTAGTCGAGGAGGACCTTGGGGTCCATGGCCAGAGGAATAGCACTGCCTGATGCTTGTGCTACCCGTTCTTGCTTGTTCCTGATGATGGCTTGCATGGTTTCATCATCATAATCATCACTTCCCTCTGATGCAGACGGGACTGCGATGATTTTGCTGGGGCTGGGCAGAGGTGCAGGTTGAGTAGTTGTCAAAGTCTTCACAAGTGGTGTTGAAGACTTTGTCTCCGAGCTAGTTGCAGCTGGGAGTGAGGAGCTGGAGCTGGCGGTCGTAGGCTTCACGACATTTTTCTGTACTGGTTTTTCTTGAGACTTTGGAGGTGGAGCTGAGGATTTTGGTGTAGAAGAGATTGGTGTTGAGGGTTTTGGCGCTGATGGTTTTGGAGTTGAAGGTTTTGGTACTGAGGGTTTTGGAGCTGAGGGTTTTGGAGCTGAGGGTTTTGTGACAGAAGTCTGTGCAGACTTCTCTTGAGGCTTTGGAGCCTTTGGTTTTGTTGGCGCAGACTGCATTTGAGGAATCTCTGAGCCTGAGGTTTCTGCTGCTGAGGAATGAGCAGCACCGGAGGCAGCAGCTGAGGATTCATTAAATTTCTTTACTGCAGCTTCAGCTTGCTTCTTGAGCTTGGCCAGATGCCTGTCTTTCTCATCTGGGTAGTCATCAATTGTCATAAGACTTGAGGGATGTGCTACTTGATGATCCTCAAGTGGGGCCCTTCTGCCAGGAGGCTTCAAAGCGAATTTCTTCGCATATTTTGGAGTCACAAACCTGTACTCCTTCCATTCCTTCGCCCATCTGCGTTCAATCTTCTGCAGCCTAATCTTTCTCTTGGCCATTGTCTCAGGTTCTTCATCAGGCGTACAATAGTCCAAGTATATGTCCTCAGGAATATCAGCAGCTGTGTTCTGCTCCAGTTTCTTTCCTCCCTTCTGTTTCCTTTCTTCCTCCATTTTCTTCAGACGAGGAATTTGCTGATGATTTTGAACTCTTGAGGATTCTGATGAGCCTTGAAGAGTTTCTTCCAGAAACGCTGCAAATGAGTTAATGTGATGAGAACCGAGAGATTCCTCAGCTGACATGTGTGTACCTGTGAACAGAGTATAGTTGCGAGGAATTTGGAGAGGTCATATGCGTTCTCAGATTTGAAGAAAATGAAAAAGTTTGACAGTTTGAGGAATATAACCAGTGGTTGAGGAATTTGCGTAAGCATACTGTTCTTGGGTTCCAGAGTTGTACAGATCCGAAAATTTGCACAATTGAGGAATCTCGTGAAAATCTTAGATGCTTAGCTAGTTCATCAATGATTGTGGTGATAGATAGTTTGAGGAATCACGTGCACATCGTATCTTGAGGAAAAACATATTTCTCATAGAAGGGGTAAAATTTCACATCTAATCTGCTGTAAAAATGGGATATATTTGACCTGGAAGGTGCGAACGAAGAACACAGAAAGTAGTGTTGGAGAGGCTCTTCGGTCGAGTGTCCAATGCACCCTAACTTGGTGGCAGAGGACGTCTACGGCGGCGGCAGACGTAGATGTTTCGACTCCGGCGTGATCCTAGCGACGAAAAGGTCGAGGCAGTGAAGCTCTTCCTTACCGGCGACAAGACTACCAGCGGTGGCGCTAGGGTTCGGTGGAGAGTGCGATGGCATGAGAGCGATGAGGCGAAGAAGAGGATACCGAGGGGGATAAGGACCTATTTATAGCCCGAAAGTTACTGTTTGGCGCGAAAGTTTCAGACCCAATAGCCCCTGCCTGTACGTCCCCGTAGGACACGTGTAGTTCCCGTACGATGCGGTGGAGATAGTGGAGATCGTGGTTATCCAATCGTGGGAAGTGGGGGTTCAGTTACTGTGCCTTTAAAGAAAACAATTTTTGAAGATTTGAGGATTTTCGTTACAAAATCATCAGCTGACAAGGATGCAGTGAGGATTTTGAACAAAGTTTCAAATAGAACGCATATGAAGAATTGAATAGACTGGATAAGTATAGCATAGAGGGAAAGTAGGGTCCGATCACATTCACTTAGCAGAAACATCAACTTGAAGAAATAGCAATAAGTGAATGCTGTTGAGGACTAGAAATCACAGTCTACCTAGGCAAATGAAAGTCATCAAGTGTTTTTGAAGATTTTGTAATAGATCAACACAATGAAGAATAACTATTTTGAAGAAAATGCATTGTGAGGAAATTGATCATTTGAAGAAAATCAACTAGAGGAATTTCACATTGGGCGGTGGCGTTACCCACCATATAAGAATGTTGATTACAAGCGCCGCGTACAATTGTCGTAGGGCCCTGAGAATCAATTTCTTCATTAATTTATTCACATTCAGAGTTACTTTCTTCATCAGTTGAAGAAAATCGTTTCATCATGTGTTGCACATCTAAGTCATCAACTTTGCGTAAGTGTTAGGATGTGTGCATGTTTTTACAAAACATTTGAAGATTCTAGGATATTTAGCTCACACCGCAACTTGCAAAACCTTTTCTCATCCAAGGGCTTAGTGAAGATATCTGCCAGTTGATCATCAATCTTCACATGGTCGATGAGGATATTGCCCTTGAGGACATGGTCCCGAAGAAAATGATGACGAATCTGGATGTGCTTGGTCTTCGAGTGCTGTACTGGATTATATACAATCTTGATAGCACTCTCATTGTCACAGTAGAGAGGTACATTCTTCATGTTGATGCCGTAATCCTTGAGGGTTTGCTTCATCCATAGCAATTGAGCACAGCAAGAACCAACAGCAATGTACTCAGCTTCGGAAGTGGAGAGTGATACGTAGTTCTGCTTCTTTGAGGACCAGCAAACTAGTGATCTTCCGAGGAAATGGCATGTGCCAGATGTTGACTTGCGATCCACACGGTCACCAGCATAGTCTGAATCAGAATACCCTACCAGATGAAGATTGGAGCCCTTGGGATACCATAATCCTAGTGTTGGTGTGTGAGCTAAGTATCGAAGAATATGTTTCACAGCCTTATGGTGTGATTCCTTTGGTTTTGCTTGAAAACATGCACACATGCAAACACTAAGCATTATATCTGGCCTAGATGCACATAGATACAATAAAGAGCCAATCATAGAACGGTATACCTGCTGATCGAAATCTTTACCATTTTCATCAGTGCCGAGGTGGCCGTTGGTAGGCATCGGAGTCTTGGTACCTTTGCATTCGTGCATGTCGAATTTCCTCAGAACATCCTTGAGGTATTTCTCCTGTGATATGAAGATTCCATTGCTTGGTTGACGAATTTGTAGACCTAAGAAGAATTTCAACTCCCCCATCATGGACATCTGATATTCTTCACTCATCATTTAGGCAAATTCATCACTGTATCTTTTGTCAGTACAGCCAAATATGATATCATCAACATATATTTGACATACAAACAACTCATTATCATAGGATTTTGTGAAAAGAGTTGGATTGAGTGAACCAGGTTTGAAGCCTTTCTTCATGAGGAATTCCTTCAATGTGTCATACCATGCCCGAGGGGCTTGCTTGAGGCCATACAGAGCCTTTTTGAGTCTGAAGACTTTGTCTGGATTCTTTGGATCCTCAAAACCTGGGGGCTGAGCAACATATACTTCATCCTCAAGCTTACCATTGAGGAATGCACTTTTCACATCCATTTGATATAAGGTGATGTTATCATGATTAGCATAAGCAAGTAGTATTCGAATAGCTTCAAGTCTAGCAACAGGTGCAAAATTTTCATCGAAATCTATTCCTTCAACCTGGGTGTAGCCTTGGGCTACTAGTCGTGCCTTGTTCCTCACCACTTGACCGTCCTCATCCTGCTTGTTTCGGAAAATCCACTTGGTGCCGATAATATTATGCTTGCGAGGATCTGGTCGTTTGACGAGCTCCCATACGTCATTCAGCTTGAATTGAAGAAGTTCGTCTTGCATGGCTTGGATCCACTCCGGTTCCAGAAAAGCCTCAGCTACTTTTGAGGGTTCTGTGATGGACACAAAGGAAAAATTCCCACAAAAGTTAACTAAGTGTGAAGCTTTTGAGCGAGTGAGAGGACCTGGCGCGTTGATGTCGTTGAGTATTTTGTCAAGTTCAACTTCGTTTGCAATCCTCGGATGAGCTGGTTGAGGATTTTGTCTGGGCTGAGGAAGTGGTGCTGTTGCAATTTCCTCAGGAGCATCTTCTTCGTTTTTATCAGCGATGGGGATCGTTTCTTCACCAATTTCCTCAGTGGGGACAATGTCTTCAATAGGCTTAAGCTTTATTGCTTCTTCAGGAGACAGCTTATCTGGATTAGAAGGCAATTGCTCTCTTTGTGAGCCATTAGTTTCATCAAACCGCACATCTACAGTTTCAACAACTTTGTTGTGATAGTTGTTGAAGACTCTGTAGGTGTGCGAGTCCTTTCCATAACCGAGCATAAAATCTTCATGTGCCTTAGGTGCAATTTTTGAGCTATGATGAGGATCTCTAATCCAGCATTTTGCACCGAAGACTTTGAAATAACTTACATTGGGTTTCTTGTCAGTGAGGAGTTCATATGAGGTTTTCTTGAGGAATTTGTGAAGATATACCTTGTTGATGATATGGCATGCAGTGTTGATTGCTTCAGGCCAGAAGCGACGAGGAGTCTGATATTCTTCAAGCATAGTTCTTGCCATTTCAACCAGAGTCCTGTTCTTTCTTTCGACGACACCATTCTGCTGAGGAGTATAAGGAGCGGACAATTCGTGAGTAATACCAAGTTCATCAAGATAATCATCAAGACCAGTGCTTTTGAACTCGGTTCCATTATCACTCCTGATATGTTTGATCTTGATGCCGAAGTTCGTCGAGGCCCTTGAAGAAAATCGTGTGAAGATTTCCTGCACTTCAGTTTTATACACTATAATATGCACCCAAGTGTATCTGGAATAATCATCAACTATGACAAAGCCATATAGGGATGCTGCATTGGTTAGTGTGGCATAGTGAGTAGGTCCAAATAAATCCATATGAAGCAATTCAAATGGACGTGTAGTGGTCATTATGGTTTTGGAGGGATGCTTGGATCTGGTCATTTTCCCAGATTCACAAGCACCGCAGAGATGATCCTTGAGGAATTTGACTGATTCGATGCCAATGACATGCTTCTTCTTTGCAAGCGTGTGCAAATTCCTCATGCCTGCATGACCTAGTCTTCGGTGCCACAATCATCCTTCTGAGGTTTTTGCTAGTAAGCAAGTGGCCGGTTGAGGACCTGTAGAGAAATCAACAATGTACAAATCCCCTCTTCTTACACCTTCGAAGACTTTGGATCTGTCAGATTCCATGATGACTACACATCAATATCTACCAAAGATAACAATCATATCAAGATCACAAAGCATCGAGACTGACATGAGGTTAAAACCAAGGGATTCAACAAGCATCACTTTGTCCATATGCCTATCCTTGGAAATAGCTACTTTGCCAAGTCCCAATACCTTGCTTTTACCTTTGTCAACATATGTGATTTGCTTCAGAGGTGATGGAGTTAGTGGCATATTCATCAGTAGGCTTTTATCACCAGTCATGTGATGTGTGCAGCCACTGTCGAGAACCCACTCAGTATTTTTGGGTTGGTCATCCTGCAGATGAATTAGTACAGCTTACCATCTCATATGCTTCAGATTTGAAGAATATGATACTTATTTCATCAGTTCAGTGATTTCATCATAACAGAAATGTAAGGACGTGTGAAATATTTCTATTTCATCAATCATTAGCTTGCGTCCTATCAAGCGTTTCTCAGGTCTCCAGCAAATTCTTCGGATGATGATTTTCATCTGGAGACCTGTCCTGTAGAGATGATTAGTTTGATTTCTTCACCACCCACATCTGAAGGGGTGGTAAAGCGTTCATCATCCTGCGAGCACCATATGAGAAAGGTGGCATTGAAGCTAATGCACTTCTCTTAACAGTAGGGGGATTAAAGTACTCATATGAATATGCAGAGAACTGGTTTGAGGATTTATGAACATAATGATTTGAGGAGTAACGCTCATATTCATATTCCTTGTGGTTTCCCTGCATGTTAGACGCATAAGCACGGGTACGAGCATAGTTTTGACCAGTTGAGGATTTTGATCCTCTTGAAGACTTTGGTCCTCGTGAGGAATTTGATCTGGGGTTCAGATTCTTCAGTGGTGGTGTCATGAGGACATTCACCTGAAGATTTTCAAGACAACTTTTGGGAACCCAGATTTTCCTCAGAGGAGGCCCATTCCTGCAGTTAGTTCCAACATATCGAGCAAATACTTCACCAGATTGATTTTTGAACAGTTTATAGTTGGAATCAAATGACTCATCCGAGGAATAGGATAATTCACATGAGAAGCCAGTTAGATTAGATGAATCGAAAGGAGGCCCAGTAGCAGCAACCCATGATGTTTTGGGATACTGCTCGGGTCTCCAATAAGATCCATTAGCATTTAATTTCCTCTCAAAGGCAATTCCTTCTTTCCTCGGGTTCCTGTTCAAAATCTGCTTTTTGAGCACATCACAAAGGGTTTGATGTCCTTTGAGGCTTTTGTACATGCCGGTCACGTACAATTCCTTCAACCCTGCATTTTCATCAGTAACATTTGTGTTTTCCTCAAGTGAGGAAATAGACACAACATGTGCAGTTGAAGAATTTGTAGCAATTGATGATTCTGGTGAGGAATTAGCAGTTTCACGTTCAATGCATTTAAGACATGGAGGAATAAATTCAACTTGACTAGCGCTAATCTGTTGAGCTAGTAATGAATCATTTTCCATACGAAGATCATCATGAGACATCCTGAGCTTCTCAAGATCAAGCTTCCTTTGAAGAAATTCGTAGGAAAGCTTCTCATGATCAGTGAGGAGTGTATCATGACGATCCTGAAGATTATCAAATCTAGACTGAAGATTTTTCATGTCATCAGCGAGGATTTGATTAAGATTCATTTCATCATTCAACAGATCATCACTTTTGTCTAGCAGTTTTTGAAGCTTTTCCAGAGCAGTTTGTTGTTTAGTGGCAATTATAGCAAGTTTACTGTAACTGGGTTTCTTATAATCATTATGTTCACAGTCACTTGAATCAGAGGTGGAGGCATTATTTGATACCTTTGAACCTTTTGCCATGAAGCAATAGGTTGGAGCGATGTCATCAGCATAGTCATCAGTATGGATGGTGCACTCATTTTCTTCAAGATTGAAGATTGACTTGCTGACGAAAGTGGTAGCTAGTGCAAGACTAGCCTGTCCGGATTCTGAGTCTTCTCCAGAGCCTTCTTCTTCATCACATTCCTCTGATTCTGCCTCGGAATCCATTTCCTTGCCAATAAGTGCCCGAGCCTTTTTGAAGCTAGTCTTCTTGTGTGAAGAGGACTTTGAAGATGAGGATTTTGAAGATTTCTTCTTCTTCTTCGAGTCATCAGAACTGTCATCCTTGTATTTCTTCTTCTTTGATTCCTTTCCCCAACGGGGACAATCAGCAATGTAATGACCTGATTTCTTGCATTTGTGACATGTCCGTTTCTTGTAGTCCTCAGATGCAGATTCTGATTTCCTCATGTCTCTTCTTGATGATTTACCGAACTGGCCTCGTCGTGTAAATCTCTGGAATTTCCTCACAAGCATTGCAAGCTCCTGACCAAATTCTTCAGGGTCACAACTGTTGTCATCTCTGTCTTCTTCTTCAGATGAGGAAATTGCTCTAACCTTCACTGCACGTGGTCTGGAATAGCTTTGTCCATATAGATCTCTCTTTTCTTCTAGCTGGAATTCATGAGTATTCAGCCTTTCAAGGATATTAGTTGGATCTAGCATCTTGTAGTCTGGTCTTTCTTGAATCATTAGAACTAGAGTGTCAAATGAAGAATCTAAGGATCTCAGTAGTTTCTTCACAACTTCCTGAGCAGTGATGTCTCGAGCTCCCAGTGCTTGCAGTTCATTTGATATATCAGTGAGGCGACCAAAGGTGTCTTGGCAGCTTTCATTGTCATGTCTCTTGAAGCGATTGAAGAGATTGCGAAGAATATCAACACGAGAGTCACATTGGGTTGATACTCCTTCATTTACCTTGCACAGTCTCTCCGAGATCAGTGTTGCAGAGCCCAAGGCACTTACTTTTCCAAACTGGCCAGGGCTCAGATGACCATAGATGATGTTCTTCGCTTGAGAATCGAGTTGCTTGAATTTCTTCACATCAGCTGCAGTGACACTGGCAGAGATGATGGGGACTCCATTTTCCACAATATACCAGAGATCATTATCAATAGCTTGTAAATGCATTTGCATTTTGTTCTTCCAGAAGGTAAAGTTCTTTCCTTCGTAGGTAGGACATGCTGCAGTCACTTTAAACATGCCTGCAGTCGACATAACTAAAACTCCAGGTGGTTAAACCAAAATCACACAGAACAAGGGAGTACCTTGCTCTGATACCAATTGAAAGTGCGTTATATCGACTAGAGGGGGGTGAATAGGAGATTTTTAGAATTTCATCACTGAGGAAATTCCTTTTGAGGAAATTCCTCACTGATGACTAACTTACAGCGAAAACAGTTACGGATCAGACGTGCAAACTATTACAATAGCAGTATTACAGAGTGAAGAATGTGAAAAACAGATTGCACAGTAAGCAGGCACGCAGAATACAGATGATGATTAACTTAAGTGAAGAATTTGGGGTTGAGGAAATTCAGAGAAAGTCTTCAACAAATTCTTCAAACATTCACAGTGAAAGTCATCAACACATAATACAAAGAAAGTAAAGAGTTGAGGAATTAGAACCCGATTCTTGGTGAAGACTGTTGTTGATGACCCAGTTCCAACTGGTGTGACAGTTGTACATCTGGTTTGGAGCGGCTTGGTATTGAAACCAAAGGACACCCAGTCCCGGGACACACAGTCCCTACCGTATTCTCCCTGAGCTAAGGACACACAGTCCTCGCCCAACACTCGTGGTAAGTCTTCAGGGCAGACTTCTAAACCCTCACAAACTCGGTCACCCGGCGATCCACAATTGACTGCTGGATTGCTCTAGACCATGACGCCTAACCGTCTAGAGGATGCACAGTCCTCAAAGGTAAAAGGCTTCAGTCCCACACATGAACAACTTCTTCAGTGATGCTCAATCACTAGGTTAGGTTTGTGGTTTCGGTGGGTGGTGTATTTCCTCACTGATGATTTACTCTCGAAGGCTTTGAGGAATTTGGGTTGCTCTTATGACAAGTGTCAGTTTCTAACGGAGCAGGCAACCAGCTAGTGGTTGTGGGGGGTGGCTATTTATAGCCTGGGAGCATCCCGACATGATTTGACACTAATGCCCTTAAATAATATGACCGTTGGAGTGGATAAGACTAGTGACTTGGCGTGGTTATCGAAACGGTCGGGACCCTCAACTGTGAGAGTCCTCATGTCACTCATATTCCTCACTTGAGGCTTTTGGTAGGATTTGGCTTGGGTTGAGCATCATGAGGAAATCCATTCCATAGTGTTACTTTGACCCCCTTTAACAGTACGGTGTTCCTATTCAACAAATGCAAAGAAAGTAAAACAAAAAACGTAAATCTTCACGCTTCAATTTCTTCAGAATGATTTTCTTCAGGAATCACCGGTCTTCTCAATATCAGTGTATTCACGAGGAATATCAATTTCATCGCAGATTATTCGCGATTCATTTCTTCAGCTTCAGACCAATTTCTTCAACTGAAGATATACATTTTTAGGGGTCGATATTCTTCAAATATCTCAAACTCCTCAATGACTTATAGATCTTGTGTATACTCACAAACACATTAGATACTTAACCTATAAGTCTTCAAACCACCAAAATCACTAACGGGCACTAGATGCACTTACACATTTACACTTGCCACATCCATTGTGGGGACCCCGACTTACAAGTCGAGATCGCCGAATGATCGTGCTCAGTGATCCCAGAGATCAATGCTCACCGAACACATAGATACTGAAATAATAAGAGTCTTACATCCGAGTACCGAATTATTACATCACATGACCGAATGGTCAAGTTCAAAAGGTTGGGCCTAAGGCCAAATCACACTGATAAAACTAATAGTTGAAATCATAGGGGCTAAGCGGGTGCCCATGCCATCAAGCCTACACCGACAGGCATTCTGACTCGGAAGCGTCCTAGTTCGCAGGGGCGTCTCCGAAGACGTACTCATCTCCAAACTCCGGTCGTTCCATGTCTGGTCAATAATATAACTAGTGGCAAGCCAATGAGTACTTTGAATGTACTTGCGGGAAGCCCATGATATGAACATTGAAAGTGAAGGATAACAATAACATGCATCTTTGGTGTAATTCATCTTGGTGGAATGATCATGAATATGCATCAAGTTAAAGAATTACTATTAAATAACAGGTTACAGATATCAATATATCTGTCGGGGGCTGAACCATCTGGGCTCACCCTATTTGCCAAGTCACCGAGCTTGGTCATATCATTACTTCCATAGCAACACCTTTTTATCACCACTCACACACACTTGGTTTATGCGGAAACGAATGGACGTAGTTTAAGCAGGATTACCCAACTGTCCTTGACCATGGACATGACTATTTGAATAGTTTTACACTCTGCAGAGGTAGTACGCTGGACCCACGAGATCCGGGAAACTTCCGTGTCATCTACGACTCGCGGTATATAACATACCCGAGGTAAGTACCCGATCAATGCCTTTCCCTTGACGATACTAGACAAAGAGGTCCACTCGATTGGTACCCAACCCACATGTTGTACGTATTACGAGCATCGACTCTGGACAGTATCAACCATGCAGGGACCAACGGTGTGCCTGGAACTCATAAAAATGGCATAGTCGTCCTACCTGGCACGACCCCATCACGAGAGTGAACACACATCACTTCCGCCACTAGTAATGTGGCTCTTTGCTAGCACCGACCAGAGTAATCAACATAGCCCCGTCCCATAAGGGGTAACGTGGTCGTACTGGTAAGGTTGGAATGGTCGACACATCATAAATCTAATCCCATTTCCGAAACCATACTCACTCAAAATACCCGGTGCACCACTTCACCAAAAGTGGCCACCTAACTCATCATCACCCTCGGGCATTAGTGGCACCCGACGGAGTTTTCGTAAACTTAATTTATGTCATCAACATTCTCATGCTAATACTATTCCAATATTACTTGTCAACATGATTTTAGCATGATCCTCAAAAGGGGTAGGATCAAGCTCAATGCATGTGCTCCGTAGGAGCCATCGGTAACACCACATCAAATGATTTACCGACACTTATGATCATATGCAACGGAAATACTTGCTATTTTAACATGCAATTATAACATATGCTCAGTCATGGTCAAAGGGTTGCTTGCCTTGGTCAGCTAGGTATCCGGGGTCTTCGAGGTCTTCCACTCTGATTCCCTCGTCACACGGATTTTCTATCGTCGTCAAAAGAATAAATAAGAAATAGCTCACTCAAAAACAGATCACAAAGTCATTTTAAAAATGTTCTTTATTACTGATAAATCTAAGTTGTTATTTTGAAAAATATTTGCCTCTGTTTGCAATGAAGGAACATTTTAAAATTAACCAAACACAAGCAAAACTATTCCAATTTAGTCCTTTTTATTATTGTAAAGGAGAATAGTTGTTGAAAAATTCATCTCAAGGTCTGATTAAATACTACATATTTTTAGAAGAATAACAGTGGAATAATTATATTTTTTACACTGTTTAAATGTTTTTATAAAAATCTTTGGAATCAGATTTAAAAAATAAAAGAAAAATGGGCTAAGTCCCTGGCCTGGCTCGGCGTGGAACTGGGCCAGCCCAAGGCCAGCCGACAGCCTGCCCAGGCGGACGCGCCGTAAGGTTTGAACCTAACATGCAGGGCCCTGCGGTCAACGGCTCCGGGCAGCGCGGGGGAGGAGGCTCGGCCACCGACAGGTGGGGCACACTTGTCGGGGTCGTCTCCTACCTCTGCCCAGAGAGGAGGAGGAGGAGCACACCGGCGAGGCTGCCGACGTTCTCAAGCCCCAACGAGGACAGAAATGGGCTCAACATGACGCCGCCTACCTGCTGGTGGTCGATATAACGACGGAGAGGTAAGGGCTCACCTGCGATGAGGAAGCCGCGACGGAGGAGTTTCGGGAGGTGGTCGAGGAGGCAGCTAGGGGCACGGAAATGCTCGGGCAAGTTGGGGAAAGCTTCCTGGGGTCGAGGGGATCAGTTTGGTGGGTCGAGGGATGCAGGAGCCATCGTGTAGGCGGAGATCGACCGGAGCTCCGAGGCGGAGGGCCTCGGTCGATCTCGAGCACCGGGGCTCTGCTCGTTTGCTGGGGTGGCTAGGGAGGTGCTAGTGGTCGTGGTGAAGCTATCTGAGGGGTGCAGGAGTGAGGGGGGGGGGGGCTATAAATAGGCCTGCGACGGTGAGCCGACTCGGGAGCGCTGGTGACTCACCGTGGCGCGCATGGGGTGCAAGGAGGAGCTGGGGTCGAAACCACAGTCTTAGGATGCGGTTTTGGACTACGAGAACCATCTACAACAGAGGGAGAGAGAGAGAGGAGTCGAGCCTCTGTGGCCGCGCAACCTTGGCCGGTTCTGGTGCACGCGGGCACGCGTCGCACGAGCTCTAGCGCGGGAGAGGAGGGGCCCTGAGGGTTGCTCGACGCAGACGGGTTGTCAGGAAAGAGGTTGGACACCTCGAGGGAGGCTAGAACTAGCCGAGAGCATCGCCCCCATCTCGGTGGCTTCCTGGAGCGCGCCCAGAGCGCAGTTTTGGCATGCCACTGCATGTTGGTGCGCTCTGAGGCACTTTGGACATGTCTAGCATGTCCTGTCATTGGCTGGGAGTGAAACTAGCCGTTTGGGTCTTGTGGGAACTTCGGCTGGTCAAGGGAGACAAGAAATACTGGTGCTGTCAGCCTTGACATGAAGCTTAGATTGGGGTTTTTGGCATTTCTACTTTGAACGAGTGAGGGGCCAGTTGGCTGGGATTGGGTATTGATACTGGCCACCTAATCTATGAGTTTGGAGCAAAGGGGGTTGGGTTTAGCTGTGGCTAAGAGGGCTTTTCCCCATCTGTCAAAAGGTGCTCGACAGTGGTTTGAGGGGGTTGCACGCCACCACTGGTGCTACAACTTAACAGGTTTCGATTTGGTGCTAAAACATGGGGTTTCACCAAGTTTGAGATCCATTGGACAAGTTTAGCTTTGTAAACTTGAAAACACCACTATTTGACCAGATCTGTCCCTTCCAAAGAGAGTGTGGGCAAACTAAGTCCCACAAATCCCATTTTTGGTGTGGAACTCTCATTTGAGGTATTAGGCACTCCTGCAAGGTTTCAACATCATAGGACAAACTTTGCTATGTAGAGTTGTTCTAACTCCAATCTGGACAAAAGGGGTTTTTGGGTTATTTGGGGTCCTTAATCACCTTGGATCAAAGTGATACTTTATGTGGACACCAAATATGGCTTAGGGATACCACTAGAATTTTCTAGGATTTTATTGAGAATATTTCCTTTGGAAATATTTCAAAAGGTCAAAACAGACAGAAATGGTTTTCAGGGTTTTACTCAAATAATTATAATATAAATAGGAGTTTAAAATCCTATGTATGGAATATATGTCCTTCTGATCATCTCCAAATTTAATCAGATTTTTCTAAGGAAGAAAAGTATTTTTCCATTTAGGAATACCAATTCTGGCCTCAGAAATGGACATGCAAATAAATTAGGAAAAGAATTCTAAAAATAAATATTTTGTGGTTTTGGGATACAAAAATAAGTTAAAATCAGATCACCAACCTTGGGTAGAAACCAATCTTGCCATCAAGGGCAAGTAGTGCAACTCAAAGTAGGGTTTTACCATGATCAGAAACAAGAAGAAGGTTTTGAAAATAATTCAATATTGTGAAATGGGGCTTTATTATCACATGATCATCACACAAGTCATTCAATGACAAACATGACACTCACATCATTAGTTTTGAAAAAGTTTTAACAAGCTCAGATTTTTGCATTACAAAGAAAGTGGTAGTAAAAACAGGGTGTGACATCCATTTTTGTGAGAGAGAACCACCTACTCATGTGTTGAGATCAAGAGATTCCATTCCAACAATTTAAACCTTGATTTCTAGCCTCCCCAAGTTGCTTTCCACTAGATCAATCTCTCCTACCCTTGTCAAATTTGAGAGAGAGTGATTGAGTGTTGAGGAGACTATCTTTAGAAGCACAAGAGCAAGGAGTTCATCATTCTACCACATATATTACCTTTTGGAGGTTGGTGCCTCCTAGATTGGTTAGGTGTTGCTTGGGAGCCTCCTACTTCGTGTTGTGGAGTTGAACCAAGATGTTTGTAAGGGCAAGGAGATCACCTACTTCGTGTTGTGTGTACGGAAGCCGTGGTGGAACACACAAGGCCACTTCTTCATGGACCCCTGGTGGGTGGAACCTTCGTAACTCCCGCAACCGTTATCCTCTGTGGGCTGAAGTCTCCACTAACATGTACATACGATAGCGCCACCTATCGGAACCATACCAAAAATTGTCGTGTAACCTTTGCGTTTGATCTCCCTACATTGCCCTCTACTTTGCAGTTCATGCCGTTACTTTTCGCTGCTATACTCTTAGATGTGCATGTGTAGGGTGTACTTGACTAGTCATAATTGCTAAAACTGGCCCACAACTAAAACTTGAAAAAGGCTAAGTTTTTATCTTGTCAAGTAGTCTAATCACCCCCCTCTAGATATACTTTCGATCCTAGAAGTGGTATCAGAGCTTTGGTCTCCATTGAATTGGTTTCACAACCTAGGAGAATATGGCGTCTAGTGAGGGAAATTATCACCGTAGAGGTCCATATTTCAATGGTACAAATTTTGCTAGTTGGAAGCATAAGATGAAAATGCATATTCTTGGTCATAATCCTGCTGTTTGGGCTGTTGTTCGTGTTAGTGTGCAAGGTGATTTTTTCGGAGAACAAAAAGAACCGGATCGTGATGCGACATCGGATGAGTTTAAGATGTTGCAATACAGTGTTGAGGCCTGTGATATCCTATTCAACTGCTTGTGTCCCAAAGAATTCAACAAAATTAGTCGCCTTGAGAATGCAAAGGATGTTTGGGATACTTTGATTGATATGCACGAATGTACTGGTTCTCTCAGGGAATCTAAGTTGGATGTGCTTCAAAGTCTGCTTGACAAATTCAAGATGAAGGATGGTGAAGGAGTTGTTGAGATGTGCTCTAGGCTAGCTCTCCTCACAAATGAGATTGCCGACTTAGGAAGCGAAGAGATGACCAAAAAATTCATCATCAAGAAGATACTTAGAGCCTTGGATGGAAGAGACAACACCGTGTGCACATTAATCCAAATTATGACAAACTAGAAGGATCTCAAGCCAACTAAAGTCAATGGAAGGATTGTTGCTCATGAAATGTCACCTAAGGACAAATATGAGTTGCACAACAATTCAAGCGGTGATTACAAAGCTTCAAGTGACACTCCTCCTACTTCAAATTACAACCTTGTTACCAATGAAGAGATCAGCCTCGTGGTCAGAAAATTCAACAAGTTCTACAAGAGTAGAGGCAAAGAGAGAAGCTCAAGTTAAAGATATGATGAGAAGTGTTCGTCTAGTCATGACCGAAACTGCTACAACTGTGGAAAGCCCGGACACTATTCCAATGGGAGCTCAGCTCCCCACAAAAAAGAGAAGAGTCAACTAGAAGATGAAGCTCAAGAGATGAGTCACATCACAGAGAGAGGAGTAGAGAAGCTCATTATGAATGAAGACACTTCTGAAGAGGCAAATAATCGGAGAAGAAGGACAAGTACACCAAGAGCAGTTCAAGAAGAATACATCAAGCTCACGTTGGTGAATGGGTTTCTGGATTTGAGTCTAACAACCAATCCGAGAGAAGCTACCACTCCAACTCCGACTACAGTCAAGATGAAGGTGTTGCCGGTCTTGCACTCGTTTGCTCCAGCTCCTACGACTTACTTCATTCACCAAATGAAGGGATTGGGAACCGCTTCATGGAAAAAGGCCCCAATGTATTACACCCCGAGTACTTTGGCTTTGATAGTGATGAGGATGACTTGTTAGGGGAAGATGACTTGCTCTTTGATAAGACTAGTGATAACATTGAAAATGAACTTGAAAATATTCATGCTAGTCAAGAAAATCGAATGATGATGATGATAAGAAAGAGATTGAACAAAAAATTGAAGAATTAAACACTCTTAAGTTAGCTCATGAAACCTCTATAGAAGATCATAGAGAGCTTGCAAGAAGTCATGAGAAGCTAAGCTTCGAGAAGCTAAATTTAGAGCAAGAGCACGAGTTTCTAAAATCAATCAATGATGATCTTCGAAAGAAGAGTTCTTCTTATCTAGCCAAACGGTTACTCTTGTCTACCTTTGTTCCCCAAGTTAAACCTGAGAACACTAGTACCAAAGGCAAGAAAGTTTCTTCATCTGGTAACAACAATGCTAAAGCTAGAACAAATGATATTGTTGCTAGTAGATCTCTTGGTTCCACTAGTGATTCTCTTAGCCAAGTTACACTTGAGCAAGAAAATAATTTATTGAAAGGGATTATAGAGAGAGGTGTCTTAAAGAGTCACACCCGAAGTAAGCAATTCGAGGAAATTGTGCGCAAGCAAGGAGGACATTCGAAGAAGCAAGGTGTTGGCTACTTCAATGTCAACGAAGATGTCTGGAAAGAAGGTCCATATCCCATTCCCAACTTTGTTCCTCAAGAAGGGAAGTATGATCCTACTCATACTAAGGGAACATGCTTTCAAGATGGAATTCTACCACAAGATCACAAGGGCAAGGGAAATCTTCAAGAGGAGATTGACTTATTTGAGGAAGAACCACAAGCCAAGGTCGAGTGGGTTCCCAAGGGTACTTATAGCACTACCTAATCTAGTGCTACCACAACTCCAAGGATCCCCATCAAGGTGATGTGGGTCCCCAAGATGAAGAACTAGAAAGTTCTTGAGGGGTGACTCCGCCAATGAAATTCACTCTTATTAATTTTGGCAAGAAATATATGCAATCAACTCCAACCATATGCATTAGTTCAAGGAGTCACACATTCCCTCAAAGGTGAGAAAGGGGCAAGGTAATTAATGCATCTTTGGACATCACCTCCCATGTATTTCACTCCATGTCCATAGATATCTTTGCATTTGTTCCTTTTGCTTTGGGACTAACCCATGTGGTGGGGAACGTTGCATGGGAATCAAAAACTTTCCTACGCACACGCAAGACCTTGGGGAGAGTGCATCTACATACCCTTGTAGATCACTAAGCGGAAGCATATATAATTCGGTTGATGTAGTCAAACATCTTCGCGATCCAAATCGTAGCCCATGCATCGATCTCATCATAAACCGTCCAGCGATTCCATCATGATCCTTCCTGATCTAGTGCCGAACGGACGACACCTCCGCATTCAGCACACGTACAACTTGACGACGATCTCCGCCTTTTTGGTCCAGCAAGAGGGTCTAAAAGGTAGATGAGTTTTCCAGCAAGACGACATGGTGGTGGTGGTGGTGAACTAATCCAACAGGGCTTCGCCAAGCTGTGCGGAACTAATCTAGACGTAGGAGATGATCTATGGAGGATACAGCAGCACGTGGCTTTTTCGGTGTGTGTGCTAGCCCCAAAACCGCACTATATATAGGAGGAAGAGGAGGGAGGGCTGCCTTGCCTCCTCCTCCAATGAGAGGTTCGGCCAAGCCAACAAGGGAGGATAGTCCTCCTCCAATTCGGTTTGGTGGAGGACTCCCTTCCTAGTTGGTTTCCTCCTTCCCTTTTTTTCCTTTTTTCTTTTGCTTTTGGCTACTTGGACTAAATAGGCCCTCTTGGGCTGGACGCACCAGCCCACTATGGGATGGTGCACAACCTTTAGGCCTATTAGGTTCTCTCCCGGGTGGGTGGCCCCTCCCGGTAAAACCCCGGAACCCATTCGTCACTCCCGGTACTTTTCAGGTAATACCCGTAAAATTTTTCGGAAGCCAAATGCAACTTTCCTATATATCATTCTTTACCTCCGGACCATTCCGGAGCTCCTCGTGAAGTCTCAGATCCCATCTGGGACTCCGAACAACTTTCGATCACCAACATACATAACTCAATAATACCGAAACATCACCAAACCTTAAGTGTGCAGACCCTGCGGGTTCGAGAACAATGCAGACATGACCTGAGATACTCTCCGGTCAATAACCAATAGCGGCACGTGGATTTCCATATTGGCTACTACATATTCGACGAAGATCTTTATCGGTTGAATCTCTATGTTAAGGATACAGTTAATCCCATGTGTTGTTCCCTTTGTCCTTAGGTATGTTACTTGCCCGAGATTCGATCGTCGGTATCTATATACCTAGTTCTATCTCGTTACTGGGAAGTCTCTTTACTTGTTCTGTAATACAAGATCCCGTGACTAATTCCATAGTCACATTGCTTGCAAGGCTTGTTGTGATGTTGTATTACCGAGTGGGCCCTGATAAATCCCAGTCTTGATTCACGCCAACCCAACAAACACCTTCGAAGATACGTGTAGAGCACCTTTATAGTCACCCAATTATGTTGTGACATTTGATACACACAAGGTATTCCTCCGATGTCCGGTAGTTGCATGATCTCAGGGTCATAGGAACAGATACATTGACATATGCTACGTTCATAGTTTGGGTCTTGTCCATCACATCATTCTCCTAATGATGTGATCCCGTTATCAAGTGACAACACTTGTCTATAGCCAAGAAACCTTGACCATCTTTGACCAATGAGCTAGTCAACTAGAGGCTCACTAGGGGCAGTGTGTTGTCTATGTATCCACACATGTATTTGAGTTTCCAATCAATACAATTCTAGCATGGATAATAAACGATTATCATGAACAAGGAAATATAATAATAATCAATTTATTATTGCCTCTAGGGCTTATTTCCAACAGTGCCCCACTTGCACTAGAGTCAATAATCTAATTCACATCACTACGTGATTGCAATGAATATAACACACATACAGTTCCGGGGTTCGATCATGTCTTTCTTGTGAGAGAGGTTTTTTGTCAACGAGTCCAAAACATCCAGACCCGTGTGTACATCACAAATCTCTATGTCATACTATAGATCCTTCTACCAGGCTTCACTTGGAACAATTCCAAACGGCTGCTCCACTATATGAATCTGGTTTACTACTTAGAGTTATCCGGATTAGTGTCAAAGCTTGCATCAACGTAACCCTTTACGACGACCTCTTTTATCACCTCCATAATCGAGAAAAAAAATCCTTAGTCCGTAGGTTACTAAGGATAACTATGACCGCTGCCCAGTGATCCATTCCTGGATCACTCTTGTACCCCTTGACAAACTCATGGCAAGACACTCATTAGGTGTGATACACAACATGTCATACTTTAGAGCCTACGACTAAACCATAGGGGACGACCTTCATCCTTTCTCTTTCTTCTAGCATGGTCAGGCGGAGTCTTACTCAATATTCACACCTTACAACACAGCCAAGAACTCCTTCTTTGACTGATCTATTTTGAACTACTTCAAAATCTTGTCACGGTATGTATTCATTTGAAAGTTCTATTAAGTGTTTTTATCTATCTCTATAGATCTTTATGCTCAATGTTCAAGTAGCTCAATCCAGGTTTTCCTTTGAAAAACACTTTTCAAACAACCCTATATGCTTTCCAGAAATTCCACTTTATTTCCGATCACAATATGTCAACCACATATACTCATCAGAAATTCTATAGTGCTCCCACTCACTTTCTTGGAAATACAAGTTTCTCATAAACTTTGTATAAACCCAAAAAGCTTTGATCATCTCATCAAAGCGCATATTCCAGCTCCAAGATGCTTGCTCCAGTCCATAGAAGGATCACTGGAGCTTGCATACTTGTTAGCATCCTTAGGATCGACAAAACCTTCTCGTTGTATCACATACGACCTTTCTGTCGGGACCCCGATCCTAAGCCACAGGAATCCAGCCTCTAACATATTGCATTCCTTTGCGATCTCACGCACGGTTAACCCCATGGTTGCCACCCTACCTTAGCCGGGACCGTTTGTGCCTTTTGACTCACGTATGAAATTGTGTTGCTAGCATTCCAAGGTCAAAGAACCCGGTCGACATAACTAGTCATAAACTCAAGTGGCTCAACTGTACAGAGACAGTCATACATAACCCAGCAAAGCAAGTGTCGGTCATCAGCGAGTGTAGACGAGTTGTAGCAAGCTACAAGGACTCCATTACACCGTGTGATACTTCCCCGTAGGGACAGACACAACAACTAAGAAGGATACATGCGAGTCAACCAATGTGTCCGGAGCAGTAGCGACCTACCAAGGCTCGGTGGAAACACAAAGGGGCATTTCTCTGTATAGAGAGCTACTAAGGGCATACGACTAGGTGTCGAACCCCATACATATCACAGTACATCACACGTACGCATGACATACTTGATATGCATAGATACAACAATGGCATCACAACATAACCATACAACATCACAACATTTATTTACAAGACTCGGAAGAGTCTTGCATAATAAGTTCATACAAGTAGGGATCACATGACCCGACACTCAAGTCATACAAACAAAGTCATACAAACCAAGCGGAAGCATTAAAGCCGTCTGAGTACATACAGTTGAAAGGAGAAGGCATAAAGCATGCTATCTACAGATCCCTTCTGAAAGGGGCCAGGTCGTAGGTGGGACACCAGCTACTCGTCATCATCGAGGTCTAGATAGAACCCACCTGTTGGCTCGTGGGTGTCTTCTGCAACATTTATTAAACAAACATGAGTACATAGGTACTCAGCAAGACTTTAGAACAGATTTATCTACTCATGCACATGTATCAATAAGGGGGGTTGTGGGGTTTCATGCAGCAAGCCGGCTTTGACTCTTCGCTAGACTATAATACAATTTTAAATAGTTTTAAACAACTTTGATAAGTCGTACACGAGTCCACTACCACCACAACAATACACTATCATGGATTCCTTCCCATCTTCCTACGGGAATGCCATACATGATACTCACACTTATCTTGCCACTTTTATGAGTAGCCATTAAAGTTATCTATGAACAACATATGTCTCCAAGTAGTCCATATCCGCCGACGCGGCTATTCAAATAGATCATAACCCTACAGGGGTGTACTTCTTCACACACGCTCTTGCCGCTTATCACCATGTGCACGTCGTGCACCTCGGCAACCTTCAAACGGAAGCCCAGCGAGGGAGTCGTGTTGGAATTATGCCCTAGAGGCAATAATAAATGTATAGTTATTATTATAATTCCTGTATCAAGATAATAGTTTATTATCCATGCTATAATTGTATTGAATGAAGACTCATTTACATGTGTGGATACATAGACAAAACACCATCCCTAGCATGCCTCTAGTTGGCTAGCCAGTTGATCAATGATAGTCAGTGTCTTCTGATTATGAACAAGGTGTTGTTGCTTGATAACTGGATCACGTCATTGGGAGAATCACGTGATGGACTAGACCCAAACTAATAGACGTAGCATGTTGATCGTGTCATTTTGTTGCTACTGTTTTCTGCGTGTCAAGTATTTATTCCTATGACCATGAGATCATATAACTCACTGACACCGGAGGAATGCTTTGTGTGTATCAAACGTCGCAACGTAACTGGGTGACTATAAAGATGCTCTACAGGTATCTCCGAAGGTGTTAGTTGAGTTAGTATGGATCAAGACTGGGATTTGTCACTCCGTGTGACGGAGAGGTATCTCGGGGCCCACTCGGTAATACAACATCACACACAAGCCTTGCAAGCAATGTAACTTAGTGTAAGTTGTGGGATCTTGTATTACGTAACGAGTAAAGAGACTTGCCGGTAAACGAGATTGAAATAGGTATGCGGATACCGACGATCGAATCTCGGGCAAGTAACATACCGAAGGACAAAGGGAAGGACATACGGGATTATATGAATCCTTGGCACTGAGGTTCAAACGATAAGATCTTCGTAGAATATGTAGGATCCAATATGGGCATCCAGGTCCCGCTATTGGATATTGACTGAGGAGTCTATCGGGTCATGTCTACATAGTTCTCGAACCCGCAGGGTCTGCACACTTAAGGTTCGACGTTGTTTTATGCGTATTTGAGTTATATGGTTGGTTACCGAATGTTGTTCGGAGTCCTGGATGAGATCACGGACGTCACGAGGGTTTCCGGAATGGTCCGGAAACGAAGATTGATATATAGGATGACCTCATTTGATTACCGGAAGGTTTTCGGAGTTACCGGGAATGTACCGGGAATGACGAATGGGTTCCGGGAGTTCACCGGGGGGAGGGCAACCCACCTCGGGGAAGCCCATAGGCTTTGGGGAGACACACCAGCCCTTAGTGGGCTGGTGGGACAGCCCCAAGGGGGCCTATGCGCCAATAAAAAGAAATCAAAGGAAAAGAAAAAAAAAGAGGGAGGAAGTGGGAAGGGAGGGGGACTCCTCCCACCAAACCAAGTCCAACTCGGTTTGGGGGGGGAGTCCTCCCCCCTTGGCTCGGCCGACCTCTTGAGGGTCCCTTGGACCCCAAGGCAAGGTCCCCCTCCCTCCTCCTATATATATGGAGCTTTTAGGGCAGATTCGAGACGATTTTCTCACGGCTGCCCGACCACATACCTCCATAGTTTTTCCTCTAGATCGCGTTTCCGCGGAGCTCGGGCGGAGCCCTTCTGAGACAAGATCATCACCAACCTCCGGAGTGCCGTCACGCTGCCGGAGAACTCTTCTACCTCTCCGTCTCTCTTGCTGGATCAAGAAGGCCGAGATCATCGTCGAGCTGTACGTGTGGTGAACGCGGAGGTGCCGTCCGTTCGGTACTAGATCGTGGGACTGATCGCGGGATTGTTCGCGGGGCGGATCGAGGGACGTGAGGACGTTCCACTACATCAACCGTGTTCTCTAACGCTTCTGCTGTACGATCTACAAGGGTACGTAGATCACTCATCCCGTCTCGTAGATGGACATCACCATGATAGGTCTTCGTGCGCGTAGGAAATTTTTTGTTTCCCATGCGACGTTCCCCAACAGTGGCATCATGAGCTAGGTTCATGCGTAGATGTCTTCTCGAGTAGAACACAAAAGTTTTTTGTGGGCGGTGATGTGCGTTTTGCTTCCCTCCTTAGTCTTTTCTTGATTCCGCGGTATTGTTGGATTGAAGCGGCTTGGACCGACATTACTCGTACGCTTACGAGAGACTGGTTTCATCGTTACGAGTAACCCCCTTTGCTCAAAGATGACTGGCAAGTGACGGTTTCTCCAACTTTAGTTGAATCGGATTTGACCGAGGAGGTCCTTGGATGAGGTTAAATAGCAACTCATATATCTCCGTTGTGGTGTTTGCGTAAGTAAGATGCGATCCTACTAGATACCCTTGGTCACCACGTAAAACATGCAACAACAAAATTAGAGGACGTCTAACTTGTTTTTGCAGGGTATGATTGTGATGTGATATGGCCAACGATGTGATGTGATATATTGGATGTATGAGATGATCATGTTGTAATAGAAATATCGACTTGCATGTGGATGGTACGACAACCGGCAGGAGCCATAGGGTTGTCTTTATACTAACATTTGTGCTTGCGGATGCGTTTACTATTTTGCTAGGATGTAGCTTTAGTAGTAATAGCATAAGTAGCACGACAACCCCGATGGCAACACGTTGATGGATGATCATGGTGTGGCGCCGGTGACAAGAAGATCGTGCCGGTGCTTTGGTGATGGAGATCAAGAAGCACGTGATGATGGCCATATCATGTCACTTATGAATAGCATGTGATGTTAATCCTTTTATGCACCTTATTTTGCTTAGAACGACGGTAGCATTATGAGGTGATCTCTCGCTGAAATTTCAAGACGAAATTGTGTTCTCCCCGACTGTGCACCGTTGCTACAGTTCGTCGTTTCGAGACACCACGTGATGATCGGGTGTGATAGACTCAACGTTCACATACAACGGGTGCAAAACAGTTGCGCACGCGGAACACTCGGGTTAAGCTTGACGAGCCTAGCATGTGCAGACATGGCCTCGGAACACATGAGACCGAAAGGTCGATCATGAATCATATAGTTGATATGATTAGCATAGGGATGCTTACCACTGAAACTACTCTCGACTCACGTGA